>NC_136636.1:5127695-5727695 GCF_949748355.1 Melanostigma gelatinosum
GAGTCGGTAATGACAGCGTTGCGAGCAGACAAGCCACACTTCTCCCCGGAGGAGATGGGTTAATTAAGTCTCTTGTCATGGCTGCATAGCTGAGCCTTCCCGTGGTCCTTCGGCCGGGAGAGGAGGCACCACGCCCATCTCCGTTTCTCTCACCCAGTTTCCCCCCTCTGCTCACTGGGCTGGAACCAGCCTGACTCTGCATCCTCAAGCCTAGCTGCGCCGATGTGCAGAGCAGGGGGCTATTTTTAATGTTTCATGCCGGTTACCCCGCCAAGATTCTCTTGGGTGTCCACTCTGGTGGCAACTCTTGAGATCATGACTGTACATTTAAATATTTAACTCTACGCTGTCACACAGCATACTCTTGCTTTACGTTGACAAATGCTGCAGTCAGGGACCTACTGACCGACATGACGGGAGCTAAGACGCACGTCACAAGTATCCCTCCAGCGTCCTTTCACTCATAATGAGGCAAAAGTGACATCTTTTCTTTTTGAAGTCCTAGCCTTGAGATGTTGAGAAACGAGACAGCAGAGGGATAATACTGCATCTGTTTCCCTGGCAACTGCTTGCTCCTTCTCTCTGTCACCTCACAATGTGAGCTCCAGGGGAGGAGGCACCGTGTGTGTGTGTGTGTGTGTGTGTGTGTGTGTGTGTGTGGTTCAGTGTTAGGCCTGAACTTCACCATACGTCTTCCTCGCTCTATAATTAACAGTGACGTATCAGCCCGTGCATGAATTGATGATTTTGAGTCAACATTTCATCAACCCTATCAAATTAAAGCGGAAACTGTTTTGATGTGAGCATTCTCTTGCTTGATACAAGCAAATTTGGCTGCCGGTGCAGTGAACGACGTTCAGTTAATTAAATTACAAACCAAGGGAATTAAATTACTTAAAATAAGATTAGTGTTATTCCTTTTTGTTGATATTGAAACCCCATAGGGATGAGAACCATTTAGAGTTTTGTTAACCAGGTTTTGAACTTAGAACCTTCAAGCTGGGGGGCATGTGTTCTAACCCAATTAATGTCTTTAAACTTTTCCATTCTACAACAGCACGGGATGTAAACCCTCTGAAGCACTGACAGCAACTACCTGCATACTTACAATTATATGTTGACGTGTGGGTCCACCAATTTGGTTCAGACTGAAATATTTCATCAATTATTGGATGGATGATTGTTTGTTAACATTCATGGTCACCAGATGATGAATCCTAATGACTTTGATGATCCCCTGACTTTTCCTCTTGTGCCACCACGAGGTTGACTTTGTTTTGGTTTTGTGTGACATATTTTCCCAATATAGGATTGTCATAAATCTTGGTACAGATATTCATGTTCCTCAGAGGATGAATCTCAGTGACTTTGGTGTTCCCCTGACTGTCCGGACAATTAAGATGATTGAACGGACTAAACATTACATGCTTAACATCGGCATTGTCACTGTGAGCATGTTGGCATGCCGACGACAGCTTTTAGCTCAAAGTACGGCTTCACAAAGCTGTGAGCACGGCTGCAGACTGTTGGTCTTATTTATTGACACTGGGTGGAGTTACTTCAAAGGTAGTCAACATGTGCTCTTCTGTGTTTATATCCGGGTCATCATCAGGGAGGGATGTTGGGTGCGATGATTATTGTGAGACTGTGGTTTTGCATACTGTTACCGAATGGGATGTCAAGCATCTGAAGCACTATTGTTATTAATGGAATGTGAAATATAGTTGTTGTATTGCATTACATTTCGCTCAGATTACAATATTAGAAAAATGTATCCAGGGAAAAAAAAGATAATTGGCTACAATTAGCTTAGTACCTAAATATTGAATTGTTTCCTTCTCCAGCTCTCTAGTTTGGTAGACTAGATGTCTACCATCCAGGCTGTACACCAAGGACATACTGATCTCTGCCAAATCCAGTCTCAGGCTCTTTCAACACTGAGAGCAGAAATGCTTATTTGTGCATCCTGAAGAAATCCATAATGAAACTCTCCCTCGAATGGGAAAACATGAATGTGTCAATTGAATGTAATGGAAAGCTTCCTGAAATGTCCATATTGAACTCTGTCAATAGAAGAGTAAACCTCTGCCTACAGCACAAAGAGCAATCTCCCCCAGCAATTCACAGTCCAGTTTCACTGTCAAGTGTTTGAATCACACAACGATTGTGATGCAGCTCCAAAAGGCTGAGCTGCTTTGTTTTGTGCAAACCCAGAGAACAGAAAAGCAATCTTGGCAAAGCACAGCTGTCTAATGGGGGCTGATATTGATGAGCCAAATTCAGCCCAATAAAACTGAGCGACACCAGCAGTCGACTCTTTTGCACGTGTGGTATTGCAGAAATATAGCAGAGAATCTTTCTTCTGCATTGTCGTTGACCTTTCTTACCGCTGCCGTGTCGTACATGTTTTTGTATCTTTGCAGAAACACTCCAAAGGACAGACCCTGATGGACATGGTGTGTGAGCACCTCAACTTGTTGGAGAAGGACTACTTTGGCCTGACCTTTGCTGACACGGACACCCAGAAGGTCAGTGGACACAGTGCACCACTGTAACCTCACGGGGATGTTTCAGTGCACGAACACGTTGCTCACAGAACGATCTGTATTCCTCTCACTTGTTGGCTGGGTCGCCTCTCACTGGAGTGCATCTAAAGACGAACGGAAAATAAGTCTGGACCACGGGCAATTGAAAAACGTGTGCAGTCTTTGCAAGACGTCTGTACGAAAGTTCATGAAGAAGAAATAATGATGAAAGGTTCTCTCTACGGAATTCGACATGGCGACGGCTAAGCCGGCGGCAAGCAGCTAACGGCGCTAACGGCACAAACGGAGTAAACAACGTTTAGGACGCCGTCACTCCACAATATCGTTACATTGCAAATATCTGTTTGCTGCTATATTAACGTATCGTATATCCCGTACATAGAAGAGCCTTTAAAGCTCCCTTGACCGAAGCCAAGAGGAAAACGTGAAGAAGAGTTTGGTCAAAATGCAAGCAGGCCAGCTTCCTAGCTTAAAGCCCACAGTTATAGAAACGTTTTAAGATTGAAGCACGCCTCTGTAATGTTTACTGAACAGAGGCTAAAACATCGTGTAACAATAGCACAAGTGGAAAAGGGCCCAAAGAAAGCAATCAAACTCAGAAATGTCAGTTACACGACAATAGCTGTCTAACATTTGCTTACATGAGCCCCTGTGAGCAACAGGTCATTCCAGACCAAGTAAGGCTGTAGCAGCAAAACCCCATCATGTGTGTTGAATTCAGCATAACATTTGGGACTGGATTGTTTCAAGTCTTCTATCAAATGTTTCATGGTCTTATTTTAAGGTCAGCCAGGCTAGCTCGCTAACAGCAAAAGTATTGAGTTGGGTATGTGATTGCACAACAGGGGGACAACAGAAGAACCTCCTGCCTTTGAAGTCTAAGTCCCTTTTACCATCTGGAGCACATCCGCTGTCACTGGCATCAGCTTGTACTTACTTTGTCAGCTCACATGTTGTGACTTGGTCCGTGTCTGACGGCTTTGGATTTAGCCTGATCTCGGCCCATACAGACAGGTTAACTGGGGGTGTTAAGGAGGTTAACAGGCTTGAAGTTCAAATATTTTCCTCTCTCTGAGGCGTCGATCAATATGACGGGCTCGTCAAAGACTGCAGATTGATACGACTGCCTGGGGTCATCGCTGATCAGTAGACCAAACAAACCTGAGAATTGAAATGTCAATTCCTCTGTCTCAGTTGGGGAAGCAAGGATTTAATCTTCGCTCTTCGTGAGCGCATGTATTCCCTTCGATTGCTTTATGAACTGAGGTTGCAAGAGCGAAGCCTTGAAGAGTCCGCCATTTAAAAAGTTCCTCCTGCTTTTCTGCGGAGAAAAGCAACGCAGCAGCGAGCGCCGTGCTAATTGAGTGCTCTTTGGCTTTGGCTGATATAAGATAGATTCAGGGGGACGATAAATGCCTGCGGCTCATTAAAGTCTTTAGCAGCCTGATGAAACACTGAAGCAGCATGTGTATTTGTGCCCGTCTACTTGAGTAGGTGTGTGTGTGTGTACATGAACGTGAAGGCGCAGTTCAAATTGCCAGCTGCTCGCAGTTTGCCCAACACGGCCGCAGCATTGCACTGTGCTGTGTCAACCTCTCGCACTCCTGATTCCACTCTGACTGATGTGAGACCAGATGCCAGAATGACTGTCAGCGTAATAAGCGGTCGCTGCGAGGCATTCAGGTTAGTGAGGATTACTGTCACAGAACTATGTAGCATGCGTCAAACACCTGTTTAAGCGTGTAAACGTGAGGATCAAAGTAAGAAGTTATATTTACACCTGTTGCTCTGTGTGTAAGGGAGTATAAGTCATTTTTACTGACTTATTTTAGTTTGATTTTAGTCATGCTAGCAGCACTGAATTGCGATGTGGGTCAGTCAGTGGGCCGGTCGGTCCCTTTGGCCCAGACTTAAATATCTCAACAACTACTGGATGGATTGTCATGGCGTTTTTATACATTCATGAAACATCCTGACTTTGTTGATCCCAGGCTCAATTTTGATGAATTGCATGAAAAACGATAGTGTATTGCCATACAATTTGGTTCAGATATCCACGATGCTAATGAATCCTAATGACTTTGGACCGTTTGTCTCCATTAGCAGCACAGCTTACAAGAGTGGTAAACATTTGAATGTCCATTACGTTGATTTATGACCAAATAGCTTCTAAACGAATGACACTCCCATCAGCCTCAGCTGCACTTTGTGTTTGGTGCTAATTAGCAAATGTTAACAACCTAACACACTGAACTGAGAGGTTAGACATGGTAAACATCATACCTGCTCCTCATCAGCATGGTAGCATTAGCACTAAGCTCACAGCACTCCTGTTCCAAAGTCCCAGTGACTTCATTTCTTCTGAATGCTGAAAGGATTCTTTTTTTGTACGTTAGTACTTGTTAAACTTTAGTTGTGAAGAAATAGTAAAGCCGGGTATAAAGGCACCACACTCTGTCAATGTTCAACAATAGGATAAAAGTGGCATATTCCCAGAGATGATATCTTATTGGGCAGTCCCAAAACGTGCAAGTATGATCCAGTGTGGGGATTTCTGGGGAACTTGAGCTTAAGATCAGAGGGAAACGCATTCAGACCTTCTTCTTGCAATGTGAAAATGATTTGTGATGCTGGAGATCAATGTATGTGCGCCTTTACCACATGCAGAGATAATTAAACCTCAGAGAACAGAAACAAAGAATCACAGAGCTTCTGACAAGTGAGCTTTTTCCATTTCTAGGTAAACCAACCCAACACATTTGCTATTAGCGAGTTAGCCCGGCTGACCTTAAAGGGAGACTGCGATATGAATTCATAAGCGGTAAAACTCACCCTTGCTTAATTTAATATAGCCTACATGAGATCAATGTGCCTTGACTTTTAATTCATCTCAATTAATAGATCGTTATAGTAGTGTTTTATGAATTGATGTTTTTCATAATACATCTCATTTTATATTTATACACACTAAATAGGTACCTTTTGAGTAAATACCTCCTCTCTACCAACACAGAAGATGACCCTGATGAAAGCCATCGGTTTGTAGAAACTCTTCCAGAGCACAGACCTCCGCCAAGGCTGTTTATCAACAGTGAAAAATAACGTGTGTATCCGCCCCGTGATTTGGATCCGCTCCAATATTCAATGGCTTCGTCCTTGGCCCATAATACACCCTTCCACCAAGTTTCATGAAAATGAAGCCATTCGTTTCTTCTCCGTATTCCCGCTGACAAACCGACAAACCTCCTTGGCGGAGGTAGTAAAAGGATGAGTCTGCAGCGGTAGAGTCCATGAGCATGCAGGGAGGTAACGGTAGAGGTAAAAGTACGTGAGGGAGGTATTTCATTAGTGTCTTCATTGCCTCTAAACGGCATGATTTACAGCTTCTGTTCCGAGCGAGTCAGTGTGCACTACTGCACTACTGCACCGCTGATGAGATGCTCCAGCAAACTAAATCAGAACTTGTGCCCAGTTCACTGCACGATCACATGCGACGCGAGCAGATAAGGTAACTGGCTGGTGGTGATTTCTCTTTCTTTTTTTTTGCAAAACAATGAAGAAACAGATGCTTGAATTAAATCTGCTCAGCAGGGTAGGCTCACTGCTTTCTTTAACCATTTGGAAAGGCTTCCATTAGGAACACTTCACGGCAATTAGAGCAAAATGTGACACCGGGGTGTGCATTAGCCATGGTCCCGGTCTGCCCTGTGTGAGTTCTGCCTTCTGTCTTTCAGAACTGGTTGGACCCCTCCAAGGAGATCAAGAAGCAGATGCGCAGTGAGTGTCTTTGATGATGAAGATGATGAGTAAAGTCGCGAAAGCAGATTTCGTGGCACACGAGCCGATGCAAAGCCTTGTATTTACATTCTTTTTGTGCAATTTTCCTCAGACAGAGGTTAACCCTCCGGCTCTCGTTGTAATTTCTCCTCAGACTCTCCGTGGCACTTTGCCTTCTCTGTCAAGTTCTACCCTCCAGACCCCTCCCAGCTCACAGAGGATATTACCAGGTAGGACACGTCTTTCCCCATACGCGCTCTTACATTGTCAACAGTTGTCACTCCTCTGGCTGTGCTGTCGGATGGTCTTTAGAGGAGAAATTACACACATGTCAGTTCTGCAGATGCCTTTTTATTTTCCTCAAACACAAGTGTTCACATTGTAGCAATTTACATGGCGTATTTACCCCCGGTGTCAAAACAACCCAAATCCCTCTCCCCTTCTGGAGGATTAGACCTGGAATGCCACTAACTGCCGTGGATTAACTGCGCTGAATACTTGTCTGAGTTTGCCTTGGTTCAGGCTTGTTTGACTCCTCCCCTTTTTGTCTCATCTGACAGATACTACCTGTGTCTGCAGCTGAGGGATGACATGCTGTCAGGTCGGCTGCCGTGCTCGTTCGTCACTCACGCCCTCCTGGGCTCCTACAGCGTTCAGGCCGAGCTGGGGGACTACGACCAGGACGACCACGGCTCCGACTACGTCTGCGATTTCCGCTTCGCCCCCAATCAGACTCGCGAGCTGGAGGAGCGGGTGATGGAGCTCCATCGGAACTACAAGTACACGAACGCGACGTTGTTTGAATCCGACTTTTTAATCCATCCGCAAACCTCTGGGAACGAACGGCCGATGAGCTTTGTTGTTGTGCCGAACCCCCCCCCCCCGTCCCGTCATGCATATGGCTGATAGATGCTGTCACATTGCCGCACCATCTGTCACTGAGATGTACTGTACACAGTGTGATGTTGTGCCAGCGAGAGAACACTTTCTCAGTTACAGAGTCTTCTTCGTCACTGCTTTTTGGCATATGCCCAAACATAATGCTTGGGGGGGGGGGGGGTGGAGGATCGGGAGAATTTAAGCTATCAAGCATATTACCAAGATAATTCCTCTCCCACTGTGCAAGATTATGGCTTTATTATTTGAGGCCCGTTGATGTTGTTTACAGATATCATTGTTGTTCTGCCCACAGGGGGATGACTCCAGCAGAGGCTGAAATTAACTTCCTGGAGAATGCAAAGAAACTGTCCATGTACGGGGTGGACCTCCATCATGCCAAGGTTGCCAAAAGTTGTTTTAATAAGCATTCAGGTAGGTTTCAGGGATGCGCACTGGAAAATCACGTCTGCCTCTTTGCTGTCCCGTGTTCGCTGCAGGACTCTGAAGGGATTGACATAATGTTGGGTGTCTGTGCCAACGGCCTGCTGATCTACCGCGACAGGCTGAGGATCAACCGATTCGCCTGGCCAAAGATCCTCAAGATCTCCTATAAGAGGAGCAACTTCTACATCAAGATACGACCAGGAGAGGTACGCAGTACAGTGAAGGATGATTAACGGAGCGCTTCATCAATTTTGCACAAATTGGGGGGCAAGCATTAAATGCTTTAACCAGGCCAGGGTTTTTTTTTTCCCTCTATATTCCCCTGCTTCTAATCTTCACTATGCTAAGCTACATTGTTAGCACGAGACATGAGAATGGTATTGGTCTTCTCATCTTATTCTCTGCAAGAAGGCGAATTAGCCTTTTTCCCCCAAAATGCCAAATTATTCCTTGAAGCCACAGCCTCAGATTTTGAGTACAGTAATAGTTGTTGTTATGTCACAGCTGTTACTGTTGAGAGTCACAGCAGCAATGAACGTGCGGTCAGTTGTGCTGAGCATAGGGCCGTAAAATCCTCCACTTCATACCTTCATACCACGTTCAGGGTCGATGTCCCGGCCCTCCTCGTTGTGCCGTGCAGCGCTGCAGCTCAGACAGATAGATCGATGTAAACTTCATTTATCCCCAGGGAGAAATTCGTTTGTAGCAGCAGCAATTTACAGAGTAAAATAAAATATAACATATGGAATGCACAATATCTACAGTGCAATAAAATACCAGAACAGATATTGAATTGAAGGAATAGATTAATAAAATAAAAAAATAAGCTAGAATAGAAATAGAAATGCACAGTATATACCATGAATATAGTGGTATTTAAATAAAATGAGCAACTCGTTAACTAAACTAAACAACCTGGACAGTAGAGCCAGGATCACCAACAACAAGCAACAGCCGTGTAGCGTTGTAGTCATGTGAAGGACGACGATCTGGCCCGAGGTGTTTTATTATAAAGTCTAATAGCAGTGTGACAGAGCCGCACAGTGAGCCTGTGATCGAGCCAAAGAAAGAGTCCCTTTAACAGAGCGGCCACAGCCGCAGCCACAATAGAAGGATAAAGAGTGTAAATATAGCGCCATGAGCACGTTTAGCTCCCAGTGTCTGAACATTGGATGTTATTCTTCCTCTGCCTTGATCTGCTCCTTTCTGTCCAGTTGGCAAAATCCATGTTGTGAATGTGTTATGTAGTGGTAGCCACGCCAGCGCAGAGTAAAGACTGCTTTATTGATTGGGTTCAGTGTTCACGCAAGAATTAGACGCAGCATACTTATTGAATATTTTATGAACATATTGGGTTTCCATCAACTTCACTCAGCGTAGAAGTACTGAGGTGGCCCCCTGGCAAAAACAGAGCAAACACACCTGGTGCTAAGCCCCGCACAGCTTTCTTAACACGTCTCCCTGTCTCCCTATGCTCTCTCCCCTTCAGTATGAGCAGTTTGAAAGCACAATCGGTTTCAAGCTTCCGAACCACAGAGCTGCCAAGAGGCTGTGGAAGGTCTGCATCGAGCATCACACCTTCTTCAGGTAAGAATCGATCTGATCTCATAGATTAAGAGGTTCCCGTTCAAAGCCTATCAAGGCAAACAAAACATTTCATTGCAACCACACTTTTTATGTTGCAGTATTACTGGTTTTTTTGGGGGGTGGTTTCCACAGGCTGGTGTCTCCAGAGCCTCCTCCGAAGGGCTTCTTGGTGATGGGTTCAAAGTTCCGATACAGCGGAAGGACACAGGCTCAAACCAGACAGGCCAGTGCTCTTATAGACCGGCCCGCTCCGCACTTTGAGCGCTCCACCAGCAAGAGGTACCTGCTGTCCAGGAGCTTGGACGGAGGTGAGAGTAGCTCCTGAATAGATCTGGTTGTGGAGGGTCTGATGAGTGTATTTTATTTTACTTGTGTTCAGCTCAAGAAGTAGTCCCTCACATAACCCTGTCGTTTTTTCCCCTTTATGACCTCGGTTGAAATCTGACTCGTGTCTTGTACATATTTAAACTCTTTGCTACCAGCAGAGTTCTCGCGGCCGGTTTCAGGCACGTGCGAGAACCACGACCGTCTGTCCCACCGCAGCCTCGGTGAACAGCGGCGCCTCCGCAGCCCCTCCGTGGACGAGCAGGAGGCCGAGCTGGAGCCCAGTGTGGAGCAGGACGAGGAGGAGAGTCACCACGAGCGGGGCGAGGAGACGGGGCACCACGACGACGGTGGCAATGTCACCCCGAGCAGAAAGAAAGAGATCATGGTAGTAAAGATTTCCTGACAAACTGTGACTTTGTTTTTGTTTTTTTTGAGGAATTTCCATCATGCCTAAGTAGATGATACGATTAAATATGGTCCAAATGTATCGAGACTGTGTCACCTTGAAGACATCTCCAGCATTGGTGCAGAGAGATGACATGGACGACAGGGTGCCTGTGTAAATATGTGCAGTCCAAGCTTCTCAGGCCAAGTTATCCAGCGGGGGCGTAGCGCTGTGGTCACTTTGGTGGATTTAGCATTTACTAACTCTTCTCCCTTCACGCTAGTTCACTTCAGGCTCATATGCTTACACTGCAATGCTCGACACTAATACACTAATAATGCTGACAAACTCAAGCCGAGCTAACATGCTATGTCTTTCTTTAACTCTTGCTGGCGACCAGGAGGAGGCTGGCTCACCAGTCGACAGTAAACAGGAGGTATTCGGTGTCTGGCGATTTGGTCTCTGTCTGTCTGTATACCTGTCCGTATTCATCCACCACTAAGTACGTCTGTCGTAGTCGGATCTCATTCTCTCCGCCTGTCTTCCGCCGGCCAACTGCGGCGGTCAACGCTGTCCGTCATATAAACAATATAGTTATAGTTGTATAATATATATAATTTGCACCATGTGAGCAAGTGATTCTGCGAAGGTTGTGTCTGGATTTTTTGTCGTAGTTAAGCATCCCAGCAAACATTGGGCTGACGGTGATTGGTACAGTTGGCGAAAAGTAAAAAATATGAACGTGTAGAAAGCAGTGTGATTTGTTATGAGAAAGACATTTCTTTCACAAACCTCCTCTTTAATAATGATGGTATATTTGCATCCAAAATGTCTACTGGGATGTATTTCCAAATTTGTCTTGGCATGATAACAAATGGCCAAATCTTGCCCTCCTGTCTGTCTGCCTGTCTGTCTGCCTGCTTGTGCTCTGACTGACTGACCTTCTACCATCCTGTCTCTGCATCTGACCTCGTTCTTGCACTCTCTGACCCTGCACACTTCACCTCTCGTGCTCGCCCGTCCTCCCGCCCCAACCCATCTCTGTCAGTCGGACCAGGAGGCCAGTCCTCGGCACAAACGGGAGGTACGGGTTCCTGTCTTCAGCCCCGTGTGCTTTTGTTAGCCTGCCCCTCGGATCAAAGGATACCTTTTTTACATATTTCTTTTAGAATATCACAGAAATTTGACACGTCTGGCCTCTGAGAACAAAGAGTCCTTTCAAGTTGAAGCTTTTGAAAGTCTCAAGTGAAATACCTCTGTAACAAAGGAGAGAAAGTCTGACATTCAAAATCCTACTTAAATAAAAGTACAGAAGAATAATCAGCAACATGTGCTCGGAATCCCAAAAATAAGAGGTCCTCGTTCTGCAGAAAAACAAGCCCGGTGACTGAAAGATGCTGTTCAGTGTGGATCTGTGTTCCAGTCACTTGTTTAGCATCTACGCCGTCTCCAAGCACCAGTGTTCACCACATTTCCTCCAGTTTGTGGCCAACAAAAGTCATGTAGAATGTTGGTCAGATGTTTGCACTTCATTTTATGTGGACGTTCCAATCAGACATTTTCATTTCATCTTCAGCGATCGAGGATCTGCCCGTGAAAATGGATTGATTGAGATGAAAATATTGAAGAGAGAAATAACCATAAAAATCAAGAATGCATATTATATTTAAACCTGAAATTAAATAAGAAGTCTCGTTCTGTAAAATAGACTGAAAGTGCATTGAACTTATTACAAATAGGTAAAAGGCAAAATGTTTTTAACAAAACCATGAAATGAAATATTGTCTCTCTGCAGAGACGTCGTGCCCTACACATCATATTCTACTGACTGAGGAGAACATCTTTTTTTGGTGCACATCCGCGCAAAACAATCCCACCACAATCATTTTAATGTGATTTTCAATGAAAATGAGAATAATTTTGTAAAAATGATCATTCCCTCTATTATCGCAAATGCAATCACAATTGCAGTATCTGGCAAAAATAATTGCAATTGGATATTCTTTTCAAAATTGTTCAGCTCTCGTGTTCCAGTGGTTCCTAAACTGGGGCCGGGGTTCCTCCAGCAGGTCCCGAGGTAGATCTGAACGGGTCATAAACACATTCGCATTCGTTTTCTGAATATTTAGATGTTTTTATGCACTCTGGCACCTTATTTACATTGTAATTATTCCCATTGTGAATTAGAAACGGCATCCGTCCTGTAAGTTGAGTATCGCTGTGTTCCGTCTCCATTTCTTCATTCAGCTACTTTGCACCGAGTGCCTTGATCTTCTTAAAAGCAAAATCAGTCGGAACTGTAATTGTTTGTGGTTTCTGTGGACTTCAATAGCATCTTAAGTGCCATTGTTCTTCACGGGCCACGGCACAGAGGAGTAAAACACCAGCAGAATCTCTAGTTAACACAAGTGTAAAGCAATTCACAACTTCTCCTCTGTACACGCAGCGCTCGCCTCACATCCCTGTTCAGTCATGCGTATCGTCAGTGCGGCTGTTTTCAAAAGGATGTCGCTAACGTGTTCCTTTCTTCCACACGTTCTCCTCCAGTTCCTGGATAAGTCGAAGGACGTCTTGCTGAAGCACCAGGCCAGCATCAACGAGCTGAAGAGAACCCTGAGGGAGCCGAGCGGCAAGCATCCGTACCGCGAGAAACGTCTGTCGGCCACCTCCCCGACTGGCACACCGGAGAAGACGGCAGTGAGTAGGAGACTCGGGCCAGTGAAGGAGTGTGTGTGTGGGGGGGGGGGGGGTCACTATGGTCAATATCTCGAATCCAGCCAACTGTGATGCTTGACATCCCTTTAAAGGGCATTGATATTCCCGTCCGGCCTGCTGCCACGTCGAATTGCTGCTTGACTCGAGGCCAAACAGGCCATATTTCAGGTCAGGTGGAAGACACTTGTTTTGCGTGCTCTTTTTATATGAATTTCAAGCCTGAAGATGTGATTCGTGAGAATAGTCACGGCTATTGAATGTGTTTCCCGACAGACGGTTCAAACGTGTGTCTGCTGTGACTACTGCTCACGGGAGTAAACAGTGCATATCTGCAGTTTATTTTTGAGAAATGCGTATCATGATGTTCATTCTCTGGTGTGCCGGGATGACAATATCTCAGCGGTACTGGAGGATGACAGACGAGCAGCACAGAAGGGACGCATCTTGATGAGATTAGTCAAGTGATGTTCTTGAGATTCACTCAATGTGAGGCACTTGAGAAATAATTATCGGTTACCTTTTTTTTTTTTTTTTCCAAGGATTTTCCTTGATTGCCTGACAGTGACACAGTTTTGGAGCTTTGATCACGTTTTGGTGACGAGGCTTTCGGAGATAGAGCGCTGAGATTGTAGTCTTCTGATAGGATGCTTTTGTTTTTGCCGAGTTCCTAAATTGCCTTCAAACAATCTCCCGTCTGCTGTTGGGGACGATCAGATTATGCCCGAAGAATGTCGAGCGTAGTCTGCGGCAGAGAATGTAATCAGCCGTGCTTCTCGTTTCCTGGTAAACGGGGGGTGGTGGGGGGGGGGGGGTGGTAGTCTTCTGTTTGAGTGACAGCGGAAGGCGGGGAGAGTCTCTGTGCTCTAAGATTCAGCTCTTTGATGTTGTTACAAAAAATGGTTTGCATTGCAAATGTCTGCTGATTTGGTTCCGTGGATTCGGTGCATGCTCATCAAAAGGCTTCTACACAATAACTCAGTTAAAACCTGTTGGCGCCGATGCTTTCTGCCTCTCCCCATCTCCTCGCTTTTGCATGGAATGGTTTTATTGTGCGTCTCACTAATTCACTCCCTGTTTTTTTCCCCGTGTCCGAGCTCTAACCGCTGTTCTTCCCTCTTCTTTCGAACTCTCTCCTCTGCCTCGCGCCGGCCAGTCGGCGGGCCAAGCAGTGGGGAAGGACCCTGTTAACAGCCTCTCTGTTGAGGGTTTCGTCCAGAAGACTGTGGCGGCGTCGCCTGAGGTTGCACATTTCTCACTCTTTTCTCTTCCATGATACTTATAGCTCATAGCGTCTGTGTTTTGGTGAAATGCACTGCCTACCTAGCATCATTGTCACGTGTCTATCTCTCTATTTAGGAAAATGCCACCACATGTTGTACAACGAATCCCCAAATTCATGTTCACTTCTAGAGCTGCAACGATTAGTCGACAGAAAAATAATCTCAGACTATTTTGATAATAGATTGATCATTAAGGTGATTTTTCATGCAAACATTCTTTGGTTTTGGCCTCTCAACTATGGTCTCAAATATATTCTCTGTTTTCTATCATATTAAACTGAATATCTTTGAGTTCCTCAGTCCAAACAAGACATTTAAAGACATCCCTTTGAGAAACGGGGATGGACATTTCTCGCTATTTTCTGACATTTTATACCAATCGATTAATTGAGAAAACAATCTGCAGATTAATGGCAAACGAAAAAGAATCGTCAGTTGCAGCCCTATGATGCCTCATGTACCAGGTCTACATTTTGTTCCCTTTACTGTGATTGAAATGATTGTATAGATTTCATTTTTGTTTTGCAGCTGTGCTTGGCATGTTTAACTGTGTTTAATCTATACCAACATGTAGGGCTCTGAGGAGTGGGTATTGATTGAAAAACAAGAAACTTATCAACAGGACCATGACTGGAAGGCAGAAGAAAAGAACAGATCTCTCGCATCTGATTCCTCATGGGAGAAAAGCGAGCTGGAAAGAGAGATAGACATTGCCAAGATGATACATAAAGAGGTAACGGGTTATGACAGAAAAGAAATGAAAAGCCATATTGATGATTTTCCATCAACAAAATCGTCCAGAGAGGCAGATGAGTGCTCTGAGCCACGGCCGGCGAACAAAAGTCGTTTCGTGATTCAATTAACAGAGAACGCAGACTCCTTTCAAGACAAATCTCAAAGCAAACCACCTGAAGCCTCAGACCCCGAGGCAAACAATGTCGTGGCCCCCGGCTCTCGGCAGATAAAGGAACGCGCGGCTTCTAAACCACGGAAAAAGACGAGACCCCAGAGCTTAAACCTGGGGATGCCTGCCGAGCTCATCTATAAGAAAGGAAGCGGCGAATCCACCGAAGAAGAGAGCGAGGGCTCGGAGTCGGACAACGGTCCAGAAAAAAACTCCAAAACAGGAAATCATTGTGAGTCATCGCCCGCGGAAATGATAACGGATGATGAGGGATCAAGAAAGGATCAGTCTGTCAGGGTGTTTAAAGACGGCCAACAAGAGGATATGTCGATAGGAGAAAGCAGAGTGGACTCCACTCCAGGAGCAGAGCAGGTAAAGAGAAAAGTGAGTCCGGTCGAGCCAGCTGATGTCGATTCAGACTCGGTGAACGGACTCGGAAAGATAGAACACGATAGTTCATTGGCGGGTGTTAAAGGGGAGTGTGCGACAAAGGTGCGAGGGCGGGGCCTTATCGACAACAAAGAGCTAGCCGAGGTCAAGCTGCGACAGGTGAGGACGCACGAGAGGAAGGTCAGTAGCTCCGGGGGGGAGGACGTGGAGGGTTTCACGGGAGGACAGAGGACGTCCCTCCACCGGCTGTCGGGCAGCGGCTGCCAGTCGGAGATCTCCAGGATCGTCCCTCTCAAGCCAGAGCGGTCCAAGAGCGTAACATGTAAGGACGAAAGGGACGATACGGGACAGGACGAGCTCACACGGGCCCTCAGGAGAGAGCACCGCTGGTCGGTGGGCTCTCCAGAGGGATCCTTAGACCTCGCCTGGACTGACAACGCCGCAGCCGCATTCCATCCGGCGTTCGCGGCAGATCTGGAGGGTATCGCTAAAACAGATCATCCTGACGATGGTCACCAGTCTGCCAGAATACCCGCAGAGAGTCAGTCGTTCGGCTCAAAGATGTCTGCGCTTCCCAAAATGGCTCCCCCAGCCCCGCCGGTGAAAACACAGAAGGCCCGGGAGTCTGGGCTGATACTGCGGAACAGCCGAACCGCCGGCAGGGAGCCGAGCCTGGACGCAGCCAAGAAGAGACACTCGGTAACTCTGCTTGGCATCCGCTATTCAGTCATTGGAGTTAAAGCATCGCATGAGCTTCAGACAGACTCGCACGCCATTTTTTTTTCTTTTTTCCCCTCCCCTACGTTTTCAGTGACTTGAAACACTCATCCATCTTACCTGTCCGTGCCTGTTTGAAGAGCAGGCGGAGCGGTACCTTTGCTCCGTCAAGTCTGTCAAAAAAAAAAATAAATAATGTTTGGACATTTTCCCATACGGCAACCCGATCCTTCCCCTCCCATTGCCATCTGACACCGGCAGATTTGCTGCTTTCATTTTCACTGTTGGTATCATTAGGAGCTTGGAATGAAAGGGAATTTGACGCGAGTAGACATGACCGCTTCCATCATTTCCCACCTTTTCATCCGAGTCAAGCTCTCGCAATGTATGGGATTAAACGGGGCACGGGAGGAGGTGTTGCGTAACGACCTCGCTGGCGAGTCACAATCGCACCAAGAATCAGACTGAACTCGGGGAGTGTGGGAAAATATTAGGCGCTCATTCAAACACGTGGACCCCATTCACGCAGTCATTTTTACGGGCTTTGAAATGCACCACGGCACCTTCTATTGGGCATTTAACACTATTATTTCCCACATATGATACAACGTGATTGGAATTCAAGGTGCGTAGTGTTGCAACACTGTCTCAGTTGGTCAATGCCGCTCTGCTGAAAACCTGCTCATTGTACAATGCATGACTCTCTCTCGTCCTGCCCTCTGCTGATTCTAACGAGTCAACCTGGCTGTCGATGTTGTTTCTGTTGCAGTACGCTGCTCGCCTCTTTTCTGTCCTACAAGCTGTTTTGTAAGTCGTGCTTGAAATTTGTGCCTGAATCCATTTGGACCCGACTGGATCTAAACAGACCCGGTGGGCTTCGATTGGGTCCGGCTGAATTTCTTACCTAAACTTGGGTTTTAAGTCATTCAAAAGAAATACAAAAATACAACAAAAAACTGAATTATTCGCTACTTTTGAAATGTTTGGCCGACATATCGATTCTGAGTCGAACCATCCCGGTTTAGGTTGGGACTGAACACGCTGCCCTCATATTGTTCAGGCTCCAGTCAAGCTCTGCCGCTCAGATCTCCGTGTGTGTGGTGGTCTGTCTGTCCACTGGCCACTTCAGCTTGTGCTAACCTTCGGATGCTCTCTCTGCTCTTTTCTCTGCTCTCCCCCCCCCCCCCTTGCAGGAGCCCGTCACTACTCCCGCCATTTATGAAGAGCCATTCGCTGAATTCAAGGTTACTCATTCGCATTTAAACCCACCTTCACACGCACCTCCCATCATCCCTCATTCCTCTCTGTGCCGCTCGCAGGGTGAACTGCGCGCCTCCCACCTGACTGCACCAGTTTGTGTATAAAGAAAATAATAGCTGTAAAGGATGAAGCATGTTACTTTTCACTGGCGACTCAGCTGCAGTCATCCATCATCGTGAGTTCGACGTAGAATGTGTGGGGAGGAAAGCGAACCTCTTACGCTTGGCTGTTGCTGGAATGAGCTACTTTTTTTTTACTGCGATCTAATTACCTGGTGTCGGTGTAATTAAAATGAGCGGCAGTACTTTAAATGAACTGCCGCAGGAGCTTCATTGTCATTCAATGGTCCCCAACCTCTTTGGCTGGTGACCCCTTACAGGGATAGTTTGGGTGTTTTTGCACTGGTGTTGTATTCGCTACTTATTCGTAATCGGTGTATAACGTACAGTAGGTGGCGTTCGACACGGCCACAGTTTGGAGAAACAGGAGAACCAACACACGAGCAAAGCAACATCAGCTTCAGTGCACGCTACATGTGGAATAATCTCCGACATGGACGTGAACTGAAAGTCTACACTGTGTTTGTCAAAGGCGACGGATGGCTTTGAAGAGAGCGTAGACAAGTTTCCTCTACATGCAGCACACACTTAAACGGATGGTTGTTTGAGGTGGTCTTTCTTTTATGTGTCTAATATGTGTTGGTGCTGCCCCACGTCTCGACTGCAGGTAATACACCGACTATGGACAATCACCCCACTTCTAAATACCTGAAATATCCCTTTAAAATGAACTTTTGGAATTTCACCTTTGACCCCTTCATCACAGGTTGCATGTCGGTACTTTATTCTTTCCCTCGTTTTATTTGAAAGCTCTCAGTAACCTGTAGAGACCTGTAGAGACCTGTAGAGACCTGTAGAGAGAGTAGAGACCTGTAGAGACCTGTAGAGAGAGTAGAGACCTGTAGAGACCTGTAGAGAGAGTAGAGACCTGTAGAGAGAGTAGAGACCTGTAGAGAGTAGAGACCTGTAGAGAGAGTAGAAACCTGTAGAGAGAGTAGAGATCTGTAGAGACCTGTATAGAGAGTAGAGACCTGTAGAGAGAGTAGAGACCTGTAGAGACCTGTAGAGAGTAGAGACCTGTAGAGAGAGTAGAAACCTGTAGAGAGAGTAGAGATCTGTAGAGACCTGTAGAGAGAGTAGAGATCTGTAGAGATCTGTAGCGAGTAGAGACCTGTAGAGAGAGTAGAAACCTGTAGAGAGAGTAGAGATCTGTAGAGACCTGTAGAGAGAGTAGAGACCTGTAGAGAGAGTAGAAACCTGTAGAGAGAGTAGAGACCTGTAGAGACCTGTAGAGACCTGTAGAGAGAGTAGAGATCTGTAGAGACCTGTAGAGACCTGTAGAGACCTGTAGAGAGAGTAGAGATCTGTAGAGACCTGTAGAGAGAGTAGAGACCTGTAGAGACCTGTAGAGAGAGTAGAGATCTGTAGAGACCTGTAGAGAGAGTAGAGACCTGTAGAGACCTGCAGAGACCTGTAGAGAGAGTAGAGACCTGTAGAGAGAGTAGAGACCTGTAGAGAGAGTAGAGATTATTTTACCTATTTTACTTCATATTCATAGAACATAATACCATAAAGTAATGGTATAATACCTAGAAAATGGTAATACTGCACTCCTTGATCATCTGCACAGAATGCTCTCAGTATCTACAAACATGCTTTAATGTTCAAGAAACTTTATTATTATCCGAGTACTGTGCGTCTGAATATCCCTGTCTCTAACTCAACTGAATTATGAATATGTTGCTTCATTAAGATGTGTACTCTATTAGCTCTGGAAAAAAACAGATTTCAGAATCACTGCAGAAGAAGCAAAGACTGGAACACTTCCTAATTTCTTGTCGTAGACATATTTTCCTTTACTTTTTCTAATTAACAGCCGCTGTTGTAATTAAAAACACATTTGTTATAAAACTTTTGATTTCTGATGCGACTGCACGCCCTATGATTTGTTTTACTGTATATTCAGGATACATTGCATGTACGATGGCTCTGATTGTGAGTCCTCCATGAATCCCAGCAAACACGAAACCCTCAAACACACACGGGCGATACCTCCATCCCATCCCATGTCATCTTCGTCGTCCCTCCGTCTGCAGTTTTGTAACCTGCGAGCGGTGCTCCTTTACCCTCTGTACCCGCCCCAGAAGGAGCTCGGGGACAGGAGGCCTCAGCCGAGCCTGGCCTCGGAGGAGGAGGAGGAGCAGGAGCGGGACACGGTGGCCTGCATGAGGGAAACCCACCTGGGCATCGAGCGCAAGTGCTCCAGCATGACGGTCAGCTCCACGTCCAGCCTGGAGGCCGAGGTCGACTTCACCGTCATCATGGACCTCCACTCCGGGGCCGAGGACTTCTCGAGGTGCATGTCGGAGATGGGAGAGAGGGAGCGACAGCCCGAGGTGGGCCGGGAGGACTTCGAGGAGACCTCCAGGTTCTACTCCGCCCGTCTCATGGGCTCCCGGGACAAGTCTCCCATGGAGGAGAAGTTTCCTGAGGAGGGAGCACATCACGAGGTAGACGGATGAAAGTCATCATCACCCACTGGATTCACCCTGCCTGCCTGGACTTGGTGCCATACCTGCAGCTTTTTTGTTTTAAAGCTATTTTTTGTTGTTGTTGTTGGATCATTTCCCATTGTTTGAATTTTGTGAAATCCTTTTCATGCTTAATTTTGTCCCACACTCGATGTGTTATTCTGTTTGTTGATGCATTCATTGATGGATTTTTCACCCGCTTTATTTTTTGTCAGCGTTTCTTTTAATTCCCCCTCCGCTGCTTCGTCATTTGCATGCTTTCATCAAGCTGAACAATCCAATAAATAAAAGTCGTGTGCCGGTGCTGCTCCGAAGCAGTTTGTCTTTTTTCCTTTTCTGTCACGGAAATGCTGATTGTTGTTTGTCTTCAACGCCGCTGTTGATATTTCACACAGCCTCCCGTGGCAAAGAAGGAAGCCAGTGCTGTGAGCATGGCCCACATGCTGAAGAGGGCCGACTCCAAGGTTGAGACGCATACAAATGGATCGGAGGTCCACCCCAGCATCGTGAACGTCTCGCCGCAGGTAAAGCAGCAACAGGACGAGAAGCAAACCTTACTGCAATTATCTTCAATTATCAATATACAAGCAAATGACTTAACGGGGACAAAAAATAAAGGCAGCAGACGTGTGAATTTACAGCAACACGACATTTGTTGAAGGAATAGTTTGACGTTTTGGGAAGTACACATTTTAGCTTTCTTGCTGAAAGTCATATCTGTCTGTTCAATACAAAGCTACAGCCTGAAAGTAACAAAATCCACCTTCTGTAACCTCGGAAACTCACTTATTACGTTTGTTTTTCTTCATCTGTACAGAAACCAAGCTGTAAAAACCGGTTATGGTTTTAGAGGAGGTTATGTGCTGGATGATGTTTTTGGGCCGAGCGGCTGGTTGCCTGGCTTTTTGTACGGATTTCGCAAAACAAGACATAAAAATGTAATTAGTGAGCTTTGGAGGTGCTGGCAGGCGGATTTGGTCACCAGTGGACAGAGCCAGCCTGTTTCCTGTCTTTATGCTAAGCTAAGCTAGCTGGCAATAGCTTCTAATGCATCAAACGGGCACAACTATCGATCTACTCGTTTAACAATTTGGCAAGAACAAGCATTTATCCCAAAATGTCCTGTGTGTGTGTGTGTCTATTGTTTTGCTCTTGTTCATTTTCTCAATGTCATGTTTTAGATATTACTTGCTGATACAATTTTAAGCTACAGCACAGAGAGTGAGTGACGGTGCTCGTCATCGGGTCTCTGGAGTCCGATTAGAGTAGGAAGCCTTTTCTTTGGGCCGCAGTGCCATGAAGCCCACATTCCCCAGACGGATGATGAAAGCAGGTGTGAATCCCATTCATCTCCGGAGGCAGAAATGTGAGTGCTGGCTGGCGGTCCCACAGGTGCCTCATTAAAATGTAGCTAATCGCTTCGGGGCTCTTCAGCCATTCAGCTTGTGGTGCGAATGAACCCGGGCAATGATGTCGAGTGGGTCCCTTTGAAGTGCCAGATCATTCTCATGTCCAACGTGTGTGTGTGTGTGTGCATCTGCAGCAAGTGGAGGATGACGTCATCGATTAGACAGAGCTCTCCAGCACTAACATAGTTCAGCCAGCAGAGGGAGCCATGTCACGCCGGTAGAGCACAGAGGCTGTGATGTGATGTGAGTGGCTGCCTCAGACTTTGGGAGGCTTCGCCACCAGACTGCAGTAAAAAGGAATTTGTTCATCTTGAGGATTGCCTTCATGAACAACTCATGTTTCCACAAGCTGCTGTTGGTTTGCTTGTCAGTCATGGTGGCTGTGACATGTGTTGTCAATGCGTTTAGGCAACAACGTGCTCAGACTTCTGAAGAGAATGTGTCGTATTTAGTTTCTGTTTTTCAATTCATTCTTCACTTGAAGAATTCAGGTTGATTCAGTTGCTTTTAAGTGAGTATGTGAAGCGTTTGAAGGAGAAAATAACACATTCTCCCTTCTTTTGTGCAATCGTTTTCAAAAGCAGTAAAACACGCTCTCGCTGAATTCAATCCAGGAATCTTGCTGTTGCTGTGCAGCGCCACCTGGTCCTTCCAACTTGTCTTATATATCGTGGAATTATGACAAAGTCCTTTATTTATGAACATACTAATTCCCCTTCGGAAATCAATTCAGTCATTTTATTCTGTTGGCAAACGTTTCACTGATCATTGCCGTGTCACTGATTATTACTGTTATTGTATCACTTTACTTTCCTAGACTAGGGTCTATATAGCGACCACCATCTGGATCTAAGCTGCTTTTGAGTATACAGTGTGCACACATGGGATATAATAGAAATATAAAAAGTGTAAAAGAATAGACGATATCAGACAGCATCATGCCAAAAAGGATCATTTTTTTGAGTGCGCTGTTAGACGCTGTTGCTGTTCCATTGGTATAAAATGATACTACATGATGTGTACTGCCAAAACAGTATACTCAGACCATGTTTATGTAATATGGATTTGGGTCCCAATTACTTTTCCCAATCAATATTTCTACACCCCAAAGAAAATGATCACATGACGGAGTATCAGCTGGTGATCATGGTGGAGCATTCAGCAGCTAAAAGGAAGGACACAATTGAACTTGCATTTGTCGAGTGACCAGGGATTTCAAATGAAATTCATGCCGATGCTGCTCCATATCTGCTGTTAATAAGGAACTGCTCGTTATGTTTGCCACAACCAGTTTATAAGGTGACGATATGTCTGTTTGTGCTTCTAGCTTTGTCTGCTTCTCTGTGTCAAAAGAACGCACGTCCTTCTGTGTGGCTGCCGTATCAGTGATAACCGATGCGTATTTCTGATACGCTGATTGAAGCAATGCTTCTGTGCGTCATCGCCCGTTGCGTTTCTTTCATGTGGCCGGACTTTGTTGATACAATGAAGTTAATAAAGACTATTCTTCTCTCTCCTTCAGAACTTCGGAGACGTCAGCCCGAGGGAGGCTCCTGCTGCCCTTAAAGAAAATGGCTCCCCTGTAAGTATCTTTACAGAGGACATACATCTGTGTGTGTGTGTGTGTGTCTGCATGTGTGTGCGTGTCCCTCCATGCGTGTATGACTCTCCTGCTATCGAATGTGCTGTAGGTAAAAGCCGGGACCCAGGGGAGGGAGTCTGTTGTGTCCCCGCTGACCATCACCGCTGAGAACGTCACCTCAGCAACCACAACTCAAGTTACCAAGGTAACACCTCATCTGTTCCCATGGTTACAGTGTAGTGACTGGAGCTCGGAGTCAGCCCACCACATCTGTGTCTTTTGGTTTCATCCCTCGTTGTCGTGATGTGGGAGTGGATGACCTGAATCGGATAGATGTAAATATTTGTATGGATTTATCGGCGGAAGGATATGTTTGTAAGATTGAGTTGACACAAAATACAATGTAACAGGCTTTACATGAATACAACAATAAGTGTCTCTTCTTAGAAACATATCTCATGCACAAAATACTGGAAATACTGAAAAAACCGAAGTCTTTGATGACTTATTTTGTCTTCCATGAACTGACAGTTTGAATTGTTGGGAATGAGTCATTCAATTTCATTTTTCTCTGTATGTGTTCTGCAGACTGTGAAAGGAGGCTACTCGGAGACCAGAATCGAGAAAAGGATTATCATCACAGGAGAACGATGATGTGGACCAACATCAGGTGAGAAGGAGAATAACCGAAATACTGCAACACACACTACCGTATGTTCAAGAAGTCACAAGGCACAGGGAGCTCATATGTGAGGGTTCTGACCCATGTGCTGTTGCCTCATGTCCCTCCAGGCCCTCGCCATGGCCATCCAAGAGGGCCAAGCAGCAGCACCCCGACATGCTGGTGACAAAAGCAGTGGTGATCAGGGAAACGGAGTCTCCCACTGAGGAGCTGCAGCAACAGCAAGCAGAGGTACGTGACTCCTAGAGCGTCACTGTATCGGTCACCACGATCGCGTCGCTTCGTGTGATCGGATCGATTATTGAACGGGTTTAGCGGGGGCTCAGGGGGCCCAAGGGTTCAGAGGATGTCATAACATATGTCATCGTAAAGTATGTCATTAAAAAGTCATATAGTGTGTCATAAACATCATAAAAAAGTCGTAGTATAGTATAGTTGATATTTCGGGTGGTATTTACCCATCGTCTGATGTCCATCCTTGTCCATAGCGCTGTGATGACTGGTCTGTGTTGCTGTTTGTCTCGTTTTGCAGTCCTGATCGGCCATGGTGGCTCCTGAGACGGGGCAGGGGGGACAGGAGAGCATCCTCCAGCTGCGCCTCTCCCGGCCTGCTCCCCCCCCCCCCCCCCCGCAGTACGCCACCACCCAGACCCAGATGCGAGGGCTCTCTACCCCGCTTGTGGAATCACCGAAACATCACCAGACTGCGCTCCATGAAGCGGTGTACCTCCGCTCCCGTCCATTCAGACAAAACCAACTGTGACTCGGCCTGCGACCCGAACCGGCCCCTCGTCCTGGCCCGACCCAGCCCTCCGCCTCATTGTGGAACAGAAAACGCTTCGCGTAAAGAAGTGGAGGAGTCCACAGCTATTTCAATTCAACCGCTGTTGGAGTCATTTGTCTGAAACCTGACTTTCATATTCTTCAATCTAATACATTTTTGATTCCTTTGAACCGTGAGCGTCATTCGAATCGATGAGTTTTCAACCCCAAACTCCCCGACCCTCGCCCCGACACCCTTCCTTCACAAATGACTACTTTGAATTGTGAGGTTTCCCAAACATGTGTCCCATGAAATGAATGAGGTATAAGAGCGGGGGGGGGGGGGGGGGGGGGGGGGGGACAGTGCTGGCGGCTGGGAGGTCGGCGGCTTTCGCTCGACTGTTGCCCGCCTCCTGGCTGCCACACCTTCAGTATAATCAACAGCTGTCTTATTAGCTTTTTACATTTTTATCTATAGAGGATCTAATTTATGTCCAGTGTTTGCTTGTTTATGAAACATGTATAATATCAGATAATCTGCATGATTCAATAAAAACAATTGTTAAAAAAATAGCAGAGGGAAAAAAACAAATCAACAAAGACACAAACACGTCCACATTTGAAATCCATAAATTGCTCCGACATGATGGGACTGAGCACGTGGAGAGAAACTACAGATCACTGGGCCAATGCGTAGTGGACACGTGGGCGATGTGGGCGGAGTCCACTGAGGAGGGACAGTTGTGGAAGACTTCAGTGGACAGCTGGAACTCCGACATGCAACCGACACTGTCCCGGTCACCGGTCACCGTTTTTGTTTTCGACGTCAACTCGCCTTCCACGTTAAGAAATGCTGGTCACACGTTTCGAGCACAGTCATAGGATTTTTAGAGATATTTTAATATAAATAATGTTTTATCGAATACGTTCCGGAAATGTGCTGATGTGTGTTTCTTTTGATTTTGCTGGCTTCCATCATGAAACAGAGGTTGCACGTGATTCTTGCGCTTTTGGACGTTTCAGGCTTCATGTGTGAACACGCTGGAAGCTCTCGCTGAGACAGCTGCGTTGTAAGAACAGAAGTTTGTTGAGCCGTCACTTTGCTCGACGCTGGGAGATCCTACAAAGTTAATCAGAGAGATCTCACCCAAAACTAGAGACTCGTTTGCCCAAATTGTGAAGTTGTGCTGCGTTGAAGAGAAATGCAGTGATTTGGGGGACAAATCTTTTCGTGTTTTTTTTTTGTTGTGCCTGTAATATGTTTGTTTTATCATTTGAAATATTTTTGGAGTGTGAAAATATTGATGATAGCGGCTTTAAAAACGGCAACTTAAAAAAAATCTTTTAAAGTTCGTACGTGCATGTTCACAAACACTGCCTGAAATGTTTCAAACCACAAGGCTAACATGGGTACTTTATTTGTTTTTAAATGTTGGATGAACTCTTTTAAGTTATGGTGTATGAGTTTCTAATTGTATTTATAGGAGTGGTGAATGTGAGGACTGTGCTCCCCCCCCCCCCCCCCCCCCCCCCCCCTGACAGAGACTCATAGTGTGACACCCCGAGCGCCGTCCATCCACGTGAACCGTCGGCATATAATAACCTGGATGACCTTTAATAATATACTATGCATCACTTAATCATCATAAGGACCCGCTGTGATGGAGCCATGTCATTGTTAACTTTGTGCTACTGTCAACCGAAGGCGGTGAAGCGCACTCACTGCTTGAAAAGAAGGAAAAAAAAGAATTTGCAAGAAGCAGCCATTGCTCGTGTCCTCTAAAAGGGAGAAAACTGTGAACTCGCATGTGTAACCCAAGCGTAACCAAAACCTATAACACAGAGTTAGCGGTATTCAAAAGGAAGCTCTTTTCCCGACACTTGGCTTTGTCGCCCTCCGTCCTCTCATCCTCTCATCCTCCCATCCTCTCATCCTCCCATCCTCTCATCCTCCCATCCTCTCATCCTCCAACCCTCTCATCCTCTCATCCTCTCATCCTCTCATCCTCCCATCCCCTGACTTGAGCCTGTCGACCCCTGCTGATGATGTGTCTGAGGAAATGAGATTCACAAACTGATTATTTGCATTTTTTTTTATTTTTTTTTTTTATTTCTTCTTTTTTTATTGTCATATGACACTGGACTGTTGCATTGACAGCAGCACATACATGTACTGTAAACTTGTTGGAAAAAAAAAAAACCCCGTCTGTGCTGTACTACCGGACACACTACTGATGGAAGACGGACGACTGTAGGCATCAGGAGAGTCGCTGTGTGCTGTGGGTGAGGTGGTGCATTGAAGGATGGAGGGCCTCTATATATATATATGTAGATATATATATATATATACTTCTGTGTAGTACCCTGTAAACTATGTAGAAATTGTCAGGAGCAGGGATGTGTTTTTAGGCTCAAGAGGTGAGGCAGTAGGTGCAGTCGTAAGGAGAAGCAGTGCAATTGAAGTGTCTCATGAACGGGTGCCTTATGTTTGGAGTCGTGGTTATGAGAGATGCAGCCACAGTTATCAGAGCTCCGCCGAACGCGCCGCCAATCCCCCACGAGGCAGACGTGGAACCGACCTCTCCCCTCAGGGAGCAGAGGAGCTGGTCTGACAAAGTGAATTATTGTCTTGTAAAGAATGTGACATTAGGCGTAGAAGTCTCTCTGGATTTTGCACCATTGAGTCCTCAGCAAGATGACAGACAACATGTATTGGCCCCATTAATATGGAAAAGCAGATGAGTTCAGATTGTGGATATGAGGTTGTTTTGTTTCCTGAAGAGCACCGAGCTGCGCTGCTGTTTAGCCTCCACCTTCAATTCTCCAGGGCCTTTTGGCTCTACATTCCCCCTCGTGCTTGGTGGTGTGTATTTGCTGTATTTGCATTCAGTCTAAATGGAAAACATACAAAACATACACGCATAAATAAATGTCTCCGTATGATTCAAACACTGTCTCTGATTCCACGAAACAGGGGAGAGGGATTGCACTTTGAAGTGGACCGTGGGGGAAATGTATTCTTTGTTTACTTCATCAGTAATTCATCGTATGTAATACATTGTGTTTGTATTGTGTTGTTGTAGTGGAGCAGAAGGGAAATGTCCTGCACTGCCATCTGGAGGCTTAAACCAGCACACAGAGGTAAAGAAGTGATGTATGTGCTGTTAGTGCCATCTAGTGTATTTCCTGCTTCACTTCACTCAACATATAAATGACCTTCACTCATGCGGTCAAAGGCCACAGATTACCAGCATTCCTGTATGATTACATGAACGATCTGACACAAAGTACACAGAAGATTTACCACTTTTGTCCACTTCTCCTTAAAAGAGGACGTCACCGGTTTCACCGAGATCAGTTTACCGGTCGTGAGGAGTATTACCAAGTCTGTGAAGACAGTTGTGTAATGTGTGTTATGTGTGGAATCAAAATAGGGTCAAGAGTAAACATTTAGTTTGCTTGCATTCAAATGTGTGCAAGTGTATTGTAACCATGTATTTTTGACCCTATGTAGTCCGCTCCTCATAAATAGCCATTGGGGAGCTCTGATTAACATCTCATTTGACTATCCAATCAGGGATATCATTTTAAAATTGTAGTATATTATGTAAAAGAAATTCACAAGAAAAAAAAAAAAAAAAGTCATGGAATAATATGTTGAAAATTTTAAAAAAAAGTTTTATATTTTTATGGAATTTATAGAATACTTTGTTGAAAAAAGTCATGAAACAGTCAATAAGTCATAGTATAGTATGTAAAAAATAAATCACAGAAAAATCATAGAATTGTATGTAAAAAAAAGTGATGAAAAAGTCACAGTATGTCGAAAAAGTCCAAAGTTATATTACAGTATGTCAAAAACAGGCTGAAAAGGGAGAATATAGTATGTTGAAAAAATCAAAAAATGTCAGTGTAAAAAAACATATATGCCATAAAACGTCATAGTATGCCAGAATAGCTCAAGAAACGATATCGTATGTGGAAATCAAGTCATAATTCCAGTACATCAAAAAAAAGACTCAAAAATATCATGATAGTATGTCGAAAAATAAGTAAAAAGTAATTGAATAGTATTTCAAAATAAGTGACGGAAAAGTAATCGTATAATATGTCGAACTATGCAAAGATTATTTTATAACTCTTAGGCATACTATACACGGAGAGACATTAAGCTCATTTTGACACACTATACCATCACGTTCTTAATGGGATTTTATGGCACGCTGTACGATGATATTTTAAGGACTCCTATGGCTTACTATATCATTTTGTATTCAATTTTATTATATTTTTATTGAATACCAAACTGATGATATTGTTAAAGAAATTGTTCATGCATACTCTAGGTATATTCAATTGTTCTATAACGACATACGATAATCATGATTTACGGACGTATTCTATGTCGTAAAACAAAACTTTTAAATCTGTCAAGCTTGTGTTAACTACAGACCTTATTTCAGCCATCTCACCAAAAACCCATTTAAAAAAACCTCTTGACTTTGAGACAAGGGAAGCAGAAGTGCAAAGATGCTGACTCATTTCTGGGTTTAAGGATTCATTTATCCTGCAGCACTTTATGGGCCCACAGATGGTTGGACGATCCGGGGAATTTTATCACTCACACGTCGAGCCATTTTACCTTCGCTGAGCATTTAGGGATGAACGGGAGCCCGCCTCAAAACCTGTACTCGCAGGTTTGATTTGTGCTTGTAGGATTGGTTTTTATGTGTAAACTTGAGATTTACACATCCAATCAAATGATCTGGGACCTTTTTTTTTTTCCACCCACAAACATAAAGATGTTTAACTGCAAATCTTTTTTTGTGACCTTTGTGCAAATCTTCTCCATGCACTCACACGTTGGAGTTTTTCTTCGTTTGTTCACAAAATGTCACGCACAGCTACAGAACTCCTTTCACAATCAAAGGTGAAAACTCTTTCTTCAGATATTTGTTTGAACACATTCAAATCTTTGAACTCAGTTGAGGATGTTTTTACACATTTGAATGTATTCAGACATGTCTGCACACGTTCAGATATGGTGATTCACAATCCTTTGGGACCAAAGGATCTATTTTGATTCTCCTTCTGTGGTTCTGGAGGAGCTTTGTCAAGTCTTAGAAAATGATCCCTGATGATGCCCTGGTGACGTCATATCAGAGGTTATCCCAGGCTGGGTTTTAAGACTGCACATGTTTACCAGAAAGCCTGTGGGATGTGTAGTTTGAAAGGAGAGGCCATCTACAACGCATGAAGGGTCGAATAAAGCAGCAACCTCTGGTTTTGAAATGTAAGGCCAATGAAGTGCTTTGAACTTGCATTCTTTCTGATCAGGGGGCGGCGACTCTGGTTCATAAAGAAGTCAGATTGTATAGAAGTCTATGAGAAAATGACTACTTCTCACTTGATATATTACCTCGGTAAACCTTATAAATATGAGTTTATGGTCTCTATTGCTACAGTGTCAAATCCTCTTAAATACAGCATGTTCATTTCATATATTATGGTCCATTTAGAGTCAAATAAAGCAGAGTATGCTTTAGGGCGGGGCTACCTCATGATTGACAGGTCGCTGGTAGCAGGTCATGATGAGAAGCATATGATCCATTGTTATTGGAACTTGACCCGTCGGGACTAACAGTTGCAATTTGTAGTCCTTTGCTGTTTCTATGCCATAATAAATCAGTGGAGTGAAAGAATATTCCTGTTTGTCAGTCCTCATATTGTGTATTGACGGATCGACCCACAGAGCTTGACATTGTTCTATAAATCAATAATCTTTATTAACACAGTATAAACAACAAACAGCAACAGAGGAAACCCTCATGTGGAGCCAGAAGACCCAGTACATCTCAGAGGGGCTGACTGAGACAGAAGCATAGACACGGGGCTCCATGGTACACACACAGTACACACAAACCTTTCAGATGCATTCGCCTTGCCAAAGCCATTCAGCCGATTTGCAGATTGACAGGAGAGAGAGAGGACAGAAGTACAGTCATGCTGAGCAACAGTTAGCTACAGTATGAAACAGAGTTATTACATAAAAACCAAGTAAATCATCTCTTTAGAAAGGTTCTTTTATATAAATGATTTGAAGTGTACAAAACAGTATATTACACATTTCTCGATGCATGATTCTGATCAGGACCCAGTAGCCTACGGCACACTTCCCTTCAAAGTACAAACTACTGAACTGGATTACAAGCTACATACAGACTGCACTGCACCTCTAGCACAGCAGTAACACATGGCATCAGGAGGCGATGGGGAAAGGAAAAAGATCAGCAGCATTGTCTTTTAATAAGACTACACACCTATAAAAATGCACCAGGCCTCATATATTGCCAATATCCCATGCGAAATAGCAGAATGCCATTCAAACGAACCGTGGTATCCTCGGCATCGCACAAAAGACGCTGCCCCCCCCCCCCCTACCTGATCCCAATCACGTACAACATCTTTCTACGCAACAGCATGTAAACATCACCGCGGCTGCTTCGTCGTTCTTTGTTTCTAATGTTTTTGATATACATATGATAAGTTAAGGCTCTTTAAGGACCTGAGGATTTTGAACATATGATGAGGCACACAGAAGGCAAAGAATAGCTCTAGACATTAGGGCTGAGTGAAAGGATGAGGAGCATGAGACAGCCACGAGGGTCCGGTCAGCAGTGCAGTACAATGGCCAAGGTAGAAGAAGAACCCAGGGGAGATGCTCTCCGAAACAGCATGGTGCTATTTCTGAGAACAAGGTCAGTAGCCATCATTTGGATGGCTCTAAGGACCCCATCGACTTTTTGAGAGTTGTTGGTCACCTTCCCCGAGAGGACTGGCACAAAAGAAAAATGACGCGCTAATGCGTTAGCATCCAGCATGATAAAAAGGACAGATTGTCCCCCCACCCCCCCCCCCCCCCCATGTCATTTGTATGCTGAGCAACTTAATTTAGTTAGTACAAGTTAGTACATGAAGCGATCCCTTCTCATCTTCCTTATAATGTAATTTCCAGTTCAGCGCAAGCTCCCAAGAGGCTTCAGCATTCTTCTGTTGGTGAAATCACGTGGGTGTCTCTGTACGCGTCGTAGTGGTGTAAGTTTATTATCCTAGCAACAGACTGAATGCATTCCTCTGCTGCGCCTCAGCAAGGAAACATTTGGAAGAACACAATAAGTGGGCTTTGGATGAGAGCTACTTTGGATTTAGCTAGCTAATTTTACGCAACTTAATGCTTCCATTCACATGATGGGTATCGAATGAAGTAGGAAGAAATGTATAACATGAAGTACTATTTGTATCTATATTAGGAGGACTAGTTTACAAAGACTCATAACTCAATGTACATATTGGATGTGGGTATTGCATTTGGACTATCCCTACCGTATTATACGTCATTCGTGCCAGTTAGCATTATCTGATGTAGGAGGAAATTAATATAAATTAATATTGTTTTTTTTATAATTCTACGTTTTCTAACGATTCATGACATATATATGACAAAAAAAAGGAAATCTGTCCACTTGATTGGTGAAATCTATTTTGAAAAAACTAAAGATGGCTGACTTCATCCAGTTTGCTAATGCTAACACTTTACTGGTGTGCTAAAGCATTAGCATGTGCTGTCAAGCGACGTTAAAGGCCAATCCTCTGCTCGCCCACAGCACTCGGTAAGATGACCAATAACGACAAAGACCCATGTCGATGTCGTCCTCCCAATGAAACATTTGTGACATATTGCAGAAACAGAAATGCAGAGATCGAACACAGTAACAGTTAACAGTTCATTCACTTGAAGAAAAGAAAACTACTCTGGTCTGTTAGAACCAAAGTCACAAGTATTTCCTTATTTTTAGAAGATAAACGGTGCGCCGCCGAATCACATTCTTAACCTCCAGGCTGGAACGTTGGATGTTATTTTCCATGCACTTCATTGTTCTCGCACCAGTTAGCCCAGACGGACATCCAATTGATTGAGGAAAAAAAAAAGAAGAAGAAATCTATAAAAGCTCAACATGTCATATAAAAAGATGCATATAAGACATTTTTCTCTTCATTTTTTTTCTTATGAAAGCTGCTTTGGTAACAACATAGCCACGACATCGCTCAATCTCCTTTACTTAGCCTGGTTGCTGAAGGGGACTCCTTCCCTATCATCTCAATGGCGTATTTTTTTTAATTACATTTTTTATTTATTTTTTCTTCCTTTTGCCCCTAAAATCTAGATGAATGGATCTAGTTACACCAGAGTGGGCTGTGTTTGTGTTCCGCCGTAGAGCTGTCTCCACATCAGATGCAACGTCTGCTGAGAGCCGTTTGTCATAAAGATGTCCGTGCTGTGAGAGACAGCGCTATTGTACTGAGGGCTGACAGAGTGGAGACCTTGGATGCTGAGCCGACTGCGTTGGGGCCTGAAACGGTACGGGGAGAGAACGAGGATGTCAGTGTGTTTTCGGAGTGGGGGGAAAAAAACACACAGACTTTGTGGCATTTCACTTCGTTAATCGCATTATTTCCCCCACTCTCTCTGTTCCTTTTGGAGATGATGAGAGCTAATCTGCTCAGGCACGACAGCAGCAGGGGAGTGGATTATTCAACTATCTCTCCACTGACCTGGTATCCTTGGGATGGTGATCTGCCTGCTGCTGCTGCCTTCTCCTCCCTCTCCGAATGGCTTTATCTGGATGATGTAATCCTCATCAGTGGGCAGGGCGAGCTCCACGGAGGTCGTGTTGGTTTCCATGACGTTGGGGCGGCTGTGTCGATTCTTCTTGTACAGCACCTGAGGACGAACGGTGGGGGTCAAGTCAAGAGCCGGCGCGTGGAAGCAAACAGCCGTAAAACACAATTTTCTGATAAAACCGAGCAACTGAGTGCTTACTTTGTAACCGGTGACCTCGGACTCGTTCTCGAGCGCCTTGACCTGCTCCCAGTTCAATATAATCTTGGAGTTTGACGTGTTCCACATCACTTTAACTGGTGGCTGACTGGGCGCTGAGAGCAGAAAAACACATTCACCTCAATGAAACTGTGAACAGTGTCAGAGAGTGACCGGCAGGTATAATTAGATCTGGTGCTCACGTGGTTTCTTGGTGGTGACGTTGACCGCGGTGCTGGGAGGCCCCGTTCCAGCAGTGTTATACGCCCTCACCGAGATGTAATACGCCGTGTTGCCTTTCATCCCGCGGATAATGGTAGATGTTTGATTTCCGACAGTCCTTTGCACACTGGCCGTGTCTTCCCTTTCACTTCTACTCCAGTACCTCAGCTGAAAAGCAACGGGGCAGAACCGCGGACGTGAACGCAGAAAACAAGACGGACACCTTAAAAGCTTTCCGGTGAAGTGCCGATGAAGTGCACACTGGCAACCGGGAGGTGTGAACTCAACCGGATGAAAGATGTGAATTGGTCTGCTTGTGTGCTCATCAGACATGTGTCACGGTCTAAAGTTATGTGGTAAAGAGTGAGGTCAAAAATAGAAAAAGGAAAACAAAGAGTAAAAAGAATCCTCAAAAATCCCCCGCCATCAACTTCCACTTCCTCCGCTTGTCATGGCTGAAACAGCTGGCTCGCCTGACAGCACAAATATAATTTGTCTTTCCTCACAGTAATGGTTTACTCAGGCCCTGCTCCGCTGTTGACTTTGAGTGGTCAACAGTTTAAAACGCTGGCACTTTATTCAATCCGGGGAGGAAAACAGCGCCTTTGTTCACATCTTGGATTTCAATAATGAGCGGAATTAAAATGACAAGAACTAACTGAGAGCAGAGCCAGTGTCTGCAACTGCTTTGTTGTGCGGATTAGAAGCTAAACGCTCTATCCCTCGGGGTATTGCATCAGTACGCTAATCAGGGTGGTTACAGTACTTAGGTAAACAGCAAGAGCAAGAGCAACACAACTAAACCCACAGGCATGGGACTGGGCTGGACCATTATGCATGCAGCGAGCTATTATCTCATGTGCCCGAGGTGCATGAGCCTGAAACACTCATCAATAATAAAAAAGAACAAGACTTAACAGCAGAAGTTGCCATGTTGTACATTTGCATCCAATGGAAGCACGCACACACACACACACACACACACACACACAAGGTATTTCATTGTAGCTCACCTCGTAGCCCAGGACTCTTTTTTTGCTGGCATTCCAGGGCAAAGCTTTCCACAAAACTTCAACGTCGGATGCAGAGAGGCTCTTGGCACGGACCCTGGTGGGAGCTCGGCCAGGCTCTGGAGTTAACACATAAAGACTTAGAAGTAACACCGAGCTTTGATGACCCCCTCAAAGCAGTTTCAAAGCCATTTCTTTCATTCAAACAACAGAGGGACGGAGGTTTGAGGAAGACGTCTGCAAGTGCTGATAGAAGAGTGCTGGCTGCTAGATCACTGCTGCCACTGTTTAGATGCCGGGTGGATCCGGGCATGTATTCAAGCATTAAACGTGGCAGAGCGAGTAAAGCCACTCCGTCGCACGCTGTAAACAATGACACGCACCTTCCTCAGCGGAGTAGATGGTGGTAACAGGTCCAAACGGGCCCTCCCCTTCGTTGTTGTACACCCCGACCTTCACGTGGAAGGGCGAGAAGGGTTGGATGCTCTCGTTTTTAAAGACGTATTTGGACGCTTCAGCGGACGGCACGGCGGCCTGCATCCATCCCGTGGCACCGTGGGGTCGAAAAGCCACCACGTAGCCGAAACCCGGCCCGTTCTGCAGCTCCTCGGGAACCGGCTGCCCCCAGGGCAGGGGGGGGGAAGACAAAACACAATTTAAGCTCTTTAAAAAAACAATAAAAGACTTAATTTTAATGCACTTGTGTGAATAAAAATATGATTTAAAACTCTCAATCCATCACTTCAATTCAAGCGCAATACATTTTAAAATACTAAAGATTAAAAGCAGGATTAAAGATATGGCTTTCACATTTTTGAGGCAATGCTTTGCCTCAAATATAACATACTGTGCACACAAAAACGATTACTGGACACATCCATTACACAGCACAGTGCCCTCAGCATGATACATAAACTCAGCTGTAGTCCAGACTGATAACATGGCTCATACATTTATAGCTGCAGACTTCATTCTGGTGGATTAACCCGAAACACTTCACTCTCGTCCACGAAGAGATACACGCTCACATAAAGAAGCACTTCTTTCTGTTTTAGCCGGCTAGATATCTCAACGCTGGGCCAGTATCAGTATGGATCTGGATCCTTTGGTGAGCCCTGACTTTTTATATTGAGGATTCCTTTTGGAGCTTTCCATTTATTTTATTGGTTGATTTGAACGGGACAGTGCACATTAATAAAAATATTCCTGCAAATGTGCCAGAGTTAGCCAAAAGGCTATTTTTCATCTGTAGTCCCAAATTTTTCATCTGTAGGATCATATATTTTATTATTAATTATTAATTAAAATAAATGATTGTTATTATTGTTAGGTGATCACATTATGACTCCAATGAACTCATTTACAAATGGCTCTCAAAGTATTTTGATGATTGAAAACAATTTGTAAAAGTAAATGAATGGATTGATGGTGTGATTGAGTCGTGGTGTCCAACAGGGGTCAATTCTGGGAACCTTGTTCCACATCATCAATGACTTCATCACTGCATCTTCGTCAATGTTTACATTTCTGCTGATGACATGAGTTTGTTTCTTACACGTACATATTTGTTCACACTTACTTTTAAATCGATACATTTAACTGTTTTTGTGAATGAAAAATTTCATTTTAAAAGTCATATTAATTTAGTTTTCTTCAATATGTGAAAATCAATTGGTATTGGATACACAAATGTGTGGATTGTTTCTTCAGTTTTGATCAACTTTTAGTTGTTTACTCATATTGATATCTTGTCTGGGCTGCAACTTATTCCACCGACCTCATCAAGAGATGTGCTACATTCAGTAATCAGACCGAACACCCGGCAGCGCAATGAATGTTTTCAATACATGTAACAAACTCCACGAATCCACATTTGTATATTGTGGCTCTTTTTCTCCTAATCATTGCCATGGAAGTATTTTGTGTTTACTTTTGGCAAATATTTTTCTTCTATTTTCATTTGCGTGTCGTAATAATGTGTTTTTTTTTTACTATTCTATGAGTTTCTTGTGTTTTGTCACATGTGCAACTTAATATATTTTCCCTTTAGTGCCACCGACACAAGATCAGACCACTGTACAGTGTTCTCATTGTCTAATGTGCAGATTGCGGTGGGATTGCGGCTCTTTACACTTTTGCCATCCTCAGGATAAAAGTGAAATGTTCAGCCTCACTACAGGTACTGCATTAAACTTGTAAGCACAAGTCAAAAAACTAAAAATGCAACACTGCAGCCCTGCTTTTTACTTCCACAGGAAAATGCCTCAGGAAATTTCAGAGCCGAGGCAGAATTGCGGCTTTGTTAAGCAGAAGTTAGACTTCAATTGAACTCTCGCATATTGGAACATCAACACTGATTCTGAAAAACGCTTCACAGCGGGGCCTGATGATTTTGAGCAGCCGGAATAAATAGAAGCTTTTGGAGCTGGACTGATATTCACGGGCGTTGCAAGAAGGAAAGAGAAAAAGAAACTATTTGAAAAAAAGTTGGGACTTGGAAGGAACCATTGAGTTTAATTATCTTATCGAAACCTCAAAAGCATTTGTCTCTCCCCTCGGGTGACAGCAGCAGTTATTGCCTCTCTGTTCTTAACAATGAAATGCCATACATTAAGCCGTTCAGCTGTTATTAATGAAACACAGGCCCGGATCCACAGAGAACAATGACGTCTGGCTCCCTCCTCCACGGGTGAGGGGGTCCAGAGCAGGCTCGCTTACCTCCCATGTGATGACTAATTCGGAGCGCCTGCCACCGCCTCCGCTCACATTAGCCGGTGTGACCTTCGGAGCTGGAGAGGAAGAAGACAGATCAGCTCAGCGTGACTTCACACGACGCTGAGAAAGCCACATGTAATCATTTTCCATGTCGCTGCTCCCAAAACGGAAGAGAGAGGTAACTTGAGTTTATTATAGGTTCTGTTGATAGGGTTAGTCAGGCTAGCTTTTTCCAGTCTTTATGCTAAGATAAGCACCTGAGCTGTATCTTCATCATAAGACACACATGAGGGCAGTATTGATCTTATCATCTGACTCTTAGCAAGAAATTGTTCCTTCCTTTAAGAAAGTAAAGGTATGGTATCATTGCTTTGGAAGGGAGGAACAAACAGCAACAAGGGAAGTGTTCTTTGCGGTCATGTGGTACATACAGGTCCCCTTTGTCCTTGCTTGTTTGGAGGGCTTGCTGGGCTCGCCGGTCCCGATGGTGTTGCTTGCCAGGACTCGAAACTCATAATCCACCCAAGGGCTCAGGTCTATTACTGTAGCCGTCAGCCGGTGGCCACCCACCACCTCGGGAACTGGTACAAAACACACAGTGCCCCCTTCAGTCTCAAACAACTGTGTGTGTGTGTGTGTGTGTGTGTTTTCACTGTTTGTGTGTGTCAGCTTAGCATCAGCAGCAGAATGACCTCCAGGCTGACACACATGGTAGGAGTCCACCACAGGGACATAGGACAGTCGTAATCCCTCACAAGGACACAAACATGACAACAACACAAAAAGATCGCATGTGAGGAAATACACTGACTATTAACTTTCTAATCAGCGGGTACTCTCTAGTAAGACGTGTAATATGGCACTGTGTGTGTGTGTGTGTGTGTGTGTGTGTGTGTGTGTGCGTGTTCTCGTGTTGCACTGGAAATGACAAAAAGCCATTTTCTTCTGTCGACAGAGGAGCTCTGTCTACCTGCAAGGTCTTAATGTAGTTATGTTTCAAACATATGATCCTGATGTGGTAAATCAATGAGGCCTTCAAAGTGCCCTTCATTTTCCAAAAATATCAATAACACAAGCTATACCGTACGTGATAAATGCACATTATACCAATCACGCGTCAATGCTGGGCTCCATTTAAGAGGATGTCGGGGGGGGGGAAATTACGCCGGCGCTATCACTTAACCACACTATCAAATTGCAGTCACGGCAACAAGCTCCATCATCGGGATGAGATCCACGTTTCAGGATTCCCAGGAGTCCGATAAAATGGCGGTCAATGGTCATGCTACAACAGTGTATACCATTTGGGGCCGGGGTAAAAATTACATCTCCAATATCCTCACAGGCAGAATGAAGAGCGGACCCCCTCCATGTGATTGGAGGAGGCCACGGCTGGTTGGAGAGCGCTTACCTGTGGTGACAGCCTGCCACCCGAGGGAAAACGGTGTCCTGGCCTGGATGGCGTATGCCGTAATTGGACTGTGATTATCGGGACCAGGCCTCCAGGACGGAGAGGCTGTGGTATCAGTGATTTCTTCGACATGGATGCTGGTGGGGGGCCCCGGGGGACCTGATAGATGGCATAGCCAGGCAGCAAAGAGGGGAGGAAGATAAGAGAGACAGACGGAGGAAGGAGGAAGAGAAGGGGGGGGGGAATGTAAATCAGGAGGAGATGGGAAGATGGTGGAGAGAGTGGCGGTGGTTTTAGCACCTGCAGCTACTGCAGCGAAGTCAGTGAAACCTTTGGGAGCTATTTGGTATAATTAGACAGTAAATTTCCTTTAAGCCTCGGAGAGAGAGATTTCGGTGTGCCTCCCTTTTCATTCTATCCTTTTATTTCTTCGTCGGCGAGGCACAACTAGTCACAATAAATCAACGCTGATCACTAACAAGCTCCCTTCCTTCTTCAGCAGTAGGTGAATGATCAATTATTGAACTGGTTTGAAACACTGGTGATCGGGTCAGTGGACATTTCCAAATGGAAGCATGTCCCTTCTCAGAGAAAGGGAAAGGTGGTCAAAGGAACGTCGCGGCTCACCTCTGACAACCAAGTCGGCGGCGATGGAGATGCTGTCCACCTTCGTTTGCACGGCGCACGTGTACTTCCCTGCATGCCTCAGCTGGATGTTTCGAATCATAATGTCTCCTGCCGAATGCTGCTGTCATTCAACACATGCACAATCACACCCACACACACACACACACACACACATGCACAGAGTTCCATGAACAACACGGTAAGCCTCCAGCTGTTGTAATTCAAGAACAATACCGACTTTCCCGGCCACATGGGAACAAAACCAGCTGAACGCAAAGCTTATTCTCATGTATGTGTATTTTGAAAAATAAATCCATAATTCCCCATGCAGCCTTCCCTTCCATATCCTTAAAAAGGCCACATACTGTAAATACCGCTCTATATTGAGCACACTGCATGCCTTTCTCTTACCACTATAATTACAGAAATGTACTTGCTCAAATCGCTTGATTTTGCTGCAGCAGTTTCAGTGAAGGAGCAGCCTAATGGCTGCTCTGACAGTTCGTTCTTTAAGGGAGCCTTTTATTCTACCTCTAATTGCAATCTCACACTCCTTCATTATCATTTCATCAGAGCAAAGCAGGTTGTGTAATAAATTGGACGCGCAGAAGGCTGTGACACAATGGCAGCGAGAATACTTTGGAGTGTGTCTGGTAGCTCAATCAAAGTAAGTGCAGATGTGAAGCAATGCATTAGTGAGGCTGTAAATTATGGTGTCAGAAGCAACTGAATCATAGAAGAAACAGGAAAGACAACTCAGCGCTGGATTGTTTTTTTTTCTCTGTGCCTGCAGTTTTTGAAGGAGCCTTGAATCTTTTTTTTTTTTCCAGGAAAAAATAAGCCTGCGTAACACATGCTGAGATGTGAGCTGCGAACCTCTGAAAGTATACAGCGGCTGACTGAGACTGGTTGCAGGGTGTGTATGTAAATTTTAGTTTTTAAATAAACCACAGGCAGCAATTTTCCTTCCCATAAATAACACACTTGATACAAACATTCCCTCTGCACTGCGGCTGAATTCATTATGACCCTGGTAAAATAGAGAAACGGGACAATATTGATGCACCAATGAATCTTCACAGTCACCTCTTGACCTTTATTCAATGGAGTCTCTGAAGGGGCTGGGAAATAAATCAATGTCTTTTATGTCGCAAAAGGGCACAGTCACACTAATGAAATGGGCATTCTTCAACACACCACAATATGGTTTGATTCTTAATTATTCATTGTGTATTCCGGGTCATCGGAACACACGTGGTGTAAAAACCGGGGCATCTGAACGACATCATCGTTGAGGTTTTTGCACATATCGCAAAAGTAATGCGTGGAAAATGCTCAATATCCAAAGAAGTAAACCTACTATAGTAAGCAATTTGCATGCAGTGTGCTGATCAGAGACCCTGATTTTAATGAGGTGGTGATATAGTTTTGAACAGGAAGTGCGTGAGGAAGAAAGAGCCGTTTTAAGGTGAGGCAGCTCACACTGTTATTGGTGAACCTTACAAAATGTCTACATTTAGGTGATCATTTAAAGGTTCAGTGTGGGACTTGATGACAGCTGATAGAGGTGCAGACTGATGGCTTCAGATGGAATCTGCATCACATCATTACGCTGATAATATTTCACTGTTGTGCAGAGTCTCTTTTCATGACATTTTGAATTCACAGAAATTGTGTGTTGGCACAGTTTTACATGCTCAGCAGATCTAATGCGGTTTAGCACTTACGTACCATATCTGGCATACATCTAGCATAGTTACTTATATTTAGTTATGCTAATATTACTTTTACCTTGTCATGGTAACATTACTTTCATTTTGTCATTCCAAAGCTACTTGTCACTTTTATGTCTTTTCTGCAAATGTTACTTTTATTCTCTTATGCTAAAGTTATGTTTTTATATTTGATATGCTGATTTATTTTATTTTGTGATGCTATCGTTGTTTTTTATGAAATTGCTCCATTACTAAAGAGAGAAAATGTCCATTTCCCGCATTAGCTATCATGACATCGTGGCGACGCTCATCTCCTCAACTGCTCCAACAGCAACACAGCATTTAAAAAAACAACCAGAGGCCTTATAGCCTCGCAGGTTGGCAAAAAAACATGAGAGATTATCGACTTACGCCTCCCACTTTTTCAAAAAATCCACCGTGGCTCCCGAAGTGGATGAGCTGCTCGTTGAAGAACCAGGTGAACTTGAGCTCCAGGGTCGGGTCGTGGCTCACTTGACAGGGCAGGACCACGCTCTCCCCCACGGTGATGTCCAGCGTGGATGGCAGGGTGGTGATGGCGGTCGGCTCTGAAATCACACGCCATGTACGTTTGATCAAAACACACTTTTCTGCCCCCTGCTTTTTTACAGGCATTACAATTCAGCACGGGAAGTGGCTTTGCAACAAAAGCCGAGCCCTTCCATCATCCTTATGGATATGCCAGACTCAGTTCATGGAAGGATATATGGGACCGAGCACACCGCAGACTGGGGCGCGCGGCTACAATAACTGGTATTAGTCGGCCTGAGCTCGTCTCTGTGGGGACTCAGAGACGTGTCTCTCCTGCATCCTGAGAAGCCTCCATGTGTTACTGACAGCTCAGCCTGGAATCACCCCCCCCCCCCCCTCTCTCTCTCTCTCTCGATCGCCCCCGAAATTCCCAATACGCACCGCTAGGAGAACAGCAAACAGCAGCAAGGCACTTCTTTCAGTCGTCGCCTCTCTTTTCAAGCCTGCAGTGCATTATAATGGCACCGCAAGGGAATAAGGCGAGCGTCGCTTATCTGCACTCGTGTGTGAGGCGGCGGAGGAGGAAGGTGGAAGGACATGAGAGAGGCGAGATGAGTGGGAGAGGCTTTGTTCTCAGAGTGCACAACACCCGTCTCCCTCTTGGGGGTGCTATGATTACTTGGTTGAAATTGCCACTCTGAGCACACAGACTAAATTAACCATGGCAAATGATCCCTGGACAGGCATAGATTCATGTAGAAAGTGCCGGCAGTGCAGTCTTCATCCAGAGTGAATTCCACGGCACACACACACACACACACACACACACTCGCCACCACCACGCACTGTGATTTATCTGGCCGTTTTCTGAGATCAGGCCGAGAATGCTATCAGCTGGTAGGTTTTGTCATATACAATGAAGGTGTGTCTGAGAGACCCAGTCCTCTATTGCTGGGGCTAAATGGCGAGCGATGGCGGTGCAGTAAAAACGTGGTAATAACACACAGGAGGTATTCAAGGGGCCGCCTCTACTCTGTCTGCTCTGTTTTCTAAAGGCCGACTACACCTTGTAGAACAAGTGCAGGAAATAGAAAACCTAAACCATGAAGGCGAAGAAACACACCTCTCTGTGTTGCAGTGGTTTTCATGACGATACTCATGATGCGAGGAGAAGGAAACAGGAGGAAACAAAGGGATCAGGGAGGATCCATCGGGAAATACTTTGATCCACAATGAAAATAAAAATGTGCTCCTATCTGCAACATGGAAACGTACTGTAAACGTGTTATTTCTCCAGCAGGATTGGTGTATTTGCCACTTTCCTAACATGAGCTTGGCTCAACGCGGTGTGAGCTGCCCGGCCTCTTGCTGCCTCCAGGTATCGACTGTGACAACGATGGGAATATGCTCCCTTATTACCCTCCTCTGTCATCATTTGTGACAGATTATATGGACAACCAAGGTTGGTTACACAACCACACACTGGGCTCTTGAGTATAATTTGATTGATTTCCGGCTTGTATAATGCCTTGTTACCTGCTGCCACTGGAAGCGAGGGGATAGTAACCCACTCACTTAACGGGGTCAATTTAGAGACGAGATAGTGCTGAGACAGACCGGGCAGCACCGAGGGAAGTGCTGCCGAGGCGGGTCAAACCGCCGCCGACACGTTTCACTTCGTACGTCCTCCACAGTCACCTGGTGCTACGCGTCACAGTGTTTAACATGAATAATCCACCGTGAATGAATTCAACTTGTCGGAACCAATGTGTGTCATGTGAAGTGAATGAACAAGTGGTCAAGGTGAACGTGTCGGAGGTCAACAAATTACATTCAAAAAGCCAAAACATATGCGTGTGCTGATGATACTTGCGTTTACTTTGGCTGTTATGAATACAAAGAAAAGAGCTGTCCATCGAAAAAGGTTTTAAACAATGTGATTTGCCATTGAGGAGATTGTTTAAAAAAAATGTGAGTTTTGACTTTGAGTGGCTGCATTTCATCACATTTCATACAGACTGTGTTCTTCAAACAAAGTCCTATTGTTCACCTGAACATTTCTTCTATCTTTAACACAAAGTTTGGTGGAAAAAAACTATTTATAAACACAAACACATGATTTTGATTTTGTCAAGACCTTACTAATAACATTAGAATGTCAGAAAAGGGTCGATCGGTTGTATTTTTTTCAGGAAATTAGGAAATGATTGGGAATTAAAAGTCTTAAAACCTTCCGAAGAAAGAATGACATGCTTCAAAATGAGACGTTTTGAGAAAATAAAGCTGCGTTATATGAGGTCTGATAGAGGTTTTAAGATGAAGACCCGCAACATTGTGCTTAAAAGAATGAGACAGATGAATGTCTTATTGTTCAAGCAACATCAAGTTGGATTACTAACCCTACACAACAACAAGGCAATGAAACCGAGGGAGGCCAAACAGATGACTTACCCACACCGGCTCACAGTGGGAACACTCATAGAAGCAGCTCAGATAGATAGTTGACCAGAAAACACAGCGAGCAAACAGACGCCGCGTCGGCGAGTGACGTGAGCCTGAACAATGCACAGAGGACGGCATCAAGGAGCCACGGGCCCCGTGATCCAAGGATTTTTAGAAACAAATTTACCAGGGAAGAGATTCACCAACCAACCCCGCAAGTCCTTCAAACTGAGATTCACGCAGATGACGCGGAGGCATTTCGGTTCAAGACGAGCACAAACTTGTGGAGGAAACTGTTTTTCAATTGGCAGGTCAACGGCCCACATCGGGCTGAAGTTCATGTCATTTATCTGAAGGTAAATCACCGTAACATGGATCCCATGCTGAAAAAAAAAGCTCTTCAATCCGCAGTGCATTCTGGGACTAAAGTGTGGGGACCTTCATGAAAATAAATCAGTTTTTCTACCTTTTCATAACAAAGCACAGAGGGCTTTCATCGACGCAGCACAGACTCCTCCGACGCGCTCCTTTGAATGCCACTTATTTTCCAAAGCACCAAATCAAATGTCTTTCAAGGACAAAAGCTTCAATTGCGATAAAAGCCCGTGTACATCGCTCAACAGATGCATACAAGATGCGCACTCCATACTGTATTCGTAGGGCTGTGCATGCCGCACATCTGCAGCGACCTGCTGGTGATCACTGACAGATGGCTGCTCATTGTTTTCCTGTGTGGCTGTCAGGAGTCACACATCGCATTTATCTCACACAGTTGCTGGCAGTCAACACGGACGAGAGGGTTTGCTTTGATAAGCGCCTCCCAGACTTTGATACAGAACTGGAATGCTTTTACATCAAGCAGCTGAGCAGAGGAATCGATTCCTCTTCTGTCTTACCTGCCAAAATCACAAAAAAATGCAATTTTTCTTGTGTGACATCAAATGTCATGTAATCCCAGATAATTTTGTTTTTATCTAACAAGATTAAATTGACCAGTATACTCTATCAGAAGTGCTTATAAATAACATGGTTAAACATCTATGGAAGTATTATAGTACAGTATAAGTATAATTATTACAATTTTAAAGTCATGATGGTGCTAGAGGAAAAGTTAAGGGTGCACCACGCGATTTTAATTCATCCTTAGGAGAACATAAATGTGTGGACTAAATTCTAAAGGAATCCATCCAATAGTCCCTTGTCAAATACCATGAATACGAGTGGAAACATGATACAATCACCACTTACACAAAACATACTTGTTTCATCTTTACTTTCCAAACACCTCGAGGGCAAATGGCTGTGAAGGTGTGCCACAGTGTTGGAAAGACGAATTGCCTTCCGGGTTAACAGAGGCAGACAGAAGTGAACGCAGTGTGAGCTCAGAACTTTTGAGTCCGCTGACCATCTGTAGTGATCGGAGGCAACCCTAATTGCAACCGCTCATCTCCAGCGTGATCAAAATTCAGGGAGCACGTCCATAATCAAGTGCAATTCATCTGCTAATATCCCTCCAGTGTTGAAATAATGGGGACATTAACAGGGCTCATCTGTTGTGACTGCTCCACCGCTGCTTGTGAGGTGGCTTTCTCACAGCAGGAGACTCCGAACGCCTTTTGGAAGGTATGTTTCCGCATTCGCATCACCAAAGTCAATTTGAATAAACTACTGTCGTCTCCCATAAGGGCCGCTCCCGCGACGCACATTTCTCCCCGCGAAACGGGTTTCCCATCCGCTGAAATAATGCATCTGAATTACCCCGTCCCATTTCCCAAACAATATCGATTGTGACAAGCAAGGCACGAGATCACATACGGGAGCATTCGAACGTCAGCAGCAGAAAACAGCCTTAACACATGATGATGGAAAGGAAGCGAAGTGAGAGAGGGGTGTCAAATAAAACTCATATTCCTTTTCGCAAAAAAAAAATAACAAGTGGATAACGGCGCCGTCTCTTTATGCTGAGAAGACATACGCCTGTGTGTTCCCTTGCAGCTTGATTGGAAAATCACATAAAGGCCATCAACCTGAACCTACAGAGAGAGAGAGAGCGAGAGAGAGAGAGAGAGAGAGTCCTACCACCCCCACCCATGCACACTGATTGGCTGGGGGGGGGGGGGGGGGGTCTGTACCGTTTTCATTTCGCAGTGTGTGATAAATGGGTAAAAGGAGAGTGTGAGAGTGTAACTGGCAGGGTGTAGCAATGCTGTGCTTTGTATTATGCCTTGAACTCCGGCTCTGCGCTCCGAACATTTTTTTCACAGCGGTGAATACGTCCACGTGCAAAAGGTACAAACGCACTATCGTTAATTTCCTCGCTTCAATTCTGCAAAGGTTACTGATTATTATCGTTATTTATTTTTTGTAGAAAGGCAAGACCCGTCAATCGGATGCAGAGCGAGGCATCCGAATAATCAGCGGCAAGGCGCACTCTAAGCTCTCCCCACATCCTTGACTGCTGCTGACTTTCAGGCATTTATAACATATGAAATCTGTCTTTTATAATTCAACAGAAAAGGGAAACATGCCTTGATAGTGATTTACGGAAGAAAGGGCTGATCTAGTTTTCTTTATTTATTTTCATGATGCGATGCATCTTCTGGTTGAAAAGGAGACACGGTACTGTATCGATACAGGACATTCCTTTTGCCGTTGTTCACACTGACATTCATCCATTTTTTGATTTTAGTATGTGTGGGGCCTACAATAATTTAGGTTTCTATCAATACTACTTGGATGAAGAAAAAAAAAAAACGAGACAGATTTTCTTGCTGCGCTGTCGACACGGCATTTCAAAGGATTTTACAGATTGCTAACTTGAAGAAGAAAGTCAATCAAATGGATTGAACCTTTGTCCACAAATCCGGAACAAGAAATAATTTAACTGCAGAGAGTGGTGGAAAACATACAGCACTTCTTGTATGGTCAGGGAATTGGAAGGATTTTGGCACCACTTTATTAGTTTTTGATTTTTCTTGACCGTGTGTAATTCATTGCCTTACAGGTGAAAGGTGCCCTCAGCACTGCTGGTTGTGTACATGCGGTTACACTGAACCGTATTCTTTATGGGTGAATAAAGGTTTTCCCAGCACAATCCTTTCAAAGGGTTTGCCTTGACATCTCAGAATGTGCTACTCCTAGTGAAACCGAGGAGCGGCAGCGGTCTGGTTCGTCTGAAAGATGTGAGGCAAATATTCCAATAATCTGTTGAAATACACATGAGAATCGATACCAAACCCTGTGAAATATGAGGCGTGAATTTATATCCCTAAGGCCAATGCAACTGAGATCAACGATTCTAGGAATCTATGCAACCAGCCAACGAGGAAGGTCAAGGCAGAACAAATAATCACAACACAAATGAACTGTGTAACCTCCGCGAAAAAGGAGGTCGACGTGAGGGTGTAGTTCACTGAATGTGTCAGCAAATGCCCCAGGAACTAGAGGAGGGGAGACGACTATTCCCAGTGGAAAACAGCGGTGTGCACAGAATAAAGCCAATGAGCTACACTTTTAGACAACAGCATAAAAACATGAACATGAAATCTGTTAGCGTAGAAACTCCTCTATGAAGGAAATCAAAAGGTTGAGAACAGAAACATCGCTACGGGATAGGAAGGCGAGATCGTTCATGATGAATGTTTAAGGTTCGGTCAAAGGTAGTGCAGAAAAGTTCTGAACCTGGATACGAAGGTGGTCGAAGTTGGTGCAAGTCCAACCGCCCCTGGACGTTCGTTCCAGCTCTGTGTGACTTACCGCTGCTTCCCCCGGGTTTAATCTGCACTCTGGGACCATTTAGCAGCCCCCAAAGGCTGCGAGGGTTCATGTCAGAAGCATTTTGGTCCGAAGCCATTGAGAGATTTATAGACATGCAGCAGTACTTTAAACACTCTTCTGACACGCTGGAGGAGACATAAGAACCGGTGTTGAGCTCTCTCAGCCTTTGTTAGGACTCGAACAGTTGCTTTCTGAATGAACTGAAGTCGGCTGAGCGGTTCTACAGACAATAGCATAAAATCGTACCATTGTGGATGTAGATGGGAACTGATTTGCATGACATTGGAGTTCATTTAAGGGGTTGGGGGGGGGGGATTGCTGAGTCATTCTAAGTTCTACATTATAAATCTTAAGTTTCACTTTAAAGTTACTACAAGGAACGTTTTACTGGTTATGAAACAGTCTGAATTTAATACTGATGCCTCTATTTGACTTAAATAAGCCAACAAGACAGAATCAGTGAGAATGTTGGCTATTTCTATGACAGTTCTTAATGTAATCGGGTTTGAGAACTGTATACGGCACGAAGGTTGATCAGAAACTCCTTCAGCTCAGACTCCAGCGGGGCCTCTGGCAGCGACCCGGCTGCCACGTTCAGAGACGCCTTCGACCTGCAGTCGGAGCTCTGGCGAGAGCCGGAGAGCTTTGCGCCCGACAGCAGCGTCTCCTCCTCGGTGCCAGAAGCAGAGCTTCGCCTCGCTGCTCCGCTGCTGGGAGCCAACTCCGACACCACGCTGCTGTTGCTGGGACCCGAGAGGGAAGGGAAGCACGGAAGAACCGGAACCAGGACCGAGGAGGGCAGACTGTCAGACTCTGCTGCAGTGAAATGAGAGGTTGTCGAAAGGGAGACATGCCCAAATTCCTCACAAAATGTAAGTTTAAGGTGAAATTGAAGTTTTGGTTTCTCGCCGTTTGTGCTCGGCTTTTCCGCCTTCCCTTCTCAGCACTATTGATTCAGCATTTGCCCGTGGTGCTTTTGTTGCCGGAGCGTGATTTAACCCTCACAGGTGCATTGACATGGCAATGCCATTCTTAATCTTGTAATTTAAAGTGTGTTAAAGCTCATTCACAGAGGGCAAAGCGAGGGAAGAACACGCCGAGATAGTCTCCGCAGTGCACCAGTGTTCTCACCGACGTGCTGCCTTTCAACGACTGTCGATCTGTCGACCTTTAGAAGTAATAGACAAATCACACAAAACACAGAAGTGATCTGATATAGCAAGGCCAGTTGCAATACCATTTTAAATATCAACACCCTCAGTGATGGCAAAAAAAAAAAAGGTCTCTTGACATAAGTCACAGCGCCAGAGCAGAATACAATCCCCGAGCCCAGATGATCTAACGACACCATCAGGACCTTTTCACGCAGCATATCCTCCGTCAGGACTGGAGGCACAGACGCAGTGAGCAGAACTTCTTCTGCAAACAGGCATAGCAACCGAGGTGTGTCTGCCTCTCCAGTGACGACAGCACAGAGAAAAAGCCCCGCTGCTCATGACGGAGAGAACGAAGTGGTTGGAGGCTTTGCTCTCTGTGTTGTTCATGATTTATTTATGAAATTGAAACAAGTTTTTCCGAGGAGCAGAATAAAACATCAAGCAACTCTATCTGCGTGCTGTCAGTGTAAAAACATGCGTTTGAAAAAAGGTGTCCAGTACTTTCTTGGTCAGGGTCCCTGCTGACTGAACTGCAGAAGGGACTGTGATGAAATGTTAAGAGGGAAAAGGAAATACCTTTGACGGTGACGCTTCCTGTGCTGCTTGCCACGCCGAACTGGTTTCTTGCCACACAGGTGTAGAGGCCGGCATCAGACTTGGTTGCATTCCATACCCGAAGGTTACCGTTGTCCAAGATGGAGACCCTGTTGTTTAAAAAAACAAACAATTTATATTACAACCATAGCATCAGCTCGTTCTTGTTTGGGGGCGAGTCTGTTCTGAATGCCGATCAGAACCTATTGCTTGCCTCCCAGTATTGAAAGTGTGTGAAGCTCCGACTCCACTGCTGCACAAATCACTGTTTGCTTGTTTATTGTGTCCAAATGGCATCTACTTCAATACTGCACGCCCTTTTGTCCCCAGCAATATACCTCCTAGGTGTGAAGCACATCGGATGAACGGCTCATAAAATATGCAGAGGACACACAGATCCCTTGCTTTAGCTGCTGCTCGGCACACATTGTAAAATTCCAACCGTGTGGCATACAGTAGGGTTGACTTAACAGCACAGACAAGTGACTAACACAGCAGGAAACATTTTTCAGTGCCTCTAATTAACTTCTGCTTCTTTGCAGATCACAGCGACGAGTAATAGGATTTCAAGAGTGATTAATTCCGCACATGACTTGGAGATATCTAGGACAACAGTGGCTTCATGCCCTTTATACAATGGCCACACGTGCTCCAAAAGAAGGGCCTTACACAACTTGACATTTAAATAACAAGCAAATATGGAAATTGTGCCCTTGAAAGCAAGGTAGTGGGGGAAATCAAGGGTGGACCGAGTCATCAAAGCACGCTGCATTTTAATGATCTGAATGCTCTGCTGAATCCGCAAACTGTAAATATGAAACGGCGACAGCCTGATTGTTAGGGGGGGGGGGGGGGGGGGGGCCTGTAAATTGCTCTGTTCACCTACGAGTCAGAGAATCAAGCAAACTGAGGAATTGAAATTTTGTTTAATGCCGGTTCTTATTTTCATATACAGACGCAGGCATGTTTGCGTTATTTCACACATATGTAAACAATTAAAGCTGCACCGGGTTTTATACGAACAATCGGTCAAATGACTGTCTGTAATTTCAAAGGAGTCACTCAAGATGACAAACCCATAATTATAATAAGATTAAAAATGATGAAAAAAGGTTAACTGGCAGAGGACTCTGCAGTTGCCCTCAGCTCTACAGAGCGTTTTAGCATCTTTCAACTCACTGTTTTGTTACGGTTTCGCTCTCAACAATCCTGTTTCCAACTACAGCAGTTGGCTTTGTAAACCCAAAGACAGAAAGGAAAAGTCAGACTTGGTGAATGTAGTGCAGCACTTAGTCGCTAAAAAACAGATATTTCTCCTCTGGGGTTTGGTTTGCACCCCTTTAGACAACACCTTCTCACTGTCAACTCAAATATGGCGTTTTGCGTGTGTCATTTTTGCATGTGTCAATTCATGCTTGTCACATGGATAAACTATCTTTTCAAAATAAGTTAATTTAATGATAATAATAATAATTCCGTTTTCACAGGAAAAGATCATGGTTTGGGTTCAAATAAGGGTTTGTTCCAAAGTTACGCAACCCAGAAACGTGAAGCAACTGGGTTGCATCCACGACGCAGTCAAATTACAAAACGTGATGTAATGTTCTGGAACTTACAATTATTCAGCGTTGACTTTTGGGTTGAGACATGAATGGGTTAAAGTCCTGTGTACCCACCTTCACCCCACGCAGACTTTATCTCCCTTTATACTACTTCACCTTTCTCCTTTACTGCCGGCGTAACCACGAGATAGAGAATAGAGCGCCATCGTTTGGTCGTTTGGAGTCACTGACCAATCTGCCGTATTTGAAGAGTTGGGTCCGAGAACGGGCTGCTTCAGTTGAAATGGTTGGCGATTCCTTTGACCCCTTGGATTCACTCACTGTCAATCACCAATGGCTGAACAATTTCCGATTTTCACATCATGCCATGTCGCTGGCCACATGGTGAATGGTTCCCTCTCTTTTTGAATCTGGGTCTTTTGCTGCTGAATGTTCCACTGTGTTCACCACTTAGTCGGTAACTTGACTAAAGGTGGGTCTGTCACTGTAAGCTACTCCTTTTACCGACAAACAATAAAACCATCGATTAAAGCTTCAACGCTTCAGAAGAAACTCTTTTTTTTTGTCAAATTTCATGTCACTTTTATAGAATTTGCATTTAAACGCATTCCTCTGACAAGATAATTGGCTGTTCCTTTCACCCTGCACAGTTTTAACTGTAAAGCACCAATTAAAACAATCGGTAAGTTGAAAGTACCAGACCCCGTGTATCAGCCAGCAACTCTTAGAATGATGTCCCCCCCCCCTAAAGCCAGGTGACACTCATTCCTCTCCTGCTTTTGATTGGTTCATTTGACAGTAAAAGATAATTGGCGGTGCAGTCTGAGCTGAAACGGAGAGGAAGTCTGACACAGCGTACAGCTCTCACTGTTCTGTGAGCAGGATGTTGTCCTGTTTGCACCAGTGATGCATTTAACTGGATGTACTTGTGAAATGCGGTTGATACGGTGTGACATAGTGCTACATCCCCCCCGCCCCCCTCCTCCTCTGCGTCACTTCTTTTTACAAGTGGTGGATGTGATAAGAAAATGCAGAGACACTTAGTGTGGGAGAATCTACTTCTAAAACCACATGGTGCTGCTGAGTGGAGACTTCTCTGGGTTTTTAAATCAGGCTGAGAGAAAAGTGCTGAATGCAAAGCAGCCAACGATGACCATCAGTTACATGGGAGGCATATTGCCGTGTGGGATGGCACGCAGTTAATGACGTCCAACCATGGGGGCTGATCAATTTGAAGAAAACGGCCCATTAAATGGTACCCTGGTCCTATAACTGGCCATTAGCCTGAGCAGAGTAAGCACCATTAATACATTAATTACATTGCATTGCCGGCGCTCTGTGTTCGTCTGATGGCTCATGATATCTAAAGATAACAGGGAATTTTCACCACATATGCATACAGTATCAATTAAAGTGACCTTTTTTTGCATTCAGTGAGAGTGAAAACACATTATTTTCAACTACAACAAGCTCCGAGTTAACCAGCATAAGGTACACAGCAATACCTCCACAGAACCAAAGAAAACAAGAAGAGCCATTTCCTCTCAATGAAAAATGTCGAGAAACTGCCAAAAGCGAGATGCTGCATCAGAACTTAGTGTGTCTCAGGCGACCTTGTGTGGTCCGCTCAAACGACGAGAAACAGACGGCTGCCAGTAATGGAGACAGAAAACAAAATGTATGAAGAGAGCTGGATACAGCGTTGGTGGTACGGACCCGTTCATTCCGATTAAATTGATGAAGTGAAAGAAGTTAGACGACCAAGTGTAAAAATCAGATCACACTTCTCAGATCTTCTGGAGGTCCTCACATAGAGCACACTAGCGTTTCCTTCGGTTCAGCCTCGGCCTCATTCGCATGAACGGATGAAGGAAAACTATTTTGGATTTGGCTTTTTGTGTATTTTACAACCATTTAGGAGCTAATGATTCACATAAGGGTTACTCAAGTGTTGAATGAGCCTTGTGTGTGTTAGCCGTTGGAATGCGGATTTGCCTAAAAAGGAAAAATCCGTCTGTGGATTTACAGACGTCTCTTTCCCGAAGCAAGTCGATGGGAAAAGGATTTGTTTTGGCCCAATGGCGTAACGTAACGGAGGCGGAAGCTACAATTCCATCGCTTTGCCATTGTATAAAATCAGCATGAGAGCTCGGTCTTCCGCTGTTGCTGAAGGTTTGGAAAGCACCCGTTGTTGAAGCCGCCCTCTGCAGGTCATTGATAATGGCCGGTCACATAATACCCCTTGAGCGGGCCCCAAGTAAGCTATATTTTATACACAGGTCCATACATTATTACAGGTCAAATACATTATCATGTATTTGAATCATACACAGTAATTTAATTCACACTGTAATTTTGAAAAGCGTTTCAAACAGCTGCGGACTGACAAGCGGTGCCGCATGCGAGCACAATGGCCTCAGGAGCCCTCCTGTGGAGCCAAGACTGCATGTTCTCAGCCATTCACCGCATTGCCGACCTTTTTTTCTTTTCTTTGAAGCGTCACATGAAGATCGGAGAGGCACTTTCCTTTCCCTTTCAATGACTGCAAAGGGAGAGCAGTAGACCGGCTGCCTGCGTCAGGGTTCGTCACCTGAGTGTGAAGCTGATGGAAGAGCAGATGAGCTCAAACACGGTGGAAGTCGACCGAGGCGCAGCGGTTGTGAATAAGACATGGAGGCTTATGGTTAGCATTTTTCAGTTTTGCTCCTGCTTTTTATTTTATTTTCTTCTCGTCTCTGCCCTGACAACATGTCATTATGTGAGTAGCCATTTCCCACCTCCTTCCCCAAGAGAAGCCAGCGGTGGGGCAGGTATCAATAATTCACAGGTGAGGTGAACACGAGTGCCGCTTCTTTCATCCCGGCCTCACACGGGGGTTTTAATGGACACAGCAATAAGTCTCCTAAAAGGAAGGCAATTTTTTTTGTTGCGATACAAGGCGAGATGGCCAAAATGCACTCGTGTAATCCGGAAAATAAAACACAGGTGTGTGTATTTTGGGGCGAGATCAAGCCTCTGAAGACGGGGCCCTGTGCAGCGTTGATCCTCGCCGCTCTGTGACAAGATGAAAGAGACAAATAACATCAGTCACCGAGCGGCTCTCACTGCGCTGTGAAGTGGAAATGGCAGGAAAAAGAGAGCCTGGTCCAAACAAAAAAGCATGTTTTGTTTTTTTGTTATTTCCTTACGTTCCTCTTTGAGACACTGTGCAAAGGAAGAGCAGCAGACATGCAGACTTTCTTTTGTAAGCGTCCTCCCGATCAACATGCCGCTTGAAAGCATCGTTTAAAAAGAAAAAAGTTTCTCCTTTACTACTGTAAACTGAGTAACACGTGCACAAAAAATTAAGATACTTGCTCTTTGATTTTTATGTCATATGGTGCATTCTCATCAATAAAGTATATATATATTAAAAAATAAAAACAAAATAAAAAAAAGTTTTGTTCAGACATATTTTGTCATTGATCCGTTTGATGAACTCTACATTGTGAGAGGTAACCGTCACAATACAAATACTGAGTCGCACACTTTTTTGGGGGGGAAATTGTGCGTTGAGAGCAGTGGCTTTGAACTTGCATGGGCCCCGGAGTTTAGACGTTTCTGACGCCTCGCGCTCAAACACGGGAATCGCGTTCGCCCGCTTTCCCGCTTTCCCGCATCCAGCAAACACACTTACTCGCATCCAGCAAACACACTTACTCGCATCCAGCAAACACACTTACTCGCATCCAGCAAACACACTTACTCGCATCCAGCAAACACACTTACTCGCATCCAGCAAACACACTTACTCGCTTGCGCCGTCGAAGAATATTGGAGTGCACACTTTCAAAATTCAACAAACAAACAATGTGCCTGTACACAGATTTGATTTTGATTCGAGACTCTCAAACACACCCGTTCATGAATACTTAGTGACTCTGTGGTGCCGCGGCTGATTGGCAGCGTGACTGCAGGGTGGAGGCCTGTGTGTGTCTCTACTTAATTAACAGGGTAAATAAAGCGGGCTTGTGAAAATAGAGGGTTAAGATTCTATCAGTGGGATTACTCAGCCATGAGACCGCGGGAAGAGAGATCGTCGCCGGCTTACGGTGATTCCAACGGATAATTAGTCCCAGCAAAGGCCCTCGACACACAGAGACGAATGCCTCAGTGCGCTCACAGCTTGCTGCTCAACTCGCCACCGAAAGCAGCCGCCCCACAAACACCAGAAGTAAAAATGGAGAAAATAAAGAAAAGTAAAGTGTGAAAAAAGCACTGCAGGGAGCTGTGTTTGACTGCCGCGGTAAGCTTGCAGATAAGGCGAAGTGCGTCTGTGTGCGACCCACGCTGCCCGCCATCGACCTACCTGCGGGTGATGTTTCTAATCATAATTGTATCAAAACGGCAGCGTCGCTGACAGCCCCGGAGGCGAGGGGCTGTGCGGAAGGAAAGAGGCGAGGTCGCCGCATCCTTTGAGCCACGACAAGGGGTGGCACCCGACTGCAGGTGTTGATCTATGCTCTTGACTGCTTTAAAGAACCCTGAAGTGTATCAGAGGGTGGGGAGGGCTGTGGGAGATAAATTGAAGGGCCGTCTCCCCTCCGGTTCCCCACAGCGGGCAGTGCTGGAGAGAAACGGCCTTGTCAGCTGCATAAATCAAGCCCAGCTGTGCGACGCAGACCCGGGACGCCGCAACCTGCCGAGCGCGATTGCGACTGCGGCACAGACTTCTCAGATGTCTGCTTCATGCAGCAGCATCACGACCAAAGGAATATGTGCCCCCTGTTCTCGTGAAGCTGTCGGCATCAAGGTTCACGGTCAATTAGAGACCAAAAAGCAAAGTACGCTCTTGCTGGTAGTTTTTTGTGTGTGCGTGTGTTCTTTCAGTCAACAAAGCGATTGGCTCACTCCAGAGGAACAGGGACACCTGGGCATTTACTTTTGACAATTCTCCAATATAGGTGTAATTGATATTGATTTTTGCTGTACTCAGGCCGGTGCCAATGACTCTCACCTTGTCACAGGGATCATTAGCCGCAGCGAATGATCAGAGCATTACCACATGGCTCTATGATCTAGGGGATGATTAGCTTTGAGGTGATTTGAAACGTAATGCTGCGCCCAACTACATTTGAAAAGCCAAGACTGAGAAGAGCAAAGCAAAGCCCTTTGCAAAAAAGCAAGAGATATATCAAGCTAGAACTGTACTGAAGGTAATTCTGCTGCTTGGATGACAACTTGGCTCTGGCCGTCCTCAACCTGGAGGTCGTTTTCCTTTTCATTTCTTACAGCGGGCTCTGCCCTCAAGAGGTAGACCGCTTTGAGCAAAATGTCTCCCCAGCTGTTGGATGAATTTCCATAACATTTGACACAAATATTCATGTTCTCCAACTGTCCCGTATTAACCGGGAAATGGTTTGTCCCAGTTATTGACTCTCAGATCCTAGATCTGTTACAACAGCAGCAGCAGATCATGTGCTGATCACATCATGGGTGAGATAACCCGTCCTCCAATCACAAGCCCTCTGATGCTTATCAGTTGTGTATCGCGTAAACACAGACTCTGGTGCAACAGCACCGGCCGTCATGAAGTGGTACTTTGTTTCTGGACTCGAATGTTGTGAAGAGGAACTAAAGATGTGATCGTTACAATGAAAGTTAAAAGGACCAAAGGCCGCGGGGCATATTTCGGATGATCAGTCCTCGTCTGAAGGTGAGCCCGTGTATTTGCCATCGATGCCGTAAAACAGGGGAACAATGTTTCCAGCGTGAGCGGGATATTACTCTGTGTCTGACAGAGTGCAGTGCAAGTTACTTGACTTTTATGAAGACAGTAATTCAGCTGCAAACGGCGTACATCAAGCTCTGGTGAACTGTGTGGAAAAGCATGAACTGGATATTAGACAGTCAAGAGCAGCCACAATGTAAAACGTAGACTCTGCGAGTCACGATGACACACTTCACCTCTTCTGCTTTTTAAATGTTTTTACTCTAAAGGGCCAAATTATGACTTCTTTGCCCTAAGTTATTCAGTTTTCATTCATTTTTGAGGTTTATTCACACAAGCTTGTTAGTAGATTCACTTTACGAATATCTGTAATGCAGTCAAGAAAAGGGAACCAGACCACAAAAAAATTCAACAAGCATCTTTAATTTGACTGTTTTGCCTTGAAGTGACAACTACTAAACACAGTTTATGGAGACAAGACGTGGCAGGCAACAAACATAGAGGTTCAAAAGTGGAACGAAATAAAATACTTCAGTCCCATAAAACTGTAGTCGGAGCAGTGTGATCTGATGTGTTGCAGTAAATTGAATCTAACATGCTTTGGATGATGTTACATTGCAGCTGGTGGAATAAAGAAATAGAGAACAGGTACAAAAAAAACTGTGAGTTGTGGCTTAAATATGCCAGTGAGTCAGTGCTTAGGCTGATCACAGTAAAACTGCTCGGTAGCCAAAAAAAAGAAGCCAAAAGACTCCCTGGATGTAAGATGTTATGAGGCAGCTCGATTACAGTTTACCCTTTCAGTCTTTCAGCTGTGTAAAAGCACTGTACCTCGCAGACAATTACCATCAATCTGGTAGAAAACGCCCGTCTGACAGCGATCTTTTTGAGGTGCCAATCACAGCTCAACAATAACAAGTGCCTCTGCGACCGCTGTTGCAGGGAGCTCTCGCTTTAGCAAATGAATAAGAGTGAGTGACACAAAATAAGCACTCTTTCTCCAAATCTCAACAAAGGCAAGCAACAAGAAGCAGGGTTATGTGCTGGCCTTTTTTTTAGGTTTGTTTTTTCCTATCGGGGCTTAACATTAACAGTGGAGTAAGTTGCAGGCAATACTTGAAATGACTTTCCTTTTGGTTCGCTGTGTGTTGACAATTGTCTGCGGGGCACTGGCTAGCATTAAAGCTTCTCTTCAATATTGTTGCTTCATAAAAACACAGCCAAGGGACAGGGAGGCTGGGCTGCGACGCACGTATTAATCTCCTACTCTATGAAACACACACTACCGCTGCCGCTCCAGTGTGTGTTATTATAATGTAAGCAGGGAAATGGTAAGTTCTTCCCCACAGCTAGGATGAATTCCCCCCTTTTTTTTTTCCTGATAGATACAGCAGAAATTGTACACTTGTGCACTGCATTATAATACTAACAGTCCTGGGTACAGTTTGTTATGCAATTTCAATAGTGGATCTTCCATTCTGGGAATTGGTGGCTAGATTTATTTCCGAAATAACGAGGAAAGTTAAAGCTCGATTTTCATAATGCGGAGATAAATGAAATCAAAAGTACCAGACATTTGTGTTATCTGGTCTCACTTTGACAATAAAGGGAAAAAGTGCTCAGGAACACATCGTGTCCCCAGGAGTCAAAATATTGTTAACTTATCAGTGCCTGTAATGAAAAAATAACATTAAAAAACTCTCTCCCTCTCTCTCACACACACACACACACACACACACACACACACACACACACACACACACACACACACACACACACACACACACACACACACACACACACACACACACACACACACACACTACTGTCAAAGGGCCTCAGTGCAAATTAATCCTCTTGGAGTAAATGTTGTGTAAAAGTATGCATTCTTTCTGGGAAGGTGTCTTAATGAAGCAGGCTGATTGAGAACGTCTTAATTCCCGCCTGTGGAACACAACGTGATTGTGTTGGTAATTGCATTGCGGGGAGAGGGAGTCTATCGGGCTGGCCCCGCGGAGAGGTGTGCGCACGTACTTCCAGAGGATTCATTTAATCACAAATTGCTCTCCTTGTTTATTCCCCTTCCCCGAGATATCCATCGCTTCTCGTGTGCTGCGGTATCCCTTCAGGAATAAAGAGCACACACATGTTCCGCAAGGAAATTGTCGGAGGAGCCAAGATGGATTACTCATGCCGCGTTGGCGGATTCTCACTTTGAAAAATGAGATCAGCCACAGTCTTCCAGATAAAAATAATCCCAGCGAGCAGGACATGGGATGCGGGCGGGTAAAGAGGGTTTCGACTTAATCTCAGCAAACGTCGCGCAATTCACTTTATCTGTGGCCTGAGATTTATTTGAGTTTAGTCAGTCAGCAGCATATTCTTGTTCATGTTTTTCCTTTGTTCAACCCCCCCCCCCTTCCTTCTCCAGAAAAGGAAAAAACTGCTAATATAGCAAATGTACACGCAAAGCAAAAATGGATGGCACTACATGATGTGAAGTCTGAATGATTTAAAGGATGTACTGTCTGTGAGTGATGCAGTGGGATGTGGGAGCCAGCGCCGCAACGGCTGGAAGGTAAATTGATCTGTGAATCAGTTTGATGGTCTCTAAGTACAACAACAAATTCAATGACTGCTCACGAGCACAAACAGAGATTCCCCCCCCCCTACATTTAATCAGTTATCCGGTACAGAAAGGCAAAAGGGTTCTCCATCACTATTGACCAACAACGGTGCATTTGGGCTCGAAATATGTTGGGTGGACATTTTTTTCAGGCCCTTTGCAGTCGACTCATTGGTTAGATTGAAGATGTTTAAACTGTGATTTGCCAGTTCATAATATCTTCAGCTGATGCACCTTTTAGACCATTTGAAAAAAAGTGTTACCGCGATAGCTGTTAAGAGCATGAGAGCTGCAGCTGCTAAACCTGGACAAAAAACACAAAATCAATAAAGAAATAGCATCTCATAGCTCCTGTGCTATTTGCACATATTTATATTAGGTATCATGCAGGCCAGTATTTCTCCGTAACTCTGCAGACAAACCGAATACCAAAAACGTAACTTCCGTGGCGGAGGTCATAAAGCATCACTCTGCACCTGCATGGTCTAAAAAGCCATTTTGATGATTAGGGTTCGTAATAGGTCTGAGAGAAAGGAGCTGGCAATTTCCTCTTGCACAACCTGCTAGTAAATGTCTCCACTACAGGCTATAATCCAGCCTATCTAGACCTTAGGGAGCAATGTCAAGATCATGAGCTTCTTATTCACCTAATCCAAATTGATCTCATGATCACAGCATGTCACACGCACGGTGCAGTCCCCCCTGATCAGAGCCACAAACATATCAAACTACTCATTCATATTCAACTTCAGTGAGGGGACTAGGGCGTCCCAAAGGCCAAGGATTGGACACACTGACTGACTGACTGATTGACCTACTACTACTACTAGAAAGGACTGGAAATAGACAAAAAACAACCACAAAGAGACAAAAAACAACCACAAAGAGACACACTAGAACTACAAAGAGACACAAAACCACAGATATGCATAATGGCTATACAAAGAGACACAAAACAACCACAAAGAGACACAAGACAACCACAATGAGACACAAAACAACCACAAAGAGACACACTAGAGCTACAAAGAGACACAAAACAACCACAAAGAGACACACTAGAACTACAAAGAGACACAAAACAACCACAAAGAGACACACTAGAACTACAAAGAGACACAAAACAACCACAAAGAGACACACTAGAACTACAAAGAGACACAAAACAACCACAAAGAGACACACTAGAACTACAAAGAGACACAAAACCACAGATATGCATAATGGCAATACAAAGAGACAAAAAACAACCACAAAGAGACACACTAGAACTACAAAGAGACACAAAACAACCACAAAGAGACACACTAGAACTACAAAGAGACACAAAACAACCACAAAGAGACAAACTAGAACTACAAAGAGACACAAAACAACCACAAAGAGACACAAGACAACCACAATGAGACCGGAATAACAACTAATGGACACAAAATGTCAACAAAGAGACACTCAACAACTGCAAAAAGTCCAAAAGTGACCCCAAAGAGACATACAATGACGACAGAGAGACATGCAACAGACATTTGCATGTCTGTGTGCAGGGGCCCACTGTCTCATAATCCACCCATTGCTTCCAGGTACATCACGAATCATCATGAATGCCATGGTTATGAATGGATTTAAAAAAAGAGAAATCTATCAATATGCTCTATTGTTACTTTGATTACTAATCAAGAATGTCCGTTTCCCTACATTCCTTCCAAAAGAAATGTAGGACTCTGCCCACCGATGTTTCACCCGACCAAGATTATTTCCACCTCCTGAGCAGCTCCAACTCAGAGGCGTGTTGGGATAAATAAAACATTTACATCTGCTATGCACAGTGTGTGTGTGTGTGTGTGTGTGTGTGTGTGTGTGTGTGTGTGTGTGTGTGTGTGTGTGTGTGCAGCACACTCCTTCACGGGGCTTTTTAAGCTACAGCCGGGGTGGACAGAGGTGTAGGCAAAGACAGAACGGAAAAAAGCAGCAGTCAGCCGTCTGCGGCGGCAGCCCTGTCTGGTGGTAAAGCTTTCCTCAAGGAAAAGTAATGAAATAAGTTATTCTGGGCACATACGCTTTCAGTATTCAGGCCTGGCGCTGCTCGCTCACGCTGCTAACCTCCACAGAGAGTCAGAACTCCACTTCACAAGCAGATGTTCAATTAGAGGCAAATGAGGAAATTAGAGGTCTGACGACAAAAAAAAAAAGGCAAAGTGACATTTAAACATGATAAACACTGGTTTTAATAAGAATAACAGCATGCAGCCTGAGAATGAGGGGACTGAATGAGCAGCGCAGGGCCGTCCGTTCACACGGATCATTTAATCACCACCTTTATTAATACACCTGTTCCCGTCCAGCGCTTATTAATTCCAACTCCTCCATAAAATTAAGCCCGAAGACATCTGATGAGACTCTTATTAAAATCTCCTTGAGACAGAACAAAGGCATCATGCAAAGATAAGAAGATATGCGATAAGTAAATGAATGCAGAGTTGCCTGCGATTGCCTCTTCCACAGACTTGGTGTTCTCCTGACACTGATTCTTTCTGGAGTGCGTCTGGCGGAGCAGATGGGCCTATAAATGGAGATCACTCTGCGAGACACCTCTTCATTTACGTGACAGCCATGCTTATTTGCACTGCCAACGAAGGAGGGATGTACAATATGCAAGAGGGACAGCCTACCCGTGGGTCATGACTACAGAATTTGGCCAATCCAGCTCTCTCTCTCTCTCGCTCTCTCTCTCTCTCTCTCTCTCTCTCTCTCTCTCTCTCTCTCTCTCTCTCTCTCTCTCTCTCTCTCTCTCTCTCTCTCTCTCTCTCTCTCTCTCTCTCTCTCTCGTCAGTGAAGGCTACGTCTGAGCTCAATTCGTGACAAAGTGATGAGTGAAAGAAAGGAAATCACACCTGCTACGCCCAAAAGATACACAACAGAGTCAATTATTTACAATAGCTTCAATTAATTCAGCGTTCAAATTCCTCAGGATATATACTGTGTATCACTGATGTACATTTATTTTAATTTTCTATTTCGTTGACCAGCTAGTGACCAGCTTTGACATTTGAGCCCTCCCTATGTTTGATTCTGCGTGTTACTCCATGTCCAAGACGGTTAGCCTAGCTTGCTAGCTTCCACTTGTCGAGTGAAATAGAATCTCACCGCGGGTCCTCACAAACCGTGTTCCCTCCGCCTCACTCCCTGTGTGTGTGTGTGTGTGTGTGTGTGTGTGCGTGCCTCATTGTTGCAGTTGTTTCCATGGTGCTGGAATTACTTTTTTCCTTCCAAATCTCTTCTAAGGGCTCCGTACTACACGGCTACGGCTTTACAATTGTTTTAACTTACACACATTATGTTGTCACACAACTCTGCATCGTCTGCCTTTTGACACAACATGTTGTAACCACAGCAACCGTTCCAGCCAGTGATGCCACAACGTCCTGCCATCTGTCCAGAAGCCGGTGGTGCAAACATTTCTTGTCGTCAGCCTGCTAACTGGAGTGTTTTTTTTCTGCAACCCACGACCGTCCCAACTGATTGTGTGAATAAGCAGTAAATTTACTCGCAATGTGTGATAAAGACAGCAGCTTTGTTTGTACTGAAACCGCCATGAATGCACTGATGAAAGAGGCAGTGTTGACTTAGCCGCTTTAAACCACTGAAGAGGAAGCATTTTCCAACGAGATTAGCGTTTCTGTTCGTCTTAACAGCCAAATCTCTTTCTGATCCCTGGACCAGCAGGCCACTGAGACAATGCTTGCTGTCTTGGCAACAATGAGCATTTTATTTTTAGTGAATGCGTCAAAAAGTAACCTTCTCGACTTCTTCTGTTGAAGGTGAAATTGTTGTAAAAATAATGCAACTATAAAATCTTCACACCCTTGTTCATTTTCACCTCTCACGACCTGTTGCTCTATATTCAGCGGGCAATACACACTTTTATCACATCACTTCGACTGAGCAGTTTAAGATCTGTGAATTTCAATAGTTTTTAATCAACCTCTCGGTTCTGATGGCTTTATTAAGACAAGCCAAGATATTTGAATTTCAACCTTACTGTTATTCGGGAGACGTCTTACACACATCTCCCTTCCCCCTATTTCCGGTGGCTTCCTTCCTTTACGTCCCGTCCCCCCCCCCGCCCTGGGACCGTACGTCTCTAGCAGTTTGAAAGAGCTGATAAAACTTTGAACAGATGTTACCTCGGCAACAACCTTCCTGTACTCTCCTTGTTCAAAGATGTCAATCAACTGGTTACACTCCCAAGTGCACAGCGACTGCTACGGCTTACACTGGCGCACCATTTCACACAGTTCACGGTCTCAATAGGCGTGTAGCAGTAGCCAATAGAAGTTTCTGGAGAATTGGAGAGAATGTTTGAGACATCAAAGTATTCTCAGCTTTTTAAAATTCATAATACAACAAAAAACACTGAAGATCCACAGCTCATGTCTGTAGAATAGTGGTGCCAAATAAACTACAACGGTGCCGTGAGCACCGTTTCAGGCCTGATGGAGAGATCACATAACTATTTCTTCCACCGTTCCGAGTCACAAAGATCGCCGGAGCAGACTTTCCCGCAGCCTGGCAGCAGAGACGGTGTGTCACAGAGACGCAGTTATTTCAGGCGAGCGTTTCCATTTTTGATTTTAAACATGAAAGATCATATCATTTGTGGAATCCTGGACTCCTGAATTGAGTTTCTGAATCTCCTTACCAGTTGGCTGGCCCTGTGCGGAGCTCAAAGAACGTCAATGATTTATTTATTGAACGCAAAATCTTTTAATACGAGTCATTAAACGACTATTCATCAACTAATTCCAATGAGTTGACGTGAGGTGGGATTTGAAATAAATAAATCGAAGACATACTTTTTAAAAATATGTTGTAGTGTCATCTGTGTTGTGCACTTACTGACACAGCGGGAGCCCAACTGGCATTTTGACTGGGCAGCAGTTTGCCAGCTATGTTTTTTGTTCTTGGAGGACTATCTCCCCTCAGCAATTATAATACACATGAAAGGATCCGACTCTGCTTCCCCAGGAAATCTAGCCACCAGCTGGGTTCATATTTGTCCCCCCCCCCTAGTCTAGATATCTTTTTATTTTTGTATTTTTGGGGGAGGTATGATGCATAACCTAGAAATACAGTACAATGAAAGAAAAGAAGATTTTAGCATAAGGCATTTGCATCACACTGCCATGTCTTAGATGTATGACCTTTTGGACTCTGCTTACTAAAGAGTATTGCCGCGGATACCTGCAGCATGCCGGACTTCTCACCGCCCCTCAAGTCCTGGGGGAGGGGAGGATGAATGCTAACGATGAAAACAATTATGTGTCAATCAACAGTTTTTCTTTTAAGGAAAGCATTTTATCCTCTTTCTTTGCAACGTGCACTGAAAACCGCACAACGAGGCAACATGTATCCGCTGTGCCGCGCCTGAAAGCCCTCTCATGCCTCCCTCCGGGGGTTCACGCCTTCATCAAAGCACTGAAAGAACCAGCGCAAACATTTGCATGAATACTCAAGGTCTCTTAAAGATGGTGTATGAATGCAGGGGTGCAGTTGACTGAGTGCGTTTGGTGTGAGCGGCCGAACAAACTTGATTTCTTCCTGCCCGTGACATATTGAAATGTATTTTTTTTTTTTTAAGGCTGCTCTCTCCACGGCTGACACGGCCCACTTACGCACTCATCAGCAAGACCTGCTCTGCTCTGCGCTCTCAGCTGCTTTGTTCCAGCTGATGTCATCGAAACCTCGTCTCTGCAGGGTTGTCTGGGGTAGAAACGACATCCCCCCCCCACCCCGCCCTCTCCACACACACACACACACACACACACACACACACACCCCTCCACTGGTCCTCTGCGGAGGGAAAAGAGGGGGCTGCTGCTATGAAGATGGATTACCCAGCTGGTGACACTGGTTCCCCCTTCCGCCGAAGCCACAGTGGAGCGCTAACGCAATTAAGGCAATTAATCTTCAACAAAAGGGGTTCACAGCTACCTCGCGTGATTTCACACCTTTCTGTACAGGTGCAAAACTAAACAGACCTGCTCAGATATGCAAGCATATCCTTTTATCTGGGCTCAACAGAAAACCGAATAAGAATTAACGAGCAAATAATGTAGCACTCGCGCTTATCACACGGCCGATGTGCGACACCAGCATGTTCCGCCTTTGCAGTTCACTCAATGGCACCAGTAGTCTACTTTCACTGAAGTCGTGTTGGTTTTCAAAAAGACCGGCAGGCTAAAACGAATACAGTGAATACAGGTGGGGCAGCTGTTATCAGAGAGACGTTTTAAAGGACAACTGCTCTAATGATTACCGCAGCAGATGCTGGACATGTTTATTGTGTGGCGTACAGCAGCGGGGTGTGTATGTCACAGATGAGAGAAGAGGGAAATAATAAGAAAGAGAGTAAGGGGAGTTATAATCAGCCCATTTCAAAGGCTCTGGCATGTTTTCAAGCTTTGTAAATAGTTACCGTACTCCACTTCCTAGCTGGCAATATAATCCGGCATTATGGCAAAAAAACAAAGAAAAGCATTTTAATGTCCTGTAATACAGATGGGACTGTTGAATTTTAATTTCAAATCTGTGCTTCTTTGTTCTTAATTTTGGAGCATGCGGCACAGGTGGGCCAAGCCAAACAGCCTTTATTCAATGTCTAAAAGCATGAAAACATATTTGTGGTTTACGAATGATTTCCTTTATTTATTTCATTTTATTTGTAAGGGACAAGACAAGTACCGTCATTGTGACGGTTCTGGCCGAGTGCTGACCAGAACTCGACTGTTGTGGAAAACGTTTCACAGTCAGGGTGGGAGGGGATTCCAGAGGGTTGGGCCTTCGATTGAGAACGCAGTTTGCGCAAAGGAAATTCTAAATCGTCTCATTCGACAACTTCCTTTTGATGTACAGTATATTTCAGATGTCAGAGAGTTCGTGGCACCATAACAATCGGTGTGAGGCAGTTCGTGAAGCCAGAGTGGCACCTGCCCAAGCGATCTCTTTGTTTGGCTGAAGCAATACTTTGTGTTTGTGCCACCACAAATAAAACACTGTCGTCAGCATACAATTGCAGCCCAACTCTTGTGCCGCACAGATGTCATTGAACTGTAGGTACAACAACAAAGCTCCAAGAAGTGATCCTCGTGGGATGCTCATTTGATTTTCACGGTGTTCAGATTCACACACCGTGGGTGTGTAAAGGCCTTGCATTTTTTTTTTTTTACGCAATGACCAGCTCCACACTGGTCATTTTTGTCATGACCAGCTCCACACAGAACAAAAAAAACATAATTTTATTTCAGAATAATGTTTGACTTGTCTGAGCTTTTGCACTGCAAACAAATGCATCAACCAATCACGTGAAGCGGAACGGACTTTACACTATAAAATAAATGTCAAACTTTAATTCCAACTCCTTTCAACCTTGACAAAGACAACTAGTACAAGATCCATTCCTTCCAGTCTTACCTTTCACAATAAAAGCCTTGGAAACATACACTGCGTATCTGTTTACCGAGGGGGAAATTTATTCACAGCAATTTGCTAAAAAGAAATTCATTAAATGAGCAGACAGCAGAATTTACCTCAGACAGAGCGAGACTCAGTCAAAAGGTTTGTCCTCTGCCTGCGCAAATCTATTCAAATCTCTTATTGAAATAGTGTCGCGACCGTCCCAAATTTGCATCACTGCCGGAATGAATAGTTTTGATGCGAGAATGTTGCATTTTAATGTTCTTGATTCATCACTGTTGTTTGGGTTTGTTTTCCTAAATCTGTGTAACCTCTCCATTTTGTTTTGGACTGTACCTGTGAAGTTATTACAGCATTATTTTTTAGATAATCATATTTCAATATGTCTTCCGAACAAAGACATATAGTTACAGAAATCCATCTACTAATTGCCGTCATCGAGTGCAAAGAACTCATCTAAATCTGCAGTTCAATCATTTGAATTGTTCTAGAGTAATTAAACAATAACACCTAAACGATTCAAATCTCGATTCATTAATTATTTATCACAGCAGTTGGTCATTATGTGATTTATAGTCAGGAATGTGTGAGAGCTTTGAAGGACGAGTATGTGCAGTGGTAAAAAGCATCACAAAGCACATATTTAACATTGGGGACGGGCAATTCCATTTTTGATTCATGACTTCAAGAGGGCGTCACAACAAAGACAAACGTGTAATCAATCCTCGGTATGAATTCAAAACGACAGAATCGAAGTGGTCCAGGTGGTGAGAGGCTGAAACGTGTGACGGAGGTGCCGCAGGGCGAGTGAAGGGCACCAGCGGCGAAACCACTATGCAAATTCCACACCACTTTGTTTGACAAGCAACAACACCGCTTTGTATATATGCAAACGCCTGGCAAGACACTGTGCACACAGCCCTGCTGTCAGAGCAGAGTCATGCTAGAGCGGGGCCACCCAATGGATGACCCCTGCCTGCAATGAGGCCACAGGGCCAGACGTCACGCTGCATTCGGACGGATGCACACACAAACACTGGCAGAAAGCGTTCCCGTGTAGCACACAGCACACATCTCAGGGGTCAGACGTGGCAGGACGCTCGGATCGCCCTCAGTTCCACTGAAACGTGGTGTCAGAAGTTGAATAATTTGATTTCTGGATCCCCACTGAGGTGAAAAGTACTTGATTAGCACTTTGAATTGACTCAGCAGCCGCTCTGTTTTGGTCAGTGCTAAAGATCTGGAGATGAAACACTTGAAACCCCATGAACCATCACTCACTTAGTCTTCATGCTGGTTTTTCTCTTGGCTGTCCCTGACACATCTGAAGAGGGCATCAAAATATCTCCGTGAACATGCGGCACTAAAATATGCTGCAGTGACTGGAGGCTTTTGGTGAAACATTCATTCTGAATTAAACAAAATGTTTAGGTGCATTGAAAAGAGAAGTCAATTCATCCATATAAGACATTATATTTTAAGTTTAAGTATTTATGGGGCATTATTTTAGGGGACAGTAGAGAGGTGACAGGAAAGGGAAAGTACTCAGCCGTACTCAAACCTATTACATAAACACACCAATAAACTCCTACACTACCAAGGCACCCAAATATACACGGGACATTTTCGATGGAGCAAAGTCTTGCCTCAGGTCTGTTGCCATTGATGCTAATAGTGATTACAAATATATCTTGTGGTAGTTACATAATATTTCACTCCAGATATCATTTTTAGGGAAGTGTACTTTCCCTTAATGTGTGATATGCTTCGTGAAAGGAGGATTCTGATCGAGGTGGCAGTGAGAATCTCAGCTGAGGGCCACGTCACATGACTTAAACTGAAGGTTGCGTATTGAAATGTGAAACAAGATGGTCCATCTGGAAAGAGTGTTGTTTCGCATAATATGTGTCTGCATTAATACTCGTGAACTCGGCTGAAAGTAATGAGAGCATGTGCTGGGAGAAGTCCAGCCACACAGCGGAAAAGCAGAGCGAAAGATGTGCGAATGTTTGCGTTACCTGTTGCTTTCTCGGAGCGGCTCGCTGCCCTTCCGCCAGGAGATCACGCCCCAAGGAGACATCTTGGGCTTGCACTCGATGAGCACATCTCCTCCGACCTTCACCAGCGTCTGGCTCCTCAGTTGGTTGTGAGAGAAATCTGGGGCAACGGCTGAGACAAGAGCAGCATATTAAAGCCGGGCGTTTGTAAAAGCATCGCATCGCTTTTCCTTCAAATTATCTCTAACTATCCGATGTATAATTCATCTCTGAAATGAGTTCTTGAATACGCTGCATTATTGCCGTGGGTAATTCTAAGACTCTATTACATTCTTCACAGTCTGAATAATTAGTAATCAAAAAGCGTAACAGCAATGGCCACAATTGATGTTGTATAGTTGAACAGACTTCATTATTATTCTCAACAGAGACAGAAATGTCTCGCTCTTTAGTGATCATGCCCAAATAACAGCTTTCCCTGGCTATTAACCACTTTGAAAGATATTAGCCCCTTTCAAAAAGTTACTGTCTTTGAGACTTTTTCTTTTTAGTATTCTCCACCTCCAGTTTGACCACTACCCTCGGCTGTGTTGAGCCTAATTCCTATCAGCAACATGATCAGGACGAGACACGCTAGAGGTTGAATGGCGAATGAGAAGCCGCTGCTCGCTCAGAGCGGAGAGCGACAGGCTTGACAGGGCAGATGGGCGAGTTTGGCGAACAGAGCAGCGCTGGCATACATCACTGTCAGCCGGACGCATATTCGTCTTATAATTAATGCTTTTCAATTCGTGGCCAATGAGAGAGCGGGGCCGGAGGTCATCCGGCGGTATTGAGTAGAGGAGGAAGACGGAGCAAACTTGAGAACTAATGCGGTCGAATGTATGCTTGCACACGCGTCTCCATGTCAATGTGAGCGTGCACACAGACGGGGTTTCTAGAGATCATTTTGCGAGGACATTTCCAGTGATGACCTCGCTGGTGTTCTCATGAATTACATAAACCATTACTGCCTGCACAGCAATAACAGAAGTGGCCAACAATTTTGCCTACTGACACATCTAGACTGAACTTTACATCCCTAAAGAAGCGATTCAAAGTTCGTCGAGTTTGCTCGGGATAACTGCCACTGGCTCTTATCGGTTTATCGCACCATAATTTAGCCCCTTTAATCACATCCACTGTGAGCTACCGCTACAAAAGTCAGATATTTGATGTCACGTTGTGGTCCGTCTTAAAATAGGACAATTTTGAAATAATTTTCCAGGACAACACAAGATTTTCCATGTGTTTTCAATGACTGGAAAACTGTTTTCCAGGTTTTCCAGGACGTGTGGGAATCCTGACGGACCATGGATGTATACAGAGGACTGGATACAGCGTTGAATGTGGTGCCCGGTTCATTCCATATGAAAGTTGCTCAGTGGCACTTGTTGCAAAAGAAATTTGACTTCCGAGTATAACTCTGGATTTGGCTATTAGTGCATTTTACTTTCAACTTTAATGACCGACTGACTTAAATAAGGACTATTCACGTGTTCGTACTGGGATGTTGATTTACTTGAATGAAATCATCCGCAGATTTACAGACGTCTCTTTCCTATCGTAAGGGCCCAACCAGTGGCGTCACAAGATGGACCTTGATGTTGTAATTCCACGGTTTGGCCACTATGTCAAATTGACACTCTTCCTGGGTCTTATGACAGACACACACACACATACAGTACACACACCGAGCCGAAACCTTACCTATAACCCAGAGCTCTGCGTTGGAGTAGACCTCGCCGTGCTTATTCCCAGCCACGCACTGGTACATTCCTGTGTCGGACAGGGTCAGGCGACTGATTGACAACGCTCCGTTGGCCACCTGTATGCGCTCCTGTGGACATAGAGACGCACGCCTTTAATACGCCTTATTCCCGGGCACTCATCTACATAAAACCAGCCGGCCAGTGGGGCCAGTGAATTATGGTCTGGAAGTGACAGACGTGGCAATAAATCTAGGTTTTCATCACTAATGGAGGGAAAGGCTTGGGTGGATGGAGGCAGGCTAGCAGAAAATGACCCTAATCAATCTGCATGTTTATGAGAGGGAAATAAAACCGTGCCCTATTTATATCTGCGACTGCACCACAGGGCCTGTTTCCCCTTCAGCAGGAGGATAAGAGGGGGAAGGAATATGGTAACATCTGAGGTATAATGCATTGTGGAAATTGCTTTTCTGATAGGTATGCCCCCATACATACTAAGTGCCAGCATACATGGTCAAGCTGTGTACCTCCCCTTCATCTGTTTAGACGATCGTTTTTTGCCCGCCTGGGGGGGGGGGGGGGGGGGGGGTCTTGCCCGTCAGTGAGCCATCAAATTAAGATCTATTTAAGGACGTCTGGGCCCAGTGAACTAAAAACTCAGTGCATCTGTTGGACATTTAATCCTCCATATAAGTTTATCTCTCTGAACTTGGGCTTCGCACTCGACTCCCTCACTACAGCATTGGATCCCTGAGCAGTTTTCATGCATCTCTACGCGGCTGTGTCAGGTCCTGCCTCCGTGTGCCCTTCATCTTCCGTGTCTTCCTCGGGGGCTCACCCACAATGTCATCACAGCCCGTTTCCATAGGGGTGCCTGAGCGACCTGAACCGGAGTCGCGGGGGATTACGGTACTGTCACATGAAAAGGGAGACTGTCCTCGACTGAAGGATCACAAACTAATCCTGTGTTTGAGCAGGTTTGCGCCTGCAATTTCCATTACGCTCTGCGGCTCTGGATGTGCAGGGGCGAACATCCCTGCTGGCAAGGGAGGCAAATGGTGGCGTATATCAGTCAGTGCACGGAAACACTCCCGTTTATGGCTGCTATTAATTAAGCATGACGTTCCTCTCAAATCAGCAGTTTTTCATGCAGGGACCTGAGGGGACCATCTGTACGCCTTATGCTGAAGGAAAATGATTGGCAATGTCGTTTGCCGACAACGCTGGGTTGATTCGTTTGACATAAAGCTGTGAAAACACGAAAGAGAATGGTAGGATGAAAGAGTGCCGTATGTGGTTTAGAAGAGTGAGCTCCTTTGGTTTAATTGCCGTCTACAGTTATCTTCCTCAGAATTACTAATAACTGGAGGCCTTTGTGAGAATGATGATCATTTTACAGCTATAAAAATTCAAACAAGCTTCATTTCATCATCATAAAGATATCAATCCACTGTTGTGAATGTGGAAAATTATCCTTTTTTTTCTCCTTTATACAAAAGCACATAAAAGGAGTAAATAAGCAACCCTGAAATAGATTTTCATCTCCAAAAAGATTATTGGTGCTCACGTTGAAAGACATCAGCAAATCCTCCACGCAGATATTTGATGAATCTGCTTCTCGACATGCTTTTGCACGAAAGAACCTCAAGTCGACATGAACTAAGCTCAACAATGGCTTTGCTAAAGCAAGATCAAAAGCTCTGAGCTCAGCCTGTTTGCTCCACTTGAGCTCAAATTAACAGGGTGTGTTTGTGTGTGTGGGGGGGAGTGCAGTGGATGGCGGTCGGCACACCCCCAGTTTGGAGAAACCGACAGGAGCACAGCAGTAAAGCAGTATTCTGTCCACGGCAGTACATGGTCTTCCTCCAGTGCTGGTACTCCTGTCCGTTTCTAAAAACTGCCGCCATCTGCATTCATCTAATGTAGGTAATACACTGACAATGCAGAAGTAGCTCATAAAACCGCTATTCAGAACACCCAAACTATCCTTTTAAGTAAAAGTAGCAACAGTGTAGAAATACTGTTACAAGTGACAGTCCTGATTTTATAATCTTCTTCAATGTATTCTTTTTATACATTTGTTAAAATTAGTTTTACATCCCGAAAGCAATCAATTACTTAAATTCTCTGACAAAAAACAAACAGCCGGTGTCTGTGGCTGTCACAGGTTGATCATGATTTGGGGGTGTGGCATTGGAGAGAGGCCTGAATGGACGGGCTGTCGGTGTTGCAGACTTTTTGGTTCGATTTAGAGACTTTTGAAACTAGAGCCGCTACTTTCAGTAAAAAAGAGTCGAGGACTCTGGGCTGGGTTTTTCAGTTCGATCATTTGTTTAATCTTTCGTACTATTGTTGCTTTCTCAAGATCAACAACCCCAGCTTTTAGTACAAAAATCAACTTAATACACCAAAAGTAAAAGTACTCATTACACAGAATGGCCCATTTCAGAATAATGGATATTATCTTATTGAATTATAGTCTTTGATATGTTACATGAAAGCACATTGCATATTTTTTTTATTCTTAATACTTTGAACCTTTGCACATCCTCTAGAATATATTCTTGAACATTCCTGTCTTTTCCTTTTTGAAACACTTACATTGTAGATATTTTTTCATTTTAAATGATCAGTTTTGATCGTAATATTCTTTCTCTCTTGTCTATGCACCAACACACCAAAGCAAATTCCTACTTTGGAATAAACCAAATTCTGATTCTGATACATTAATATGTACAATAACATAATTTAGCGGCTGGTAAAGGTGGGGCCTATTGTTTTAAATGACATATACTGCCGGGCGGCTTAGGACTTTCACCAAGGGATCAACAGAGTCTTATCTTTCTCTATAATTATACATCATTTATTTGTTGATTTTGTATTATTAATCTAAATCTGCTAAATAACTAGTAACTAAAGTTATGAACTAAATATCAAAAGTACAATATAGTACAAAGTAGCAGAAAATGGAAATACTTTAAGTTCAACATTACAGTCCTACCAGGAATTACCACACCATGTGCATGGTGGTCGCACACCGATTCAAGTGGATTAATCCTGTTTCACGCTGGAGTTTCCCCTTTAGTTGCACAGCCACTTAATCCTGCAGCCATTGTCAATAACGCAGCAGAGAGTGAGGTCCATGAGATGAAAACGGCCACAAGAAAAAGAAGCATTCCAATAAACCATTGCTATTTCCACACAGGGCAGTAATACAAAAGCATCAACAACAACAGGAGTCTCATAATCCATAAGGGCAGCATGTCGACCGGCTGTCCGACAAAGAGACCAGTGATTGCAGAACCAGTCTGAGAGGCACTATTATCAGAGGGAAACACGAGAAATAGTTGGGGCTCTTCAATATTTTACATGACTGACATTGAATAATTGAATATCACATATACTCCGCTATATATATCAGAACTCCCTACAAATCCACTGTACTGTATCGTCCATTTCCCTAGCAATAGATATGGCCCTAACCCGAGATATTCCCCTCCATTAATGCTTTGCGATACCTGAGCTTGCGTATACCGACAACCGACCAATAACAGTGTGTTTAAAACAGAAGTATATCTGTTGTTATTGTTTGTTAACCGCAGTATACGAGTCATCCTTTATGAATGTGATATGATTGCTGTCTCTGTTGTATGGCCTGGCGCAGGTTGAACCCTTTGTAAAACATGAACAAGTATGTACAGAGAAGGAATGAGTGAGTCGTACCTATAAAGTAAAAATGTAAATTAACAAATCTGGGAATAAATAATCCAACTCTCAACAGACGTGTGAAAGGTGAAAGAAACTCTGATTTCTTTATTTCTGTTGCTCACACTTCTAAAGCTGTCAGCGTGAATACGTTCCAGTGAACTATACGATCAGAAAGGTCTCAATTGATTCGGCGTAATAAATAACAACAAATGCTGCGTCCTCTCCTCACTGCCCCTTTACATCATTGACCTTTCCCTCTTCCACTCATTAAGCCACTGTGGTTAATGGTGGCATTTCAAACAATGCACCACCTTGGCTGATGAATCCATTCACCCATGCGTTGTGAATATATCCATATATTATATTTATGTTCAGGGAGGAGACAGAAATCAACATTCATTGTGACCTTTAATCACACAGCCATCGTGGGCGAGGTGCGTTTGTACTTTCCTCCAGTTTTTGAGGACGTCTTCTAAAAGCAGTCGCGCTTTCGTTTGATGCGTTCGGCTCAGAATGGAACGAATGGAACTCATTTTTAAGAAACGACCAAATACGACAATCTGGAAATTTGACTTTTTTTCACTCAGAAAAACAGGTGGACTAAACACAAGAGTGTTACCCAATAAAAGGTTGTGATGAAATGTAAGCCATCGGCTGAACAGACTGTTGACTATTCTCCCCTGATAGCAACTGTGCTGTTGTTGTTTTGAGTGTTGCTTCTAGTAACAGCAACGACAGACCGGGTTCATTCCAACCACATGTATGACATCCAACTGATCGATATCCTCTGCTTTGTTTTGTCGCCTTTTTTTGTTTGTTTGCATCATGAAGCAAATTAACATAATGCCTGTTTATTTATCAGGTGCAAGCTGCGCCTCGGTGGCCAATCAATCTTCCCCAAACAACCTGGCTAAATGATCCGATGTAATAATAATCTAGAATAATATAGAATTGTATTTTTTTTCTTTTTTTTTTGCAAATGCCAACAAGTTAAAGTTCGACGCACAAGTAGGCTGTCTGTAGCCAATAATAGGCCCATCTCTCATCATTAAATACATAATGGGAATTCAGCGATGGCAGGGAGCGGGAATGAAAGGAGGATATACAGTGTTTATATAGAGGACCTTACTTTTTCCACATTTGGTGGCGCAGGATTAATAACAGCACTTGGCAAAGAGAGATTTGACAGAAGATTAGAGTAGCTCTTACATCACTGTGCTTTCCAGAGGAGCATGAAATACTCTCAGTCCAATCGCTTTCAACCCAATGCCGTTTTTGCAGGAGTGAATCCTATGACGCGTATTGCTGCACAGGAGGCGCCGTGTTGTAATGAGGACAATATTACATGCTAATTACTCGGCAAAGCTTGAACAAACAATAGTACATGGCCAGTGAGCGTCCGTGCCAAAAGCTGCTGTCGGAAGCCTGACCTTGGGAGAGGAACTTTATCCTCGATTCTATGACGGCGGCAGATCTCACCTCTGCAGGCTCCAGGTTCTCTCCATTTTTCATCCACCGGTAAGAAGGCTTTGGCTTCCCCGTGGCTTTACACTCCCACACCAACGAGTCATCAATGAGCTTCTGGGCATCTTGGGGTTTCTCGATGAGATGAGGCGGGGCTGGAGGAAACACGGAAAATACGAGAGTGAACCCAACGTGTCGACTCAGATATATAGACGGTAACAATGTTTATATGCTCATCAAAGTCGCCTTCAATTAATTACTGTTGGTGATCAGAGCAATGAGGCTTTTTATCCAGCAGCGAGAGCTTCATGTGCTTTGTTTCTGTCTGCCAGGCTGCATATTTATACATTCTTTTTGAGGTCCGTCTCAACACCCAGTTTTGTACATCCTCGATTCCTTTCCTACTTTCCTCCGCTCACATCTCCCGCGGCCGGGACTAAGATGCGAGGACAGAGGAGTCCAGGCAGCAGGCATTTCACGTGACACATCCTCGCATTTTAAAGTGAAGCCAATAAATATGAAGTGTGGCACAGCTGCATCAGATGTTGCTTGTTTTGTCATACCGCTGTATATAACAATGTTCATGGCAACTTAAATATTTACTATTATTTAAAATCACAAAGTAGCACAACGGGACAAGAATTTACATATGTCATATATTTTTTATTACACACACACACACACACACACACACACAGTCATGTTTTCATGACTTGCATTCATTTCCTGGAGACTTACCCTAACCATGACGTCTACCAGCCTAATCCTAACCCTTAACCTCTTCATACCTTTGTCTCCCATATTGTCCCAATAAGGACAGCAAATCCCCACAATGTGAGTGTGTAGTCAGATTTATGTCCCCACAAGACCCCTAAAACGAGCCCACACACACTGGCACACATACGGTTGAACGTGGGACTTTTAATCTCCTCATTTATTGCTACTAATTTAAGGTGTGGAGTTCGCAAAAATGATGAAAACCAGACACATATACACGAGGGTGGCTTCTGGTGCCATAAAAGCACTCCATTCGATCCAATCGGACTAACTGATGGTATAATTATACAGGAGGAGAATTGATTCCTTGCTGTGCCACGCGAGTAACTCACTGCTAGCTAATGATTGAGCCCCCCCCCAAAAAAAAGCAGTACATAAAACTGGATCAGTAAAGCTCCCTCTGCGTAATGCTCCGTACATTCCGGATGATGTGTGGGTCAAGCTACCATCACCCTATATCACACAAGGCCAGTGGCGGGACAAGAGTAATGGCCGACCGCACTTTTTCCATTCTGCAGATCTCCACCTCAATGCCACTCTCAAGGACGAACCTTTGTGGTGGCTTTTCAGTAGCGGTACAAACGCTTGTAATTGGCTTAGGCTGTACAGTATTTTGCCTTTGAGTGAGGCAGGATAACACAGCGAGGAATTCAATCACTGCAAATGCATCCCCACATTATATCTGTGTGTGTGTGTGTGTTACAAGTGTTGTGCATGTGGGTGTTCAGAAACAAAGAGCGACGGCAGATTCAAAAGAAGTGGACGTGGAGGCCAGAGGCGGGTATTTGCGCGGCCTTGTGTATTCATGTCAAAGGCCTGCACGGATTCAACATCAAAGTCCGTCCAGCGTCAGAGACACATTTGCATTCGTGGATCATGTGACGTACTACAGGCCTTGTAGGATCCCCCCTTTGGCGGCGGCACAAGGTTGGCTGGGGTCGTGAACACTTAACTTGTGTGGACGCTGTGCCGTTGCCGTCTGAAAAAAGGGGGACGTGTCCTTTGACGGAAAGCTGAGGCTTCTGTTGTTGTTCTATCTGGCTCCAGAGGAAGACATTGGGCCTCATGCAGGAACAGATTCACTCTCATGGATTGTGATTTGTTCTCATTTTGTTGCGAGCCATTGATTTCTGCATGAAACCCATTTACTCTCAAACAATGTGATGTAGCATCTATGTGACCCTGATCCTTATTGCAGTTGCTTTACCTTTAAAATGTTACAAAATAATAATTAATTCACATTCATAATGTATATAAATCTATTACAGCTTTGATGTGTTTAGAAACGAGCCCACAGGGAAGAAAGATGGCAGGAAGTTACTTCACAAGACTCCAGCATCCTCATCATTAAGCGTCACATCCGTTCATTCTACCGCAATCCTCCATCAGAGCCGCCCCACCCACTGCACCTTCCAGCACTGCATTGTGGTCGTAGTGTTTTCTTCTTCTTCTTCTTCTTCTCCTCCTCCTCCTCGCTGACAGGGTCCCTCACTCCATCCCTCAGCCCGCTGCCAACGTATCGACTCTCAGTCAGCGCTTACCAAATGAGAGCCGGCAGCCCATCTCTGCCTGCACCGGGGCCAAAGCGCACAGACAATCTGAACAAACGTCAAGTAGCTGAAGAAGGAAGGGAAGATGGAAATTTGCCTTATCGGTGAAATCACTGTGAGATAATGCAGCGGTGAAGTCTGCAGGAACACAGACGTGAGTACAACGAGGGGGGGGGGGGGACTGACCTGTCGCAGCTTCACATTTACTTCCCCCCTCCGAGTGATGTCGACATCAACAACGGAGCAAAAGCACATTTCTTTTATTTTTCTTCCCCTCGACTGTTTCTGTCAGAGATGGACATTTAACAAGAGTCCTCGTCTTTGGCTCGAGTGGTAGTTGAACACTGCTTCCGACACAGACTCACGGAGAAAGACGGCGGCCAATTGGACACAAACTGAAGAGAACTTCTGTCGCATGAAGATACAATGAATCTAATTCCACCGCGAGTTTGAATGTGAATGTGATTGAAGCTCCTCAAGATTCGGTGCAGTTATTAAATTCCTGTCTCGGTTTCAGTCGAGACGAGAAGGAAACATTTTAAATTGAAAATGCAGCTCCTTCAGACACTCAGACCCCCCATTCCTACTGCATTAGCGGGACTCACGCTTTAAAGTGACCACGGTGCCACCGCAAAAGTAACACCTTCATCTCTTCCATTTCTAACACAAAGCCCGGCTCACTGCGGCGCGCTCGGACGCACAAGCGATACCCTTATCGATTCCCCCATTGGCTTACACTGCTGACGAATGTCTCAAAGGCTTAATTCAAAGAGAGTTCAAAATAAGATTACTGATTTTTATCACCTGGCAGCAGACAGCAGGAGAGAGAGGGAGGGAGAGAGGGAGGGAGAGACTGACAAAACACTTCAAAAATGAGAGAGGAGCCACAGCTCAGAGGGACAAATCAAGCCTTGGTGGATCACAGCGTGCTCCCGGGCTGTTGGGAGTGAGTGAGGCGAAGGGCTTCCAGGACTGTTGTAAATCATGGCAAATTGTTTAATGCCTCAAATGAGTTATGTTTGACGGCTGACACAGCACGACCCGAGGGGGGGGGGAGAATCAGAGGGAGGCAAGCGGAGGGCAATCGAGGTGGGAGGAAAATCCACAGATTGTTCAGAGAGCGAGCTAACAGCTTGGACCGATCAGTCCTGGTCACATTGTTCTGAACGTGTACAGGTGACGGCATTGTTTCTCCCGTTCGTTCACGTCATTGTTATTATGGACAGTTACCAAGAGAGGTAAACGGTTACAGAATATGGCTGTTTTAAACTTTATGGTCAGGGAGGGTCGCTAACTTTGATTATTTACAGTGTGGATCGACAAACATTATTCATGATTCTTTCCGTTCTCCCTCAGTTTCAGTCCGGTGTTCATCAGTCACAAAATATATGACCGTTATATTCCACTATCAAAGTTTAACTCGAAGATACTCAGCCTGCATCCCAATTCCATAACACACCACAGAGCAGAGGTTTTGTTTCAACATCTGGGGACGCGTACGAGGCGGAAGCTTCAGATAGCCCCCTACCTCTCAGCCAATCAAACGCTAGCATGCTAGGTCGTCTTAGAGACGGAGCCTTTGGGAGAGCACATGGGGAATATGACTTCACTCCGAAGATAAGGCAAACTCGCTTGCTCAAATATTGGTCGGGACAATTCTGTCCTCCTAGAGTATTATATACCGATATTATAACACATTATCATAGGTCCATATGCAAACCTACCGCCTTGGTCCTAATCCTTATGACATATTGTTTGCAGTTAGTAAACAAGGAAGGAATATAAACAACTATAATACTTGACATCTCGTGACTAATTAGCTAATTTTTCTAGTTGTTCAGGACTTGTTTACCACTGTTGTGCTTTCTAGAATTTATATATATATATATATATATATATATATATATATATATATATATATATATATATATATATATATATATATATATATATATATATATATATATATATATATATATATATATATATACACACATACTTAGCTCTAAATTGAGATGTTTAGTTGAATCTAATAGATATATTGTTCGTAAAATACCCACTTTAGACAGGACCTCTTTACTGTCAAAAGCAGATTAAGGTTTCCATCAAAATTTTTTTTTTTTTGTGAGATATTTGTCATTTATTATGAGCAGATTATTTTTCAGACTTTTTGCTTTGGAATGGAGTGGCAGTAGATTTCATGACTTCTCGTACCTGAACTCAATAGGTGTAAAACTGGAGTGACCATGAGCAACAGTGAGTGGAACTACGAACCTCCTTCCGGTCGATCCAGATGCTGCAGCGCAGATTATGTCCCTGACATATGTGCCACAGGCCTATGTATAGCACATCTACCGGCTTTAATCTCCAGTCAAGTTGGACGTCAACCATGATGCCATCTGGTGGTACCCAATACAGGGCTCACCAACAAGGTCGTGTCCAAGGGCTCAGCATCATCCCCATCACTCCTTTTAATATGGATCAAAATATTAGAGGCATCATGGCTGACAGCCTTTAATCAGTTTGATGTGCTGTTAAAACCAGCCTGCCTCCTCGTGCGCGCCACACGGGCCTCTGCCGATCGCCGCCGACTGCTTTATGAGAGCAGTTGTGTCCGCTTTCTGCTGCCTTTTAGTCTGAGCAGGTCTGACAGATGTGGTGCACGCTGGTCAAATATTCATGCGTGTCAGGTTCACCTACCGTAGAAAGAGAGCTTCCCTTTCACCGTGTTCAATCCCCTGGAGTTTTCCGCCACACACTCGTACGTGCCGGCGTCCTCCTGCTGGAAGTATGGGATTTCCAGGACGCCGCTGGCTTTCCTCATGTCCACTTTCCTGGGGAAGGGTACACCGTCCACTCTCCTCCAGCTTATAGATGGCACCGGGCTGTGAGACGAGGCATGGAGGAGTGTAACCATCTGAAGTCACAGCTTTACAATTTCCTGCACATTGGTAAACTAAATCGGCAACATGTGCAATTCAAATCCCTAAATATCTCGACAAACTCAAAAACACTTTTAGAATTCTAGTTCTATATTGATTATTGTTTGCCAAATAATTGAATCGGTTAAATGTGAACTGTAAATACATTTACCAAACATGTCCTCATACCTTGATGGAGCAGAATTAGAGCTGAATCAAAGACAGTATGAAGAAAAAAAATGCAGAAAACAGGCGGCAACCTCCAAAAATGTAATCCAATCCTGAAGTGTCTTAAACCTGCATTCTTTCTAATGGCCATCAGGGGGCGCCTCCTCTGATTGTATAGAAGTCTGTGAGAAAATTACTCTACTTCTCACTCGACTTATCACCTCAGTAAACACTGTGAACATGAGTTTATTGTTGTTGAGATGAATGAGTTTAAAGGATGGTCCCATTTAGAGTCAAATCGACAATAAAGCAGGGTATGCTTTGAGGCGTGGCTACCTTGTGACGTACAACTTTAACCCTTTCATGCGTTCTTGTTCATCGTTTCATTCGCTCCTCTCTCTCTCGTGTCACTTCTGGTTGCAAAAAAACAAGATGGCGACAGCCAAAATGCCGAACTCAAGGTTTTTATAACGCCGGTCCACAAACCAATGGGGGACATCCTGACGACTAAGTCCACTTCTTAGATACAGTCTATGCTTGAAACTAATTACTGTCAGACAAAAGGCCTTCTTTATACACACAATCAGATTTTAACTCACAGACCCTTAATTATTTGAGTTAACGTCCCAAATGTCCCTTAATTTGCAAGATTAAGGAGAGATTAACCTTCAGATAGGTCATAAAAATCATTAATAATTAATGCACCAGCAGGCTGAGGAGCTCAACATGTCGGGCTTTACTTTGATTCTTAACAACCCAAAATATCTTCTTTTTTTTTACATGATAGTTGTAACTATTCCATATGTAACATTCATAAGTAATGTTTAAGGTGTACAGTTAAGGGCTATTTAGTAATCTAACGTTTAGCATATTATCTAGTCCTTTACTTTGTCTTACAAATCCAATCTCCCAAATCTCCCAAATCTAATTTCTCATACGTGCAACTTGAAACACATGAGGATTGCAGCAAAGCGGCGAGAAACATGAAATATATGTACATATATCCCACCAGGCTTCTGGTAATATTTGTTCTTTGATATGCGATTGAGCACGCTGAGCCTGACACTGAGGAGTGGGCTTACTTTCCCAGTGCGAAGCATTCCAGCTTCACAGTGGATCCTTTGGCAACATGAACGACCTCTGGAAACTGAACTTCAATCTTTGGCTCGTATTCACCCATCACACCTGAAAGAGAAATGCAAATGAGCGTCGGTGCAAAGAGAGAAGAAAAAGTTGTATTTTTGATTTGAAACCCCAGCTTAACAACAACAACAACAAATAAAAGACTGGAAATATAAACACTAGCTGTGGCTTCTGCTGTTGCTACACAGCTTCTGAAAACCTTCTTTCGAGTTCAGCCACAAACTGAAATGTTTTTCAACTTCCAACATCGTGCAATCTGAGCAGCGCAAAAAAAAATAAATGCTCTGCTCTCAGCGCCGTCACAGAACGCTCCCCCATTGAAAATAATGAGAAAACGAAGGCGAAACACAGATCTCCAGCGGACGTGCGACACGCTGATGTTGAATGGAAAAAACAACAACAAAACAAACATCTTTGAGAATTCACAGATGGTTTGAGCTTTTACATCCAGATGAGTTTCATCTCGCTGTGTAGCGCTAACGGCTATGAACCAGAAAACGGGCCCATAAAATCCCCCTGGGTACCGCCACTGTGTCTACAAAGCATCCCATTCACTGTCGGCGAAGCAGCGCTGCTGGATTATAATATTGCTGCTGTGCATGCTAAAAAAAAAATTCTCTGAATGAAGCAGAAGAAGGGAATGTGGGCTCTCTGGTGTTCTCGCTCTGGGAGAGACTTGTCCATGAATCAAGACTGGAGTGTCTGACAGCACGTGCGTATTTTTGTCTCTCCCTCAAATCACACAAAGGTAAATTATATCAGTGCATTTATAATGTGTTTCAGTTCATTTCTCCTCGCGGTGCCAAAGCCGGGGTGCACAACATCGTATTTCGAAGCCCCTGTCGTAACAATAGATTTTCCCCTCGTTGCTGTAATTCAGGGCCGTGTTGCACAAATAGCTCTCGAGATGGAGGAAACAGGCCAATTTCAACTCGTTGATTTGGGGAGGCATGTGTTTTCAGGATGGCTCCCCGAGTGACTGTGAAAGCTAATTCAGATCCTTATCACAACTGTCTCATACTGGAATGTAACCACAGCACTATCACCCATTTTAGGCAGACAGGAGGAAGTGGGCAGGTAAATGTCTCATACCATAACCTTTTGTTTAATGTGCCCGCCCCCACCCCACACCATCATCCCCCTAACCTGAGCGCCCCGTGACCGTGGTGGAGCTGACGTTTTGCCGCTACACCTGCTGCCTCGGTGAAATAAAGGTATAATGAAAAAAGAAAGGAGGGAAGCAGGTGGGGAAAGTGTTCAGGAATTGGGCGAAGAAAAGAAATCTCTCAAATCAGGCCAGCAATTCGCAATCCTGTCTCTCATCCAACGGATAGTGAGGTAATATGTTTCTGAAATGACTTCTACATTTATTCTTGAATTAAAGTCTGTATAACATATGATGGGTCATCAATGCTCAAATAATGTCGTCAACCCAGTTGGCCTTTTGTATGTAAACCATTCAGAATCTGAACACACAAAATATCATCTCGAGGTTTGGATGAGTAGACCAATAAGATGACTTTAATAATGGAATCGTTATAATTATAATCTTAAACATGAAACATATCGAATTTGATTGTAAGATATTTATGTGTTTATATGTTCCTCAAATGTGTAACTCGTGTTTCCTTGCGTTGGATGAACAAGTTGCGAACAAACTGTGAAAACAACTTGTCTTTTCTTATCTCGGTACGAGTGTTCTCGACCAGTCGTAAAATGTTCTCTTACCTCAGAGAAGAGCAAAAATAAAATACTGGTGAATCCAGAAATCAGTGGGTACTAACAAGCTAAGAACACATCATGAATATGAACAACAACAAAAAAAGACATTTTCTCTTTTATCACTGACTGCATGAAGCCCAATTTTGTGTGATGTCAGATCCTACATTTTGCTCGTTGTCATGTAACCGCCTTAACTTTTCTTTTTCTTTCTTTCTTTCTCTCTTTATTTTCAAAATCAGCCTCTGTTCCCCAAATATTGCAAGCTGAGCGCTATATCACTACAGCTCATAACGTAGTGGCAATAATTTTTGAGGTATCAATTTGTCAACGAACATAAGACCTCCTCTGAACCATCCATAACTCATGAAACAATGAATCGATGCTTGGCAACACAGGGTCAGCACTGGTATTAATAGACCAGTGAAATGGTTGACAAAAACATTATAAATACTTTTTGTGTTATAAACTGCTTATACATGTGTAATGAGGGGCATTAAAATAAAGCGTTACCTCTAATACTAATAGTATCAGTAATGGCTCCCAAGAAAAATGCCTCACATAAGATAAGAACGAGTGTTCCCTCCTGGGGTCTGTTTGTATTGCATCAGAGCTGCTGTACTTCATTAACCCAAAGACATTTCAAGTGAACTTTACATTTCGCTTCATATTTCTTGCATTGCATTATATATGGTAAGGAACACCCTTCTAGGACAGAAGCCTACAATCAGATGACTTGCTGACAGTGACCTTTCGTCTGGCTGGCCTTGATAAGGCCTTGATAAGGCCAGCCAGAAGCATCAGATCCACATGTTAAAGGACATTCTAAAATTAGCAGAGAAGGAGATAATTACCCTTTGAATTTCATGTGTATTCCTTAAAACCATTCATTCTACTTTCAGGTACCAACAGAGCAAGTTCGGCTTTTTTGTTTGTCACAACCCAAGACCCGACCAAATTCTCAGCACTGCTGTAGAATACCAACCATTTGATCGAAGCTCAGGATGGAGAAGCTTTTTTTTGTGCTCATAAAAGTAATGAAGAAAAACACCATCCTATGACATCATGAGAGTGGCAAGAGTTAAATGTACATAGCTTAGTAAGAGAGTCGTATATAAACTGAGGCAGAGGTGTATCTCATATCTCCCTGTAACCAAACATGGAGATCTAATGGAGGATTTGCTGCGTGCCGATACAGATTCACGACATATAGGCAACATCGGGGAAAGCTAAATCATCTGGAAAACCATGGATTTGATGAATCCAACTCACTACGATAAAGAGGCAACATTTGCATCCAGATTAACGCCCCAATAAGAAGATACAGTAATTAGCAGATTCTAGAACAATGTGGCCCAGTTAACCAGGACACGCTTCCATCAGTCTTGTGTGCTGTGGTTGTCAGTGTTTGTTTCGCAGGTGGTTTAGTGCAAGCAACGTGTTCAAAAGCAGAGCTCACCGTCACTGCGGAGCACCAGTGGAGTGAGCGGACCCTGGACTCGGGTCTTTGTGACGGTGTTGGTCACCACGCAGGTGTAGTTGCCGACATCTGAGGGCTCCACCTTGGCGATGTACAGGTTCCCCGTCTCCTGCGAGATGAATCGGCGAGTATCCTGCTTCACAAACGTCGGGTACTCGTTAAAGATCCAGGAAACCATGAGATCTGCGGAGGAAGACGGAGAGAGAGGATTCTCACATTAAATGGGACTCAGGGAAACCGAGGTTGGGGGGGGGGGGGGGGGGGGGGGCGTCTGAGATAGCAGATGTGGTGGCTTGTGATAATTTCTCCTGAGGGTAGCAAAAAAAATGGTGACAGTTATATCACGCTAAGGTGAAAATTGATGGCAGGATCAGTGCGAGGTTGCAAACAAATTGAATTCTACTGAATTATCTGGTGTCTCTACAAATGACCATTTTTCATGTTGATGAGGTTTGCATGCTGAACTAGGGAATTGGGAGACACAGGGGTCTGTGTTGTCACGACTGATTCCAGATCCAACTAGAATTGACAGAGATACAGTGGAAACTGCTTATAAGGATCAAAAAGCTTGGGACAGAGTCATTCCCATACAAAGGTTCTTTCAACAATTCGCTTGTAGCTCATTTTGGGTCTTTCCATACATGAAAACAAATAGAAAAGCCTCGTCTGCTTTCTGGCTGGCCACCTGAGGCTCGTGCTGACTGCATATTGAAATGGTGACAGAAGAAAAGAATGGTATGTTCTCTCAATGAGAAACGGATGTGCACAAGGAAAGCACATGTGGATTAATTAAGCCTCCCCGGATTGGTAATGCCTGGTCACTCTGCCTATACTCTAACTCTACGCCACCGCAGTACGGGCAGCAAATTCAGACACTACGGTGACAGAACCGGCTAAAAAACGGCAAAGTCTCACCCCGAGCGAGCCCTTGGTTGAGGAAATAGGCACAAGAATCGACGGAAAGCCGGTAAATGGCAAAGCTGTCCGTTTCATTACTTTATATTCATGCAGTAAATATACTAACATCAATGAGATGGCAATCTGCATGAGAAATAAAGAAAGAAATGGGTTATAATCATCAATTTGACCTGGACAGACGGGTTCACTGTAAGTAGTTTCCATAGTAGTTTCTAATAAAAGGCACAGTAGCTACAAATCACAACAAATGATAACCGATGAATAACAAATAAATAAATTGAGAGCACATTTACATGAATATGTAACATAATATCATATCATTGTCTACCACAGCCACACCACATGCTAGCCAGCTAACGGGTAAACTCATAGCAGTTTATTCTGGTGACTAGCGAGCTAAAGCTCGTTACTTCCATCACTCACTCGCTCCAAACTAATTTGACAAGAGTTGTACGGACACGCTGGTGCCATCACAGTCATGATGCTAAATGTTTTGTATTTATGTGAGAGCCGGCGTTTTCCGGAATGACATCTCAACCGTCTTAGAGGCGCCAAACTGGCGACTTATCACAAACAGGAAGTGGGGCATCACATTGGCAAGTACCTGTCAGAGTGTTGAAATGAATAACACATTGCTGGAGTTTAAATGTCAACCTTTCCCCCAATGTCCTATCATTGCGTTGGGAGTATTTCAATGAGCCGGACACACATTTTGACGTCTTGATAGACACGCACAAAAAGCTTTCCTTCTTCCTTTGCAAGACAGAAGAGTACGTTTATGCAGTGATCTGGTTCATTAGGCTTCCATCATGAGACGCTTTTAAGAAAGTGAACAAATTATAGAAATCAAAGGCCAGTCATTGAGAATTTGATAAATGAATGATAGCTTTGTAATTACTATGTAACAACAATGAATGAATGACTGCTACAGTGGATTCAATTACGTAATTATGGGACTCCATTGACTTTGTCGATAAGCTAATTCAGTGTGAACCAGTGTTTAAATTGAAACAAATGTACGGCAAAATGTGAACAATGCAGGGTTTTTAAGAGCAAAATGTAACGAATATGTATTTCACAAAAACCCGCTTTAAATCACTGCCACCATTGACATCACTGTCACACTCACTAGTGCCACAACTCAACCGCAGACACCATCTCTTCAGCATCATTTCACGAACGCAAACACAAAATGTGCGCCGCATATGTGAAGTGAGAGAAACACTGTATGTTTGTCATGTCCCATTTTTCATATTGTGTGCCTTTATTTGTTGGAGAAGTGGATACAGTACGTCAGTGACCTCTAGGGTTAAGAGATCTACTCCTGGATAAGTTCTTTACATTATTAAAGTAAATGAATCAAACCTGAACGTTGAGACGTTGATTTGCGGCTCAGGCTCGGGGTTTTGGCTGCTGCGCGTGCCGAGCTGAGCGCAGGGCGATGTCACAGCAGAGGTCTTCGGGGACAAGGGACACTTCAAGGCAGGATAAGGCATGTTTGTGTCTGTTTCCTCTCCGGCTTTTTCGGTCCACGGCTGCACCTGCTCTCGTTTCTATGCTTAAAACCCGCATGACTACATGGCACAACACGAGCCGCAGAACCCCGCAGAGAGCGGAGACATAATGAGATGTCTCCCGCAGCTGGCCGAGCAGTCTTCAAAAAATCATCCAGGGCATTGATTTTATGGGTTACACAATGCTCCCTGACATAAGAAAGGAACATCTCAAAGACAAAGTGGGGAGGGAATCCAGCTGCCCTGAGTGAATTATGACTACTGCCATGGCAACAGATAATGAGACGTATGTGTATTATGATGACAGCAGCACAAATTAACAATTTGGGTTGTTTTAAACTATCGTCTGATGTTGCAAAGGTCTTTTCAAATCTGACAAAATACAATGATTTTGATTTTGCACTTTGTAAAACGCACCTCTATTGGCCTCTATGGCTCCTTTTGCTCTGAAAAAAGAAAAAGATTTTCTTTTCCCTAAACATGATCCATTGTAGCGAGGTTTGCAAAACTCCCTCAAGAGTTCTTTGTGGTTTCCCTCCAGGTTAAAGATCACTTTGCATAAGTCACAATGAATAAAGCTGCTTCACTCACAAAAGGAGGCAGAGGAGCAGCTTCAAAGGACAGGCCTCACTGAATATTCAAAGGCTCGAACAAGTCGCGCAAGTCAAACATGCCCGTCTCCTTTCGCGGTTAAAATCACGCCCAGACTGATTTGCGATCGTTTAAGATGGAGCACCGGGACAAAGACGGTGGGCAGTATTCCCAAAGTAGGTCTATCATCCTTTATGACAGCCCAGAAAGGGAAAGACTCTATCAGCTTGGGGGGCACCTGTGGATGGACGCGCATACAGTTGTGTGTGTATGCTGTCAGCCGAAATGCTGCTCTGCAGTGTGAGCAGGTAGTTTCATGAAGACCAGTTCAAATGAATAAATACATTCTTAAAGCAGAAGGGCGACCCCTGCTCCGAATAACACCAGCCAATTGAATGGCTGTTATCAGCCTCATAGATATGGGTTAGAAGGGGCCTGCAGTTATCATTTATTGACATTGTTGATCAGGATGCAGTATGCAGGATGAATGCTGCCACTCAGAGCTACAGTCCAAATCGAGGACATCTCTAATTTGTTGCGGCGGTTTCTCCAGCTTCGTAAATATGGCATCATGGAAGCCGACAACAAAAAGACAAGCACCGCTTCTCCCTCAAACAGTTGATTTAAGGTAGATAAACAAAATGCAGCATGTGTGACAACTGAACAAAGTCACTGTGAAGCGGAGCAACTGCAGTAAATGCTTCCAGAGCCACGGAGAGGAGCGCTCATGCAGCCAAACAACACGGTGGCGGACACCACGGGTTGAAAAGCCCCAAAAGTCAACTGAGAAAAACAAACTCACAATTAGATCGAATTAGGATCTACACTTTAGCCGATATGCGAGAGCGTCTTGGAAAAGGCTGCCTCTATGCACAAACCCCCCACCTCCTCAGATAAACTACCGTCGTCCTGTGTTGTGTTGCTGAGTGCAGTGCTCCCATGTCGGCTCCAGGCTCCACGAATCCTCTGTCCTACCGTTTCCTCTCCAGGACCGGACAGGATGCACATGCTCTGTGCCTCGGGTGGGAGCACACAAGTGATTTCAGTCCTGAGTGCCCCGTAAAGGTCTTTCCCCATTAGAAAATAGAGGTCGGCAGCATTAGGTCCGCGCCTAAACACAGTGATAGTGTAGCACAAAAGAGCACGGCTGCGTCACGCTGGCAGCCCATTAAATGCGGCCGGCTTTGAAAGAGACAGGAACTGACGGGCGCTCGGCATCCCCTCGCTGCCTCTGATCCACGGTGGCAGACAGGAGGTTGAACTGGACCGCACGTTTGGGAGAAAACACATATTTTGGAATTGTGTCGTGGGTTTAGAAAATACAACTCGCATTGCGACCAGGTTGGGATAATCCATTCCCCCTTCCTTTGAGTCTGCAGATTGTAATTACCATGTATTTCTGGCAGGCTCTGACATTGGCCTGTCAGATGGAGAGTGAGTGTGTGGATGGCGCATGGAGGCAGCGCGCCGCTCTGCCTTTGTGCTGGGATCAGGACTGGCAGGGTGTGTCATGCCTGACCTGCACTGAGGCTGCTCTTTATAGTCTCTCCACTGTCGACTGTAAGAGCAGGTAGGATTGCTGATGACACGGGTCACATTGGAAGACATACAGTACTGTGCTCGTATCACTAAGGTCACGCAGGTACCGTAACGGAGCAGCACAGTTAACGGAGGTCGCATGGCGTTTCATTGGGATGCGTTCATGCTCTATTAAACAATCATTTTTTGAACGAGCATGAGGTGAAGGTAAAATATAATGATATCATGATGTGCTCAAATGTAATATTGAAAGAATTTAGTTTTTTGGCACGAAAAAATACAGTTGTTGTAAAGAGACGATTTCACAGCAATATGGCATTTTCCGGCCTGGGAGTTTGGAGTGTTAATTACTAACACTTTGTGTTTTCAGTTCATGAAAGTTAATTGCAACATCTTTGGTCTCCTACAAATATCTTATTCAGCATGCGTTTGTACTTAGCTCCGCCCTCTCTATCACCTTTGGTTGGAACAAAACAAGATGGTGACAACCAAAACGCAAGTTGGCGACAGCCAAAACTCGAGACTTCAAAACTATTATCCAAAAATCAATGGGTGTAATCACAGTGACTACATCAGCTTATTATCCTAACAGGAGATCAATGTGTGTATTGATCCGTTGATGTATTTTACCATGGTATCGATTTTATCGTGGTTTCGACGACAACATTTCTGGTATCATTCCTTCTGATCAGAGGTTTCAGAGGCCAATACCTTTTTTTAGATTCAAGTTGCTGTTCACTTTGCTTTTACAGACAGCCACACAGTTCATGCAAAGTTATAAGTGTACGTTATTAGTCCCTGGGGCAAATTTTACAAAAGGATTGCTGCTTTTACGGCCACTAATCCTGCACAAGACGAAAAGAAGCCGTTTTATTCTCAAAGGATGCACTGCTGAGCAAATAGCGTCTCGGTGCTCCTGTGCTATTTATGCGTCTTCAAATGCGCTAATATGCAGATATGAGTGACATTGGCGATGAAGAGCTCTAACATTATGATCCTACTTGTGTAACATCGGTGCCCCAACATGGCGGCGACACCAACAGCCATCAGCAGAAGTCACATGACTGCAAGGCATCTGTAGAGATTTTTCCGACGATGTCAAACTAACCATTAAAACCAAAACAAGTAGAGCAGCAGTGAAGTCAAAATTGGAACAATGACAGCCAAAACAAAAGTCAAAGTCAAAGTAAAAGTAAAAGTTAATTACAATCTGTCTATCACTGGCACTTTAACCTTCGATGTGTAGTGGCAACATGTAAATGACTTTAAAATAAGATCACAAAGAACACAACGGAGACTCATCCGAGTGTTACAGAGTGGCTTGCATCATTCTTTCAACAGGGAAGAATGAGCGCACTGGGACTTATGGCACAACATGAATCCTCAATGGTCCTGCACTCACGAGTCAGCTGCGTACAGGTGGAGGAAAAATATACTTTTTAACAAGAGCGACAATAAACACACTTTGAGACACCTTGTCACCTTGGACCTTTTGAATTTTACAAAAATAATCAGCACATGAAAAGCTTCTATAAATAACCACAATTTGCAGATTTAAAGTAAACCCTAGTGATGATTGCAGCTAACAGGCGTCCTTTGTATTCCAGAAACCTGATCACTCCTTGTGCAGCAGAAGATGCACTGATATGCACACAGAGGAAGAGGTAATTACTCCACAATATCTTTACATAGCAAATAGCCATTTGCTGCTGTATTGGTGCTCTGAATGTCAACCTGCTTGGTTCAGATTGTGCAATCCCCCTTTGCACCAGGAGTAATATGGCTGTACGCACTAGCCAGCAATGGGGGGGCTCTGGAGTTCACTCAAAAACTGCAGACCTGTGCTCTGCTAAGCAAGGCTAGGTGCTGTGGACCGAGCTGTCATGTTTTCCACAATTGTTATTTTCCCCTTGCACAGCAGGTGACAGCGCATTTCTTCTGGGATGAAATCCCCTGCGGGCACCGGGGGATTTGTGTTTATGCAGTGGGGGAGCCTGAGGACATGATGTGTGACTGCAGCCCGGCCCCCCCCCCACACACACACCAAATGCAACAGCAGCAGCTCTGTGTACTGTGAACTTTAAGGGGCTTAAAAAGAGATTGAGGAGGCATGTCACTCACACACGACTTCTGGGACACTCAGACTCCTCCGTGACCTTTTTCATACGTGATTAGGAACTCCAATCAGGCCAGAGTGTCACTTCCTGAAAACACACCATATTCCCATTTCACGCTGCTGTCATGTTGCCGGCTGCTTGTCACTGAAGTTTCTCTTCACTGTGAGGTAACTGAGTCACATTACGTCAAAACTGTGAGGGGGCTTTGGAAGAAAAGAGAAGGCTCTGTGTGTTCGGCGTGGATGGTGTGACAGTGACATGTGATATGATTCCAGAGGAAGAGGAGAGGGGAAATATGACTGTATGCAGGGTTGTGAAAGGAGATTACTCATGGAGATTTGGAAATGTGTCGTCTGCTAATCAGGTTGAGTGCGGAATAATCCCTGACGGGTGAAGAAAAACAAAAAACTGCTAAATATGAGTCACATACAGTATCATCAACAAACACCACTGGAGTAAACAGGTCCTTCCTCTCAGTGCATGCAGAGGTTTGTGTTGTTACCTTCGTCTCACAGTGGCTTCAGAAAGCATCTCTTACAATTTTCAACAAAAATCAATGTTGTCTTGTTCTCTTTTTTTAAATATGATTGATTTGTGTTTTTTTCCATCATGTCTAAGGATTAAAAAAAGGGTAGAAAACTAAAAAAGAAATACGCATTAAAACTTTGAACTCAGAATATTAAGAAACAAAGTTGTGACTACCACATCTGTGGGTTGTGAAAACTGACTTTTCGCATGAATTTGATAAACTCGAGCACACTCAAGGCATGAACAGAAACCATATGGGGATTTTCCACTTCTGTCAAATATGGCTCTTAAATTATCCATTGCAATTCCATTTTTAATAAATGTTTATATGATAATTATGACCATTTTCAAGCCTCAAAATAAAGACACTAGTTTTGTTCTTTTCTTTTCAGGCCCTGAAAAGAATCCAACATCCTTTCAGTGACTTAAAATATACCGGATTCAGTGCTTTGCAGTTCGATTATATATCTGGATTGTTGTGTGTATTTTCACTCCTCCTCTGTATGTGTTGTGATCTGAGCTACTCCAGGCGGACATACATGCTTGTAGTGCATGTTAGCGTGCCGCTGCAGGGGATGCGCTGCACTGTGCTCATATGGCGACTGCAGCTCATGAAGCGTAGCATCCGCACTCCCGTTCCCCCACAGGTAAACACTGCTAGCTCTGTCAGCACTAGTGCCGTAGTTTGCGCTGTTAGCGCTGTTAGCACTGTTAGCTGCGAGTCGCCGACTCAGCCGTCAACATGTTGAGAGTCGTGCGGAGGTATGCTGTGAATTTGGCACGTTTAAACATCGTTCTTTGATGGAAAAATATCGCTACACTGTGTAACTAATCTGTGATAAATTTAAAATCAAAGTAAATGTGGATAGTCACAAGTTGTAAACACAATACTGATGGCGGCAGACAAATATCTTCTGTCCCAACGCGTCCTTCTGCATGGACGAGGCCCGCGCCGCATACAGCGGGCAGGACAGCCGCCTGCCATGCATAATGTCTCCTCCGGGAGCCCCCTGTGGCAGGTGGAGAGCCTCCAGAGCCTCGGGCATACACAGAGCTTTCCCCCACTACGGTGGTGTCTGCCAACATATGGCGCTGAATAGGGATGCGCAGAGGTTTTTCCTTGAACGTGCCACCCAAATGCAGAACTTGATTAAAATTAAATGAGGTCCTCGTGAGGGAGGGAAGGTGGCCTGGCAGTCATTACTGTCTTGTTATTGGCTGTCAGGCTGCTGATGCCTCACTGAGATATCTCCTCTATGGCAAAAGGAATGTCAAAAAAAGACCATGACTGCAGATGAATCAACATATGAAGATATTCTCCAAGTCTAAGCATGCAAAAGACACTACAATCCCAGAGTTGCTACGCTTTATTATATCCGCTCAAAGCAAGCTGATGCAACGATAAACATGAAATCCTCTCTATTCAGAAGCAGGGAAATTGGCTCATAAAAATAATCGTGTTATGGCCGTCACCCATATCACGACGGTGTTATTTACAACAACTTTACAACACAAACTTTTACATTTATTTTGATCAATTGTAAATTGTCAGGAGAGGAAAAGTCTTCTCCAATAGCCCTTAGAGTAAAGAACATTACATTTCATGAATATGAAATTGTATTCCATTATCTCCATCACTTTGTATTCGCTGTTAGGCAGGCTGCAGATGTCCTCACATCCTGAGTGCATTCTGTCATATCATGGTGTTAGTCCTCATTAGTCATCTTGTTTCAATGAATTTATGTGAAAACATACTCGGATGCCTATCTCCTGACCAACGCAGTCACCAGGAGATAATGTTGGCGCTGTATGTTTTTGCAGACTCAGGATACGTTAAATGTGGACGTATTAGTATATCGAGCAAACATGGAAAGTTACGTGATATGAAAGTTACGTGATATGAAAGTTACGTGGTATGAAAGTTACGTGGTATGAAAGTTACGTGATATGAAAGTTACGTGGTGTGAAAGTTACGTGATGTGAAAGTTACGTGACGTGAAAGTTACGTGGCGTGAAAGTTACGTGAAAGTTACGTGACGTGAAAGTTACGTGACGTGAAAGTCACGTGACGTGAAAGTCACGTGACGTGAAAGTCACGTGACGTGAAAGTCACGTGACGTGAAAGTGACGTGGCGTGAAAGTGACGTGGCGTGAAAGTCACGTGGCGTGAAAGTCACGTGGCGTGAAAGTTACGTGGTATAAAACGTTACGTGGTATAAAAAGTTACTTGGTATAAAAACAAGGCTAACAAGCAAGGGAGTCCGTGGGTGGATGGGTCAAACAAACATGGTTCTAATGTTGTGTTGTTACGTTACTTTTGAACACAAACCATAATGTTATTTTTAACCTTAACCAAGTCGTTTTGTTGCCTTAACCTAACCAATCTTTTCACAACGTTAACCTCGTGGCATTGTGCGTTTTATGTTCAGAAATGTCGACATTCAACGTATCTCATGGTTTTCAGAGAAGTTCAATGTCAACATTTTCTCTGGCGACGGGGTTGCTACTGACTGGCCAAACAGATTTGCAATAAAATAAAAAGACAACTGAGGTTGATGACTGAGCTGCTTCCTGAATTTGTGCCCCTGGTAAAGCATGAGCAAAAGAAGGATTTTTTTACTCTGGCAGCAGGTGAGTACTGTCCATTAAACTGTTTCCAATCATAAAAGCCGTGAAGTTTAAATTACTGAGATCATACCTGAAGTTTAAGAGTGTGCATGTTAGAAATGTATATATATCCTGGTCCTCCGAACATGAAGCTACCACGCTAACACGAGGCTAACATGAAGAGCTGCATATATCAGCAAAATGTACTTGATCTGCCAATGAAATGCAGATTAATTCGAAAAGACCACATTTCTTTATCGCGTATAAACAATGTAACTGACAAAAATTACAAAGCAGAACAAGGAAGTGAATGCAGTGCCATTCAATGTGATGGATTGCAGAATTTGAAAAGAGCCTGATCATTGATATATTTTACAGTAATGAAGTGAAACCACTGGCTAAACAATAGAATATAGCTGTTATGCTTTTCTTAACTAATCATAAGAAAAAGAGCAAACTAACAATGTGTTTCTTTCTTCCCAAACCTATTTGTTGCTCTCAGCCCCAATCCCTTCCTTTCCTACAGAAGACATAACTCTTTAAAAAACAGGTCAAAAATGCATTGTGTCATTTTTCAAAAAGCCACAGTAATTAGCTAAAACAGTGGGGCACTGCAGCCTTTTGCAAACATTCCTCAAACAGGAGGAAATGGTGCATTTATAAGGGACTATTTTCAGCAGTGGATTGATACACATTTGATGCATTGAGTATTTACAGCAGCAGGACGGGATTGAGCCAGAATAAACTACAGTGTGTGTTCATGGGGATGAAGGAACATGGTCCTCATATAATGCAAACTACTGTATATTATAAAGGGCAAAAGGAGCATTTGTATTATATCACTGACATTTCTGAAATCAGCCACTAAAAATAATAATAGAACTTAAAAAAATGCAGTAAAAAAAAAAAGATCTGCCTGATCACTAATAATATATTTGTGACATCTAACAGGTCGCAGCCTGTCATCCACAAGCAGTAGACACACAGGGAGAGCCGTCCCGTATAATTGGGTTTAGGAAGACGCCTGCTTATTCAATGCATTTCATGCCACTCATTTCCTTTCCAGGACAAGTTAATTGAAACTAATTCAAAACATGAAATTAAATTTAAATTTGCTGACTAAGCTTTCAAAGGCAATCCCTTTGATTTCACCGTGACGTGGAGGAAACAAATACGCGTTGCCAGGTTACCGGCAGTATTCCCCGCTGAAAGGCAGATCCAAAGTGCCATTTCAGATGCAACAAAAGCAACCGGTCAGGTCAACAAAGAGGACCGGCACTGGCGAAACACTGAGGTCTTTGCCTGCGGATTGATTGCTTTTCATTGTTGCCAGTTTGAATACAAACCCAACCGGCGGCTTGGCTGAACGTGTATTTGTGTTGGTGTTTAGTGCCAACAGCCTGGTGTGGGCGAAGCCTGTTGATTTGCTGTCTTTTGTTTACTGTTTCATTCCCCCTGGTGAGGGAGTGGATACATGTAACTGACGCTGGATATGTTGCTTTTGAATATGGTTGCTCTTCGTGCCAGAATTGCATCATGAGTCTTTGTCTTAAAAATGGAGGCAGACATGCTTTAACATATGTCAAAAGCTATATTTTAACCGTTTCATCTCAGGGCTTTGGGGAAAGACTAACAAGCGTGAATTGGAGTCACACATAGAAACACTGTTTACTGCATCTACTCAAAAGCAAGAAGGACCACGACAACAACCGAGTGGTTTATCCAGCTGAATGACACACTGATAGTCGCTTCTACTGCAGCTGAGAGATGTAACTCAGCGAAATGGACTGCTAATTGACAGCTTGTAATGGCGCCGTATATTAGTGAGGAGACAAGTGTCTTGAGGGGGCTTTTCATGTGCCTGAAGATGCTTGTCATGTCGGAATTATTTCCCCATTGGTCAAAAAAAACGAACTTTAATTGGATTACGTCAGCACAAATTGTCAGATGTGAAACCAGTCAGCGAAGCAACTGTTCACACCATAGATAACAATCGAATACAGGCGTGTAAGCCCGACCACTTGCAAGTAAATCTGATGTTGCCAGATTGCCGCGGAGCCTGCCAAGGTTTCGCCAGGTAAAAGCCCAAAAGGATATACGAGCCCCAAACAATTACAGTCAGTTACAGGCGAGCAGCATTTTCACCACAGCGGACCTGTGCATGAATCTGTTTGGTGGCTGTCAATTGAGGGACTGAAACTCCAGCAGCTGTTGCATTTGGAAGGTCCAATAAGAGAAGAGAAGAAGCCACGAAAGGACACATCTGCTGCAATTATACAGAAAATATGAAAGATGAAAAACGAGGGCTGAGTCCGAAATGACTCAGCTACTCACTATATGGTGGACTCTGTTGTGCTGTCCGAATGTGTAGTGAGAACTATCATACCCTGTATAGTGGACTCAAAGTATCCCATAATGCATTGTGAAAAGTCGTCTGCAGATGGTCACTAACGGAGGACTATATACCATCATGCATTGCACTGAAGGAAAAATGGCAGACGAGTGAGAGGAGAGAGAGCAGCGCGGAAACAAAACATTTAATGTGGGCAGAGAAACGCATCACAAACACAAAACAATCACAAAGTCCATTTATTTTTTTAATCAATTTGGGAAAACATGCTTATCGGCCCCTCGTAGACGTCAACAAAGTATACCGTTTTACTCCTTTCATCCTTACCTTTCAGAATAAAAGCCCTAGACATATACACGGCATCAGCGTTTACTTAAATTTCCTTCCGTTTCAATCAGAAGCAACTCGACAAAGTAGCTTACGATATGTGTTTATTACAAAAAATTGTCTGTGGTCTGTTATTATTTTGGATGGTCCACCAGCCGACGTTGATCTGGCACGTTTAATGTAGAACTCCCTGGCCAGTGAGAAGGGAGTAGTGAATGAATGAGTGATTTCAGACACGACCTATGTTTGAACTCGGAATTTTAGCTTCATACAGGCCACATGGCACATCCAATAGCTGTCCATTCAGCTCTGCTCAACCAAGTTAATCCTGGCTCTCTCTTAGTATGTCGAACTGATACGAGATTACCAAGCTCCTCATCTAACTCTCGGCAAGGAAGCACATTTGCATATTATTTGTATGTCATTACAGCTTATATAATTCATCCAGGGCATTGCCTGCCTTTAGGTTGCGAACAAACAATGATGAATACATAGGACTGCGTAATACTTTAATTCCGCTGACATTTAAATGAGGGAGAAAAGTAAAGCCGAATCAAAGCAGAATTAGCTGCAGGCTCCTGTGAGCAAAGCTGATCACACCACACAAGCAATGAAAGCATCACTTCCGTCCCTCGTAGTGCCAGATGTAAGGTCTTGATCACCAAATCAAAGGTGCCATTGAACCAGCTGGACCTTAAACATCCCCGACCCAACGCAGCAGGAGCTGCATTTACATTAATTTGTCAAATTGGTCAAATTTTAAGCAAACTTTTTAAATGCGATGTAGCTGCGTTTCCATCAACTGATTCGGAGTGAAAACACATGTGTACGGCGTGATTTGGTCAGAAGTTGGCGCTTCTGGCTGTAATCTGCCAGTAAACAGAGTGGAAGAAGTAGCGGTTGCAAACTGGAAACAACAAAAAGCCAGCTTGACCATGTAACTCGTGTACAATAGAACAATGGAGAGAGGTCTTCAGGAATAAGCTTCAACTGGTCAAGTTTGAACTGATCTTTCATGTCGGCTGGTATTGGCCTTGTTTCACGCTTTCCGGAGACAAAGACAAGCTTTTGCCCGTTCCGGGGACGTCGCATACAATGCCGATTCATGTGAGGTGAATGTTCGCTACGTGAGAACTTATTTGACGAAGGCTTTTCCATAATCCATTTAGTGCTTCATCTTTTGTTCCTCAAAGGCAAAAACCACCTCAAGCTGACGTAAAGACTTTCTTTGTGCATTGAGGAAGTTTTATAGAATGTTGCTGTTTCCATGCAGCTTTTCTCATGTGCTACTTGAAAATGCACAGACTAATATGTGAGTAAAACTCTACGGCTAGTGAGAGCTTCACATTACAAACATTTGAAGACGTGGCAAACTTTTCACTTTTGGCTTTCTGTCAAGCAGCTAATCCCGAGTGTGTGCTGATGCGAATGGGTTTTAACATTACAAACGAGGAAGTATGGCGTTACCTCCAGAATGCGGCGGAGGGCCGCACAGCAGAACCACTCCTTGACCTTCGCGGACCGACACGGAGTTTCTTCTGTGAGTCTTGAAGTTCTCCAAGTCTGAAGAAACGACAAGAATGAAAAACACAGCAGTAAGTCAAACATACCCACAAGTCAGAGGTTTAAACACTTGAGAGCGTTGTCATGAACACATTATTGTTTTTCCCTGCCCTACTTTGTCTTGCTTCTTACTCCCAGTCAACGTCACAGCCTATAGAGCCCAAAGCAGTGCGCAGCGGGCGGGGAAACACTCACAACAGGATGCTCGTTTATTTTAGAGCTCACACAGATAAACACACCGCAGAAAGTCGCTGGCCTACATTTCTTTAGACTGTGGGAAGGAACTGAGGCTTAACCCTGATAAATACAGTTCTTGTAAACTCCGAGGGGTCGAGGTTCAAACCCAAACTGCGTGTGAGGCAGAAGTGCAAACCACTGAACCACTGCGCTATAAACAAATGACATACAAATACAGCAACGCCAGTAGCCTCTCTGTGTATCCACGCTATCGTGTGAGGAACATTTTCAAGAGTGAACATTTTTGGGTGATAAACAGCCTTTGGCTTTGCCTCGGGCCAAATCATCCCATGTGTGCGTCTGTGTGTATTGTGGATATCCAAGGCTCACTCGCTCTGCGATGGCGCCACGAGTATCAGAACGAAGTGAATAAAAGGGTCCCAGTGGGGACGTTTGTGGGAAGACAGCAATAATTGGTTTTAAAAACAAGTTGTAAAAGTTGAGAATTGTCTGAAGAGAAGCACAGCAATAGGTATAAATAAATGGTGCGAAGATGGAGAAGAAAACAAACAGAACGTGTCTTGTACACAGGTTTGAATCAGAGGAATTTGAAAAAAAATGTGAAAGTCAAGCAAAATGTGCAACAGGACCACAATAAACACAATAACATGGAGTATTTACATGCATTTTCTTTGATCATCCCATTTAATTCATAATATCAATGAAAAATCATGCTGTAAAACGGTCTATATCAGGCTGTTCTCATCCAGCATTTGTAACAATACCTATATGAAAAATAATGCGCCGTAATTCGTGGACATCCCACACAATGTTTCCGTATGTTATCCAAGTAATCAGGAACGATGACGTCACACACTGGGCAGGCGGGAGGGGAGGTGGATGGGAGGGGAGGTGGATGGGTCAGTTCCACGTGTGAAACCAGAAGTTAAGGTGATGCTTTGGTCACGTTGCGCACGTTAGTGACGGCACTTCCGTGGTTAGTTTTACCCAATTGACGATCTTTACCGAAACCGAACTCGGTAGTTTTGTGGCCTGAACTTAATCGAGTTTCCTGTAAAGACGGAAGTTTATTTAGAAAAGATCGTTTGCATGTAACGAGCGGAAATTAACACGGGTTGCCGGCTTTTATAGGTAAACGCACAAGAAATGATGAGTAACTGTTCGTAGGATATCACGTCGACCATTGTATGAGGATACGTTGACGATATCATGCAGGCCTTGGGCGGCTGAATGCCTGAGTGTGAATATGAACGCAGATGCACAGGACAGATGTACAGATAAATATGAAGGTCTTCCAGATCTCTAGGCACTCAACAAATCAACAAACAAAAGATAATTGTTGGTACACTTTTTACTGTTCACACTAAAGATAAAGGCTTGTTATTTTTAGTTTGCATGAAGGGAATTTATTGGTAATGTCAAAATGTGAAATGAACAACAAACCAACAATCTTGATAATACAAAAATGGTCAATGCTATTTTATTGTTGGGGGAGAGAAAGAGCGTATGACATGCAACCAAGGTCCTCGGCTGGAATTGAACCAGTGATATTGCGGTTATGGGGAATGCACTGTGATCTCCAGTCGCTCCACAAAGTGCACAACTTTGAATTTTCCCCAAAAAATATGCAAAGAATATGCAACCTAATGTATGTTTACATCCAACTACTGGAGCACCTGCTTCGCTTCCATCAACGTCAGATCCCAGTCGGGCCTAGTGTCCTGTTCAATGCATGTTATTTGTGTGCTTTCATTTCTTTTTCGTGGTTTTAAAGACGACATGAAGTGAGGCATGCTGCACGTAACAGAGGACATAATACAGTTTCACCTGACAAATAATTGCATTCTGGAGGAGACACAGTTGAGAGTGAGAAAATGAAATGCATCAGGACTATTACTGTACCCAGCGCCAGTAATTGTATTTTCCAAATAATAAATGGAAGCCTTGCATGACCTAAACGTGTTATGAAAAAAACAAAAGAACAGTTCAAATCAAGAGTGGCGCGCACACCAACCAACATGAGGCAAACGGCAATGTGCAGCCCCGCTGCTAAGCAGAGAGGGTTGCTGTGGCGGGTCACACTTGAGGGGTTTTAATAGCTCGGGTGGTAATCAGGTTACCTTTCATTCATCACGCCCACGCCCACTGAACACTACAAAGCTATTTCTGGTGTGGTTCTGACGCCAGAAGTACTGTCGAAACCCAACTAATTTTCATTTTGACAATTGATGGAGACAATAGCGGTTCGCAACGCGCTTCCAACGACTCGCCGCGCTAATGGTTTACATCCTGGTGGAGCTGGGGCAAATGTAATTCACACATCACATGGAGGCTTCATGTCTGCACCGATGACTGTGGCGGGAGAGGGGGGGGGGGAATGGGTCCTTATTGGAAGCACTTTAATACAAGGCTGTACAGATATTTGAAAGCAAGAGAACATGAATCAATTGAGGATTTGCAGTTACATGGCAGCATTATTAAATTAGCAAAGCAATCAGGTCCTCTTAGTTGTCTATTTCCATTCCTACTAAACAAGGTCTAAGGTGCATTTTTGATTTATTCTCAGTTAGTTAGCATCTTTCAGTTTTTTTCTGTATTTCGTTTGTACATTTATGACGCCTGCTTCGAGGGCAAAGTGCCTTCATAATTGCGCTTTAAACAAAAGAATCGACGTACAGCGAATTAATACATAAAGACAGGTGGGTCTCAAATTGATCCATACATATTCTCCAAATGGGATTAATTAACCTCAATTAACCTTGCTCTGTAATACGCAGCATATTCTCAAGTCACTGCGAGCAGCGGTGCAGACACACGAGCGCTCTCTTCTGCGGACCTGCTCTTCTCAAAAGTGCAGCCGATACACTTTGAAATGAGATCACTGATTAGTTCGGCTCCGAGTGATCTAAATGTAGAAATGATTGGGCTCACTGATTTATGAAGAGGACTATAAGGTCAGTTAATATGTGTCATATTGGCGGCAGGACAAGTCAATTAAGGAGCAGCCTTTAATTATTTCTTTCAACATAAATCTGGTCTTGACCCACGAGCACAGTTTAACTCGCAGCTATTTGAGGCGCTTAAGCCCTGTTAAGAAACCAACTCCCCAATATTCTTTGCTAAAGATTGATGCCAGATTTGGCACTTCACGGTCATTTTGATGTGTCTGAACTGGACGCAAAAAAGTCTTGTTTCAGCTTTGTTGAGACATTTGTACATGTGTTACTTTTAAAACAAGGAGGACAATTAGTGTCCTCGTTTCTATATGTTGATCACACAGGTGGAACACCTTCATGTCCAAAATACCTGCCAGTCTTCTTGGTAGCACTCGATTCATAGTGTTAGTGGCTAGTAAAAAAAAAATCGTAACACTTTAGAATAAACATTTTTAATAAATAGTACATTGATAGTGAATTAAACTTCAGTCAATGGTTATTTTACTATTAAACTATTTTCACGTTTTATTGTTGCACTCATAATATTTGACATGTTGTATTAAGTATTTGGTCATAGTTAATAAATGGTTTGATAACCATATACAAACAATTTTATTTGTAACACTGTTGAATAAATGGGTTGTTAACTTAAGTGTCTATAAACACTATTTTGATGCTTTTCTGCAGGTGCAACTGATACCTCGTTAAATGGTTACATCATTTGTAAAACATCAACACCTTTTGAATAAATGGTTTATTAAGTGTCTATAATTTGTATTTGAATGGTGCAACTGATGATTATAATATCTTGTTAAATGGTTATAAAATCAGTTGTAAAGCATCTATAAACATTATTTTGATAGTTAATACTTTGACAATGGTTACTGATTGGGTTATGGTCCATCTTTCTATGTAATGTTTCTTAAAGTTTAAAAATGATTCGGTAATCATTAACAAATCCTTAATATAGTATGTAAAATGTTATGATTACAACAATAAACTGTTCTTAAATAGTTTACAAATATGATCAGAATGTAATTGTTATCATCACGTATCAGCCATGATACAACATATCACTTATAAACTAATTATTTGTTTTGACACAATTTATTGATAACATAACAGAAATTATAACATTAATAATAATTTGCAAACACGATTAATTATGATTTTATTGTTTGTGAACATTAAATTAACCATTTGCTAAAGTTGACTGAACCAGATGCCAGTGTTCGCACGCAGACGACACTAACTACGGATTACTTTGCATTTATTAGCAAGTTGTCAGAACACACTTGTATGAGTCCGCCGCCGAGAAAGTGCGACAAAGTGAGGCAGAGGAGCGTTGGCCCCCAGGAGCCGATTGTGCTCCGGCTTCCTGCCAGCTGCAACCAAATAGTGTCACAGAAAGAGTCACTGGTCCGCGGTGGGTTCCGTTAAGGTCTGTTTGTGTTCATGGAGAAGGAGCTCAGGAAGTCGTTTAGTGCAGCAGAATACTGTGAATAACACTAAGACAGGACGTGCAGGGATTGACATCAAGCTTTTTAGAAATTACATTATTATAGTAAAAAGGTAAAAAAAAAAAAAAAAGATCTCATGAGCGTTTTTGAAAGCATGGATATAGCCGTGATCAGGCTGTTCTCACACACTGTTCGTAGCTTCACCTCCCAAAAGTAACCATTCATAATTTAACCCACACAATCAATTTGTATGTAATTCATTTAGTCGTAAGCCAGTACAGGTGACGTAGTAGAAAGAGTGACAAAGTCCGCGTAGGAGGTCGGGGTGGATGTTTGGGTCTAAACCAGGAGACAGCTGTTCCTGTCCCGTGAAACCAGATGTGAAAATGAACTACCATATGCCACTTCCACTTCCGTACGCCCCCTCCGTATTCGTATCAATCAATCTTTTCCTAAACCGAACAATGTAAGAAAAACGCAAAAGAAACTTTTTTGTAAGACATTGTATTGAAAGTCACAGCAGTCTCTCTTGTCTTTCCCTTCCTCCTTGAATAATATACGGATAGTTTGACCTCTTCATGCCAAGAAAGAATTAAGAAATGTCCCTGTGGTCAAACACAGACATGCACAACCTGTGACAGTGGGTTGCAAGTTGACATTAGTTGACATTTGTTGTAAGGTGACATTAAACATAACACTGAATCAGATTGCAGCATAAGATGACTAATTCAAAGTCAGCGTTTGAATTCTGGAAGTAGTAAACAGTCATTCCTGATTCCTCTGTATTACACGATAAACCAGCAGTGCTACAATGTGCTGCGCAATCCGACAGAATGCTGCAAAAGCTCCACAATTTGTCTTTCAAAGACTCTGATCTGAAGAAAACATAAGCATGCCTTCACTACGTCTACCGCACTAAGTCAATTCAACTCCAACGAGCCTTTCTTGCTTCCAGGCAGCATATCAGGGGTGAATTATTCACACAGCGTCAACGCGGGAAAATAAGTGCAGGAGTAAAGTGCTCGTAACATGTAAATCCACTCTTTTGATTTACGAAATTTGTTTGTCCCTGCTCTTTACTGGGAAAAAAACCAAGACGCCATCTCCGCACCAGAATAATTGAGCGTCTGAGTGCCGTCCGTAGATGGGATGACAAATTCCCTGTCTGCAGTCATTTTTACTCCGCAAATCACTGTCCCTCCAAATTATATTTCCTGGGCTGTGAAAAAAAAAAAGAGAAAGTCTGCCGACGTCGGCGGGGTGGGAACCGACTCATAAAAGTGAACAAAAAAAGAAAAAGGAAAGAGAAGAGCAAAGATGTCTGAGGATCTGAATTTAAGACGCTTTCCTGGAGGTTTATGACGTGTGTAGCGTTCAATCTGGCCTCGGCGCTTAAATTAGGATATTTGTTTTTATAGCTTGTCATATTTCACAAATCGCTACTTTTCCGCGGCTTTTTCAAGGAACACTGGCTGTCTGGTTATCTCTTGACTGTCACTAAGAGGTGATTAATGAAGCACAGCTAATTGACTTCGCCGTTGTCGATTGACTTTATCTCTGGTTGGCGTTGCTCATCAGAGATCACTGACGGGAGCTTGTTCCTCAGCTTTGTGCCTTTAATGACATGAAATATTTCAGCTTCACCTCAGTCCTTTCACGGTAAGATGCTGGAAATATGGAAGACCGTCTTTTCTTATCCAAACACGGCCTGGAGTCAAGGACAATTGTTGTTGTTTTTTGTCTTGTCGAAACAATCCGGCCACTCCAAAAACGGCAACAGAAGCTTTTTATTTTTATTTTGAGTAGGCCCCACCACTTACTTTCATCTGAAGGCGCGATAGAAGGTTAGATAAAAGCACCCAAGCCTCCCCAAAATACGAGCCTATAGAACAAAGTGGACAAGAGCAAGAGACATCTAAGGTACTGAATTTATTCCCCAAAAAGAGTCTTTTTGGCATTATTTTTGGCTGAGATCAAAGCTCTTGTGATTTGTGAAGTGGGGGACGTCTGCGTCACTGAAGCCAATGATTGTCCCTGTCCAGAATCCATGGACGTGGCCTCGCCCGTGCTGAAAGCATGCCGCAATACTGGTAAAATCCAAAATCCACCCCCCACCCTACCCTCCACATCCCCATCCATCCACACTCAACGGCGAGGGTAAAAAAAAGAGAGCAAAAGAAGCATTGTTGTGAAAAGGGCTGGAGGAGAGAGGACGAAAAGCGCCATTTCGGATGCAGGGTTTGGACATCGGGGGGGGGGGGGCTCCACCAAAGTCATGCTTCTCAGAGTGCACACAGCTGTGCACATGTTCGCTCTTAAAGTTCAAAAGGAAACATGAAACCACAGTTTGCCTGCGAGGGACGTCTCCAATAACGCATCCATTCAATTTGGCACATAAAAAGGAACGCCGGCGAACGGAACTTCTTTTTAAGGTTTTTACTTTTTGTTTTTTTGCGCCCGAGCTCACACTAAACGCCACAGTGTCATTTTCAACAAAGGGGGGCTGGCTAACAAAGATTAATAACCTCAGAGCGAGCAAGCGCGATGCCCCATCTAGATCAATTTGCGTTAATTATTGCAAACCTGGGCCCGGCATTACAAACAATGATCCAGATTAGGCTGATGATCACATCCCAGACACATGAGCTTTCCAAATGCCAGCTCGACTTATCATACTTCAACGAGCCCGTCCAACTGTGACCGCCAGATTCATTACAACCTGCGACTCCTTAAGGATGCTCTTTGTCTTCAAGTGGATGGTGGATAATGTGTGTGTGTGTGTGTGTGTGTGTGTGTGTGTGTGTGTGTTATAGGATATAATCACATGTAAATATGATAGGGTGATTTCATTAAAAGTTTTCTACAGAGGTGTTTGTTCAACTTCATGGAGGAGGATGTTTAAGGTGCTATTGAAGTGTACAATGTGCTTTGGGCTCATTGAAACTAATGGGGTTAGACAACATATTTCATTGTCAGTATAACACAATGCAATTTAAAAGCAACACAAACCCAATTATTCCATTCAATTCAGAATACTTTGTTCGTCCCTCGGGGGGGAAATTGAGACAGGCTGGGGGTTTGCACACGTGAAAACAAAAAATCTGAACAAACAAGTCATTCACAGAGATTTTATGAAGTGGTAAATCCATAAATGAGCAACAGCGATCAATTCTACCAACTCAAAAAGTGTGCAGCAATCAAACAATGCAGACAATAATAAAAACAAACATCTTTTTACCTTCACAAAGGAAAACGCCGTGGTAGCGACCTGTCAATCACAAGGTAGCCCCGCCCTAAAGCATACCCTGCTTTAAGGTCTATTTCACTCTAAATGGACCATAATGTACTAAATGAACATCATGCTGTATCTAAAAGGACTTGCAACTGGAGACTGAGACCATGAACTCTTGTTTACAATGTTTGCTGAGGTAATAAATCCAGTGAGAAGTAGAGTCATTTTCTCATAGACTTCTATACAATCAGACTTTTTTTTGTAGCCAGAGGCTGTGAAACCCGTCATTATCGTCAGATTTTCATCTTTCCGATAGTCACTGAACGCATCATGTGTGACCAACCATTCAGTCAGGAAAAGCAACCGAAACTAAGCTTTCGATTGTGATATTTCATCAAAAACATGTTTTTCTACGTGTCCTACTTGAAATTGTGCAACAAATAAACCGTTTACTCAAACCAAATCCTGAAAAAACATTAAATTCTGCGTCTCTCAATGCAACTAGGAATTCATGATTGATTCATGATAAAAAAAACATTTTTGAGTCATCTCGACTTCTAGCCGTAGTTGTGCTGTTTCCTAGAGGTGCAGCACTTATATATTGCAGTGTAAATCAAGGCCACAGAGAGAAGAACTGTGAAAAACGCCCCAAAACTGTTGGACACTGTACAGCGAAGCTGTTGTCACTTATGTGATTTAAAAAAAAAAAAAACACAATCTTTTCCTAACCGAGTAGTTCCATTGCCGAAACACAAACGTATCGCTCTTGTTGCCGGAAATCCTGCAAGAACAACGCGCGACAAATGACTTTTTGTAAGATATCACACAACTCGTTGTGCTATCGTTGAGCCACGCAGGCATTACGGATGCTGCTGAGCTCTTTTCCCAACAGCAATGTCCATCATGAACAGCTCCTCAGTGTTCAATCTGAAAAAGATGTTTAGTAAATCCTAACGTGTGTGTTCCGCCGCCTTACCTCAAGAGTGATATCTTGATAATGTGCTGCGGATTAAAGAAAATTAAAAAGTTAAAGCCAGAGAGTACACCCATTAGCTATTTACACCTCATTAACTAAGTCAATATACTCACTCTGCATTATCACAACAGCTGAGAGGAGTCGAGAGGAGTTATTTGCATTTAAATGAGGTATTCATTTCTCCCCTCAAGGCTTTTAAAGCCCACTCTGGTGACATCAGGAAGTCTCACCCCTACATGTTTAGTAAAACATGAACGTGTCTGACACTGAGGAGACACTACAGCACTACAGTCTATATAGAAGTGAATATAAACTCCCATGCAAAAAGCAGGATCACGTTTAAAGGCGAGCAGCGTTTTTCCCGGAAAACAAATGTTCTTGAGCGATGGCCTCTTTCGACCTCTCTGGTCGCAGGTGGGAAACTTCGACAGCTCGCCACCACATTCAATGCGCAGCCCCCCATGTGAGAGGCCCACGCTGTCATTCAGATTACTGAACACGCAGCCTGTTGATCGGTATGAATTATGGCTGTACGTCTTTTACATAATCGCTCATACAGAATCGATAGACATACTAATCAAGGGCAGCGAGTATTGAGCGGGAGCGCCCACTGCCCATCAGTTATCCTTGCCTCAGGTTTAGGAGAGCCTCAACCCCTCGCGAGGAGCAGCATCATCCATCAAAAGTTTGTGACACGCAGAGGGAAACTGCTCAAGCGTGTTGGAGTCCCGCCAATTTCAAAGAACGACCTCGGAGTGTTAACCGAGCAGTGCCGTTGTGCAGGAGGGCAGGGCTTCACTGTGCAGCGCGTTTGCTCTCGTCTACAGAATATGAAATATGCACAATTTTGGGAAGCAGAGCACTCGCTCACGGCTTTGCAAATATAAATTCAGCCTGTGGGTTTTCAGCTGTCTGTGAATATCAAAGCACTATAAAACGACTGGATTGGTGTTATCATATAAAAAAGTTTCTTTAATTAGAACGTAGTTGTACACGCACGATTTAAGTTAAGACCCACAGTGCACGTAGACTGGGAGGACGTCGCTATTGTGCTGTGACAACGCATCTTGTGACATCACCAATTACGCCTTTTAGAAAGATTACTCGCCAGGAACAAGATTAAGACGCCACGGATAACTGTACAGCCCGTCGCATCACATTTGTTCCTGTGTCGGACGTATCTATGGCAAAGAGGAATTGTCAACAGTGGCTCCACAGACAACTCATTTTATTGTTGTTTTTTTTGTTCTTTTCGTGGGATTTTTTTGACAAAAAGAAAATATGGAATATCACAAAGTCATCCTTCAACAATAACTGTCAAAAAATTACAAAAAATCAAAATCCCCTTCAATAAAACTTTACTTTCATATATTTTAACAATCTCACCTCTTCATGATTCACTCAAATATAACTTTCTTTCGTGCTTTAATTCTCTCAACGATATGCCCTCAGATGCACCAAACGGGATATTCATCATTACAGGAAGTAAAACAACGTTTTTTGACAATCGTTAATAAATCTCTTGACTTTTGACCTTTCAGGTGCAGCGGATGTGCTTTTTTTCAAAGCTCCAATGTGAGCCACTCTTTGTGGCTCCGGCTTTACCGCCGGGCTTATTCGAGCTTTGAGTGGGCTCACAGTCTCTCGTGTGTCAAAATCAGCAAATTACGCGTAAAACTAATTACCACCAGAAGGTCACAGTCTTTACTGGAGGGAAAAGGGATAGGTGCTGAAACAACACTTGCACCAAAGGGAATGTATTTGACCGATAGTCTGCGTTTACAGGAGCAGAGCATCTCTGCATGCCTCCCTGCAGGAGGAAAACAGATCTGGTACTTAAGTTCGCTTAAATTCCCACAAAGAACTACATGACACTCTCCAGTAATGCCTGTTGCCCTTTAAATTAGTGCCCTCAGAGTTAATGAAGCAATACGGAGATTAATAAAGAAGACAGATGACACTCGGTCGTACATGCATGCCCTGTCTCTGTGACAACAACTGAAGGCTGGTAAGGTCAGAGAGCCCAACAATTGATGGAACTGTCATCCCCACGTAGTGGAAATCCACCAGCAGAATCAGAGTGCCGATTGACTTCTCACTGGTCCAGGGGACCAAACGAATGGCCTGAGATATATCGGTGGCCTTGTCCCCGAAGCGCTAAACCCACCGAATCTAATCTGAGCGAGCGATCACTCACTCGCGGTTAATGTCATTATTTATGCCTGTCCGATAACTGGCACACACAGCAGGCACTTATTGACTTCCTCCTGCTTCAGGAATATGAAGTCCGCCGGCCGTCAGTTCGACTCGCTTGGATCCGTCAAACGGTCTATCATTGTGACGGTCGCAAATCGGTAGAGGAGGGTCATTAAAAAAACATTCATCGGCAAAACTGATAAGGCTGACTTGGCATGTTGGACTGTTTTCTTTAGTTTGGTGTTCTTTTGTTCTTTGCAGTGGTTGAAGATAGCGTGCATTGCGTTATATTGCACTGAAAACTTCACTAAGAAGCCTCTGCCAAATGCAGGGGTCGGCAACCTGCGGCTCCCTGAGTCGACATCCACACGAATACCTTTTTTTTAAACGATCTCCGTCCACAAGTTTCAGCATCATTTTCTAAATCAGTGGTCCCCAACTGGGCCGTGGATCATTTGGTACCAGGCCGCACAGAAATAATAAATATTATATTATTTCCGTTTTATTTTGAAAAATGACCGGATTCTCTCGCAATTTCATCCGCCTGTGGCTCTTGGTCACGTGATACGTTACCTCAAAAATGAAGCCCGCAAACTAGCGAAAATGAGTAAATAACTTTTGGAGAGCTTATTTGCAAAGAGGGAAAGGCCCACTAAGGAGACAGAAGAAGAGCCTATCACTTCCAAGAAAAAATGAATCTTCATTTAACAGACAACATCCTTGTGATTGACAGGGTGCTACAAAGGCCTTGTCCAGTCTGGGAGTTGTCCCTGTTTTCATCTTAGAACTTTGAGGTACTTCTTCTACCACTGGTTCTTTGACAGTGGAGAGCAGCACTAGAGGCAGCTCTATTATTTACCCACTGCTTTGACTTTCACTTCACTTGGACTGGTTTGTAGGTTTGTGTTTGATCTTCCGTGATGACTAAGAGTAAACTGTAGTCAGCACACAGAGGGAGTAGTTCCCCAGAGACCTGTTTCTATGTTTGTCATGGCATGTAATGCCACGACAAATTCCTTGCAGGTGAAAACTTGCTTGGCAATAAACGGTTCTGATTCTGATTCTGATGTATTAGAACCGGCGTGTCTTTTATTTCTGCTGCGCTTCTTCTTTTCTTTTTTAGTGGTAGCTCAGAAGCCAAAACAAAGTTTACCCAGAGAGACGGAAAACAAACTCACATGCAAAGGTTAGACTGGCCTCTCGGCTGACGATGGTCCCGAAAGAGTTGGAGGCGAGGCACTGGTACGTTCCAGCATCTTGGTCCTTGTTCAGATGGCTGATTCTCAGGTTGCCTCCAGACAGGCTGTAGTGAGATCCAGATTCGGGACTGATTTCTGTGCCATTCAGTTTCCACCTGCAAATAAATAAATGGAGAAAATGAACATGTAAATGAAGAAGTTAAACATTGTTCAGCGTGGACCAGGGGGGGGGGGGTGGAAGCATTCCAGACTACAAGAAGATGAACGTGACTTGTAGATTTGATTGTTTTTTTAAACGGGAAAGAAACAAAACGGTGGCGAGGGTCCAGAAATGACGTCCCCCGGCTTTGTGTTAATCTAAGCAGCAGTGAACCACGGTGGTGCCAAGGACTTGACTCCCTGAGAACAGATAGCATTGCGGGCCATCCATCTTGCCAGGCCCCAGTCAAAGCGCATGAAAATGCCGCTTAATCATTGTGGCGCGACAATTAAAACAAATGCCTGCAACCGTGCCTTCGCGCTTGTGCATTCCAGACCGGTCCGCACGATAATCGTTGGCGTGATCAACGAAGAGTGTAATTCACTTAAAACGGCGACAGATTCTTCAATTCTTCAATGCACAGATGCATCTAATGAGGAGGAAAACCAGTCATTTCAGAACACTTCAGCCCCAGAAAAATAAGAGCGATCCGACTCTGTTATTTGTTATCATCGATGTATAACCATCGCAGCAATGAAAGGCTCCGCACGGATACACAAGCATGAAAGGAGCATTTTATGCCTTATTGGAAAAGGGACAATGCAGATTTGATCAGAACCCAAGGTGATTTGGTGTTTTGATTTTGTTTTTGTGCTTTATTAATTGTGTCCAATGAATTAAATCATTTCAGGTTCAGCTGGGAAAAAACAGCGTATTTTAACGTTTGTAAAAGAAAGCAGCTTTGGTTTGCCGAAGCCCCTTAGACAGCAGACAGAAGTTGCTACAAAGCTGTTTGTGTGCACTGCTGTTTTACTCTCCTTGGTGTGCCAATTTGGTTTCCAGAGGCATAAGAACCTTTTTTGTGTGTTATCAGTGTGGTATTTGCTCTCTTTATTACATCTTGTGCAGTATAACACACCCTATAGGATCGACGCATTTGCTTCAAATTTGAGGCGGTACGGGATCATAATATACTACACAAGTAGGAGCTGATTACATGAAAAAAACTATTTCAGAATGTGTTGCTTTGCCGACTTCCCGCACCCAAATGTCTCACTTGTGGGCCGGGCATTGCAGCCCAACTGTCTTTTTCCTTTTAATAGACAACGTGTGTGTAGCACAATGGTCTTCTCTGGTTCAATCATAAGTAAGTGGCCGCTCTCAAGAGTCTTATTACTACACACAATGGAGAGGAGCCTGGCGGGTGGGGTGGGGGGGGGGGGTTATAGTCTCGCAGGGCCGCGGCAGCGATTCGTTTGCGGCTGAGGTGGAACAAACAAAAATCTACAAATATCTCGCAGCCAAGTAACACCTTTGACTCGGATGAAAAACCGCTGAGCGGACAGCATCGGCCTCAGATAGCGGCTCCCTCTGCTTCTGAAAAAGGGTCCCATCAGGAATATAAAAAAAACCGCAGCCTTTTCTCTGGTCGTAATTACTCGGAGAGACTCGGCCGCATTGTGTCCATATTGGAACGGTTTAATAGGGCGACACCTTGAAAATCAAATGAAGAACGATTTTCTCCGATGGCTCTCGATTGGCTGCATCCGCGCCTTTCTAAAACATGACACCGGACGGCTAATTGAGCGTCGCGAAAAACGTAACGCGCTATATCGTGTGCAATGTGTGCGGTAGTTAAACGTACTGGAAGTGAAGGATAATTGCCCACCCAGAGGTGCCAATGTTCTGTTGTGACAAATTGAATGCCCTATGACAGCTCTTGTTGCTCTAAGCCAATTAGATGACATATTTAAAGCCACTAAGTGACAGGTCCTCTAATATGTGTGAAGCTCGAGCACATTCTACTTGTGTGTAAATTGAGACCGGTTTGAGGTGAAACTGTGAATCCGTTGACCGCCACGTCGACAGCGAAGCACCGGATTACAGCAAACACGTGTCGACTAGATTATTTAATAATTCCATTTACAATGATTTATGCTGGCAAGCAGGCCACAACAGCAGTTCCATTTGTTCGGCACATGCTTTATGCAATCATGTAACAACGGGGCCGCGTACACCGTAGCATAAAACCACACCATCTGGCTGATGAGGCTGTGGATGTCAGGCGGTCTGTTCCTTTTCTGAAGCCTGGTGCTTTGAAGCGTTTGTGCTTCTTCCGAGCCAGCCCTCCAGTGTCGGAGCTGGAGAGTAACTCCTTGTTTCCTATGAACTGTCGTAAAGATTGTCGTAGCGAAACGTCTTTGAGGATCTTCTTCACAGCACAACTCTTGGTTTATGTGAACTGCAACATTACCCATCCACCCAAGTAGTCTACAGGCTTCACTCCCCAGCATCTGACTTTACATGGATGAAACTGATGGAAGACTGAGGGACAAGGTTTCTGAACACCGCTGTGCTTCTCGCACTGGGAGCCCCGCTTGTCTAATGGCCTGTGACTATCTGGGCGGCCCAGCATTGCAGTGACGTCACAGAGTTAACTCCACCAGTCTAGCCGGGCCTTGAACTTGACCTGTCCTCTTCTCATGGAAGATATCAAGTGGGCAGTCTGGTTCGTCAATAACTCCATGGAGCATGATGGGAATTGCTCTATAACTTATCGGATTGCATGCATTTAATGTTGTTCATTAAATAATTGCAGTTATGTATGTGGCGTTGTTTTCTGCTGTCTGTTTGGCACATTCTGGACAGAATAATGGCGCCAGTGTTAAAGTCTATGTTTCATGCTGTGAACTTTCAACACGATTTAGCTGTCGTCTGCTCGTCGCAAGACATTTTTAGGAGGCGGCGGCCGCTCTGACGGAGCCGCACGGCAACCTTGGCAGGGAAACAGCCGATTAGTCCATCCTCTATAAGCTGGCTCTGTCCCAAAGTATTAAATGTACCAATCCTTCCAATTCTCACCCGAGCAATTTACGGCGGGCAAACATGATCGATTTGAACTTTTTCCTTGCCAGAGAAGTTGCATCACAACGCAACACAACTCTCTTCCAATAGACTAATGGTCCATGCGAGGAGGGGAGAATAAAGAGGCGGGGGGGGGGAGGAACAGCTGCTCTTTGAACATTGCAGCAGAAATGCAAAGCTAAACAGGCGTTCCTCGGCTACAGATAGACCAGACACGTCTCCAGCAGGGGGTTGAAGGGAGAATCCACACATTCCTATGATCCTGATCAGCTAGAGCTCGACTCAGGAGGATGAACAAGTTTCTAAAGCTAGAAAACAAAACAACAGAGCCAAGACCCTTTTGTTGCTGCATCAAGGGACAAATCCTGGAGCGATTTCATTCGGGATGAACCCGAGGCTGAATCTGAGGACACCATGGCAATACCCGGCACGAAGCGGACACTTCCGCCGCTCCGTTACCGTTAAGAGCACGCTGGAGTGAAGCACATTCGAGCTCCGGACTCCTTGATGAGTCCACGAGAAAGTCGGATTCACTGGCATCTCTGGGCTTTGTAAGATTAGAGGCTCTTTGGTTTCCAGCTTCAGAACAGAAGGGTCATGTGTGGATTAAACGGTCTGAAATCTAGAGGACAGTGTGCGATCGCTTCATCGTTTTAGTTTCAATCACACGAGAGAGCTGCGAAGCCATAATTCTGTGATTACCTTATATTCTTACTCTACCATCAAGAATTACACGGATGAAACACTCCTAATGTGCAGCTTTTTGACAAACCTTTTGCCGATTATAGATTTAATTTCTACTTCCCGGTGAAATAGATTCATGTCAAACATGTAGACATATCAGTTCAACGAGCTGAAATCCACTAAGATGGCGAGAAGCATCTCACAATGATACAACACTCCGTTTGTATTATCTACACAACACAAACATCTCTGAATGTGTCAGTGTTCCAGAGATAATAAAAATATATATTTATGTGTCAATGATTATTAATCGACATACAATTCCTAATACTGCTCCAAAATGTGCTGATGTACAACAAACAAACAACGTTTCCGAGTGTCTCGGCCACTCGTAAGCCTTTGGGGAGATGTTGTGTGTGTGTGTGTGTATCTGTCTGACATAACTCGTCCACATTTTAGCCTCCTCCACAAAAAAAAGTTTGATTTTAATTCCATACTCAATTCGTTAAGATACACTGAAGTAAGGCCCAATACAATATTAATAAATCTCAGTTTTATTCGATGTTTTAACTCGACTGCCATCTTGACTGTGACGGGACAGCTGAGTGAGCTTCAACTCTTCTTTGTTTGGGAGGGGAGAGGGAGACACGCCTGGCAGAGATCTGCTGTATCTACTGAGTGCACTTTTCCAGTTTGTCTCGCCAGCCATGCCTTGAGCTGAGGCACTACCGCTCCCATTATGCTTTGGGTGATGCAAACATGCAGTGAATTATTGCAACAGAGTTTGTGGGTGAATTGTGTGCTGAACCCGGTCCCTGCGTTCCTTTAATGTCGTTGTTTGTTCCCATTGAGGGCAAACCGGCGACACAGAAAGTCAACCTGCACTAGCTTTGTATTTGCTGCTGGCAATTCCTGTTTGCACTGTAACCATGGATGTACAGACAAAGTAATGGAAATCTGAAGTTATACTACTTGTGTTTTTATACGATTTATGAGCCAGCATAATGCCTGCCCTCAATAGACCAAAGATAAATCCATCACTGGAAAGATTCAAGGGTAAGTTTGATTATTGTCAACAAATCCCACGGAGAACAATAGATTAGTCTGTCACTCATTCTGTCCGTGGCCATAACCCATGTGTTCCACTTGCATTCTTAGAAATGAGTTGTGATTCATTTCTTTCATCCGTTTATACTTTATAAAATGGGCACTGAGGTGTTACGCAAATATCACTCAAGCTAAATTACTGTATTTGTTGGGGGACTATTTCCAGCAGTGGATTAATATGCACATTTGGAGCACTTGTGAGTATTTTCTGACGGTTACGTCAGATTGACTAAAAATAAACGAAATGTTCCTCACAACGAAAGGAGCATGTCACCCAGTGCAACAGTGTGGCTCGCTGATGTGTTTTTTAACATTTCTTTGACAATAGTGGAGCTCTACGGCACAGAATGAGATACATCACGCTCAGTAAACACATAACATTGTTATTAGTAGGATCAAATCATTGTTGGTTTTGACATTTTAATGGGATTTGGCGACAACAAGAAAAATGTAGAATAATTACCAGACGTATCCTTCAAGTTCTGCTGATGCCAGCAGTTTAAGTGGCGGTTATTTGCTGTGCCTTGAACAGCTACAACTGAAGTAATGCTTCAGTCGTGACAAACCACTTACTTTTCTGTTTCTACTTTTAATTAAAATCGCATTTACGAAAGCAGGATTTCTCTTCTAACAGAGTGGTAGTGCTACTTCCACTTGAGAAAATAATCCGAACACTTCTTCCACCACTGGTCTGTGGGTTCATGGATGCGGATGAGTCTGTGCCCACACAAAGCGATTAATCAGTCTTTCAGTGCAAAGCATCACTTATTGGTTGAGGGGGCAACAACATGATCGTGCTAAATTATGTAACAGGATTCATGGGGATTTAACCGTTCACTCTTATCGGTACTCAGAGCTGCCCGCATGCGAGGACGGATTGTTTGAGACAAGATGGAGACATTTGCCACTGATGGCGCTCACTCACCGGTAGATAGGTGGCGGGCTTCCCTGGGCTTCACAGCTGAACACCACCTCCCTGTTCTGCACAGTCTCCACAGGATACACGATGCTGCCGGGCTGCTTGGTGAAGACGGGGCTCTGCAGGACACCGCTCTCTGTAGGACACAGGGAAAGACAAAACTGCTGACGACTAATTTAGACCAAAAAAAAGGAAGAAAAAAAGCCAATTAGTCGGCGGCAGAAACAGGTTGATGCTGCTCTAAGTGTTTAGAAGGGCAAAACCGCAAGCAGACACAACATATCAATTTGAACCGCCTGTCACGACAGCGCGGCGCCGAGAAGAATGATTTGAATTGGGACGTGTCTTCAGCAGCTATTTAGGCGGTAATAGGAGATAGAGCCTGATTAATGTTGAACAATTGTCCAGAAAAATGCCTTAATTTATGTCTGTCAAACTGCTTTTTTGTTGTCCATTTGTTTATTTATTTGCCCGGTGTAATCAGCTGGTTTCATGTGGCCAGAGCAGTTTGTTGCAAACGACACAACAGAAGTCTCAGTTACTCCATTAAGCTGCCATTAACGCAGGGTGCTTCCTGTGCATGGCTTTGGAAAGGATCAATGACACTTTGAAGATAAGGAAAATTAACAGATTTAATCACTGCTTTTTTCTGTGCTGTAGTCTAATTGTTCTTCTTCTTTAAAGGTTAGGCGAACAGAATCCAGATTTGCTGAGGTAAACAGAGATCTTGGATTTTACTAACCAATCTGAAAAAGAAGAAGAAGAAATACAAACTAAAATCAATGTTGCTTTAAAAAAAACACCTTGACCTTTCGTAGTCTGGGGCCTATATCTGAACTGCAGTGTTTGTTAGATAGATAGATAGATATAAACTTTATTTATCCCCAGGGGGGGAAATTCGTTTGTAGCAGCAGCAATTTACAGAGTAAAATATAACATATGGAATGCACAATATCTACAGTACAATAAAATAACAGAGCAGATATTGAATTGAAGGAATAGATTAATAAAAAATAAGCTAGAATAGAATAGAAAATAGAAATGCACAGTATATACCATGAATATAGTGGTATTAATTAAATAAAATGAGCAACTAGTAAACTAAACAACCTGGACAGTAGAGCCAGGATCACCAACAACAAGCAACAGCCGTGTAGCGTTGTAGTCATGTGAAGGACGACGATCTGGCCCGAGGTGTTTCATTATAAAGTCTAATGGCAGAGGGCAGGAATGTTTTTCTGAATCTGTCCTTGTGACAGCGGAGCTGGATCAGTCTGTTGGAGAAAGTGCTCCTCTGTCCCTGCAGGAGTGTTGATGGCACAGTACTTGTGGGAGCTTCATAAGGGATTTCAAAACCTTTTTGAAAAAGAAAATGTCACAATTTCACGGTGATTTTATTTGCAATGGGGCTCGTTCATGTAGAGCACTCCAAAATATTTTTGTCATATCTTAATGTAGTATGTTCTTATATGTGTGTAAATGCAGGTGTGTGAGAGAGAATAATGATCTGAGCAATCTACAGTAGAAGAGACTGTTAGTCTGACTCTATGACGAGTAATGAGCTCCAGAGCCGTCACACAGTACAGCTGAATCATGGTCTAAAAGTGTGGGAGTGAAGACCGGACGATGTCATTAATATATTATCAGGAAGTCAAGTGATTGTCTTTTTTTTTAGCCCTTACCACATCCTTATTGAGTTTCCATGCATGTCCAAGTGGTGCAGAATATGGCCTCATGAAGCCTTTCTTGACCAGGAAGTTACCCGGTAAAGTAATCTGAGCTGTGACGCATTCACCAAACCAAACATTGATGTTGGACAATTCTGTAAAGCCGTACATTCAAATACAACCAGCGGTGGAACAAAAGTCTTTTGTATGTACCTTCCCGGCAATGGAGATCGCAACCGGTAATGTTGTCTCCAAACTATGGAAACTTTGAAGCAACAGAAACTTCAGCATTGTGTTGTGAAGGTATAGTGACAGATGCACGTAGAGCTGTACAGGACCATATACACAGGGTGATGCACAATTCAAAGAACTGCTCAAGCGGTAATCTAATTCAAGAGAATGTCTCCCTGCTCACCTCATAAATATATATATTTTAACAGCATCAGAGTATGCTTCCAATCTCCGCACAAGTGTTCAAATAGCATGCTAATTGTAGTTTGGGGTAAGCAATTCTTTTTTCATGCAAAACTAAACTCCACACCACCTCTGACAAACATACAATCTGCATAAATCTGGACGCTGATATCATCAGGGATAAAAAGCTTCCTGTAAAAAGAACGAGGGAAGAATCTCTGTCAACAACTCGCTGTGTGGCGAGAGCTGCCCCTCAGCCATGAACCAACATCTCTCCAAAAGAGGATTCAAGACAATACAGCAACATCCGCGCTCATCTTTTTTCCCCCTCTAATTATTTCTGGCATGTGCTCGTTGCTTCCCGATCATCCGGTAGTAATTACTGAGCTCATTCAAGGACGCAACAAATCTTATCTGTCAGACAACTTTTCAATGTTTTGGTGACAAAACAGCCCGCCGTGCTTGCCGTAACCTCATAAATTCTTGGGCAAAAAAAAGAAAGAAAAAACAAATTGACTGCGTTCATTGCCAACATGTGACGGTGCACCAATTGTTGTAGCAAAAAGATAATACTGACTGCCCCACAAAAGGCGGCGTGGTCGCGTTCAACAGCCATTTTGTGACTGCGATTGTGGCGTGAGTCGAGGGCTCTCCAACGGAAATGCACTTAACCAACCTTATTGTGTATCCGCTATCAGCGAGAACAATACTCTTAGCCTCATGAGGTAGAAAATGCCAGAGAATATGTTCCTCTGTATTATCTGAACTCGTTTAAACACAAAAGAAGGTAGAATTGGGGACTGAGGTGCCAAAAAAAACCGACAAAAACACCAGCAGCTGTGAAAAAATGTCCCCATCAGACTACAATGGCACCATTCATCCGAAACTGTCAGCATAAAAAACAAGGCTGTGTCACTTGACAGAGCGACATGAATTCTACATCACTCAATTTTATATTCGACGAAGAATAATATATGTATCACTCATAAATCATCAGAGCTATATTCAGTGAGTGCGAATATCTGTGAAACCATCTCCACAGCTATGCCGAGTCTATTTATTGAGGCGATATGCCAAATCCAATATATAATGTGTTAAATAAACATTAGCAAATGGAGTATATCTTTGTGCATGTGCAGCTTCCATTATGAGGCGTATTTATCTTAATCCAGTCATCCAGGCATTATGCCCTCTTTTGCTCTCGTCGGCATGCAATTTTTCAAGGCATAACAACAGTAGGGGTGTCGGCTGCATACATAGCAGGGGTGTAACACAGACCTGCAATCTGGATCTGGATCTGTTTATGTCACAAACATATGTCACAAACGTTGCGAGAAGATTCAATTAAATTGGTTTTAAGATTCAAAAAAAGTTAACTTTGGTAAATTCTTCTGTTGGAGTGCTCGATGAAGATACGGTTTGCAGACGGGTATGACACAGGAGTCAGTGGTACAAATGATGAAGAAACGTGTCTTTTGAATAACCTGGGTTAACAGGGTGAAGTAAACTGAACAATGTTGCACGGTTAGCTCGCTAGCTACAGCAGTTCACCAGAACCAGCCCAGCAGGCAGTCGCTACGTCACCAAGCTTCTGGCTTTGTTTGATTGACTAGCTAGCTAATTCCACAATGTTTTCATGCTACACTAGAGCAATGTAGCTACTCATCGGGCCATAGCAATGTGACATTCTATGCCATCAGTGTATGAACGGGTGTGAATGTGTGAATGAATTTTGAGTGGTCGTGACACTAGAATAGGTGCTATACAAGTACAAGTCCTTAATTATGAATGGTAGTACAATACAGGATGAGGCTGTCCCCAACTTTGATTCAGTTCTTTGGGAGCAAAAGCAAGTGGAAACATTCCTCTTACCCAGCTCAGAGGAGGCTGTTCAGCAAGTGGAGCCGTGCCGAACAGAACAGAAGTAGGTCACCATTAAAGTCCTAACCCTATATGCTTCTCTAACACTCCGGTACCTTTACCCGGCCTCCCAGTAGGCCTCACGCACCTGCGACGGGCTGTTTCTCTTCTCGCTGTTCATCTGCATGCGGCTCTGTGGGAGAAACATGTCAGCCCAATGCACCAGGTTGGTGCCACAGGGAATACCCCCCAGCACTCTGGAAATTGGCTGTTGCCGACATTACAGCGACAGCCAAAGATTTACAAACCTAAAATGGGATGACAAATATGTAAAGATGTCGGAAAAGTCTTTGATCTTTTCAGTCCTCGCTTTTCTCAGTCTCAGGATTCTTTCTCTCATCTGAATTTATTATCGTCGACTTCTGTATTTATTTTGGTACTTTAAACATTTACGAGTCGCTATTCATCTTAAGATGGGCCCTTTTATACTGCGGTTTTTATATTCTGTACCATTTTTGCCATCTAAAACCTTTCACTGTCATATCAGGTATCATTAAATCTCCACCGGAGCCAAGGTTTATGAAAAGAAATATACCATAGATCTGTTCACTGAGCACACACACACACACAGACGTTTTTCTGGCTGTCTCATCACTGCATTGCTATGAACATGAATGGCCAGGAAGTACAAAGACAGAATAGCAAACATCACCTCAGTTTGTAAAGTTTAATTCGGTGATTAGGTTGAAACCTGTCAATCGTGCAGCGTGCAGGAAGAAATGACAAAAATATATTATTTTGGTGTGAATACATAGACAGAAGAAGGAACTTAGGGGAACAGAATACTGAAGAGTTTCAGATAATTTATTACCAGAACAGTTACAGTAGGGCCGTAACAATCCATTTAAGAGGGAAGCCAAAACTCTTGAGTCAAATATCAAATACCTGAGACAACGACCACAGATCTGTAAGTGATAATAAATAAAAGAAATCTTCAAAAAGAGATATTTTCATTGGCTTTGAGAAAGTTGATCTCTCTTGAGCTGCTATTTAAAGGATGTATTGGATCTATAAACGCGCTCTGCTCAAGGGCCGGAATGATAACTTGCTGTTCAATGTGACGCTATCACAGGACCCCACTTTCAATTTTGTTGATTTCATCTTCTTAAGGGGTTCTCGTGCACTTGTCTTTCCACTTGTATTTTGGTAATTTCTCCTTCTTTGATGTCTTGATTTACAATTCAAATAATTTTGGTATTTTGATCATCTTTTAACATTAAATAAAACTTTCAAGTGTTAGTCTGACACTTGAAAGTTATATTTTTAAAAACATTGGGTTCTGACTATTCAATGCCTTGTCTTCATTAATACATTTGTGATTTGAGATATTCACAGTTCGGAGATGAAGGAACGCTTTTTCATTGCCCATCTTTATATACACACACCGATATTACAACTATTCTAATTGTATTCCTTTGTTCCATATTTGTGTACTACGTATTTATTGTGGTAATTGTCTCAAGTATTTCAGATTTGGGTCTGTGATTGTGGTTCCCATTTTTAACCAGTTGTTGCGGTCTGTGACTATAAAGATGTGGTTCACATCGGGAATTTGATGCCCGGAACATTTTGTCTCTAACAAACTCTGGCAGAGCTGACAGTGTCCCGGAATTCCTGCCCTTTTTTTCCCACAGGATTTCATTTTTCAATGCTCTAGTTAATGTTTTCAAAGGAGTTACAAAAGAATGCAAGCCATTAGTTCATGTTGTCTGATTAAAATGCATCGTTCTAGCCGTGCTCCTGTGAAAACGAATCTGTGGCACAAATACATACCCTGCAAAAACAACCACCTCTGCGCTCACGGAGCCCCACTCCATCACTCTGCTGCTGCAGCTTTGTGTGTACTGGGTCTTTGAAACAAATCCACTGAGGGCTGGCAGGTTTTAATGTCATCCAACAATGCTACAATCAAACAGCTATTCAGATGGTATCAGCATCGATCTTCTGAAAGCTGGAAGGGGGATATTTTTGCACAGACTGTGCTCGCTCTGGCTTAAGCTGGCCATAAAGGAGAAGATTAACGGCCTGGAAAACTCTTCTCATTTGGCCGTCCTGAACTGTCTTGGTGCTTCCAGCCTGACCTGTTTGGGAAAGGTTCCGCCACTATTGGAGCCACAATAGAACTCACACAGAGACGGGGTGCAAAGCAAAAGCGGGGACAAAAAAAACAACCATTTCAGGAGAGTCCATCATGTGTGAAATGCGATGTCGCCGACTGAATGTATTGTTCGCTGTGGTTAGGTTAGCAACAATAGAGAAGTGCTTTGACCTACACGAAAGAACATAATGACTTGTACAATCTGATAGAGAACTTTTTTTTTAACCTCTGGAAATACGTATTTAGCATTAAACACACACAAAAAGAGATGAATGCGGTGTGATATTTCTGCAGGAAGATGAATTCAATCAGAGGAAACCCCTGACTCATGGTTTCCCGTATAATCCCTGTAAGCACTGCTTGTGCTTTGGGACATAATACTTTTCAAAATGACTGCTTCCAAACAGACTTTTTTTGTTTGTTTTGCCCACCACCGCTGCTCCTCTGCCAATACTATTAGGCACGCTGTAAATGTATTGTGCATGGTTAGTGAACAGCATGGCACTCTAATGTGGCCAAAAAAAGCCTTACTGCACAGTCTGCATTGCAAACAGTGAGCCAAACAACTTTATGGGTAAACACTGCGCCAGTACGTGAAGAGGTTCACTGAGACAGGAATGAATCATATTTTCTTATTCCGTCGTACCCTCTAACTGCGATGCATTTGAACAGAATAATTGGGCTGATGTTTGGAGGTTTTTTTTCCGCTCAGACAGACAAGCAGTCGCAGACCTCGCTAGGGGGACTGAATCCCACAGAGAAGTGACAAATGAGTGTACAAAGCTTAGCAAGTATGATGCAACACCTACACAGCATCCACGCAGCAACGCCTGGCATGAAACAACAAAGAAGAGACCTCGCCTCCACAACCAGTCCTAAAATGACTAAGTATGCCATTTGAAACTGCCCTGTGATGCGTTTTCCGATTGTTCAACAGGAACAAAGTCTGCCGTCTGTGCCTTACAAAAACAGTACATATTACAAGATGTACATTTCACCACAAATACACGAGCCTTCACCACACACCCAATAGGATTTGTTGTTGTATATACAACATACATAGGTTTTATATATCAGTGGCGGCTGGTGAATCAAAAAACTGGGGAGGACAGGAGGAAAACCAACCCGCGGCAACATGTTATTTGACTCTAGTTGGCAACAAATCTCTGTTTTCTCATGTTGAACGAAAGATTAAGCAGTAAAACAACGGCTTACAAGATTTCTTAGAAGCCTGTCAGTCTAACAAGGGATGAGGCGGACGCCCCCCTCAGTCCAAATCTATTCCCGCCGTTTATAGTCTTGCAGGGCTGCTGCAACAAGCTAGCTTTTGCGTAGGCTAATGCAAGTAGCTAGCTGCTGCTACGATAAACCTAAAGCTGAATAAATAGAAACAACCAGTCCTAAGGGTGAAAGTTAAAGGTTTGGTTGGGGTTTGGACATAAAAGTGACTTGGTCAAGGTTAGAAAAACTAGGCATGACTGTCAGTATAAAACGTCCTCTTTTCCACCCAGCACAACAGAGCCAAAATCCCATTGCCTGTCATGTCATTTTTGACCATTTGCTGAAACAAATTTGCCGTCGTTTCCACCGTCAGATTTTTACTCCCGATCACACATTGATTTTACTCAGACTACAGAGCGCGTCTCCCTCCCTGTAGTGTGATCATTATTGACACTGAAGCCTCGTAACTCTAGTTTTATAAACGCAGGCGGAACCCCTTAATGAGTTACCCGGCATACAGAATCCCATTAGAGGTCAAAGCCTGCCTGATCCAGAAGTATGTGTTCAATCTGATAGCAGCGTGTGGTCGATCTGATAATCAGGCAAACTTTGAATTGCTTTGCATAATGTGCCGTAATAGCCTCACGCATACACTGATTCCACAGATATGGTCTCTACGGCAACGTCCTGAGATTTAATAAAGCACTGACATGATCGTAATGAAAGGAAACCTTAATTAAAATTCACATCTTTAGCGTTATGATTAACATGAGGCCGGGGCTCTGGCGAAACATATATTGTGCGTGCGCCTTGTGGGATGGGGGAAGCAAACCCCCGTAGCTCGGCCTCTCCCTTCCCGTCTCAGCCGGGCTCTTTTCCCAGCCACTCAATTAGCACCGCTGTCTCGCTGGGGGGGAAAAGAAACCTACAAGCTGTCGACAAACTGAGGGGAAAGTATGTGTGTGTGTGAGATGCACAGTCTGGGTTTGTTCTGCTACGGCCTCGGCGTGACAGTCACATAAATCATTCATTTCTTTGGGTCGCATGAGAGCAAGACGGCGTCGCAAAAATCCGCTTTGAAATGGCAAACCTCGTCCGCACAAACACATGGCGAACGCTCCTTCTGCTCACAGACAACAGCAAGGTGATCTCTCACTGATTCCACTCCAAAGGGGCCATGAATAAAACATGTGTTGATATGCATATCAAAAGGCAAGAGTTGACAAAGCAAAACAGAGCCCAAACAAAGATGTCGGTGCAGTCGAGAGAGGAGAAGGGGAATGCTTTCTCCTGAACCTACTCTGAATCTCTAACACCGCCAATTAGCAAAGGGGCTTGGCTCGGAGGCCATCTGGGGAGGCACATCTTGACATAATTGCTCCTCCTGAGGAAGAGCAGGTGAGGGCACCTAAAGACGCCTCCTCCGTGGTTAGCCAGACATGTTGCTGAGCTCCTCGCTAATAACGTCATCAAGCAGATCTGTAACCCTAAAACCCTCACTAAAATGAATCTCGTCTGGCTTTAAGGAATGAGTCCACACACGGCAGCAGGAGCGCAAATATAGACAGTGAAGTTGACCTGGGGCTGTTGGTAAGAGAGGGACCAGAGAGCAGGCCCTCTAGCAATGTGTTGAACAGGCCTGTGTTCAAAGAGGCACTTACATTAAAACATTCGCCATGTCAGTAGCCATCTATAACATAAATGATATGCGTATTCTACATGAACTAGTAATTCATTGTTCTTTTGTCATATACAGATATGATTATTGATTATTGCTGGGTATTTTGGCCAATGTCAAGTCTCTTTGCGATCATCTGAGGAGACGCCACAATGGTGTGTATGTGCTCTTCATAACATGGTAATATCACTGGGGCACATTGTAATACACCACTGACCTGCAGCGACGGGCTGAGAGGTTGGTTCTGGATGTTAATGTGGATGCAGCAATAGTATCAGTTATATCAGAACTGAAGATATTGTGCTTTTATTGAAAGAAGAGCAAAGATCGCCACTGAAGGCTTCCCGCGATTGAAAATAAGTTTTCGCTCTTCTCCCGACTGGCTTCTGCAAGAGTTTGATTGACATATGGTTCAGCCAATCACCTGCCAGGTATGTTTTTTGTCCTTAACGTGCCCGCCCTGGCATTGGAGTTCGGAGGTGATCTTACTGGGTACAAAGAATGTGACCCATCTTCATTTCGATGCTGCTGCCTCCTTTAGCAGCGCCGCGAGCGGGATGATTACACCCACCTCACAGAGTAATCTGGTGCTAATCAGCACATAATGAAGTGGGGACAGCTGGGCCAGCTTGGAGGTGTGCGCGGATGCAGACCCAGGGGCCAAAAAGGGGCCACGGCGTCCGCCCAGCAGCATGGCTCAGCTGGCCCGGAGCCGTCAGGCCCACCGCAGGCTGCTCACCCAGTGGAACGACAGAGGTCAATGTTCATCCCGTCACTGTAAAGTGGCCCGAAGAGATCAGGCCGGCGCAACTGGAAGAGACCTTGACATATGAGGCCGTCCGACATGCACGTCAACCTACGAAACGCCCTTCACGGGGCGGTGGGCACGATGATGGAGACACATTAGGAGTGCGTCATTCTGGGTGGCAGTTATTGCGACATCCGGGAGGTGCTAGTGCTGCTATGACAGATTCTTCACGTCCTTCAGTTGTTCAACAACATAATAATCCCGAGCGATGTACGTTCGTGTAAAATGGTTTAGCACTCGACGAGAGGTTAGGGCGAGGAGACTTTATTTGAATTGCAGTCACTTCTTATTTATTGTTGAATTACCGGTATGAGGGATACATTTGAATGTCATTATTGAATCATCCAACTGGTCAAATTGAGCTTGCTGCAGTATTTTACAGTTTTGAAGAAAAAACATTCCCCACACATTTGTTTTCATTCTTTTTTTTTTTTAATATGTGGAATCTAATAATTGTGTCATATGCAAACAACAATTGCATATGAGTAACAGCTGGCGTCATATTTACTGTGATTGCCAATATTAAGCAGGTTTAGATGTTGTAATATTTTTCTTTTTTTCTTTAATCAAAGCCTGCTGAATTGAAAGGGTAAAAACACAGAGTAGTAGTAATAGCACATTGTATTCCTTGTAAAAATGTGTGGCAGAACTTCAAAGTGTATGGGATTTGTGTTGAATGTCCTTTATATCACATTGTCCTTCCTTAGAGGAATGCGTACAGTCGCTGACACCAACAGCGAGTTAGCGGTGAGTCAGCTTCACTTCGTCAGTTAGCAATGTAACATATGGAGCTGTGCCGTATTTTGGAACCATATTTCCCCAGCTGGTGAAAGAGATTAAAAAAAAAAAAAATTTGAATTTGCTCGATAGCAATGGGTTTCATATCGCTTTGATGTTAGACGTGAACATAAAATGATCCTTAAGTTAGCTGCTATCAGCTGGGTGGTTGCTAAACTATTTACACTTGTGTTTATCTTTGCAGCTCTGCCACTATTTCTAATTATACAAAGCATGTTCACTTTTTCACTTTTCTCCCACTGTCAGAGGTGTAAATTAAATCATAAATTAGTATTGCAGTTGCAATTTGTGATGGTTTCATAACTGACAGCTTTATAATTTGACCATCTCCTGTATGTAAATTAAACAAATCTTAGATGAAGTTGAGATGAAACTGAATCATAAGGTAGTTTTTTTTTATTGCAGAGCTGTGTATTGGATTACATCAGTGTACCTGCAATAAAGTGGCCACTAAGTTTATGTTATATTACCGCTGCAAAAGCCACGCTTTTTGTAGCAACACAACTAACTGATGTATTTAGTCCTCGGTGAGAGGGGATTATAATGCCGGATCACCGGCTGAGGAAACAAGGCACAGTGCCATGCGGTTAATTGGCTAAATGAAGTAGATTCGCTGTTGGCCGACTTAGAAGAGGCCGCGGTCCTCCAGTCAAGTCTCGTAGTTCGGAGCGTCTGTCTCAAAAAGATTAATCCCAATTCAGAAAAGTAATCCCAATTCAATTTCAAGGCATTGCGTTCAATGTCAAACAGTGTTTCCTACATTAACGTTTGTAGGGCACTTCAATTGCAAGTACATTCAAGTTCCTGCAACTGAAATACTACTTTCTAGAACATGCAACTTATAACATCAACAATGTGACGTTATAAGAGTGGTTGGTTGACATGATGCGGCTGCAAGTACTGGTGAGAGCATTATCTCTTTAAAGGTAAAGGATGGTTCAGTGTACATTATGCTGAAGAAAGGAAGCATTGAAGTACCTTTCCTTAGCTTTTAGAGATTTCGACCAGCTCTTAACATGGCTGCCACTTCAATACTTCCAGGTAATTTCACGAAGTTAGAAACCTTCCTCAGCACGGACAAAAGACTATTCGACCACAGCAGGTTTTAAAGAGTCCTAAACCTTCAGTCACACCTTCAACTCTTTTCTTTCCTTACTTCAAGTCGGGGTCTGCCATTAATTGGAGAAGTTCACTGAGCAAATGTAAATTCAACTTGGTTTACATTACTGCGACACAAAGCGTTCATAGCCGATACAAACACAAATAATAAGTCAGCAAACTGGCGGAGCAGGGACTCTTTGATATGCTAAAGAGTGCCATCTGTTGCCATCAATAACCTCATGTACTGGGTGGATGATGCCATCTGACTTCATTACTTTCAAAGCACGTCATGAAGTACAGGTAATGATCCCCCCCCCCCCTCCTGCTCATAATAACCCTTCACCAACACAAACAGGAAGCCGCTACCCGTTGCCGAACCCGCACCTTCACATGTTTTGATGTCACATCAGATAGCGATCGTCTTTATGGGAGCTCAACAGAAGCGGGACCCTTATCGAATGTGCGGCCGGCCTGCTTCATAATTTCCTATCGGGGCACAAATGGAGCCGCATTTGTTGCCGCCTCAGCAGAGTTCTCTTCAATGAAATGTCATTATTGGGCCTAAAAGTCATCCGTCTGTCTGTCCCAATAATTCAACATATGAATCAGGTCCATTAGCACCAATAGAAATCTGCTGGAGCGACGTAAGGCATAATGTAATGAGTTTGGATAATGCATAATGCATAGGTGTATTTTTGACCCGAGAGTCGTCCACCTTTTTTAAAATATCATTAAAGTGAATTATGTAGATAATGTACATTTTTTGTCATTATGACAGCAGCACCGTTGCATCGCTGCATTTGTTGACAAGCAAGACTGATTAACCAGCGCCATGGCCCCGCTGACTATCATAGCCAAAGATTAATGCGTGTGAATAGTATATCACCTTTCACCATATCACAGCGGTTTGTGCTCTTTCTAAGAGGCCTGCCGTCTATATATAGCCCTGCTACAAATATGAGGTCACAGGCAAGAACACCACCAAGCAATGTTTTGGAGTGCGCATGTATGGATGTTTGTGACCAGAGGGCACGGTTGGAGTGTTTTATACACACGCTACAGTTTTGCGCAGTAGCACTTTGAATGGCATTGCGGTTGAAAGGTGCTATACAAATAGCAATGCCTTGCATTTATGGTGTATACTTGGGTATTATACTATTATACAGGACAGCCTTGGATTCCATTTTTTTTCTTCGTCAATCTCGCAGTCACTGACACACTATTTCCACCTTAGAGCCTCACACGGAGACCCCCCCCTGAGTTGTTTTACACTTCCAAGTCTATATTTGACGCGTTAAGTGAAGCGTAACCTAGACAGCTGTTTAAATCGCACAAAAGTCTTGCTGTATATGTGTTTTTAACTTTATTAACCACATTGATTAAGCTGGAAGGGACACCAGGCTGCAGCACACACAAAAAATGACCTCGCTTGACATTTTATTGTATGAAACTGTCCATCAGGTTGTTTTTTTTAGGCCAACTTATTAATTGGAGGTGTCAAATCGTTCCGGCCCAATTTAACACCTGTTGCAGTGTGCTGGGGTTGTACTACTGCATTGAGCTATGTATTGTTGTATCTGGGTGGTTCTATTGCATTGTGTTGGATGCTCCTACATTATACTAAGGTTCGACACTGCCCCTCAGGGACAACTGTTTTGTTTTTGACGGAACTAAATTCATAGATTGTAAACTCGAAACAGATGTGATTTTGCAAATAGAGACATTTTGCAGTTTAGAAATGTCAGCAGATGAGCATCATTCTTGTTCATTTAGCATAAGAATCATGATAAAAATAAATATTGTTTTTGAATGTCACCTTTGCCATGACTTCAGCAGTTTGTCCTATTTTCCTATTTGCGATGACAGTAAGCTCGCAGCGGTCAAGTGTGTCCTGCTCAGGGCAGGCTGTGACTCACTCGGTGAATCCAGTCTTGGGGTGACACATGGCTAAATGGCTGCACAGTCCCTCCCCCCCCCAGCTATGTGTCTGTCTCAGCATTAGTGCTCTCCCAGCACTGGCATGCCACTGCATTTTAGATGAATACTTGCATTGGCTCCTGACAGTCTCCTAATGAAGGTTGTAAAAAGCAGGAACATAGTTGACAAGTTGTGGACACGAATAATGTGACGAATCAGGTGAAAACTGAACTGCTGAACATAGAATTTTGATGCATTCTTCAGAGTGTAACATGTAGGTAACTTAGGCTATTTCGCTCAGTAACTTGGTTGAGCTAAGCCTTGGCTTAAAAGTGGAGCTATATGGATATATTGGCCGATATCACCTTATTGCAGACATTTCCTGTTATATGTTGACTGACAATTCAGAAAATCAACAATATGGACCAAATTGACATCAGTATTGGCCCCAAAAATACAGTATCAGTCAGGCTTTACTTAGAAGTTACTTGAAATAAGAGTTGGGACTTGGATGCACAAGAGACACTGCCAACGGCAACCTTTAAGACAAGAAACAGTTTAAACCACACGTCTACAGTGCTGATTGCAGGAGGATACCAAGCTACTCTTTGTGCTCACAAAATGTCATTAAACCTGGCAGGAAATTTCGTGATACAACCCTCGAGCCTTAATAGTGTTGGTGATGATGGTGTGAATGATAGCCGTGTTTGGTAGTGTCGATCTGCCAACAACAATGATAATGAAAACAATCTTGATCAGAGAGATGATCTGTGGCTTTGTTAGTTGGTGATTGCTGTGAAACCCCATTTACACCTCGCATCACAATGCGTCTTGTGTCCAGATTGTATCTAGATCTGATTTGACCTGATGAAATTTCTTACTGGTATTAAGATGTGTCTCCAGTGTCCACGTTGAAATTCTATCCCTCTGTCCAGCTCAAACAACGTCACATCCTCCTGCTCTCGTTGGCATTGCAACAAGAACCCAGTCTAGCTGTTCTCCATTGCTTCATAAATGTCTCACTTGCCAAGTTTCGCTTGTACACTTTTGCTGGATCAAATGGAATGACACTTGGTCACGTCCTGACTACAACCAGGGGTGTCTTGAGTATAATTTTTGACTAGCTTTCGTTCTTACTAGTATCTTAGCTCGCTAACTGGCTAATGGCTGCTTCCTTGCTGGTTTGCAACAGTCGCGCGTGATTATATTTTTCCGCCCACGTAGTTGTTCCTCAACTGTGTTTTGGGCGTCTTTACACCAGGCGGCAACCTCCGGGTCTGAAAAGTGAAGCCAACTTGCATTTTCTCGAACGGCCATCCAGGGACGACTCCTCTGGTTGGAAAAATAAGACGGATTGAAAGGAAGACCGACAGTTGACATGGTGAAGATTTGACTACTTACTCATTGTGCGGATATGGAGCAACATTAGCTTTTATTTGGAGTCGTGTTTCTGGCCACTTGAGTGTCAGTCCTTTTTGCTCTGTTTTGGTCTCCACCAACTCCCGAGGGAAGTATCTGGCTGGACAACATCCACCAACTAGTCTCTGCCTGTGTCTGTTTGCTGCTGCGCAGGTAGTGTAGAATGGATTTTTAAGGAAAAAGTGAAGCCGATGCAGAAGTGCCTTGAACTTGCGTTCTTTCCAATGCCAATTAAGGAGCCGACTGCTCGGTTTGCAAAACAAAGTCAGATTGTCAGTCTATAAGAAAATGATCCGACTTCTTGATTGATTTATTACCTCAGTAAACATTGTAAACATGAGTTCATGGCCTCAATCGCCAGTTTAAAATAGTCTTCGATACAGCATGATGTTCATTGAGTCAAGATGGTGACGGCCAAAATGCCAAACTCCAGACTTTAAAAGGACAGTCCACAAACCGATGGTTGACGTCATGGTGACTACGACAGTCTATGGTTTACACCCATACTTTCATGTGGTCAAGCACTGAGATTGCAATACGATCACACGAAACACCTTTTAATGCAAGATGTAAAAGGGGTCAATAATTAGATTGTCACTCTTAAACACAATTTTCTCTCACTAGAGTCATTCTAATAAATTAAAAGAAGGTAAACTAGACACCAGCTATGGACCCCTGGAATCCTATTCAAGCCCCCCCACCCCACCTTGCAGAACTCCAGCTCGGTGCCCGGTTGTTTTTGACAGCCTACTTTTACCATTTACCTCTCAGTATACAGTGTTAAATCAGGTCAAACAGTCTATCTGTGTGTGTTACTGTGATCTATTTTACTGTGTGGCCTTTTGTCAGGAAATCGTCTAAAATAAACATATGCAGTAATCCAAAATGTGCCGAAAACTGACGGGGAAGGGTTACAAATAAGAGGATATCAGCGTCCTATTCATCTTTGTGCTCTCGCTCTCTTGCTAGTATTCAGAGTAGAACTGCTTTGGTCTGTCAAATAGCAGTTCCGGTGCTGACAAGTGCCAGTTTAAAGAAGCAAACAAAAATAAACCTCCAGTCCAATTGCAGGTGACAGCATGCTGAAAGAGCATGAATAAGCATACGTACAGAAAATCGGTTGAGGAGCACCTAAGCGAGTCCACTTTGCGAAATACGTTTTTCATCAACTCCCTCACACACTCGCACTCACATACCTGCCCTTAAAAGCAAAGCAAAAGATTGACTAATGCCGTCCTCTGTGATCGTTGGAGATAATATACAAGGCTCTGCAAGTGGAACTGCGACACATGACCCTTGAAGAAAATGTATTTTCTCCATGCTGCTGGAGGCCCGCCGAAGGCTGCGAGCAGGTAAAAGACTCCATAAACGGGTTCAAGGCGACAAGAAGGGAGAGCATCTGCACGCATGCTTCATGCTTTCCTGCAACTATTAGAACAGATAGTTCTGTCACTGCACATAAGGAGTTCAATGGGCAGGGGATATTCATTTTTCTACAGTAAGGACTTTGATATATGGAATATGTTTCAACAGCGAGGGTCCATTTCACACCCACTGGTGTGTAAAAGCAGAGAGACTGAAAGCCAACAGTGTAATGATGTAGCTTAAAACAAATAGATTGCAGTTATTTTGTCATGCTTATAATTTGGTTTATTAATCCAGCATTTTAAAAACATTAAACCCAATGTTACTCCTTGATGATGGCACTTTTAATGCAGAAGAAACTGTACGCTTTTGATGAAGAAAACCCCGACCGCACTTTAATAAATGAACAGTTGAAAGAGTTACCCTTTTCTTTAATATGCATGTTAAAAGTTGCCACGTTTCAATTATTGTTGTTTCATAAATAAACACACATTGCCAAAACAACACATTCTTTCTGTCAACTTTATTGATTTTATTCTCAGTCTCCCTGACCTACTTAGGTCACAGCAATTAGTTGCAAAATGCCTCTGATTAGTTGTTTTGTTCACAACTTTTCATCCCGACTCTTCTTAGGCTTTCACTTCTGATTAGGCTCCTCGGTAAAAAAATGTCATCAGCAGTAATTCATTCGAGACATCTGTTTTATTTCTTTACTCGTGTAGTTTTTGGCCCATTATCGCAGATTGTTTTGCAATACATAAACCGTACTGTTATAATTCCAAATGGCCGGAGACAGTGGCAGGCTGTGGGTTGCAGACACGCACGGATCAAACACTGTCAGGATCAGACGACTCCTCTATGGGTGGACAATACGAGTTCTGCTCTGTGCGTGTTGTCTGAAGGTCTCGGCCGGAAATTGATATTGCGTAAGGCCTTAAAGGAATATATCGATCAATGTGGTGTTCTTGGACGTAGGACAGATTTCATGTTGTACAATTTCAGCAGCCTGTTGCTGTTCATGCTAACTGCTGAGGTTCTGAAATATCCTTTTTGAGATTTCTGCCAAACCTAATTCTGCTCCTGGTGGTAAACAAATTAAAAAACAGTTTATTATTATTATTAAGATTTTATTTGTACAGGGACAGTTCACATTAATCGACAGCACACATTAATAAAAACATGACTGTAAATGTGACAGTGTTAGCTAAAAAAGCTAATTTTCAACCGTTGTCCCTGGGCACGGTGTTAGAAGCCGCTAAAAACATTTAAACATTTAAAAACTGTTTAAAAAGACAACAACACAAAAACAAGCAAACAGAGCTGTGCAATACAATCCTGCAGACACAGGATCAAACATGACAGACAAGCAGGCAGGCAGACAGACAGATAGACAGACAGACAGACAGGCAGACAGGCAGACAGGCAGACAGGCAGACAGGCAGGCTACATACGGACATGGCAGGCATGAGACTGTTAGTGCTGACACACCTGGTTGTTAATGAGCCAGGCTTTGAGGTTGTGTGTGAAGAACCTGTATGTGGTGCTCTGTCTTATGTGTGATGGGAGAGTGTTCCAGGTGACGGAAGCTGTGACAGAGTATGATAGCTGGCTGAACTTGCTTCTCCTGCCTGGGACCACTAGGTCCCCGCGAGCTGTTGCTCTGGTTAGTCTGCTATTGGTCTTTTGTGTTATGAAAGTGCTCAACGGGGGAGGTGCAAGGCCATTAAGAATTTTAAAGGTTAAGCAGCTGTTATGGAATTTGACAAGACTATCCCAACACAGAAGATGGTATTTGGGCAAGATGTTGCAAATGTGGTAGTGTCTGGGCTTGATGTCAAGTACCTTGATAGCCTGCTTATAGACGGACTGTAGGGGCTTCAGGGTTGTGTTGTGAGTGTGTGACCAGGTGGTTAGACAGTAAGTGATATGAGGGAGGATCATTGCATGAAAGTACAGTTTAGCAGCTTCAGTTGTGAGGTTGTTGCGTATGTATCTGAAATTATGTAGACTAAACTTGACTTTTGCCATTACATGCTTCACTTGTTTTTTGTATGTGAGTGTGGAGTCAAGAATGATCCCCAGATATTTGTAGTTAGGGACCACCTGAAGCTGTTCACCAGATATGTACAGTTGAGACGGTTGAAACCTCAACATCCCTCATCAGAAGCAATATCCTGGTTACTCTGATTAATCCATAGACTGCTGTAAACACAGACATCACAGTGACAGTGAGGTTGGCTCAAAGGTGATGTTTTATATTTATATATATTTACCTATACATATACTGTATATACCGATACATACATATAGTACATATTAATATGTGATATAAATATATATATATATATATATATATATATATATATATATATATATATATATATATATATATATATATATGCACACATATATACATACATATACTGTATATGTATACATATAATAAAGAAATAAAAACAAATATTTAATGTATATATTGTATGGCTTTCAATGTCATCTCTCTAATTTCATCTAAATTCATTTAATTTAAATGATTCTTCATCCGTTTTTTTCTTGGCCCGTCTCCTGTGTTGCTGTAATATTTCCAAACTAAACTCTCATCTTATCCGTGGTTTTTGTCTGACATTTTTTCGTATTTCTGCAGACTGGACTCACAAAAAACAGTTTATTGTTTATTTAGTTGTTACCTCAGCAATAACACTCTTATCGGGCTCCATATAACAATGCCTGTGAATATCACAGATGGGAGATGTATATCGGCAGACACTCTGACTTCAGCAGAAGATGAACTGATTCAATCTGCGCACACACACACACACACACACACAGTTCCCGGGAGAGGTTGTGAGTATGAGCATAAATCATGTAAGTGTGCTCAGCAAACAATCCTCAGGTGGATAAAGCTCAGAGACAAAAAAAAAAAATATACGATCCCCCTTGGTTCCCGATATGATCCTCTTTAATGAATATTCAAATACCTGCATTACAATTCCAATAAATATTTAACAATGCATAATGCGGAGGATTAGCACTTATTCCCACCAGCAGTGAGCTGGGGGCAGTTATCTTTAAGCGTGAAAGATTAAAGAGGCTGACACTTCCAACCATTTATTATAACTTACTAATTCATATATGATGTGTTTAATTGCTCAATTTGTTCGTCGTTTGTTTAGTAACACACACTGTGTGAGTATTGTCTGCTGTATGATTAATGATTTCAATTTCACATATTTACAATGTCTGAAAAACATAAACCTAATTACTGTTACTTCTAGGTACAACAGAAAGAGAAATGTGCAATGCTTGTAACTGTGTACCCGGTGTGCATATTATATAGATAATGCATATATATATATATACATATACGTGTGTGTGTGTGTGTGTGTGCTCAGATTGTGTTGTAAATGAATGTATAATCTATTATGTACATATTGCAGGGACTAGATTAACATGTAATGTTTAACATGTACTGGTAACATCTAAGATGTTCATGATGGTAGAACAAGAGCAAAGTTCTGTCTCCAGAGTCGGACACAGAAGTGTGGCGAAATAGGTCAAGGAGGCGAATAAATGAAAGATCATGGAGTGGTTAGTTAATAACTTGCTGTGAACGGCTATTAAATATATCCCAGAATGTACAAAGACAAATGTTAGTTTCTTTTATCCAGCTTCAGTTAGAGAATCACGTCAGAAAGGACAGTCTCGAGGGACCACTGTGACATAGAAATGTGAGTGAAATGTGAATACTTTGTCATTTTATGTTTGCATTTCAGAAAAAGCATCTTCTCTTCTTTGCTATCTCTAGCATGCACAAATGTTAAATTGATCGTGATCTTCAGCTTCAGTTCTTCAGCGTATTAAAGCCCCGCTTTTTAGTTTAGGGCAGCATATATTGTGCACCATTCCTGCTTCCAGAGTACCGTAGTCAATTCTTTCAGCCACCTCTCTAATCTATATCCAGGCCATATCGTCCGCTGTAAAGTGAGTTTTGTTCAAAACTGATAAGTGCGGAGGGTGAGTACAATAATCCTCTTCTCGAGCTTAAAGATCTAGAAATGCTGCATGATGTTCATTTCCAGCTCGGCTGAAAACACATTAGCGCTCTGGAGGTCTGAGTATATGCATCCCTGAAATGTTCATGCCTGGTGAATTTTGAAAGGAAGATAAACCAATTTTATTCTAAGGGGCGACCCTTTCACGGCTGTGGTTCGTGGATCTTCTGTACACTGTAGTGTAAAGATGTAGGAACTGTGTCCTTATTAACCAGCTTTTCCCCATGATGTACAACCTGCTCTTGCTCTCATATCAAAGCTGCCTCAATCAAAGATAAGATAAATATTCATCTGAAGACAATTGCAGAAATCTGCATTCGATATGAGATGGCCTTCTTGGTATGAGCACATTAATAAAAAAGGCACCAAATCAAACTGGATTCCTGCTCAAGATATAATCATGCAATTGTAGGGCTGGATCTGTCATATGTCACCATACCAGGAATTTAGTAGTCCATACCAGTACGAGTGAAATTACACAATTCTTGATACACAATTTGATACCGCTGTCAAAAACCAAATAATTAACACTTAAAGCTAGTGCTAGGTAGTTGCACAGGTCATAGCCCCTTACTAATATTGATTTTATTTTGCAGGGAAAACATCTCCTTCCAACGACTATTTATTCAGGTTTCTCGCCGAAACCCACAAAAATGACATAATTACAATTAAATATAATGATAACGTTATAACTTTGCTAAGAATCTTAGAAATGCTAACAGCTAATGCTACCTTGCTCTAACCATTTGCATTACTGGGCTGTTGATTGGTGTCAGATCACGTTTGCACCTTTGATGAATTTCTTCACAACATAAATAACCTCCATGAGGTGTCAACTCCATGAGGATTGAGCTGCGCCCCAAAGCAAGCTGGTCAATTATCACCAGCCGGCCGCGGCCCGATCACGTGGGATCGTTCGAGCCAGATGAACGGCGACGGGCGCAGGGTAAACCACAAGGCCAATGCAATACAGAGATTTAAACAAATCTGATCATCGAATGTGCACGTGAGGGCAACGGGTTCACAACAGGCCTAATGTGTGTCGAGTAAAAATCATTTTCAGAGATTTTTTTTTTAGGCCATATCGCCCAGCCCTAGTTCAATCCCTGATTGATTCATTGATCGGTGACGAACTGAAACTAAAATTGGGGATCAATTTTGACAGGCGTAATTAGGGTCAGTCAGATGAGTTTAACATAGTTTATAAAGGGCCTTCTGGAACAGACTTCTATCTTAATGACACTTGATTCAAAAAACTAAAAAAAACAATTGTGTTGCTTGTTGAATATGAACAATGACGTATTTGGATTAAGTGAGCAGCACAATCTGAATATCAAATTTTACAATGACAAACAATGGAAACCATTCGACAATCAAGACGAATTCCCTTTTCACCGAGGTCAGCATTAAAGCTTTCCTGTGAAGATTTGTGAAAACAAAGACCCACTCAGAAAACCACTGCACCACAGCACTACTGGTGGTCCAAAATCCAAAGGGAACCTTTAATGTGTGTGCTAACATCAGCACATTATATGAGCCTGAAATACTAATGCATTGATTTATTAAGCATGTCGATCCCGTCTAACTTTTCATTCAGTTAGTTTATTATTGCATTACGTGCCTAGAATGTTCATAAATTTGGAATATGTATCGCCACTAATCCAACAACATTACACAGCACTGTACAGTACATTAGCCATCTAATATCCCTTGTGTGATATTTCTTTTTAAAGATGTGTGTAATGTCTTTGCTGTTTAGGTTTCAGGCAGTGGTTTGCCAAATCATTACTGCAGGTTTCCACTCCTGATAAAATCATGCCCTTATTTATGATCTACATTTTGTGAAAAATAATATTTCCATCCCCACTGGGATGAGGTGAGCTCTCCTCGTTCACAGTCAGGATGATATTGCTAACCTTTTCTGAGTGCCACATACAACACTAAGGCGGAAGGTAAAAATGCTAAATTGCCTGAAATTGGAAGTCTTCAGCAGACAATGGCTTACTTAAAAAAGAAAACACACACACATCCTTGTTGAATAGATGCTACATTTCTTTTATTTCACACCAGTGCGGCAACAATACGTCTGCTCATGGCTAATCTACTGGAGGTTGCTCCTTTCTGAACTACAGCTTTCATACTGTCACTTGCCCCAAATACATATGAATAAGGACTTCACAAAGGCAGCTTTGGCGTGCATCAAAAGTTCTTAATAAGATACTTTACCTGCAAGGCACCCCGCGAGTGACTGCAGCACCAGCAGTTTCCATAGCAACATCATCTTCAATTTTGTAGGGTCAAAGTAGTCTCACATCCAATCACAAACGTATGGAATCCAACTTGCACCTTCCTGGTTTCCCGGTCTGTAGAAAAAAGAAAAGAAGAACACACGAGATGAGTTCTCATTAGCAGCTTCGTATGTTCCTGCTCAGCATGCACATTTAACAAAACACGAAGAGACAGCGGGAATGTAGAGAGAGCGCAGCGATAGCATCAATTATGGACTGCTCATGTACTAAATTTAAACCTGTGCGTCAATGGCGCGTTTACTCAACCACCCTTTAAAATCTCCACTATGAAGTCTTTTAATCCCTCATCAACAAATCCACAGCGCAACTCACTCCAGTTCCCACTTTTCTGAAAGGTGCTCCACAGGATAAAAGAAAAAGGGGTTTCAGTTTTGGGACGATGGTGGGCACATTAGCACAAAATATCTCATATACATTCATTTTCATATCTCCAGCAACTCCAGGGACAGCTACTTTTAAGTCAATATGAAAGCAGAGCCACTCCTTTAAGTTCTCCAAGCATTGTTCCTGCTTGAAGCCTCGCAGCTTTTGAACTCAATGAAAGGGCAAAGCGAAAAGATGAAAAACGCCCGAAACATCTCGAAGAATTTCATAACAGTTGTGTGCTTTTCCCTCAAAACAGACAATATCTCCCCCGGGGTGAGGATTACAACTTGAAAGTTTTTCGAGTGTCAAAAAGGCATCCGCTCACAGTGTCTGAAACCTACAGAAGCCCTGAAAGTCAAGTAAGAAAAAAAAGAAGCAGTGATCCATTTTCTAAATTTGATCAATATTATATTCATGGCTTAAGAAGAGGTGAAAAACTGTTTTGCCAGCATAATCTTTCTGAGTTGGTACTTTTTATCTGCCAGTGAGTGCGATTGAGCCGATGAGGCGGGTGAGAGATAGAGTGACAGGAGAGAAGGGGCGGAGCTGTGACACTAAAGTTTATTTTGAAAAGATACTATGCATATATCGAGCGTATATTGACACACTGAGACGTGCAAAATGACGCTACAGTAGAATTTATCGCGTCATAGTCTTTAGCTGAGTACCACTGACCAGGCTGCGTTAATTGACACATCGGTGTGAGAATGTGTTGCCTATCCCAGGCTGAACATTACAATTCTAATTTTGGAACCAATTTGATAGGAATTTGGTTAAAAGGGGTTGCTGAATGAAGCGGGATGTAAAGAGGGCACTCGGAAGAAGTGAGGGAAGAATACAAAAAAACGTTTGAGGAAATGTCAGAGGCTGCCTCTGGAAGAGCTGCACTGATGTCAGAAGTAAAGCAATGCAACCAGTTAAGAAGAGAAATCTTCCTCTTGCAGAGCTTCACGAGGAAACAAGCAGCTTTAATGCCTCGTCTGCCGGGTGAAAAATATATTTAGAGTTGAGTCGTGTTCGACAGAAACCTCTCAACAAATTACAACTATTTGTGTAATTTTTGCAGTTACGGAGAGACACAGAAGAACAATGTCCCACCCCTGCTGTGATTCAGCATAGACAGCACAAAGTAAAACAGAAAATGACAAGAAAATTGAGATAAAGAGTGGAAGAAACTCACTGAAAAAAGGAACTTGAAACTGTTTGAGTAGGCCACCTTCTCATTAATCTGAGATGCTCTACTTCCCAGCTCTGTCTCCTGTCTCCGCCTACAGAAAAGACGCCTTTTATCTCCACACATCATATAGAGAGTTGTCGGAGGCTGTGCCTTACTCTTAGAGAGCGGTTTTATGCATATGAAAGTGTGTCTTATGAAAGCACCAAGCCCTGTGCCCATTAGGCTCATGCCTGTTGCGTCTGCTGTTATGGTTTCCTCTTAACATGTCACATCAGCGCTAATTTGATCGATGAAATTAGTAGAAAACATTTAGCGTGACGCACAGGGGCATGACCGGCACAAAAGCAGAGCTGTTTTGGGGACATTCCTAAGCGTGCAATGTATCCAGAAGGTAATATGAACGGACGGAAAGGCCATAGAGGTGTACACCCTTTGCAATTAAGTTAAAAAAAGAAGCCAAGATGTCCTGCAATAAAGGCCCTTTTAAAACAATAAATATGTTAAATCTTGCTGCCAACCAAGCACAACAATACTCACAATGATCCGCTCTATTGCTCAGTGCACCACAACCCAAAATCAAATATGCATACATTGGGAATAACGTGGACACGACGTATGTATGATCAAAAGAACAGACAACATGCGAGTTGTGATTATGGTAACGTCACTTTTTCTTTAAGGGTCCAAGGACAGAGGATTTTGTATGATGTAGAGATTGTAGATTTGTGATTTAGGCCTATACAAATAAAATTGAAAGTGAATTGAACGACGTCAGCTCCAACGAGAGTTCATCCTGTTTCTTAACATCTATTGCCTCCACACAGCTCTCAACATGGCGACTGCCGAGCCAGCGGCTAGAAGCTAACCGTGCCGCTCACAGCCGTCAAGCTGTCGCAGCTTGTGGAAGACGCGGAATAAGTACATAGGCAGAGGGCCTGCAGGCAGACAGGTGGGTACGTAGAGAGGCAGGTAGGTCGTCCAATCATTTCATTGGGCCGAATGAAAGGATTTACAGATGCATGATTTTTTTTATCCGCGGAGCATTTCATTTAATAATTGCTTTCGGGATGTTAAGAGAATTCCAGCCAGTAAATATAACAAAAAAAAGGATTCTAAAATCCATTACCTGCCCTAGATTTAATGCAGTTAATGCATTGATGTATATCGTCATGGTGGTAAATCTCGTTAGAGGCCACAGCACGCACTCATAGAGCGGCGGTTACTTCTCTACTCCTGCTTTTGTTCAGGTCTGTTTCTGCAGGTCTGAGTCTTGCTTCGGCTCCCTCCACCCCTTTTCCAACTCGACCTGATAAAGCACCCGGGCAGCTAAAGATAACACACTGCCTCACAAACTCGCTCTTGCCTATTGCCGCTGTAATCTATTTAGTTACTTGATGCTGGGGGAAATGGAAGTTGATCTGTGTTCTGGATACGCAGAGCATATCCAGCTGTGCCTTGTTAACGAAGGCACTGGCGAGGTTCACAGGGCTCACTTGGGCGTGCTCATTTACAAGGAGGCATTTGGAGGCACTTCCCAAGCAAAATCAAAAGATGACAAAGGCACTTAAAAGAAGAATTAAAAGGTTGACGCTCTGTAATAGTTAAAAATACTCTGTGCACGGCAGTGTGAACTATTTTGTGGGTCAGAGAACAACGATTAAAATATTGCAAAAAAGGATGAAAGGATGAATGGATTCCTCCCCACTGCCACTGTCGTACTAAAATTAGAACAGTACTACTACTGCAATACAGCTGCTGCTATTACTGCTACCAATACTACCACTATTTCTGCAAGGACTTATACTAATGCTACCACCACTATTACTACTGCTACTATTGTCATTGCTAACAGTAAGAACTACATTAATAAAGTAACTATAACTCCCATTTTTTCACTTCTTGTCATTCAGATATTGACTGATTTCTTGTCATAATTCCCATGGGTTCAATACCACTCGAGCATCAGATATTATAAAAGAGCAAATACTGCAACTTGCCTTTGGCAAATGGAAATGAGTGATGATGCTTCAGGGTATAAGGGGGGGGGGATCAATGTATTCAATCAGTAACACATGACCAGAAAATTGAAAGAGTGACAGACGTTCACCCTCACAGTTAACTGAATGTTTCATGTGCAAAACGAGGACAATAACCACCAAATCTAAACACAGGATCATTTTGTACTTACACAATAGTCGCGAGGTTGTTCTGAGAAAAGCTCCTGTGACACTGAATAGGAATTTGTGGAAAATGTATGCATGACAAAGTATTCACAACATTATAAACGACCTGCTATAAAGTCTTTGAGCAAAGAAATGAATCCATCTATTTTGAAATTGCTCCTCTTACACCTGGATCCACAGTTAGAAAGCCCCTGTTTTGTTCCCCTCAAGAACATTGCGCCATGTTTGGCAATGCAAAGAACAGTCCAGAATCGATCTATTTGCAAACGCTTGCTCCAAGAGGAAACTGATGCCTTTGTGCAGGAGGTGCAGAATCAAATAAAATTAGCTCGGGAGGAGATAACACATTTGTACTGCACCGGTCCAACGAGATCCATCGTCCAATGTTCAATGATATCAGGGCGGCGAGCCAAGCAGAACCAGCGGTGTTCAAAGGGACAGTTTGGCTTTAATAGAGGCATAGCTGCCAGGTGCTTTACTAACAGCTGTAGAGGACGCAGCCACGGCCACATAGTTGGCAAGTTATTTCAAGTCAAATTGGCTCACATTCACTAACTTGCTTTTGAAGCTTTTGAATGAAATGTGATCCATGCTCACATGCTGTGCAAGAAGCACAAAAGTGTTATTTTGACCTGTTCAGAAAGCACAAATACCGACAGCAATTCCTCACCACGCATTATCAGGACGACGGAATTCTAATTGAACATTTTTTCCACATACAAATGTTTCTGTATTTGAGAAGACGATGGAAATATGACGCAGAGAGAAGGGAGCAATCTCTGGAATCTTTAGGACGGCGCCTACTATTTGAACAAACACTTATCTAGTCAGTGAAACATAAAAGGTATTTATTTTACACGGGTATGAAACTTGTTACACAGAACCATCTGAGAAGCCGTCGTTGGAAACAGTTTGAGATCAGGCAGGCACTTTAAAAAAAAATACTTGGCAAGTGATTGGATGAACCATCTGTCAATCAAACTCTTGCCGAAGCCAGTCGGGAGAAGAGTAAAAACTTTTTCCATCAAGAAAAGCCTTCAGTGTTGTACTTTGCTCTCATTTCAAAGAAGAAATTCACCTTTCCGTGTTGTCTCGCACACTCCTAAGCTACGCCCCTCGCTGCCTGTAGCTCCTCACAGGATGCTGATTGGTCCGTGCACTGGCTTGTCGGAGACAAACACATTACTTGAAGCCTGACCAGATGGATTTCCGTCTGAAATGTGATCCGGCGATTGTGGTGCGACCTGGTGACATCGTGAGAATCCATCTTCCGTGCAAGGTAAATGAAACCAAACAAATACTCTGAGAGGCTGTAACCATACTTTTTCAAAAATATATTTACTAAAACAATTGATCAGTTATCATTATTTTCCTCTTAATCAACAGACATAATAATCATTTCAGCACCCCAGATCTTCCCCTTTACAAAGAGTAAGTCAGCAGCACCTATCTCAGCTGCGATCATCAAACCTGAGCACATTTAATTTGAAATACTGTAGTTGCTGCAGCTCAAATCTTTTGCAGACGCTGAACTACAGGCAGCGAGGGCTGAGATACCAAAGCCCTGTTGATAGAGATTACAGCGTCTCTATGGGAAACAACATTGGAAAAGTTGTATAAGGTCGTGTGTGCATTTAGTCTCAAAAGGAAAAATCTCTATGATTCCAGAGTAGAACATTGAAGGGCCATGAGTACTCTGTCTCTGTGTTGGTTCAGTGAGACCAGCTTACATTTAAGATTACTTGGTCAGGTCCAGTGGTGTTTCTATTTATATGTAAGAGAAATGGTGGGGCACCATCCATGACAGAGTGGCCAGGTTGTATACTATACATAGAGAGAAAACGTGCACGCACTCACACAAGTTACTACAAGCTTGAATTAAGAATGCAATATTAAGTATTTTCCTTATTCTTCAATGCTTATTTCATCCAAGTCACTAAAACTCGAAAAGTTGCATTTTACAAATGACAAAAACTAAACTAGCTCTGTGACAAAACCTGATAGCTAACGTTAGCAACATGTCCCCAAACAGCGACCACGTCACAACGTTTAACAGGGTTTATAACTGCGACTGTTAGGTTTAGTCACGAGGAAGCGTTGATCTGCTGCCACCAGTGGGGGGCGCTGATTTACTTGTTGATGCCTATAGATCTATACTCATGGGGATAAAACTATCCCTGCCAGTTTCTGTGTTTTAATTATTATGCTTTTATTTATTATAAATTAATTGTTATTAGAAGGGGTTACAACTGGATCATTCACAGCTTGTCAGGTTGCCTTTATCAATAAAAGACCATTTAAATCAAACACCCAGGGTCCCTGAGCAAGCAGGAGCAGTCTACCGAGACATCCCCCACGAAACAGGTATCTACTGTCAACACACATCACTGCCGATGTGGGTGGAACATCCAGACAGTTCAGAATTGGAGAGAGACTTTTCCAAACTATCCTCCTGCCACATCTCAAGTGCCAGTCCAAGGTTGAGAAAAACAACTTTTTTGGTTCAAAGTAAGTAGTCTTGACCACTGTAGACAAAGCACACTAATGTGCTGCTTTTCAAATATTTTGTGAAAGTTTTTTCTTATTCCGGGTCACTTCACGGAGAACAGAAAAATAGGTCAGCGTTTTTGTTTTTCTTTTCACTTTTAATGTTTATCAATCACCAATGAACATTTCAAAAATAATAATGAAAAAAAACAATACAAACTGTGCTGACTGAAAGTTACATACCATATACACATTTTGGTACAGTTTTACTGTACAGCTCTATAGTGATATATGTTTCCGGCTTGAAGAAAACCGAAGACATAATCACCACGTAAAGGCTAACGAGAGTCGGCTTTCTTGGCCTTCTAAAAATATGGACTTATGATTGTTTGGCACAAAGTAACAGTTATATCGATGAATGGATCTGTATTTCTTATCCTGTCCAAAATGAATAGTGGTCTACTCTACAGCCTAGCCAAAAATGCATCATCTTTGTTCTTATTGTCCTTGGTTTAATTGGATGAAACAAATAATAGAACTTTGGTACAATGACGACAGTATCACATTTATCTGAAACGGTCTGCTTAACAAACGGGGCCTCTCTGGAATGCCTAATTATTATTTCATCTGAGAAACAGAATAGCTGCACGTTGTCCAAACTTAATTTCACATAAGAAGGTTCTCTTCCTAGAGGCAAGAAAGTTCATTAGACACAACAAAAAAACTCTTTAAAAAGGAGACTGCAATCAGCAACAGGATGCAAGTCATGATCACAGACGCCACAGCATTTATTCTGCCAACAATTAGACAAACATCCACTGAGCAGCAACATGTGTCCACTAATTGGCAAGTTACCAAATTTGAATTCAGAATCTGTGTTGCAGCAGGAAATTAGTCTGATATACCATATTGTTTGTGAATGTCGGTAAAATATTCGGTCACCCCGAATAGTCAACTGTTTGATCTAAGGAGCCGTCGCAACGGCAGAAAGATGTGGTTATGAAACAAAGGATAATTCCATTCTCGCTATATATATATATTTATATATATTTATATTGTATAGGGTGCTGAATGTCAGATTTTGACCTCATGCCAAGTCCCGCCCTGCAAACGTAGACTGGCCAACCATAGGGTAGATAAGGCAGCTTCGACCAGGGCTCATCAACTATCCGGCTGTGTCTCATAGACTCAAGCAGCGAGTAGCAGCAGGGGGCGGGCCTTAGCAAAGGGTCAATTACTTGGTTTCTCCCAATAAATCAAGATGTATACACCATTTGATAAATATCAGCCGAGTCCCTTCCCTCTGGCAGGAGGCTGCCGTCCATCATGACCAAGACCTCACGCTACATGAACAGTTTCTTCCCTTCTGCAGTTGGATTCATAAACAAAGTCCAGCACCAACACTAACTCAGACACATCCCCAAGACAATTTCCTACCGTTACACACCCTTGCACATCTTTCTCTATTAGTATACACTTGCCACTTTAATAATATATTTGTTGACCATATTTTATTGTAAATTTTAATATCTTTCTATTTTTAAATGTCTCATACTATTACACAGTTTATTGTTGTGCACCAATCACCGAGTCAAATTCCTTGTATGTGTAACGTACTTGGCAATAAACAGTTCTGATTGTCTCTCTCTCTTCACTTCCATGTCGTCTCCCTGCTGTCTGTGGATTGCTACACTGTCTGTGGATGGTATAAGGAAGGACCAAGTTCTATTTAAAACCACAAAAAGCAAGCAGCTTACATTTTATGTAATTTCAAACAACAATATTATCTTTGTGATTAGTATTGCCTCTTGTGTCTTTGTCCTACGGATGTGATGAAAACTGAGCGCACTCCATCCTCTGACGTAGACCGTGAGATACGTATGAAAGGAAAAGCTAATAAGCCATGAAATGAAGGTGGTGCCTGAGAATTTGCACCAAGGGGTCCTCCAGACTGATTTAGTGTTGAACTTGAGGACGAGATATCCTGATTTTTAGTCTGTAGTAAAGGACATGCACACAGACTGTGCATTGGAAGTGGATGTCACCCATTGGTTTTAGGACTACAGTTAACGGCTACAATTAACTTTTATGAACAGAAAACACCCTGTGAAAGGGTTAAAGTTGTAGGACAAAAACACGGACAACTCCCAGACCGGACGACGCCATGGTAGCAACCTGTCAATCACAAGGTAGCCCCGCCCTAAATCATTCATGAACATCATGCTGTATTGAAGACGACTTGAAACTAGAGATAAGTAAACAGTTTATATAACTTGTTATGTTGAACACATTCTGTTTCACAAAAACATTCTTAGGAAGTGATCAGGGCGCGCCATACACATTGTAATAAATCTCTCCAATTTGTATCAAAACATTTCCCGTACATGAATCGTGTGTTCTGCCAAAAGGTTATCTTGACCCAAACGAAGTCATGAGGGCCTGACATAATGAAGAGACCAGATGTGCTTTGTTTTTGGTTCAACAGACTGCTTTGATTGGTGGAAGGGGGGTGAAATTTGACTATAAAAGTAAGCTGTGAAAAGTAATACATTGGATTTGCTGAACTCGTAAGTTGGCGTGTGCTTATTAAAACACTTCCCGCTGGGTTGCAACTTCAGTTCGCCGTCTCTTCTCGTCATTTTGCCACAACAAGTTTAAAGCATTGGCTTCCCTTTCCAGACCTAGATGTTCCAAGCTCTAAAATATCTGGATCCTACATTTCCCATGATGCAAGTCAACAGCATTTTCCATTACACGATCCCCCACCCCACTCAATTCGTTCGCACTCCAAATCGAGATGATGATTACATCCTTAAACCCCCTTAAACCTTCTGGACTGCATGATTTAGTGAATTACAACAGTTCACCACTCCGCCTCTGCTGTCAGTACAGAATGCTACTTCAATATACTGGCTAACCAAAAGGCCATTTGAACATGGAGTGTTGAATTACATAATGGCACTGCCACTTGCACTGTTTTTTTTTAGTTAAAATAAAAAATAATAAAAATCACTTTTTGAGTTGAAAGAAGAATTCCTTGATCGAAATAACTTGAGAAAACTTGAATATATATACACCACGGTGGATAATATGACCTCGCTACTGCCTTCATTTCCATTTCTTGTCCTAATTTCCTCCTTTCACTCTAAATAACGATCTTCTTCTTTTAACAAACACTGTTTCGTCTGATGCTCCAGTTTTGAGTTCCTACACCCTTTGTAAGCTCCTCTCAAGGACGATGCATGGATACTTTGTAGTTTTAGAAGAAATACAAAGAAAACCTCTGCGTTGTAGGTGTGTGTTTCTGTTTTGTTATAAAGTGTTATTTAGTCATGCAACTTAAGGTATTTTAGCTTCATACAATGCTCTATGGCATTATGGATTGTTTTCGTTTATGAAATTAGGTATTATTGCCTTTTGTTTCTTTAATGATGTGTATCTGTATTGAGGCAACTCCTGGTTTTTAAATGTGCTGCATAATTAAACTGACTTAAACTTGACATACTTTGATTCATTTTTGTTGTATTTCATTTTTTTTAATTGTAAGAAAACATTTAAACATAAAGGATGCCACTACGTTTAAACAATTACCGAAGCCAGCCACGTGGTCTAAGACGGGCTGTTCAGCCTTTGAAAGCAAGCAAAATTTTCCGCAAAAACCAAAAAATCCAACCCCTAAAAAATCTTGTGTTTTGTAAAGGCTGCGTGTATTTAATCGACGGATATGAAGAGAAAGCAACATGGTGTTGGGGATATATTTGTAACATTCTTCTGAGTCCTTTGATCTTGATTCAGACGGAGAAATGAACAATGCCCTGTGGCGGGGGGGGGGGGGGGGGGGACACGGTTTGATCGGCTGCTTACATTGCACTAAACGAGGGAGGAAAGATGGCTCTCGCACAGGAGCCACACCCAGCGGAGCACAATGCCCCCCTGAATATGTGTGTGTCTTTGTGAGACTCCAGTAACAACAGATCCCCCGTTCGGAGTCAGGTGTATCTTCAAGAAGAGCCCCGGACCCGCTCTCGTCCTGAGAATGCTTGGAAAGAAGATGTTTGCCGGCCTTATGTAAGCACATTAAATAATGCAGCACTCCAGGCTCTCAGATCCCCCCCTCCCCCCCCCCCCCCACACACACACACACACACACACACTGAAGTTGGTTGCTGATGCGTGTGTGGCGTTGCTCTTATTAAGCACTCAATTAAAAGCAGATCCCAAGGAGAGGCAGTGCGCAGCAATGTATGAATTCGGAACCGTCGCCCCGGCTCAGACAGTCTGTTGAAGACGAACCCCTGAGGACCGCGGCGCCTTGGAACCAAAGGCGCAGCAGTGGCGGAATTATTTCCAATGTGATTGGATTACAAATGGGGCATTTACAGAACCAATGAGACTGGATAAATAGAGCAGCGAACGGGAGCTGTCTCCATGATCCGTCTCAGCTCTTGTCCTCCTTCAATCGAAACATTAAAAATGAACAGAGAGATGGGACTCGGGTAAACGGCGCCGAGGAGCCCCGCTGTATTTTAGTCAAGTGTGTTTATTCCTGACAAGCTGCGTCAGGCCCCCCAATGCACAGCTGATGATGGGGCGTAGTTTTTGTTTTGTGTGAATCACACTTATTTGCCTTCCTTTGAACTGAATTGTCCTTCTTCCCTCTCAGAGGGAAGGGGAAGATTGTACGTGCAGATAAAAGATTTGTCTCATTTAAATCCAGTCTGTCCTGGACAGGAAGACTGAAGAGAAACAGCCTGTTTGAGAGGTTGTTGTTTTTTTTTGCAGTAATTTCTATTTTTATACTTTTGCAGATGTGGTTCCTCTACATCAGTGATTTTCAACCTTTTTTGAGCCGCGGCACACTTTTTACATTTACAAAATCCTGGGGCACACCACCAACCAAAATGACACAAAAAGACACTAACACAGTACATATAATACATATAGTTAATAATATAGTTTCTAAATGTATTTGTACTCACTTAGTGTGAAACCTGGGCCTGTTTCGATGAACACAACATGGATATCCTGGCAGGAATGGTAGAAAGACACACACGAAGCTCTTCCTCAACAGCTCTCAGTCTCTCTCTGTTTTTAGTTTTTATCGCTGTCAAGCTTGAGAAGCTCAGCTCACACAGATATGTGGTTGAAAACGGGAGCAATGTCAAAATAGCTTTGTTGGCCAGAATGGGGAACTCCTTGGCAACAGCTAACCAAAAACTGTCCAAAGGAAGATCAGCAAAGTTTAGCTTTAAACCACGATCGTGTTTCAGTTCAATGAGTTCCTCTTGCTCCTTTAAAGTCATGTCCTTTCCAGCAACGGATGCTGAGCTGTATGTGTCCCTAACCCAGTCAAGGCATTCTGTGAAGGCTGAAGAGAAATAAAATGACAACTTCTCCTCCAGAGTTTTCAAATGTTTGCCAATGACCTCGCACATTGCAGCAGTGTTGCCATCCTGCAGTTTCTCGTGAGTGGGAACATCTCAAGGTTGCCACGCTGCACATGTTGTTGCCAGAGCTGCACCTTTAAACGGAATCCGTTCACTTTGTCAGTGCTTGTAAGCAGGTTTTCATTTCGGCCAGCACTTTGCCGCGCGACAGCCACCGGACCTCCGTGTGGAGCAATAACACTTTGTGTTCCGCTCCCATTTCCTCACACAGAGACGCAAATAAGCGAGATTTCAAAGGTCGCATCCTCACAAAGTTCACTAAGCGCACAACATCATCCAACACAGGACCTAGATCTGCTGGTAAGGTCTTTGCAACGAGGGCCTCACGGTGCAAAAAACAGTGCGTAACAGTAACAGCTGGGTTTCTTTCTTTGACCCTACTTACGAAGCCTTTGATGCGCCCGACCATGGCTGCGGCTCCATCAGTGCAGTTTTCCCACGTAAGCCCGCTTTTGTCAAGATATTCCGACGTGACCCGAAATATTTCATCTCCTGTTGATTTTTCTGGCAGTGCCTTGCAAAATAGGAAGTTCTCTCTAATGGCTTCTCCATCCACAAAACGCACGTTGGCCAAGAGCTGACAATGTCCACTAATATCCGTCGACTCATCAAGTTGCAAGGCAAATTTCTTACTGATGCGCATCTTTTCCAAAACAACAGTTTCTATGTCCGCAGACATGTCATCAATACGTCTGGCAATTGTGTTATCTGAGAGAGGCACTTTAGCGATCTCTTTGGCCGCGTCAGGGCCGAGCATCTCATTCACAATGGCTTTACAAGCTGGCAGTATTAATGTTTGTATTAATGTTGGGACTTTTTTGTTTTACCTACGAGTTCAGCAACAAGGTAGCTAGCTTTGAGGGCTCTCTCGTTTACCTTTGTGGTTTTTCTCAAAACAGTTGCCTGTTTCTCATTGTTTGTACGTAAGCGTACAAAATAGTCCATCGACTTGTTTTGAACGGAAGGGTGTTTCGTTTGGAGATGGCGTTTAAGCTTGCTTGGCACCATGGCGCTATTGGATAGCTTCTCACCACACACCAAGCACAGCGGACTCGGTGCCGTTGCATCCCCGGTGAACGTAAATCCAAATGAAAGATAGCTTTCGCTGTATTGCCTCGAGCTCACCGTCTTGTCTTTTTTCTTTTGTCGACCACTCATACTTGGGCCTTCATCTGGGTCAGAATTTTGTCCAGGGCCCTGTTCGGCATTTGCATTTTCCCTTCTCAAAAACTTCTCCATCACTGTCACCTTTTTTTTTTTTTTTTCATCACTGTCACTTGCTCGTCTTGCTTTGATCCCAAACTGTCACTGTCACGTGTCGCGCAGCACTAACTCTATTGTCTTTACAGGTATTTAAATCCCTCTGCTGCCACCCACTGCCATAGAAGAGTATTACATTATCTGCGACACTTTATTACAGCACAGACACCCGACAATGGTTAATTAGGTGATATTAGAAAATTTCCCACGGCACACCTGACGACCGGTGTGCCGCGGCACACTAGTGTGCCGCGGCACACCGGTTGAAAATCACTGCTCTATATTACTCTTTTTCCCCTTTACCTTCCTTCCATGCCGACTCTATAAGCCATATATGTCACTGTATCACGGAGTGACACAGAATCTATCTCATCTGTATCTGCTCCTGGAATGCGGCCTAATTATAACCATTGTATATTTTTAAGAGTTTGGCGAAGACATAAACGTTTACTTTTAAGCTCGAGCTTGTCAAAGAACTCCATTGCGCCGGATTCAAACAAGTAATGCATGGCACACGTAAAACCGCGCGGCACTCCGGTAAAGTGGTATCTGGGGTCTGCAGCTTCCTCGTCCATTATGGCGTCGCTGAAAATCTCACAGCGCTTGTTTGCTTTGAAAATCCAGCAGACTGAAGCAGCCGTGCTCAACAATTGACACCGGGCGTTTGTTTTTGTGTTTGCAGCTTGTTGCAGTGTTTATCCCCGGAAAGTGATTTCTAAACAGATCAGGGGGGGTCGAATAATACACACACTTCAGATGTTACGTTGTCTATTACAGGGGATACAAGGGTGATGGATGCTCGACAGCAGGTGAAGGAAGAGGAAAGAAATGAGCTGCGAAAAATGAGTTGAACAGAAACAACAGCGCAAATCTTCACATTTAAGAAACAGGGAATCGTTGCTTAAAAAACCACTCAAACGATTAATCGATAATCAAAATAGCTGCCGATCAAGTTACTGATGACTGACGAATCAATTCATTGTAAACTGAAACCAACCAGTTTCAAGTCTGTTTATTTCGTATGTCTTCAGGCCTCTAAAATGTAACCCTTTCTCCTTCCTAATTACGATGCCATACAACTAATGGGAAAGGGTTTTTTCTCCCGGATTGTATTTGCAGTTTAAAACACGTGGTTCGTGTAAATTGAAAAAAACGCTCCAACGCTAGTTGTTTATGTTTAAGCAACAGAAGTACTTGGTTAGGTTTCATAAAACATCATGGTTTGGCTAAAAATCACGTTTTTTTTAAAAGCAACTTTTTAGACTTCTGGTTTCACGCGGGACACGAACAGCTGTCCCCTGAGTGAAAGTCCTGTGTTTGTTTGACCCATCGATCCACTCCGAAGTCCCCAATATGCAGAGTTCTGCAAGCCATCATTAGAAATGTATTTGTGATACATCAAAAACAAATATAATTCCCTCGAAATGTTATCCACAAATCGGTTCCGTTGTCTGGGTGTGTAATTTGTAGGAGATGGGGCTGTAAAACACTGGGATGAACCACTCTGAGGACTCTTGGGAACTATTGCTGGAGTCATATTTTGCTCCAACAATATTTACAGTGTAACAACCGGAGGATGAAGTAACAAGTAGTCTATTCCCCCTCCGTCTGCACAGTTCAAACAACTGACCAACCGTCATGATCAATGTGAAGTGTCCATGTGGCTGTAATGACATCATGTGAAGAAGACTATACAGCTCTGTTTGTTAGAAAAGAAGGAAACAACCACAAACACATTCTCCCTTTCTTCCTTGAGCTACATTTCTGGAGAGACATGAAATAAAAACGACCTTTCTTTAGATACCTCCAGCTATAGAAAATGCACGATCAAATTTTCATGCTGCGCCTCCTCTAAAAGCACCTATCGCGGGGTCTTTTTAGACGTCACCAGCCGCCGGAGAGCCGTGTTCCTGCGAGACGCAGCCATTAGAGGCCAGAGAACACCTTCATTAAGCTTCGGCTTGAGCCTGGAGTACCTTGATTATACGTCTTAAATCTACTCCCCATTCTTTCATCTTAAATATTTATGTTTAGATCTCAAGAGAGTCTGTGCTCTCATGTCTCTGGCTTTGGGGGAACTATGGGCTCTCATAAAATCAAGGCTTCTTGAGATGAGGGTTTTCTCTTGTTTCCCTCTGCCAACCTTTTATTCATCTCTTGTCAGGCCCCGTGAGAAGCCAATGCACACATATCACACAGAGGTCACTGGAGCTGCTCCCCAGTCAGCCACAGGCGTCACGGTGAACGGACCAATCAGATTGGCTGCTGAATTTTGCAGCACGATGCCGCTGGTCTGACAGGTGTTACCGTCACACCGGGGCATCTTTCCCTGACTGCGCCCGGCTTGTTATTTTGTGTTTCCGGAGCAGAAATGAAAAAAAAAATTAAATGAATTGAGCTGTTTTGGCAGAAGTTATAACCGTGTCGGATGTGCTGAAGCTGCACAGATGCTCATATCTATTAAACATATTAAAAGTAGGCTGATGTGGCGTTTGCATTGGCCATCAGGCTCGGCCCCCAACACAGGCTGCCCATTGGGTAGTTAAGTGACTTGAGCAGCTGCTCTGACAAAAACACCACGAGAGCAGAGAGGTGAAGGCGGATCCATCAAACTGCCAACAGCAAAAACTAAAGTTATTTCAATCCAGTTCGGTTCATCCTTGAAGTGCATTAATCAAGGTGGGTCAACCGGTGCTGAAATATTTAAAAGGTTGCAGCGTTGGAGACTAGACGGTCACACAGACACGCACACACACACACACACACGGTAGGTGGTCGGCACGGCGGCGGCATAATCAACAAAATCCGCAGGGATTATTCATGGGAGGGTCAACGCACGAGGATTACTAAACATCTGCACGGATCGCAGACACGCTCTCTCTCTCTCACACACACGCACACACACGCACACACGCACACAGACACTGGCAGATTACTTTGCTTCCACCATGATAGTCCCACAACAAAGTAGACGCAGGCAAATGAGATCAACAGAGGGTGGAATTCAGAGAAGGCAATCCCGTCTGCTGCACAGCGTCAAGGTTTTAACGTAATCTGTGAAAAGTTAGGACGGATGGGCTTTGTTTGAGCTGATGGAGATGGAACTTGAAAGGTGCTGAAGTTGCTTTATAGAAATATATATGTGATACTAATGATAATTGTCTTACCTGTCCTCGCGGCAGCGATGTCTCCGAGGAATGCACAGCCTCAGATTAATCCGTATTGTACCACTAAACAAAATTCTGCTGCACAGACATCACTGTCGAGTCGCGGCGGCGACGCTCACGGCCACAAACCCCCCACCCCAAAAATATATATATTGTTGGTGCGCGCAGAAGATGCTGGCTCTTTTTTTGTCTGCCTGCCTTGTCTGCCTCTCCTTCTGTGTCTCTCTCTCTCTCCCTCTCTCTCTCTCTCTCTCTGTGTGTGTCAGGAGCACAAGTAGCCTATCTGACGGCGCGGTGTCTCGCGGGTTGCTGATTGGAAAGTGAAGCCTTGGTGCGCTCACTCACTCCGATGCGTCAAGTGTGTCTCTCTCTCTCTCTTCCCTCTCTCTCTCTTCCCTCCCTCCCTCCCTCCTCGAACCGTGCCGGAGCTGGTGCTGGACGCGCGCGGCCGTCGGAGAAAGAAAGAGAGAAAGAGAGAGAGAAAGAGAGAGCGCGCTGTCTTGTCTGAAACCCTCCTCGCGGCTCCGGCCATCCGAGCGGAACTGACTCCTTGCTCCGACTACTATTCCTACTCCTACTACTACTAATACGAGTACTACTACTCTTGCAACACCTCCTCCTCCGCTTGCTGCTGCTGGGATGTCCAAGCAGATGGACCATGTTGTATCCTGTAGGCCGGCTTGTTCAATAGCCTTCTGCGGTAAACAACCGGGAGGCTACATCCTAACAGCTGTACGAAAAAGAACACATTTGATGTAGCCCATGCACTCCCGATTTATTCATTTATTTATTATTCAACTTATGAATGAAACATCTAAAATGTTTTTGTTGTTAACCCTAACATAGGATACTGTTTGGGCCACTGAACCAGCTCAAAAACAATCATCTAGCAGGTGAAATTTTGTCCAACATTTTCTTTGTCATCATTATTATTATCCTAATGAATTAGTGTATTTCTGTAATAATTCTTATTTATGATTCATTCATTTGTAAGTGTGTCCTTTTTGTTTACATGGGACACAAGCATGGCAATACCATGTTTTCTGTAATCTCTGAAAATGATGCGTTGCACTAAATTGGTTTGAAAGTAAAGTCTGTTTACAGGCGTTAAGGAGTAGCCTCCTCCTGCATTATGTTCTGATAAATTGCCTCAAGTGATGTCACCTGAGTCAGCGTCGGTGGGGGCTGAAGACTAGTAATTTAAAACCCCCTCCCAAAAAAAGTGGAGGTGTCGGGTAAGAAAGTAGTGATTATCTCTGGTTGAGGCTCGTGGCTCGCGGCTACATTAGCAGCTACCGACATAACACACCCGAATCTCTTATCGCGGCGCCGGCTGGCAATTCAGTTGCATCATGGGTGTTCGTTCTTCATGAATTTTCATAATTTTATGAGAATTGCTGTTTCTGAACTGATGACACGAAGACATCAAGAACATTACCTGTTTCTGTTACCTCATGGGGTCCGCATCACTTCGTAAGATAATAGACTTTGAAAATATAATCAAACATTTTTGAATAAATAGTTGAATTTTGCAATAATAATTATTATTATTGCAGATAGAGCACTGCAATTACTGAGGCAATGCAATTTAAAGACACAATTACTGGCTGTACATGGACCCCCCTTAGAGCACCTGATTGGATGCACACTGGGAGATATTAACCCATGTGATTTGTTAAAAGTCACGGAAGTGACTTTATGTAAAATGCGGTACGCCACGGGTATTCGACTCTGGGAATGAGACTGCGCTGGAATTTCAGGATGTATATTTATGAAATATATCATCTGCTTGCAGAGATAAGACAAAGTTGCATTGAATTTCATTAAAACGAACAAAAACAAAATATAATTGGGGTCACAGTGACACCATGAACAACAGTGAAGTCACTGTGACGTCACTCGTACAACAAGTCCCTCAAGTGATTCCACAAAGACTAATACCACCTAATGTTCCCATTACGGTGAGTAAAGAACATGCAGTAAGTGCAGCTTTCCCAACAGACAACACCGGCTAATCAACCATTTCCCTCCTCGATCATTCATCTCTTTCTCTCACCATTAAACAGCAAAGGAAGAGGGGCTCTCTTCAATCAAGTCCGATCGCTTGAAAGGATCAATATTTGTCACTACTATTGACACGGGAGGCAGCAGGTCAAACGGGTCCGTGACCTCTCGACACCTCCACCTTAAAAATCGATGAGACAGATTCTGCGAACACCTGTGAGTCCGCCGGCATTCGCCGGTTCCAGCCGGCACTGTACATGGACGGTGATCGAACAGCTGAATCACCGATATTTACATCATCACAAAGGCCGGTCAGCACTAAAAGGAGTGCAGTGTGTCGGCGAAGGAGAGTCTCATAGAGGTTCGGCTTAAAATGTGTCAAAAACTGTAAGGGGCGATACCCAGCAGGTCGGACAGGTCACTCCTCACTACGCATCGTTCCTGCCTCAATATGAGTTCATTCGGAAGCTCTGACCATCAAAGAAGTTTCTTCCACTGTTGAGATATCAGATTTTTGCTTTCACAGGTGTTTCAAAATGCAACCTAGACACTTCAGATGTGCCCCAAACGGTTTATTTGTCTCTTGTTTACGCGCTTGTTTGTTTTTACCGGTTTCGGCAACACCTCATGGATTTGCATATTTATTCCCTGGAGGCTATAGCTACAGACGTTAACCAGAACCTCAGCGGAGGAAAAAAAAGCTGAACAGCTGAAGCTAAACGCCATTGCAGATTAAAAAAGAGAAAAAGGGCAGATGCTTATTACGGCTCCAATTAGACGTACTGTCCAACTTTCAGCTGTTTCAAAAACGGGTCCCAGATAGTCACATTGCACAGACCACACACACACACACACGCACACACAGCTAAAAAGCAATAAAACCACCAAAACCCCATTCGGCTGTTCCATGATTATTTCAGAGGTGTGACTTTGCAGAGCCGCTGGCTCAGCGTGCCATCATTTATTCCCCAAGTAAAGTATTCACATTGATTTCCCCTCCCTCATTAACAAGGCATGTAGTAAATACATTCATGACTCCCTGGGTTTTAGGCACCACATCCTGTTAGGAGTTTAGGCTTTCAAAGACCGCCCAACTAATGTGTTTATATCAGGGGGTCGGGGTTGTAAACAGAAGTTGTAAAAAGTGAGGGTGTTAAGCACAGTTGCAGAGGGACTCATGCAAAGAACTTTCAGAATATCCAATGAAAATCTTAAAAATACATATAATAATAATAATAACGTGTTGGTTGAGCCCTCAAAAGAGGACTTGATATTTTGTTTGCTTATTCGCCTTCTTGCAGAGAGATAAACGAAAAGAATTGATGCCACACTCTGTACGTTAAATATAAGGCTACCGTCAGCAAAATGATTAGCTTAGCATTAAAACTGGAAACTGATGAAGTTGCTGTTCCCAGTCAAGATCTAACGTGGCACGTAAACCCCGTAAAATGAATGAAAGTTGTTCTCACACTTTGGATTTTGTACAGATTAATCAAATAATGAGGATTAGTGAGCATTAGAGGTGCTGGCAGACATCATTTGTTTCATTTGGTCAGCGCCATGCTAGCCGTTTCCTCTAAGCCAATCACGTGTCTGTAGCGTTATATTTAATGGACATGCATGAGAGTTGTTTCTATATTTTCGTCAGGTTCTATAACTGGCTCATAGGGCATGGGTTTGGAGGAAAGAACCGGTCGGTTACTTGACAAATGAGTCAACTTTGAATTCTCAACCCAACCGTCCACCCGAACGTCCTGCCTGCATGGATTTCTTGCTCTTTAAATACTTCCTGGTTCACATTACATAGGAATCGACTACGTTGGTTACATACGAATCATATAGTGCATAACCTTTTGTAGGTACATCAATAAACTGTGGTAAATGGACTTGTACGTTTAAATCGCTTTTTTAGTCTCAAAAGAACTTAAAGCGCTTTATCCGTGCAAGGGGCCACCTGCACATCAGGACAGACCTCATACCCATTCATACCCATTCATACCCATTCATACACCGCAACGTGAGCAATTTGGTAAAGGACACAATGACATGGACTGGCAGAGCCGGGGATCGAACCACCGATCCTCTTATTGAAGGACGATCCTGCTCTACCCACACAGTCTTGCAGGTTTGTGTGATATCTTACGAAAAGTTACTCCTCATATTCGGTGCGTTTTTACACCTGTCAATGTCAGTCTTTTCAAAACAAACTTCCATCTCCACAGGAAACTCCGTTAGGTTTAGGCAACAAAACCACTTAGTTTGGTTTAGGATAAGACTGTCGTTGGGCTAGAATAACCACAGAAGTGCAGTTGCTGATATATGCACGTTACGTGACAAACAAAATCAACACCAACTTCTCGTTTCACGGGGAACGAACGGTGGGCTCCTGGCTGATAGATCGCAGTTCGTTACTTCGTTTTACTGTGTTGTATCACAGGATGTGTCCCGTGATAACAGACGTGCGAATTGGATGTTTTTATGTCAACGTTAAAACGCTGAAAACGCAGGTAAACACAAACTAATATTTGTTGTAATTGTGAACTGCAGGAAGTCGGGGAGTGAAAAGTGTGTGTGTGTTTGCGTGTATTTGTGTGTGTTTGCGCGTTTAATCCTGGGAGGGACACCGCGACAGGTGACAACAGGACTGAGGAAAGTTGCCACGTTTAATAAAACCCGTCAACCAGTCCGTGTGAAGGTTTCTTTCCATGAAAGTCATGTCTTCACTCTCAGTACCACAATTACATGCTCAAGTCTGCAATTAATTCAACCTTTGATCCACCATTTTTCCATGAACCCGACATAAGCCTTAATTATAGTGAGAGGGACTTAAGGAGATCCACTCCTTTCAAAAAATAAAAAAATTCAATTTATATGCAAGATCAGTGGTAATTAGTCAGAATGTATGGAGGATATTTCTCGTTGACCTGCAAAAGAGCGGAAAAGGAGAGAGATGATGTGCAGTATTAACCGGGGAAATCTCACAGCACGCTGCAGTCTGTAATAAATGAATTGAACCCACTGATGCTGCGGTCGGTCAGTGAGACACAGACCATCCAGGGACTGGACATTGAGGTCGTGAAGTCGTATAAGTACCTGGGTGTTCACTTGAACAATAAACTGGACTGGACTGACCACGCTCACGCCCTTTATAAAAAAGGAGACTCTTTCTGCTGAGGAGACTGAGGTCTTTTGGGGTGCAGGGAGCACTCCTGAAGACCTTCTTCGACTCCGTGGTGGCATCAGCCATCTTCTATGGAGTGGTCTTCTGGAGCAGCGGCATCGCGGCAGCTGACAGGAGGAGACTGGACAAACTGGTGAGGAAGGCCAGCAGCGTGCTGGGGTGTCCACCGGATACTGTGGAGGTGGTGGGAGACAGGAGGATGATGGCGAAGCTCTCATCCCTGATGAGCCACGCCTCCCACCCCATGCAGGACACTCTGGCAGCTCTGCACAGCTCCTTCAGTCACCGGCTGATTCACCCCCGGTGTCTGAGGGAGAGGTACCGCAAGTCCTTCCTCCCCGCTGCTGTCAGGCTGCACAACAAACTGCTCTCGGTGGACCACTAACACACTGAACACTTCTGAACACTTTAATTCATTCACCTCGTGCAATATCTTATCTAATCCGTGCAATATCCAATACGTTTAAGTATTTACCTGATCCGTCTGTATATTCTGTATATATATTCTGTATATACTGGTATATTTAATACTCTTCTTTACTGTCTTATTTTATTACTGTTTTACTGTTTAGTTTATTATATTACTTGATTTGTATCTTTTATTTTATTTACTTGTGAGCAACGCTGCTGTAATCCTGTAATTTCCCCACTGAGGGACTAATAAAGGATTATCTTATCTCATCTTATCGTACACACGTTCCGACTGTGTGCTGAGAGCGTCGCAGGTTCGAATCAGACTCTGGATATTTTCGTATCCCATCCTCTCCACTGCGAACAGCGTTCGTACAAGTGGAGTGCACGTGTGAGGTTGATGCAGCAGCACTTTTACTCGAAGGGTGCACCAGAGAGCGGCTCGAACCAGATGAAAAACAGAAGACATTCTCATTACCGTCCCTGTGATATCGCAGGTTATTTTCTCTCTTGGAGAACAAAACCATTGCGTCTGAAAGCCAGCCACAAATGAGGGGAGCTCACACTGGCCTGCCTGTGAAAGCCCCCCCGACACACACAAACACACACACTGCCGCCTCAGAACCACAGAGCAGCATATGATACAGACCAGAGCTGTCATCCTGGGCGGCCCCCCGGCTCTCATTACTCCGGCCGTATTTGTCCGTCCACGCTCAGGAAGTCTGCTCAGGCTCAGGCCTTTTTATCGATGGCCAATCGGGGTCATTACCAGGGATGGACAGCATTTCCTGTGCAGTCATAATTAAGTCATAGTGCTGCAGTCATTCATCAGTGAGGTTATAGTTTGACTGAAAGCTCTTAACGCCCACATGGCCAGCTTTTTCTAAATGGGGTTTCGCAGAACTTCGAGATCGCGGGAGCCTCTTTGTCCTTTTCTTATTATGATTGTGAAGCCTTGTCAGGGGACGTTGTGTTAATGGAGCAGTCTACGGACACACACACACACACACACACACACACACACACACACACACACACACACACACACAGGTGCATGATTTGTGCAACCCCTGGTGTATGTGATGAACAAAACACTCGTCCTTCCACACGTATTAAAATCAGTCCTGTCATCTGTTACACCCGAGTCATCATGTGTCCGACCCCTCCCCCCCCCCCCCTCAGGGGATTGGATCAGAGTGCTAGCAGGTGGGAGAATTACAGTGCATGCTGTGGCTTGTGCAATCGTGAACACTCAGCATCCTAAAGCTAATTTTCAGCAGTACTGTCACATTGATTTCCGCTGACGCAATCCTGCGTTTTGACTATTAAAAACAACATGCACGATGTGCAAGAGCGGGGAGGCAGAATGGACAGATTCTTGTTAAACATCTACGTGAGATAGTCAACGCGCAGAATGGATCAGTGCTTTTACCCTTGCTGTTAATGGATTAGAAAATAAAAGAAAGAAATAAAGGACAACATGGGATGCAAGTGAGAAAGTCAGCAGAGACCCTCATCAATTTGTGGCACAGGCGAGGTTTAAATGTGGCTGCGAGACAATAAACAGAAAAGACAGTTAAATCTCTATTCATCCCTTGATGGGGGAGAATAACCTTGTTTTATGGGCTGCGCCACAACGCAGAAAATTTGTTCCTGAAAAAGTCATTAGCAACTTGCTTGTTTTATGGGGTGACATGCCCTCTTGTGACCAATGCTGGGCATTTGTTTTTCTCTGTAGAAGCCTCTCTTTGTCAGATACTTAAACACAGGAGAAGGCGCTCAGTGGAAAATACTTACAGACACTACAGTCCATACAGCAAATTAGTCTGGTGCCTGCGTGTGAAAGTCTTTACTGGAAACAACTGGTTAAACACAGATGTGCTGTTATGAGCACAAGCGGGATAGCATTAACAATTAAAAATGTAAATTTTAGGAGGGGTATACATTATTTCAGTCCCAAGCGGCTCCTCATATTGTAGTCTATGTGATGTATGTTATTTGCCCAGCCATTCTGCGTGCTGATTAATGGTTTTCCAGTACAAGGAAAGGTAGAACACTTTGTCAGCTCGTGCACATACATTTGGGTATCTGGAACACCCAACACACTGTAAGACAACCCAGTCATCAACCAAGAGATCAGAAAGCATGGGATTCATCAAGCCAATCAGATTTGGCTCCCCTTCCTACAATGTCACATGCAGGCTCATTAGAATACCCCCCCCCGATTTAAGAATTACCTTTACAAAAGTACAGCATATTTTTGAAAGAGACAGGCGCTAAAACGGAGCTTTCAGACAGATGTTGACAGCAGGTATAGTCACACAGACAGTATGGGAACATTAAATCACTTAAACGTTGTTCTAGTAGAAACCATAAATACAAGTATGAACCTGAAAATGAGCATGAAATGTCCCGTTTTTCTCATCATTAAAAGACGTTTTCAAACTATGTTTATAAACACTAGATAAATTCCACATGCCAGGTCCTTGGATTTGGAATAATCTAAACTGTTCCAGATAAGAGTCACTGTTCTGGGCTGAAGTTAAATTAACCAAGTAGAATTCTTGGTTGCACTTCATTTTACGGCACACGAATAAGACATATAAGATGTATTTCGTATCAAATTGGATAAAAACTAGACAAATTGGATAAAAACTAGAGCTATGTCCTTCTTTAGACAGTAAAAGAACTGTTATACACTAATTGGCTCTGTAATTAGAAAACGCATGTAATGCCGTATTGGAACCTAGATACTTAGACAACAGTATATACCAAATTATACTTTAATTAGAAAGCAAATAGGATATCCTCACAAATAATTAGACGCCATTTAACAAGATCATAGTCTAATTAGAAAACAAATACAATGCCATATCAGATCCAAAGTATGCTGCAGTTAAGATGATATTCCACCCGTACTACCAAATGATGCCGTAATTATGTAATGACACCAACGTGGGTCTATCACAAGTTAATTATACAACATGAGCTGTAATTAGATGAATGATCTGCTGTATAATATTTGCCATAGCCTTTTGTCACGCAAAACACAGAGAGCTCAGACTTCATCGATAGAAATCTGTACCGTAAACTGAAGTCAAACCACATTTAGTTTACACAAATGTGCATATATTAGTACACGGGTTAAATAAACCTACATATGGTATTTTATCCGATGGCCATATATTATTTTATTGTTAATTGATTGTTTCTGTATTGCAGTTTGGGTCTTGTGTTGTCCTAGTGGCTCGCCTGTGAACGACTAATTAATTTGCATTGATTTATGACTCAACAGTAGCAGAAATGTGGGTAGCACTTTATAATAACTACACACTATGAAGCATTAGCTAAGTATGCGTAAACACTTAATTCATCATTTATAAAGCATTGTTCCTACATTAATAATTCATTAGTATGCAGTTCATAACAACAGTTATAAAGGTTTCATTCTTGATTAATAAGCCCGTCTAGTATGTGTTTTATTATTGTGTTTTCATACTTTACAAATGATGGATTCCCCATTTGTAAATGAAGTATTATATATCTTACAAACCAATTATTAAGGAGTTGTAGATGATTAATAAGATAATTTATAAAGTGTTAGTAAATGATTAATAACTTATTTAGATGTACATTATTCATGCATTTATATATATAATAGTTAGGGACTATGTAAATATATGCTTTATAAATGCATATTAATACTGCAATTCATGATTAATTCATGATTTATTAAGGTAGTTACTACTCGTTAGTAAAGTGTTTTATGTGAGCTCATCTAAAGTGAGGACTATTTATGCCTTATAAAGCATTTATTAAGTATATTGTGTGAGCTCATCTAAAGTGAGGACTATTTATGCCTTACAAAGCATTTATTAAGTATATTGTGTGAGCTCATCTAAAGTGAGGACTATTTATGCCTTATAAAGCATTTATTAAGTATATTGTGTGAGCTCATCTAAAGTGAGGACTATTTATGCCTTACAAAGCATTTATAAATGACATTGAAAGGCCAGCAGTGCCTCAAAACACATGTTTTTGAACATAACAGGCAAATAGACAACACAAAGTGATCAAAAACACATTAATATTTAATGCAAGATGCAAACAATATACTGTTAAATACAAACCTCATCCATTAACCAGGAGCTTTGCATATTAGTTTACATTAACTCATTTACTCATACTTAACTAATGCTTCATAGTGTGTAGTTATTATAAAGTGCTGCCGAAATGTGTAATGAAAGACTCATGCTAAGCTAAATGTCATGGAAAACTGAAATCCGTTGTGTCATGCACAAACCTACCTCTGCCTGTTTGCATGTTCTCCTTCTCCCAAGGTGTCTCCGCCAAAGAATTCCCCCGTGGGCTGGCACACATATTATTAGGCACGGGAGACAACAAGCGGGGAATGTGTAGAGGGGTGTTTGGTTGTACTGTTGTTATTCATTAGGTTATTGCTTAGACTCCCCACAACTTTACTGTTTTGGTTCATTACCTCCTCGAGGAGCATTTAGCAGCTAGAGAGCCAGATATTTCCCTCGGGAGTTGGTAGAGACCCAAAACAGAGCTAAAAGAGTGAAGATAGGTGGACACAAACACGACTCCAAATGAACTGCTGGATGGGAAAATAAGCAACAATCTGCAACCAAGTTTGCCATTTAAACCTAGAAGGTGAAATATCAATGTTTTGTTTACAGCTTGTTTCTGCCGCTCCCAAAAGAAATCTTTACATTTTAAGTTGAAAGAGTAGTTCGAGTCGTTTGACATTTTGCAAAATACGCCGATGCATTGTTTCCCATATGACATGTGACAGAAATGTCAGGGTATCTCTTTAAAATCCAGACAGGGAGCTATTTTGTCAAAATAGGAAAATATGAAGCGAATGAAGACATGTCACCCTCAAGCCTCGACGCCTAAATGCTGGAAAACAACAATAAAAAGTTGATGTTATGTTCACAGCATAAACTGAACATGTGCTGGGTGCAGACAACTTTTACCTCTCTCCTGTCAGACTCTGTGTCTTCTCTACAATCCTTACCGGCCCACACAAAACAAGCACTTCATCTCACATCAGGAGGACGCACAGGTGGAACAATGTCTGACTGCTCTTGTCGTCGTGTGTTTCTCCAAATGAAAGAGCATTTTTTCCTTACAAATAAGCCCCCTTCTAGTCAAAACCCATTTGAGTGGATATGACCACTTGTTAAGTGCTTGTGCTCTCGTTGTTCATTAACTGTTAATGAACAGTGACGGAGTGAGCAGGGACATTACTGACAACAATTAGACAGGCACTCATACAGAGGCTGCACGGGTCAAAGTGCAGCGGATTAATTACCTCGGTGGGATGCAGCAAAAAAAAAAGAAAAAAAAAAGGAAGTTACGAGAGAAAATACACCGGCAAAGGATGTGTTGTATAATTCCCTTCCGAGATATTTTAAGGCAAAACAGGAACATGATCTTAAGATTAAAGGCTCTGAACGCCGAGCCGGAGGAGAAGACAGCAGCATTCACCTGTGAATAGAGATGTATTTTTTCCCCCCACCGGATTGGAAAAAAAGATTACAAGCAGAGGTAGAGTGGAAGGCGGCACGGGGAGAAGTGCGGTGTTTTAAGGCGCGCCACCTCATCACCCACGAGTGACGCACTGATCTTCATTTCCCAGCTCACTCTGGCGCGTCTCATCTCATCACACCTTTCCAGGTGCAGTCTTCTGAGCGGTTCCCTTGGTGTCAGCTGCGCCCGCTGAGCCGCTGTAGAGGACAAGCTAACAAGGAGCCGCGGAGGGAGACTCTGCTCATGTGATAACGGGGGACCTAGTTAGACACACCATCAAGTCACACACTCTCGTGTTCACCCATACCGTGTGTGTGTGATTTTGAGTCGATTTATTTGTATTCATGTTGAAAATAACCTCATGCACGTGATCTCCCCAAACATGACTCGTGACTTTAGCTCAGCTGACAAGTGGAGAGGTACCGGGCATTTGGGTTGCTCACACATCTGTGTTGGCTGAGGTCACATGGCTGTCATGTGAGAGTCACGAATTAGGGTGTGAATTGGTGTGAAACTTCCTGGGAGGTAGCTGATGTCGCGCCACCTGTCCGTCTTCAGAAGGGATTATTCCAGCTGGACATGGACGGCCTCCTTCACTCTTCTTTCTAACCATCCGTCTTGTTTTCTTGACGTTCTCTTTCTAATTTAGTTTTTTTTCCCGTTAAGCCACACTGGACGCTTTTTTTAGCACAGTACTCTTAATTGCGTGGGCTGCGAGGCGCACATCACCGCCAGAGCGACATCAGCTTAGTAGGTTATCCAGTATGGACCGATAAACATCATGTTTGGCTTCTATCATATTCGAACCCTGTCTCCTATGTATAATCTCAAACAAAATGCTAAACAGAACAATCCGATCACGGTAAAGATGGATTAGCGTTTGTATGGTTATGTTTAAGCAACTCATATTATTTGGTTAAGATAAGAACGATAAATAGTGGCTTTGGTTAGATGTCACTTTTCAAAATCGCAAGTACTTGACATAAACTTGAGAATGTGGTGCGTTCCGACTGAATGGTAGGGAACTACGCGAGAAATATATGGATGGAAACAACGGGCCTTTCTCATTTGCCGACCCAGAAATCGATCTCAGCGCTCCCATTTTGAAGGACATCTCAGTTCCTAAATGCATCTCGAGGAGCGAGGAGGTTCGCCAGAGGAGCTACAAGCGAGGAAACACCGGTGTATCCTTTGCGTTCGTCTTTTCGGCACTAAAATAAAAGACACAGCTGGAATAACTTGAAACCTTGGTGAGAGACTCAATCTTGCTGCCCTTTGTGTAGAAACTCTCACGGTGCCGTTCTAACCGCATTCCTTCGTGACATTTCACCTCGACATGTTTTTATATATCGAATGAAGGCCACATCCAATTCAACTGCTATAACGGTGACAGGCTTACAAGTGCAAACAGCTGCTGTCGTCCAATTATTATATCAACGAGAACATTCTCCTGCATTCAGCGGCAATTTGCTCTATTTCCTCTGAATGATAAATTTCACTCAATTAAATGTCACTCCTTATTTGCATAGTATCTGTCATGCAAACATTTGTAGCGCGTGATTCAATAAATATATATATATTGCATGGCATTTATATATATAAGGCAGGTGGGTGGTCGGATAAAGTAACGGTAAATGATGGCGGTTGAACACGAAACGGGAGCTTCTCTGGGTTCAGGGCGTTGCGAGGAAATAAGGTTATTGTGATTTACATTTGTGACAAACAGTTAAATAAAAAATATACTGTAAACAACCAGTAAAAAACAGCAATACAGACATGTGATGCAGGGAGGACGTATTGTTTTAGTGTCCTTGATTGTGAACCGTCTGCTGGTAATGGCATACTCAATGGTTTAGTTAGTATGCAGTATGCAGTGTATACTGATTTAATATGTAGTTTGCAGGACATTACTGTGCAAGTTTGAACCAATGAAAGAAAATCAATTGTGACACGACAGGATGTTTTAAATTGTCTAGAATATTTAACCAAAACCAATCTTTCTCAAAATGAGCCATCTTTCCTTCAACCTTTTTTCATAACCGCATCCTAACCTGGAACCTGGTCTCCCTGTGTTATGTACGAGGATGCAGCACTTCATGTGATAATGGACGAAAAAGGCTCCCAGGGAAAATAATCCATGGCGCGATTACATTTTCTCCAAAAGCACATTTGGCAACAGCATTTAGTGGTAGATAAAAGTGTTACGAGACAGTGTTGTTATGTGGCAAGATTTGGGATGCATTCAGCAGAACAACAACAACAACAACAAAAACATAGATGATTTCAGTGTGAAGCAGCCTGCAGGCATTACAGCACCCACAACTTCTTTTGGAACAATACAATGCAACGTTTTTTTGGACTCTCTCTTTCAAGTGCTCTCTTCATCATTCCTGTCTCTACCGTTCGCTTCTGTCAACTTCTGAGGGAATGGCAACCTTATAAGTTGTCTGGCAGACCACCACTGACGTCAGCCTCCAATAAATCACCAACAATTCAGGTAAGCAAAGCTAATTAGAGCAGAGAGCCAACGGCAGCATCTAGTGAGTGGGTTTTACAGCATTGTGTTGTCTGCAGCAACAATAGTTCTTTGTCATATGTTGTGTTCGGCGTGACAATGAAACCTCTCTCGACGGCAGTCGCTCACTTGTGGAACAACTGGAAATGTGAAGAGAGTGTGTATGTGTGTGTGTGTGTGTGTGTGTGGGGTGGAAAAAAATGTACGTGATCAGGGCAGTTTGATTCGTTTCCTTTTTTGCCTGCTGAGATCTGTGACTCAAAACCACAATACGAAGTTGTAGTAGTAGTAGTAGTAGTAGTAGTAGTAGTAGTAGTAGTAGTAGTAGAGGTATTTGCATAAATTTGGTCTTTGCTAAATTTTCCACAGATGAATTATTCCAGAAGGCAAACATTTGGTGCTGGAGTGAACGGAGTGGTTCTAGCCGACACCAGTGTCAAACTCAGCTGCACCGTCCGATAACATCGACGCTGTGATATTCCTTTAGCGAACACCCAGTGTGACGATAATGTTGGTTGACAGCCTATATTAATAAGGCACCGACTGTATTTATACTGATCTGCAGTCTGTAAATACAAAGACAGATGTTTACTTATTATTTTATGAGGTTAGCGTGCTAGCTTATGAGGTTAGCGTGCTAGCTTGTCTGTCTTTGTGGTATGTCCTAGCTGTTTTGTTGTTTTGTTGTCTAACGTTAGCTAACGGTAACGTAACTAGTTGAGACATAATGTTACTAAATTAAGAAACATTGACCATCTGTATAAATAGTTTAACAAGTCCCCTTGCTTCAATGAACCAATACACCAGGTCATCACAATTGCATCGTTCAGTAAACTTTTCACGAGCGATATGGAGAAGTTGAAAAGGTCAATGCAAAGTTGTATGCAAACCAAAGATAACAATCAGCCTAAGAGAAAGTGGAACTTACTCCATTTGATAGGCCGACTGTATCCCAAAGCTTTCCTCACACCTTTCATGCCTCCCTGCTCCCTCACTCAGCTCAGTGGCAGAGATAAGAAGCGAAAAGCCTGTTTTGAACCTCAGCACAAAACAGCCCTAATGGTCTTAGATCATGTTCGCTCTCTGACACGCCATTAAGTGCTAAATGTTCGGAATTGCATTACTGCAGCTTCTAAGATTAAGAGTGATAAGGAAAAGCTGTTATTCCTATATCCTCTGTGCTCACCAGCAGAAGGCCAGAGCTTTCTGCTGATGAATAATTCACGTAGCCAAATCATCTGCCACAAAAAGATAAAGGCCCTCCAACCACTCCTCAAGTGTATTGATTTTTGTTCCCCTTATGTGGGACTGAAGAGTGTCAAATGGATAATGGAAGCACAAACTGTGAAATATATATATGTATTTAAAAGAAAGAGTCATAAAGCACTTTCATTTAGCTTTTTTATTTATTTGGACACATCAAGGACAGAAAACATTGCAACGGTGAATTAAATGTCTCGTGGGAGTTGAGGCTGTCTGATTAAAATCACATCTTTCCAAATGAATTATTAGAATATCTAAAATATATTTACGGTTCAACATACACACATATTTACCATCTAACCCTTAAGAACTCTTCTGGTTACGTGATTTACTAGCCAGGTTTCATGAGTCAGGTTCAAGCTCTTTGGATTTCTATTCTTTATCCAAAGTTTTATTCTTTGATTTTATGTTTTAAACTTTGGGAAAAATGATTTGCATCCTCAAGTCAACTAAAATAACAAAAGTTAGCCTTATCTGCAGTTTTCATATTCATTTTAAATTTGTTTCTTAATTTGTTTGGCTAAAAATCATCCAATATATCAGAAATGCTTTATTCACAAAGCTTCCAAGGGGGTGGGCTGCGTGTATGTTTTGACTGACAGATGACTACTAAACAAATCTGAGCCAATACCTGGAGCTTACAAGCCAGTAACATGGATGTATAATGGGGGCTCTGTGTGGCACCGCCACCCAGCTTTGCTGCTGATTTGTCTCAGTGGCCAGTCACTCTGCAACCCAAAAAAATCCCCTGCAACCCAAAAAGGATTTTCCCCAAAGACCACCATTATAAAAAAAAAAGGAGGTCCAGGAAAGCGATTTTAAAGTGGGTGACGCCATCACAATATAAAGTCCATGGGCCAAACAACATGAACATTTGCATTGGGCTGCACAAAGCAGAGCACAGAAGCTGAAGAACTTTCTTGGCTCTTTTCATGGAACTTTTTTTTGTATGTGCTCTGCGAGCAATTTTCATCCAAGTGCACTCAGTGCGCCTTCTATAAGTCCGCTGCAGTTCTTATAATACGTCAATGACCTGAGAGTAGTTTTATTCAATGCAACGAGCCAACTAGCTTGCCATCTAACAGGGAGAGCATCCCCCACAGGATGTGCAGCTTTTCCAGCAAGCCAAGGCGGCGACACAAGATGTGTGCACTCGTGGTCCCACCTCCAAAAGGCTGAAACTCCTGTCCGTGTGTACATAAAGACATTTAAACTACAGCTGAAAACGTGTTTCCATTATTACCGTCTGTTGACTACAGGCTATCCTTTTGTCACATAAGTGGATTTTATGCAAAAGGTTGCATTCACTTACATTTTCATGTGCAAAGCTTTACTGTGAGAATTCAGTAACAATCCTCAGACACAACAGACTCCAGAAGAAACGTAGTTTGGAGATTTTTTAAAATCTGTGTGGAACAGCTCACACAAAACACATACTGTGTGTGCGCCTACAGATTTGCTGATAGTGTCTTTATGCAAGGAGATTTCTCAGTCTACAATTTTGGCGAACTTTAAAAAAAAGTTATTTGTCGCCATTTTTACGCTTTCAAAACGTTAAATAAACACTTTAAAACACTTCTTGAGACATATAATTTGATTTCACGAAATACATAAACTGCATCTGAGGAAGTTCTGACAAACTATTTGCTTCAATGCGATTTTCTGTCACCAACAGCTGCAGATCTGCATTAGATCAAAGTCTGATAGACAAAGAGAAATGTGCAATTGTTCCTGTGGTGCCTCTGCTCACTTTTAAACAGGCATTTACAATCGGATCCTATAAGGGCTGATAGCCAGCTTGATGAAACACGAACTGAATGGATGGCCCCCTCTGCCAGTACACCTGATCCACCATTGGCTTATTTTAATCTCAATAAATACATCGCCTATGTGACAGCCGATCGCTGGCCCCTCCAGTCGGCCTGTTCTCCATTCACACCGCTGCAGGCCCGGGCTATAGAAACCCCTTCAGGAAGAAAGCCTTAATGAGAAATTTCATGCCATATATCTCTGGGTCTAATGGGAATGGAGTTGGAAGGAGAGAAAAAAAAAAAAGTTTTACATTAAGAACTTTATCCTTTTAACTTCATGGAGAGTTTACTTGAGTCTGTAAAGAGAGGAGATGAGTGGTGCAGCAATACATTACGAGGAAGAGAGCAGCCCTACGTCGGCTTTGTTGAGAGAGAGAACGTTTCATTCATGAAATGCTGCAGGTCTCTTAGATTTGGACGCTAACAACGCTAATAACTCTAAGTCGTAGTATCAGGAAGGTAAACGATTATTTAGTTTATGGAACTCATAAAACAGATTTCAGGAAACAAACTAAATCACAGAATAAAAAAATTCTATAATTACCGGTAAGCAAAAGTAATTAATTAAATGTGCCTTGATTGACATTTTAGCATGATACATACTTTATGCAAATAGATAAATACATTTTGTTTTAATCCTTACCCAACGAGTGAAATTGGCTGACGAAGTGAATGAATAATGTCATATTAGATTCCAATTGACCATATTTTTTTAACCAGTAACATATACACAATATTTACACATCTAAGCAAGTGTCTCACAAGTTTTACCAGTATTATACCATCAAAATGATTCAAATAGACCTTGTAGTTCGAGATATGCACTCTCTTTAGTATGCAATTTTCGAGCAGAGGCCTAAAAATAGGGCTGGGGTTTAAGAGGTTAAACAGGAATTGTACTAAATTGTAGTACACTATTTGAGTAAATGCAGCCTACTTAGTTACATTCCGCCAGTATACAGTACCATAACTTGGATGTGCCATTACTGTACAGTGTATAGCAGCCATGCTGCGACTACTCCGGAGACGCGAACTCTCTTGATAACTGGATTCCCATTTTAGAACACATCACAAGTGTCGGCTAAGGATGATAAGTGACTCATCACGGTTCATTAAGCGCACGCCAGTGAACGTTCCACGGAGACAATTTAGAGTACAAATCTTCTATACTCCCAGACCCACCGTCAAGCGTAGACAATAGTAGGCATTACCGTTGTTGAAGAAATGGAATTGACTTGTGCCCTCGCCACATCCTAGTCAATCTTTTTCCCCACATTGAAGTTCCTAATATGGAAATGCAAACAGGAAGAGGAAAGAGGAAGACAATCACGTACATGCATAAATGACTGGATTGGCAAGGCCAGACCAACAGCGCTGCCCCATTAGGCATTGTTTGCAGAGGTTGTTTAACAGATACGAAGCTTCCCTATTTAAAAAGGTGTTTTCTTCCGTAATAATGTGGATGACATTACATTTTTCCAAATATTGAATGGGTGTGAGAAGAGCTCCCAAACATCGGCGATGATTCGACAATAGCTTGGCCGCCGTCTGTATCTGGAACACATTAGGAAGAGAAAAGCCTCTATCAGATGAAGAAAAAAGAATGTTAGTGAGCCCCAAAAACTACTCTATAATAAAGAAATTACAGCTCAATAACTCCTGAATAAAACAAAGTTATGCCTCTCTGGCCAAGAGCTATATACACCACAGGACATTGCTCTCTGACTGACACTGCCATTGTGTAGGAGAGGGTTTTGTGTCAAAGTCTAGCACAAACTGGGAGTTATATTTTGTATAAACTTTATGTACCTTTGCCCTTTTTGTACCAGTTAACCTTTTAAACAGTCTGAATGTGGATTTAAACGCTGACAGTGATGATCTTAGGAGGGTTTATCAACAGTCCCCACTGGCATTTATAGCTCCATATTTTCTCTGTATGCAGAGTATTAAATCCCCAGCAGGGAGCTGGTTAGCAATGAGGCTTTATGACCTCATACGACGGACACAATTGTGAGAGATGCCAAATTGCATTGAGAAGAATCTTTTTGACCCGAGCAGACAGTTTGAGTTTCTGCTTTTAAAGTTAGCACGTCGAACTGTTGAATATGTGAAAAAGCAAAAAAGAATGGCCTCACCCCACATGCAATCCTCACTCTCGATGGTATTGTCTCCAGCCCGATGTTGTTTCTCACACACACACACACACACACACACACACACACACACACACACACACACACACACACACACACACACACACACACACACACACACACACACACATATAGTGCTTGTTACAACACAAACTGACGACATAACCGATCAGACAAACACACTGCAGCCTTCATGTGTTGCTTTCTATCGTAATTAACTGATTCATGAGAAACGATTAAGAACTAAATGGCCATGTTTAGTTTCAGGCAACCATGCGAAGCGACCATAACTGCTGGATGAATCACTGATGGTAAAGAACATAATGTGGATTAATAATACAAATACTCCATTTACGCTTAGTCAGTAGCCTCCACAGGGTATGTCCAATGAAGCTTAAATATCTTTGTTCTCAAAAGGAGACATTCTGCGATCAATTGTGTCGTTTTATTATATTTTATATAGTGTGCATTTTCCATACCCAATATTTTATTTTATTGTGTAACCCTGTTTGCTGCTGCCACAGACAAATTTCCCCTTGGGGATGAATGAAGTACTTTTCTATTCTATTCTATTCTAATCATCTGATCCGCTTTCTCAATACATTCTTTCTCAATGCGTTTGTTGCTGTTCAACGCGTCGGTTACTTCCCCCGTGAGGCCTAACCCCCGACGCACGCGATACAAAATCCAGTTTGTTCAACTGACAAGTTAATGCCACACTTTATAACGAAACAAGCGGACTACTGTTCAGTTAGAATGTTAGATGTGCTATCCTAGGTTGTTATGTAAGAAAAGAAAAAAAACACTTATCACTGTCACTGAAAAGTAACTCTATAAACTTAAAATCTGAATAGTGGCCAGGGCCTTCATTCACCTCAACTGTTTCTATCTAAAGCAGGCTTTTACGAGAGACAAGCCTTTCTTCCCTCTTTCCTTATCTGCTCCCATTTGCCCCGTTAACGTTTCTTTCAGGTAAAATAAAAAAAGTAATTTTTCTGTCCTGGAAGACTATCTATATGTCACTGTTCAAAACCTTTTAGAAAAACAAAAAGGAGATTTTGAAAAATGTCCTCCCAGACGAGCCCCATGCCCCAGGAACGCCCCCAGCATCCAGAGAAACAAGTCTCTGAAAGGTGATGTTGGAGGAGAGACGGGAGGCGACACAACACAAACCAGATTAAAACTCTAAATGGTGTTTTGCACAAGACGATTAGTCATCACCCAGACATCTCACACGGGCGTCCATTTGGGACACATTCACAATGACTCACAGAAAGTGTTTTTCATTTAATTATGCAGCATAATCCAATGGATAGAAAAAGTCAAATGCTTAACAATCATCATGTGCCAACGAAAGAAATCAAGAGAGAACACTCTCAACAATCTCAACATGAACAGCCATGGGATGCAGCGTGGCGAAAGCTCTCAAGAGAGTTTGTGTGTAATAAAGTCCATCAATCCATCCATGAGCTATACCCGCTGATCCCCGCTGACTTCGGGCGAGAGGATGCGTACACCCAAGACGGACGCAATAAAATCATCCAGCACAAAAGAGCAATAATTCTCCTGGAATTTGTACAAGAGGGAGCCGTCAACAAGTTTAGAGTGGACATTTGAAATCCAGTGATACCACAATAGATATAATACGAGGAACACACGAGGCTGTGATTCAGAGTTCATCGCAGTAAGAGCAAATGCAATATCAGAGAAACTTAGATTCCAATAATGCAAATGTGATTTAAAAAAAAGAAAGGTGTTTGTTCCCCACTTTTGCACAAAATCCAAGAGCAAGAACAACAACAACATGTTTGAATGCCAAGAAAGCATTGATGATGCTTCAACCCATTTGATGTCTAAAAACAGACACCACCGGTGACTGTCTTTTAACAGACACATGTGTAGACAAGCGCTCGTTGTGGACAACAAATGAACAAGCAGTGGACTTAACGAACACACGAAGGGTGGAGATCACACAATATGCGGTCAGTGATATTTAAGATACAAAACCTCTTTCAGAACATGGCTCAGGCTTTCGGTCTGAATGCAGATGGACCACATACGTTCTGTTTCAACATGGCAAGACACGTAGAGACGGAGCTTTGATGCCGGGGTCGTATTCCTCGTCTGGTGGCAACGCCACACGTAGTTGGAGGAGATTTCTGGGAAATATGTTGATTGATATTGATCATTATTGATGTTTTTTCTTTTGAAACTGTCGTTAGTGCGCGTCTTATCAAGAAAATGTTCATTTTTTTATTATTTTGTATTTTGTGAAAACGTTGGAAAACTGGAACAGCGGGACTTAGTGCTTCAAAAAACACTAATATATATATATATCTATATATATAGATATATATATAGTGTTTTTTACTTTCATTTCAACACAGTCTATTGATTTTTAGGCCTTGATAATTCAACAATTTCAACATATGTATCATGAAACTTACATACAGAGCCCACATACACAGACTTTTGAGAGGGAAAAGGAAATGGTGATCAAAAGGGATTACAGCTTTTCTAATGAAGTATAAGGTTCTCAGACATTCCATCAAAATGCAAAATATTCATTGTTTTTCTGACAGAATTATGGAAAAACTTTTCTTTTTAAGTTTATTTCTTGTGTCTCAAGGGCACAAGCTTTCACAAAAACAAGAAGAAAAAAAACACACACACCCACGGAATTATTAAATCAGTTGTCTTGAGACTTTAGGTATTCATCAGTCAGGTTTGCCATTTAAAATGCGACGCATAACAGAACCCACACTCCTACCAGACCTCCATCGTTAAATGAACAAGCCTCGGTGAATATGAAGTTCTTCCCCACCACCACCACCGAGCAGGTAAACCAGAGCAGTCCTTCAAAAGCTGATGTTCTGCAGCTCATTACCGTCTTATCTGCACCGCAAACATCACGTGATGCAGCCCGAGTCATCGTTAATGTTGAAGCAAAGCGGCCAGGCTCTGTAATGTACATTTACTGTGAGTCTGATCACCACATTCGTACAAAGGTTGTCTCAGTTTGAAAGATTATAGAACCCAGTTATTCTCCAAGCACCCACAAGTGCAATATATTTTATCAGGGTCGTCAAATAAATTAGCTTTATTTCTTTCTGTTAACTTTTATTTAACATTTAAATTTGCAGTACACCTTAGAGCCTTATAAGAGAGCCTGCCTGAATATTGTTCTGGTAATTGTGGACCACTTTACTGATGGGAGGAATAAACTAAAGCCTGTTAACTAAGGCTTAATGCATTTATTGCCAAGCAAGTAACCAATCCTGAGGGTGACGAGCCTCTCCTCCCTGCTGATCGACAAGATGTTAGAGCTGTCTGAGACGACTTCCTACAAACCATTTCCCAGCAGTCAGCAAACAAAAACTCCATTCAGACTGCACTTCCAAACCATCGAAAGAATACAAATAAAACTGGACTTGAAGCTGTTCAGCATCTTAGCAGACGTTCATTTACCTGGATGATGCTTTAAATTGTCGGGTTGTATCCACACGGATGAATGCATTTATTGTAAGTCGCTTTAGATAAGCTAAATAAACTTAATGTATTCATTTCCAATGATGACCATCCACCTTGGAGCACCAACTCTCCTTAAAGTGCGGTTGCAGCAACTTACACTCCTGCAGATTCCTGCTCTACGACATCGGGAGGATTCGCCCCTTGGAAAAGAGGCAATTTAAGGTGAGTTTCTAGATTCTACAAACTCACCTTAAACTGCCTCTGTTCCATCTTCGTTGGAGCTTTCCAACGAGGCCTTTGGTGCCATCGTGTCACTTTTAAAAGTGTTGTCATGCAGCATGGAACAACAGCATTTTTAGAGACTTTATCAAACTAACAAATCCAACAATGAGTGTCTTCTGTGATTGCTTATCCATTTATCAGTGTTGATAGGAGTTGTCGTTAGTTTAAGCCTACTGTGGGCAAGATATATCCCATGATGCATTGAGTTGAGTGAGTCTGTCAACTAATCAAAAGGCTGTGTTGCAGACTGGGCCTGTGTTGGGTTGCAACAGCGCTGATCTCAGAGGCCACGCACAATGGAATAACCTGACATTCACCCCATCCTAGTACCATGTAGAGCTGTGCAACAAAACGGACACGGAGAGTCAGTTTGAGAATTTTAAGAACATGTGAATATGACGCAAACAAGTCCATGTTCAGGTGGTGAGCTTTTATAGCCGTAAAACACACAGGGCCCAGGTGAGGCTCATCAGCTGACGACCATGAGTCAGCAAGAGAAAGAGCAGCCAGGAAAAGAAACACTGACCCCTAGTGGATTGGAGGGGTCGTCACAATCACCAAAAGTATAAAACTTTTTAAAAAAGCGTCTCTTTGCTCTAGTTTGGAAATAAATATATGTACAATATATTTTCATATTCATGTTGCAATGGATATATACGTATAATGGACGGGGGCACAAGAAGGTAATGAAATAGAATACCTACAGTTGTGTAAAGAAAAATCCATATTAGATTCTGTATGAGCCAAGCATCATGAAGACCAACACTGCCTGGTAATTATACTCCACGCTGTTGCTACGCTGGTGCCAGCACGTGTCTGGTTGTCTGAAAAGATGAGTTTATTAAAGCTGCAGTCACCGACACTACGTTTGTTACACTTTGGGTTTAAATCAAAGTTTCTACCGTTGGAAGCAACAAAAACATGGCTGTCATTTTATCGTTCATCAACATTTATTTTATGGTGGTGTTTTCTGCCCACCCGGTGTTTGACTATTGTTTGTATCTGTTATAATAAGATTGCACTGACCAAGTTGACCTCTGGAACATTGCTGAAAACTTAGTCAAACTTCTTTTTGGCAGAGACGAGAACGCAGGCCGGCGGCAAAAGTATTGCAAACCACCGAATTGAAACATCCACTTTCAGTTTTAACACTGACTAAAAAAGAACTGTTTGCTTCATTTTCAGCGTGTCTGATTGTGTGACTGCCGGAGTGTCTTACATGAGACTTCATTTTATCAATGTTGTCAATACCAAACACAAAGAGTCAAAGGTCAAAACTAAAGAAAAGCTACACCAGTGCCACACTGCCGACACAAGGCCGCAATACATTGGCTGGTAAAAAAATGCGATACAAAAAAAACGTATTTGTGAGACAATGTTGATGTGAAGCCACTGAATGAGTCAGCTTGAACCCTGCATTGACTATTCTATTGTCATGCTAAAAGGAATGAGTCAGCGCTGAGTGAATGCAGATCTGTGGGTCTGCGATGCGCAAGCCCTGCTAATGGCCGCTCTGAATGTACCTCTGTTGAGATATTTAAAGAAATGCCCACGTGGGAAAAAAACCTGTGTGACACTCGAGAAACGAGCACCACATCCACATGTCTCTCCCTCAGTGATCCAGTGAACAAGAAACCTCTTTTTACTTCCTTCCTTGTGGCCTAAATTACCCGTGTATCTGCTTTGTGGAGATAGGCTCTTATCTCATATTGAATAAGGTGACAGGGAAGCGGCATGGTCTGTGAGGTGGATCGGATGGGGGGCATATCTCGGAGGCGGTGGCTCTCTGCATCGTTGGCAATCCTCCGATGCAGTGTTTGCCGCGGTAGCTCCGGTTCAACTTCTGCTCAGCACTTGTTTCACCATGTGAGCAGTATTGTTTCCCTCGCTGCTGAACATCAGGCGCGGCTTTGCCTCTGATCACGTTCAACACAGAAGTGGCGACGTAGACTTTGAAGACGCGTCATGGTTGAATTTCACACGAAATATTTACAGCGGATCAGATGTTACTATGTGTAGTGTAAATAGGGTCGCTCATAGCGACAAACTGACAGAGAATCACCAGGGATTTACCGCCTTTACCGTCCAAAGACACATCTTCAAATAAATATGAACTATTTGTTTGTATATTTTATATCTTTTGAACTGATTTTCTCTTAAAGCTGCTAAATTCAAACTTCAGAAGCGTAACCCTGTTGCCCCTCAGGTTAGCACTATTACATCCATTAGCACTGTTGCCGTTGGTTGCACTGTTAGCTGCTAGCCCACGCCACGTTGAGAGCGGTGTGGAGGAAATCCCTCAATCATAGATATGCTCTCGATTTACAATTTAGCACCTCTGAAGAAAAGAAAAGATGGACCTGAATCGAACATGATTGGAATGTTGCTCCACCACCTGTGCAGATTCTGCACCAACACATTCACATCCTCTCATTCACAAGAGAGTCAAACAGCGTTTGAGAGCTGAGTGGAAGCTTTATTCTATCAACCTGCGACTGCAGAAGGGGTCAACCAGTCCGACAGATGCACTGGTAAACAGCCACATCACGCTCAACTAATTTGACAATTAATCTTTAAAAGTAATTTGACTTTTAAACGAGGACGCAGATGCACAAGCTTGCAGGCATGGTCGGATTACTGAGCGGGCCGGCCGAGCACATGCCCAAGAGCTCAAAGTGTCAGTTCCAATGAAGAAAACTGAAAGCATTACAGCATTGTAATGTCAATCAATTCGGGGGGGAAATTGATTGATCTTTAATTCAATTTCAATTGGGGAATATATAACATTTGTCTAATTATCACAAATTTCGTTTGACGTTTATGATATAAAGAGGTGTCAATAGACAGACATTTAACAAGAACACTGTCTTCTTACGCAACACAATGAACAAAACAACCAGTATTTGACACCTACATTCTAATGTCCCTGTCTGCCTGGACAACACCTCACAGACTGGTTTGACTTTAACACATCTGTGTGCATTCGTTTGTTCGGGCTGCTGTCGATGCTTCACATCTTTAAGAAGCCGTGCTTTCACAGTTCGCAGACAAGTGCGAATGTGAGCTCGTCAACCTGAATGCACTGTATGTGTAAACACTGCAAGGGGAAAGCGAGATGAGCTACTGTGAGCCTGCTAACAGGCAATCTCATCACGTGTCAGTTCACCATTTTGTTCAAGCGGATATATGTTGAAAAATCAAATATCCACACAAGAGATTTGTGCCGCCATTCGGGTACAGTTGAGGCAACTGAATTGAGGATCATATTTATATCAAAGATGTGGCAGAAGTTACTCTGAATAAAGCAGCTGCTGCTGCTGCTGCCGTCTCTTCACTTCCAAGCTCACAACTCTGGCTAGCACGTCAGCCAACTGCAGTAAGTTGCATGTGCAGCCTTGTTTGGCCCCATAAAAGAAAAGTTAAAAAATTACAATAATAATAATTCATACATTTTTCAAAAAGTATTCACGGGATTATTTATTGCAAAGTTATTTCTGTCCGTCCAATTTCTGAAGCATAATCTAAACACCTTGATCCAATAAATTCTCAAACAGTCAACAATAAACAATTAAATCTGACAAATGTATGCACAACTTTATTCACACCAAATAAAACATCTTTGTTGTATTGTAATTGTAAGTCACTCTAAGTGGTCATTGTTTGTATGAGTGGAACAATATATGTACTATTTCTAAATAAATATTTGCAAGAACACACAAAAGTACTTAACTAGCAAACATAGACCATTTAGAGTGACTTATAATCACATTATAATGCACTAATCACAGTTATAATGCATTAGAATGAAAGATTATAATGTATTTCAAGTATACGAGAATTACAGTAAACTACGATCCTTGCAAAAGAAATGTCAGTGAGTGACCAAAAATGATGCAACTATTATGATACTTGCTTTATAATGAGTGCGTAGAACTATAATCAGCAGAATATAACTCATAATTATGTTTATAATACATTGCAGAGGTTCAAAGTGTGACCAAGATGTTATCCCCCCCCCCCCCCCACTCTTCTCTTGACCATTATTCTGGTGCAATAACACTCTTGTGTTCCTGGCAGAGCTTTCCTTCAGACACTGAGGCTATACATCATGCTGCCCCGACCTGCCAACCAGCATGGCTGAGAAAAGTGCAGCAAGAGACTCAGGCAGACACGCAGTGGACTGTTTTTTTTGTTTTTTAGCTTGTGAAAGGATGAAATAACTTCATCCACCAACAGCTCCATCTATATCACACGCCGAGGCCACTTTTTGCCATCCTTGAGCACATTTAACACAATAACACGGCCTTACAATTTAGTTTATTTTGCAGACTCAATATCAAGGAAGACTCAGAATCAGGAAGCAGCCGCGGGCTGATTGTGTTACCGTATACCAGCCAGTAAAAAAAAGAAGAAAAAAATCCAGGCCATCAAGTTGTCAAATCGTTAACGAGCCTTTCTCACACTCTGTATACGAGCAGAAAAGCCATTAACAGGTCAATGCTGCACGGTGACATGGACTCAAAAAGTCGACCGGCTGGGAGATTGGCCTCAGGTGACAGGGCCACGGTCTTCCCAGTAGCGGGGGGGGGGGGGGGGGGGGGTTCTATAATGGAGGAGTTGGCAGGCCTCAAAAGAGGATTCATAATGATATCTTTAACAATAGACTGCCCGACTGCCCCAATGAGCCCCTGCCTGTCAGAGGAGCAGAGCCAAATAAGATGCCTCCTTCCTTTCCTGGAAAATAATGTAAATCTTAAAAAAAAATACGATAAACTCATTTAAAGCTCCACTAAGCAGATAAAGACACGTGACTATTTTCTGGAATGACGGCGTTTGACAAGACTTTCTCTGCAGCCAAAGAAAAAAAACAGAATAACCCCACGCTGCCCCTCCCCCCCCCCTCCTGCTCAGAGTTCAAGGCTCTTCTTCTGACATTATTATTACACAGTACCAAATTGGAAGTGTCTCAGGAGGTAGAGAGATGACATTCAAATATCCTGTCCGGTTCTCTTTTCATTATGCCCGGCGTTAAGTGTTTTTCCCAACTGGGAACCCAGGTGAGCAGCTCTCACCTAATCAGCTCCCCGGGGAGATCCGGCTTCGGCCTGAGAGGATGCTGTTGTGTGGGTGACATTCAGATTTTCTTTTCATTATTTTCAGTCATTCACGTCAAGTCTGTTCAAAACAAAGTTCTGTACGAGCTCGTGATTAGGAGCATGTATAGTCAGTGTTGGACAGATCCGGATCTTTAGACCCTTTTTCATGTCTTTTTTTTTTTTTAAAGCTCTTTCCATTAAAATTTGAATAGAAATAGGAGCTATGCAGGTGCATATTCAATAAATATCCACTTATGTTTTTTTTTTCCACGCGGTGTGATATTACCCTAAGGTGCCATGGCAGTTGTGTAAGTTATTGACTCTGTTTAACAGAAGTGCTTTCTTACGCCTCTCATGTCCCCTAAAACTACTTCCTCAAACTTGCAATCACCGATGAAATGTCTTTTTTTTTTTCTCGAAAGAGAACTCTCCGTGCGCCGCTGCACCGCGTCAGTCAAATGGATGACCTGAGGGTGCGCATCCACTTTTTTAGCCTTTTTCAATTGCCTTGAAGCAAAAAAAAAAGAAGAAGAATCCGAAAGTGGATCCACTCAGCTCATATTTCCAAACTAGCGTGTCCCCTTTTTTGAAGACAGAAAGGCACACTAACGAGAGCAGCAGAGGTGGTTAGAATGCACAAGATTCACTCGTTTGTCTTTCTGAGGGATTATCGGAGCGTTTCCCTTCGGCTGGCAGTATAATAAGTGGGCTGAGGCGCTACGTACTAATCGTTTGACAGGAACAAAGTAAGAAAAAGAAAAATAGGAGGATTTTTTAAAAGGAGGACGGCTTTGACCTCTGGTGTCCGAGGAAAAGAGGTGGCATGTAGGTCTCTCTCTGAGTAATACTGCGGCGTCTTCAGTAGACAGGGAATGTATTATCTCCCCCTTTAAATGTTAACATCGCCGTACTGAGCGGATTTCTAAACCTCAGTCCTGCTCAAAGAAATGAAGGAAACTGAGGTGAGAAGGGAGGATGTGATCCCTCTCAGGAGCATTTCTGGTTTGAGCTTACGAAATTAATTCTAAAAATAATCAGCATATCTTCAACAATTGAGACCAGCACGTATTTGACACAACAACATCGTGTAATTCCACACAGTGCCCCTCCGAAGGGAAACGGGGCCTATTTCATAGTTATGCCTCGCTTTTGAGCGAGAGATTTCCCTAGCCTCCCACACGAAAAAAGAAACCCCGGTACCACCCTTTAAACATTCAAGGCATGGTTCAGTAAGGTGTCTGCTGTTAATTGTATTTATCAACCTCCCTGGCCTGTTCTTTCATTCAGACAGGCGCTCCATCCACCCCTTGGATATATATCGCCAGGAGGGATGCAGACGCCACCTACGAGGCATCCTCAAAGGCAAAGGGTAAACACGGCTCACAACAGCACTTAATGTAATCACTGGGCAAAGAAACGCACGCCTCAGCAACATCAAGCTACAGCACTCTGGGAGGTGTTAAGGTGAATAAAAGTGCCTCACTGCATCCCGTGGCTTTGGAAGTGTAGATCCACTACAGGAAAGCCACATCCCAGGAATTACCCTCATCCCTTCGCGCCCCGGTGTTCGTCCTTTTCGTGCGACACGTGGCGAGGCTGCGAGGGCACGATGACTCCCCGGGTTGCACGTCTGACAACGGGCCGTGACGCTCGCAAAACCAAAGTGATGGTTCCCCGTGTGGAAATGCAAAGAGGAGCAGCCACAATAAAGCAGATAGATGCCCTGGATAACGCCAGAGGAGCCCTCAAACTGTGGGATTTTAATGACATAATGGGGGCAGTTGCATGCGTTTCCTACTAATTTGCAGTTTCACTTGATGCGAAAGGAGTAACGGTAACCACGTGAGAGCCTGAAGTAAAAACACACGGCTCAGAGGTGGCCATCACAGAGGCTCTCGTTTAACTCATTTGCATTGTATTATTATTTTTAACTCCACTATTCCCAGTTGTAACTTGTTTTCTACCTGTGCAACCAGCGTTGTTTTGCTGTTATTCATGATATGTCAAAACACTCATCTCTGCAATATGCTATGCCCTGGGTGAATACTGGCTGCGCGGAGGAGCTCCATATTTTCTGGATAACATTTAACATTTTTGCTGCTGTAAAGAGCTCGATGAAGGGGCCTACAATTCTGAAAAAAAGTGTTTTTGAAGAAGTTATAGCGCCACCAGTAAAGTCCAGAAAAATGTGTTGTTGTTTTTTGCCCCGGTTACTCATAATTTGCACGTTGAGTCTTTGTTAATCTGACTTTAAAGACATAAATTTGGCTTTTTAAATCTGCAGAGTAGAGCAGAACCATGGTGAAGTAAAGTAGTGAATTTGAAACTCAGCGTATATCTACTAGGGGTGGGGGGAAAAATCGATACAGCATCGTATCGCGATATTTTGTGTGGCTACAGAGCCACTTAAATTCCTGTGCAAACAGCCAGAGCGGCACGGACAGAGCACACTTCATTGTTATCTTCTCATGCTTTTCACAGATCCAGCGAATATTTTTGCCGGATTGGCGGCAACGCATGGTCTCTGCTTCCTCGAATTGAAATGGGCCCGACATGGATGTATTTGCTCAGCGATGCTTCAATAGCATTTACTGCCCTCGCAGATGGCTGTTCTCCTATAGCCTGGTGGAACATAGTCTCGTCTGAGCTGCGTTTAACTGCAACCCAGCGAGTTGGCTTCATTTTGTTTTAGTATTGCAAATATCTCAGGAAGAGGAGGATATTTATTCCCCGAACACTGGCAAATATGAGCAAGAGAGGAATCTGAAACCATGAAATTTCAGGGGGGAAAATTAATCCGCGTCTACGTGACAGCCTGCGGGTGCTCTAATTGGGTTGTTAAGACATGATTCGTTATTTTCGCCGGTTCGCATCCCACATCTGAGTGAGGAAGCTCAGTCATGAAGCGACTCTCGTGCTTTTCCCCCACGAGAGGGATGATGAGGCTCATCCAGGACCATTCGATCAAATGAAACTTTTCAGTCTGACTATTTTTCAATGTCACATTTCCTCTCATTTGATCCATGAGGTAGGCTTGTCCCGCTGGCGTCATCTATCATCATCAAGTCGCGCTACCGGGCTCCCCTGACCACTGAGCCGGCACTCTCGGGAGACAGATGCCTCTGAGGAACATCTGTCAGTCAAAGACTCGCGGAGGCTTTGCTGCATTTCCATCTTCGATCAACCACAAAGAAACTCATGAATCTTTTGCGCTGGAATCTAGTCCTTGTCAATGTACGCATGCAAGTGTGCTGCTACTTAGGTACACAGCCAAACTCTGGAAAGACTTCCTCTTTGACACTCCTACTGTGTTGGGTATTCAGTTGGTTGCAACCAGGCGGCCACCTCCAGTTCTGACGAATGAACCCAACGCAGAAGTGTCTTAAAACCTGCATTCTCTCTTGTGGCCATCAGGGGGTGATTCCTCTGGTTGCAAAAATAAGTTGTATTGTATAGAAATATTCTATAAACATTTGATTTATTACCAGTAAACATTGTAAAAATGAGTTTATGGTCACAATCGTTTCAAGTCTTCTTCAATACAGCATGATGTTCATTAAGTAAAGTAAATAGATATCACCAAATTCTACACTGTACCTTTAAGAGCTTTCCAGGGAAAATAACTATATTGAACTCTGCATTCAAAAGATGTGAGATACTATGAATATCTCTAGAAGATGGAATGCAAAATAAGACTTTGTCAAGCCTTTGGAGGTCCAAGAGCAGCTGTTCATCCTGTCACCTGAGAGTCATCTTTGAGCGTGTTTGAAGGCTAATCAATGGCAGCCGACATTTAACTACAACGACCTCTGATATAAGCAGTCTAGTTAGCAGAAAACATCCAAACATGCCAGCACTGCTCACCTAGATGGACTGACTGAGTCCTTGAAATATCAATGCATCGAACAGCTGCTGATGAAGCGCTGACGCAAAAAGGCTGTAGCAGAGAAAGTCCATGAATTAAGCCCCCTGAAGAAAGGGAAGGGCAGGACAGGCAACAGATTTCGGGATGTTTTGCGGTCACCGAGGGTTGAGCACTATGCAGACACAGAAGACGACACCGTTGATTGGGGTCACACCTCCGGGAGAAACTCTCCTTTCAGTATAATTGTCTTTTCTGGATGATTTGGCCGCAGGATCAGATGGAAAACTGGTACAAATTAGCCAATTTTTCCTCTGAGACCCACTAGTGAAGTGGGGAAAACTGGGATCGTTTCATCAAATCACATCGGTGTTCAGACACATTATGTAGCGATTCCTCCTTTGCCAATAATAATAAGCACTCTTGCCAAGTTGCAAACACCATGTCATTAATCTGTTGTGCGCCACACTCAATTACTCCATTTTCTCCAAGGATCCGGGAACAGACTGTGGCCTTAACTGTGGTTTCACACCATCTATAATTAGAGGAACAATTATTCAATTCCACCATAATCGTGGCGGCAGCACTGTGTAACGCACACATATCACTCCCTGTGTACAGCCACAGTGTCTCCCTCACCGTTCCCTCTCACCTTCAGAGTTCGCGTGGGGCTAATGAACACAGCTCATAAGAGCTGCATGCTCCCCCGATGGTTCGGGAGGATATTTCACTTGTTTATGTTCGCCATATGGTCGTTTCGGACCGGGGAATAAGAGTTACCTTCACAAGGGCTCTCCGCACACCAATGGCCTGTTTCATGCTTGCTTATGTGTTAGTTGTGCAGAACTTATTATTTTTTTAATGCAATTTTTTCGGTCACTTTGAGGACACAGTCACTGTTCTTTTACTAAAAACCCTAAAGTACCTTTATAAAATCATTATGAATAAAAATAAAATGGCCAACGTTAGATGTTTCTTAGCAGTCTGGACGAAACTTTGGGTGTTTCGCATCAAACCTCATCTCTTTTCTCGACAATAGCTGTGTCCAGCTGTGGAAAGCCACACCAATGTTTACTCTCATTTTGCTTCTTTTTAGATCACTTCTAGTCTTTGCCGCCGAACGTGCTAGCTTCAGCCACCTTTGTGTTTGCCACTGATCGATGGCTGTACCTTCAACATGATTGACCAAGACCTTGGGGCAGCTCTACCTTTTGGTTCTCTCGTGTTGGACTGAGGGAAGGCCGGACGCTACGGTGACTCAATATCGCCTCTAGAGGTACAAGTGGTACTACAAGACAGGAGACTGGTTAGCGTGCTCAATTCAGTGGATATGTCTGCAACAGTTTGACATAATGTCCACTGTAACCTCTTCACATTCTGTTGTTATATTAGTACATTTTTTAAACGTATTCAAATTCGGAACACTGCACCTTTTAAGACAACAATGAAAACCTGTTGATCAGTTCAGCGCTGAAGGACAGGAGTAAAGACAGCTAGTGAAGTAAGCCAGGGCGTTTAAGGTAAACTGCAGAATGTGTCTTGTTATTTGCTGTGTTCACTCAATTTCTTAAATTTCTTCTTTTTTTTTTTTTTGGTCAGTTTTGTTTGTAGTCAAGTCAATTTTTTTCCCTTCATCATTAACAAAGATGGCTAACAAGCTCAGTTATTTCTGCAACATCTATCCGTCTTAATGATGTTGAAGCGATCGGCCGTCTCAGTAATTGCATCTTTGAAGACGACTGCTTCACAGAGAGCGCAAATTGCAATCCTCGGTTTGGTAATTAAACGTGTGCAGTGGAAGCTGGGACGGGATGATTAAGGCAGTACAGACTCTCGACTGATAGATGACGGAAAACTGAATTGATAAAAGTGCAGAGTCCGTATCAGCGTAGCCCTGCCATTCATCGTCATGCAATACACACACATTTGAGATGTTACGGCCTTATAAAGTTATGGCTAATTTGTGAGCGCACAGTTGCGTGTACACGTCCGGGAGACATAGAGCAACGTTACCCCTCCCTTGGAGTTGTGTTTCTGTCCACCAATCAACGAGCGTAATACCAACATTCGCTCTCCTTCTTGCTCTGTTTTGGTCTTCACCTCCGTTCGATAGACTTTCTCACCGCTACTCCAGTCCCAATAAGTTCGCTCGGCCATCAAAGTGAAGTGGTTTGTGATCGTCCTAATTATCCAGGGGATAATCCACTGTTGTATTTAGATTCTTAAGTTTCTGTAGAAGACAGTATTACAGCAGTGAAAGTGAGTCTCGCAACCTGAAGTACCAAGTTACAAGTTTGCGACTGTCACAAATAGTTGACTGCTAAAAGCACTATTTACACACAAAGAAGGCCAATTATTTTGTAAATGCTTTAGAAAGCGGTCTTGAAAATCTTCAATTCATATTTTGCAGCCAAATCAAATTGTTTACAGGATATTCAACTTTTGTTTCTTTATAATGCATTTAATACTACTAGGCTTGTACGAAGGCAATAAAGTGGTCCATGAATATGAGATATGAATTTACAGATAATTTGAATCCCTCCACAGCATAGTTTAGGTTGGTTTATGACTTTTTGCCCGGGGCATATCTATGAGTTGCACTCGTTGTCTTTTTGATTCTTCACAGTTCATTTTGTTTTTACTTCCTTTGGCGTTTTGGAGAATAATGCAGCGCATAGAGTATGAACGCCTGCGTTCATGCTCGGAGCTCGCGGGGCCGCCTGCGGAGGCTCCCGCTACGGCGCCAAGCGAGAATATAAACAAAGCTCTATCATGACCCATAGAGTCATAATAACCACATTTATGGGAAATACGCTGCCTTAGAATAAACCGTGATTTCCCTATCAAGCAAGCGTAGGCTATTTAGACTTATGGTAAATCATTGACATTGTCCATTGATAACGAAATAACCAACCACATCCCTTTATCTTTATCAGACTCCTGTGAAATAATTTGACAACTTTCTCGTCATTTCCCTCTGCCCCCTCCTGAGCTGCAGGTTGGTAAACATGTTACACATCACCGTAATCTCACACCATTTCTATAAGATGCTCTTTTCCTGTGCTTTCTCACAGGCGCTGCTGCAGCCATTGTGAGACTTCTAACCATGTCAATATATACCACGCACTCCTTCAGGGTTGCCAGTTTGGTAAATCGTTCCCTGGTATCAGTTTGACTCATCACACATAGATGAGCAGTTTTCACACACATTCGTTAAACGCCGCCGCAAATATTTAGTAAACACGTTCATTCTGGCAGTGTTCAGACTGTAAATCAGAGTTTATCAGAGTTTGTCATCCATACTCGTGTATCATCCACTTTAATTAGATTTAATGTGCTGCATGTCAATGATTATCAGCCAAGTCCGTGAAGAATCACACTATTTACACATTAAGAAGATATTAGCCTCCAATTAAAAAATAAAGTGAGCATCTATTGTGTTTTGTTCTTTTCCGACTGTGTAGCACGTAAATCAAATCACTGGTCGTTCTCATATATGTGCATTGGAAGCGCCTGTGCAAGTAGGATGACATGTAGGCAACAAATGATGGTGTAGAAACTCATGTTTCGCCTATCAATAATTTACAAAGGAGTGATCGACGCGGCAGCGTCCAGATCCGCTTGGGATTTCCAAGGTTAATGGCCTACATGCATTAATAGGCCAAAGTGCAAAAAGGTTGCTTGGCAGGGTATGACGGATAAGAAGACATTATTGTTCTGCACTGAATGATACAAGCACACAGTGTGCCTAATGTCAAGTGAGGGTGGATGAATGAGATGATTATGTGCTGTTAAGTCTTATCGCCTTGCAGCAAAGACACACTAGGTAGTGACTATACTCACCAGGAATTCATGTACAATGCAGAAGATATGTTGCACGATATGACAGCAGATTGACACAGAATGCATTCCAGAATTTTCTCATTGTTGCAGCGGCGTCGTCAGTACCGGCGTTCACACTGTAGCAGACATGTAAAATAGGCCACGTTCACAAAGGCAGACCTTCATGCTCAGCTTTGAATTGCTGCTCATGTCTGACTTTTTTTGGGATGGTTTCCTTCATATCTATTCTGGGATGTAGCCAATATCTGACAACGATGTGAACCGACAGCCCTGTTGAAAAGAATGTGTGACGAGCGAGAGTAACAAAAGATGTCACATATCCGCAGCTTGTTTTAAAAACATCTTGGGTTTGATGTCTACCCTCGATTTTTTTACTTGAATTGAGGCTTCTCCCCAAATGTCAGTCAAGCCGTCAATTACACTTTCTTTTCACAGTTGTTTTAAAAAAATTTGTATCGTCCTTCAGGACAGAGAAGATCCTGGCTTGATCAAGCTGCCATAGTGCAAACACTCGTCGATATGTTGTGATGTACTGAATGATAGCCAAATATGAAATATGACGTGAATTAAAAACTAGAAAATGCATTTCCTGCTGAAAATGCGTTGGAATGCTGAAAGCTGAAATGAATCTCAAAAACATTGCTGAAAATAGATATCCAATTTTTAAAAAATTGCAAAAAGCTTAATAATTCAAAAAGTTGAAAGATTACAAATATGAAGTTATATCACACCTCTCCTGAAAGAGCTGAACATTTTGATATGTGAACGGTTTCTGTAGCTTAAACAAATTTCAGAAGTAGTGATATTTGTAGTAATAGTAGTAGAAGTTGTAGTTGAAGTAGAAGTATTAGTAGCATTAGAATAAGTAGTAGTAGTAGCAGTAGTGATATTTGTAATAGTAGTAGTAGAAGTCGTAGTTGGACTCTAAAGATCCCTAAGACCTGAATGACTGTATGAGAGACACACAGAGAGAGAGGGAGAGGAGTTTATGTGCGCGTGTGTCTGTGAGTCTGTGTTTATCAACATCACTAATTGGCTCAATCGCAAACACCTGTGTGCCTGAAGCCATTTGAAAATATTCTCCAATGAGATCCCATTGAAAATAAAAAGCTTAATAATTCAAAAAGTTTAAAGGTTAGAAATATGAAAAGTCATACCACCCCTCTGGTGAAAGAGCTGAACATTTTAATAGTTTAACGGTATCTGTAGCTTAAAATATGAAGGAGAAGAAGGGGTGGGACGGAAGAAATAGAAGTTGAATAAAGATTCGAAGAACAATAGTTGGAATGCTTAACAGCATTCCAACAATAAATCGAATGAATGCTGTGAGCTTTATGTTTAGCCTATAGTATTGACTGTATATATAAGTGGAAGTAGCCACCACAATGTCACGTATTGCTGTGTTGAGTGATGTTTTGTAACCTTTAGTTTTGGCATTTTGGCAGTCGCCATTTTGATTTTTTGGAACCAGAAGTGACCACGACACAGTGGCAACCGCACTGGCAGCCACGCTGTGCTAGCTTAACACCACGGAAGCGACGTTGCGCTATCTTAACACCACGGAAGCGACGCTGTGCTAGCTTAACACAACGGTAGCGAGACTGTGCTAGCTTAACACCATTGTAGCGACTGAGACCATGAACTCAACTGTCAACAATGTTATCGGCCTTCTTGTTATAACACAGTCTATAGAGCTCTTCTTCCATGGTATCATTTAAAAAAGGTTTTCTGATCATTCCTTTTTTTATCAGCAGCCACAACACAATATCCAGCATAACTGAGATTCTGTAAAAAGCCTCCACAGACCACAGTGAAGAATGAAAGTGATGGGTGCTGTGTTTGTCAGTCCCAGCCCTCACCAGTGGTCTTCCACACGGAGCCTCATCCCTGTGAACCCGGGAGGAGAGCTCTACGGGCTGCCTGTCAGCTGTCCCATGGTGCTTGGAGAGGGCTCATGGTCTTTTTTAATTCCCAGCCAATCTTCTGTCCATCACAGCACTTCATCCCTACTTTAGAGCTCAGCTCAGGTCCACACACTGTCACTTTCTGACATATCTCGCAGCCTACACCTCCACAATACCAGAAAATATTGTCAGTTCTTCCCCGCCCCCAACTCACTTTCAATATGAACATCAAATCATATTCTCCAACTGGATGTAGGAACAGAGCCTCCTGCCTATACCTCCCCACACCAATCCACTCCATATATTACTTATTGTTTTAGCATTGTGTGTGTGTGTATGTGAGAGCTTCGGGTTTAGTTTTTGACAGATCACCCCACGCTTATCAGGTGACCTAAGCACTGTCTTGGGATTGTCCCACATGTTGATAATAATGAGCGGGGGTTTGGATTCCGAGCAGCACAACATGCACAGCCCAGCAAAGGTAAAGAAGCCACCGCTTCTTCTGCTGCCATTCTCAGGAAATTCTATGAATAAAGGATTAGCTTCAAGCTGTGAGTCAAGCTCTGGTTCCCCCAGTTGCTTTACATATTTAAGGCTAATTTTGCACCGGCAGAACAGGCGGCTTAAGTCAAAGGAGATTGTGCAGCAGTTCTGTAAAGTGGGAGTGAGTCTTGGACGAGTATATTTAAGTACAGTGAGTTCCTGAAATCCAAAACGTACACGCTTTATCAGGTTTGTCAGAGTTTATGTTTGACCTTCCTCCTTTTTGTAACTGAGAATGTTAAGTTGTACTCTTAAAAAAAAGAAAAGCCTCATATATCCCTCCATGTTAGACATATTTACAGTAAATCAATTTCTTTATGACACAGAGATGATGAGCTGAGATCAGAGGAAAGTCATATCGCTGCTGATTTTATCTCCCAAGACTAATGCCAGGGATAAACTGCCTAATCCATCATATATTTAATTGCCTCGACCAGGATCTTTGCTCCTGATATCAACTTTATGAGCGTATGTAGATAACTTCTACCTCTCTAAATACCGGCTGATATTATGAGACTGAAAGTCACACAGTCAGTCTGTAGAAATGCCTTTTTGGTAAGATGGCTTTATTGTGACAAGTTATCCTGTTTCCTTGAATGTGTCTTGTAGCTGTTGTAACACTGGCTGTATTAGTAGAACTACAGACTATAGGTGTATTAAGAGTGATCCGATATCTCAGTCATCCTGATCTCACTCTAAGCACGCCACGTTTAAGGAGATTTTGTGTGTCATGCCTACACCTTTTCATATTTTCGCGTGTCCAGCACCCAATACAGACACACTGTCGCAGGTTTAAACATGTAACTTTGTGATTTCAAACAGTTCTGACGTGAATTAAATGAATTACGTAAGCTAAGTAGTCAACGATAAAACATCATGAGCAATGTTCCCTCTAATTTTTCATGTGTCTGGGCATACACACAAGCTCCCTGAGCACACTGAGGACCACTGTGAGCAACATCAGATGTGCACGCTGTGGCCACACACCAGTATCACACCTGTTCAAAACCTTGGATCATAGCAAGTTACATGGCTTATTAAAATAATCAAATTACAGCAGCAATTTTCACTAGTTTACTTTTAATATAAGTGATTTGACAAACTTTAAAGGAAAAAGACAAAAATCTTGTTGTTCATGAGATGTGTAGTATGTTTTATGTGAGAGTCTTGCTTTGGGCATGGGAAGAGTCCTGCTTTGGCCTGTGTGAGGTCCTGTTGTGGCCTGTGTGAGGGTCCTGTTCTGGAAGAAATGATACATATACACCTTTCAGACATAACATTTTGTTCACATTAAAACATTCACATTTTGCACAATGACGTGTGCTGTAGCTTGTGATACAGTGTAAATTCCTGTAACTCTGTCTGTAAAATATGTAATTACTCAGTTTTTTATTATCATTTCTACTACCCATAAATGATCTAGTAGTAACATAATTTAATGATTAATATCCATAAGTAAAAAATCTTAATAAATGTCACGAGAATATGCACAAATCTGACTTAAATTTTACCTTATTTTTCACGTCTGTCCTTCTCACTTCTCCAATGGTTGTACACTTTGTCCAGGTTGATGGCTTCGTCTGCTTCTTGCTTTGACTTTATGCGCATCAGCTGGTCCAAATGTGCCACTTCAAGACGATTTCTGGATGCTGTTTTGATTTTAGTTTTAGTTTTTTCTGCTGAATGTGACGCTTGAGGTAGTCCAACTTCCATTCAGTCCACATTTTTCCCTCGGAAAACTCATTTGCTACTTTAGCTTCGCTGCATGTTTTGCAGAGTAGACCCTTCCCCCTCGAAAAAGAAAAAATCTCACCCAGTTTCACCGCTTGTTCTTCTATTTGAACATACTCCGACAGCCATTCCATCTTAAAAGAACCACATTTCTTTTTTCCAATGGCTTGGTGAGTGGATGTGTCGCTGCCCGTTCGTTTCGCCATGATAAGGGGTTAGCATTTGCGTCTCGTAACTCCGCCGCACTGTTGTTAGCTAGCTAACCTGCACGGGGCGAATGGGCAGGGCAATAGTGTCAATGCTATGATTGGCTGCGTAGCGTAAGTGAACCGAATCGTATCATTGGCTGGACACCTGTCACTCACTGAGTTACGTTGCAAAATAGTACAGAAAACAAAATTATTATTATTATTATTATTATTGGTTTAATTGATTAGATAAGATTAGGACTAATATTAGATATTAATTAATACGTTTATGTTGAATTTTATTTTATGCGCTGCATAGATTTTCTTGTGCGCTGAGAATGTGCGAGCAGTGCGCGATTGCTCAAGCGCGCAGCTTAGAGGGAACATTGATCATGAGGCAGGGGCGCGAATTTCAAACGTGTGGTTACAAAGTCAATTCAAACAAATCTACTTGGTAAGGTTGTGTTCACATAAAGATCATGATTTTGTTTAAAATGACGACAGTTGATGAATAAATTAAGTTACGTACGATGCGTAAGTTAAGTAAGCTATATAAAATGTTGCATACGGACGCACCGTCACTGTGTTAAACACATGGTTTACTTTGTGAACTCAAACAAAACTACTTGGTAAGGTTTAGGGGAGGCTATAGTTTGGGTTAAATGGATATTTCTTACGTAAATGAAGTTACGTACGTCAGCTAAATAGTCATTAAAACGTCACATACTTACGCAAGGGTGCAGTTTCTAAACATGTGGTCAACGTTGTGGATTTAAACAAAACTATTTGGTAGGGCTAAGGAAAAGATCATGTTTTGGGTTTGTTGGTAAATTAAGCTACATACGTCAGCAACGGTTGACTTTTTGTTTCACGCCAAATCCATCCAGCCCGACCTCCTCGCTACGTGGACTTTCTTGCTCTTTATAGTACGCCATCTGAATTCCAGAGCACCTGCTCTAAACGTCTTATAATGGCGGCGTGTAATGTCACGCAAAACACACAAAATTACTTATTGATTATGTTATTGACATGTAATTACACGCGATTTGGTGATGCCAGGCTGTCCAAGATCCTGGCTGCAGATACTGTAGGAATTCAGTTTAATTAAACCCTAAATTGGTTTCACGTCCGGTCCTGAGAATGGTCACAACACCTGATTGATTATCGGAATGATTAAAGATCTGGCTGTTAGAGAATACAATTTATTTCAGCTGTCACAGTTTGAGAAGGTCCGCAGTCGTTTGTCCCGCGTGGCTGATGTGAAAAGATCTGGTATTAGCTGTTTCAATCTTCATATGTAATCGGAGTAATAATTGACATGTGGCTAAATGTTGTTTAGACTGCAACAGAAATATAACTGAACTTCTCTGCAGAACATTTTCAGCAGATTATATTGCTGTCCACATCTGACCAGCACCTTTCATCCATATGTTGCATCGTGTAGGTAGGCGAACATGTTGACCAGTTTCACAATATCATGAACCACATTCAGGACCGCCAGCGCGGGATGAAAAGGAGGGATGTTCTTCTTCAGCAGTCTTTTCACCGGTATTTACTTAGAGGAGCAAACAAGATCAGTTCTCCCTGCAGGGCACCGGGATCAGCTGGTGATGTTGCTGTTGTAGTGTAGTCATGGAGGCAAATCGGGATGCGTTGGTTGTTGCATTTTATTCCTAATATTACATCACGTGGGATCATATCACTGTGGGACCTGACTTTTACTGCAACCGGTAATAAGAATGGAAGAAAAGAGGAAACAAATGAAAAAGGCAGCGAGTTGTGTGAGGTCTTTGTCTGTGGAGAATCTGGACCAAACATAAACTCAAGGTCTATAATGTAGTCTCGCGTGTGACAGTTTAATAACCCGTATTGAAATATGTTCCCTGTTTTAGAATGATTAAAGATTGATGAGGCACATCTGTGGTTACTAACTATTACTTATATGCATCCCTATTCAGGTGAAGGGCATCATACGCCACAGTATTTACCAGGTATGGTTTCAGGCCAGCAGTTTCACCGCATGTGGGATTTATTTTAATTTATTTGTGACTGGTGAATAAACACAAGTCTCACATTCCAATGTTTTGCAAATCTTTCCTTGGTCCTGAGGGAAATCGCTGCCTCTTCCTTTTCTTACACTCGTGCGACCTGTTTCAGTCCCACAGGATAAGAATCCCTCAGTGTACTTACTCACAATTTGACGTGATTCTCCACTGCACGCTCTGTAGCACAGCAGAAATCTCCTGAGACCAATCCCGCAGAGAACAGGTCTGCTACCTCTCAGTAAGGCGTGTGAATCACACGAGCTAAAACACACCCGCTGATTGAAGGGTTTCAATGTGAAGGATTTATTGAGTCTTCTTGCCATCTCACAGAGATATCGTCTGATATTAATACAATGGTATTACATGACTGAAGTAAAAGATTGCAAGTTCAGTTAAAGAAGCAGATTAATCAGAAATGACAGTGGGAAAAATATCAGAAATACAAGCTTCACACACCATGAAATATTCCAGCAAAAATAAAGTCACATAGTTAATAGCATTAGACAGGAAATTGTAAAAAGGATTCATTTTCGAGGAAACAGGAAGTCATATATATATATCTTGCTGTTCCAGTGTAGTTACCGTTGTAACGCATGGTTTACATTGTGAAATGGTTTCGGTTAACATTGTAACACATGGTTAATGTTGTGGTTCAAGTACAACTTCACTAACATGGTTGACATTGTCAAACAGACACATTTAACGTAATGCGTGGTTAACGTTGTGAAGCGGTCGTGGTTCACATTATCACACGTGAAGCTGTCTCCGGTTAACGTTGTAACACGTGGTAGACGTTGTTAAGCAGTCTCCGGTTAACGTTGTAACACGTGGTAGACATTGTTAAGCTGTCTCCGGTTAACGTTGTAACACATGGTAGACGTTGTTAAGCTGTCTCCGGTTAAAGTTGTAACACGTGGTAGACGGTGTTAAGCTGTCTCCGGTTAACGTTGTAACACGTGGTAGACGTTGTTAAGCTGTCTCCGGTTAACGTTGTAACACGTGGTAGACGTTGTTAAGCTGTCTCCGGTTAACGTTGTAACACGTGGTAGACGTTGTTAAGCTGTCTCCGGTTAACGTTGTAACACGTGGTAGACGTTGTTAAGCTGTCTCCGGTTAACGTTGTAACACGTGGTAGACGTTGTTAAGCAGTCGCAGTTAACGTTGTAACACGTGGTAGACGTTGTTAAGCTGTCTCCGGTTAACGTTGTAACACGTGGTAGACGTTGTTAAGCTGTCGCCGGTTAACGTTGTAACACGTGGTAGACGTTAAGCAGTCTCCGGTTAACGTTGTAACACGTGGTAGACGTTGTTAAGCTGTCTCCGGTTAACGTTGTAACACGTGGTAGACGTTGTTAAGCTGTCTCCGGTTAACGTTGTAACACGTGGTAGACGTTGTTAAGCTGTCGCAGTTAACGTTGTGACATGGCCACGGTCGAAGTTGAAACTGGAAGTTGACGTTGTAACGTGGTTAACATTGTGAAATGGATGTGGTTAACAGTGTACCATTTAGGTAACGTTGTGAAACGGTCGCAGAGGTTAAGGCAACAAAAGCACTTGGTTGGGGTTAGAAAAGAGAGGGTTTAGGTTGAAATAAGTTTGTCTCGTTACATAACTTAAGCTACAGACATAAAGTCACATGGCATGAAGTTGTTCAGTAAAGATAACTTGTTTGACCCATCCACCACCCTTCCTCCCACACTTAGCGTACTTTCTCGCTCTTCAAACTGCACCCGTTGCTCTGTGGATGGGTTTACATTGCATTACATACGGACGCTTACGGGGGCCTTGCCTTGCCTCTGGCCAAGCGTCGGTATTTGAAGCCTTGGGGATGAGACCAGGCTGTTACAACATTATAAAAAGGCAATTCAAATGAAATCTGCACGAAGCAAACCATATCTGAAATCTAAACTGTTACAGTAGCACGTCTTTACATTTCGTCACAACACAAACACCTTCTCTCTTATTCCTTCCATCAGTCACTAGCGTGTTGTATGAAGGTGACAACTAATTGAAAACTTGTCTCCTACAAATGATCGTCCTCTTCTGCATGAGGGAAATACACCGTGGAACAAATGTCATGTTGTAATGAATATTATGTTCTTCATCATATCAGAAAATGCAACGTAAACATTTCCAAAGATGTCCTGTTGATGTTGCAACCAGGTGAGATGCAGTTTCCCGTGTCAGTATTCTGAATGTATTCACTTGGTTTTGGTGGATGCTAACATTAGCATGTTTGGGGGAAACACTTTTATACTTCTTTCAGGTTTGGGGGTGTGATACATTGATATGGTAGCCTAGTTTTTCCCTTTTTACTCCTTTGCGCCCCACTAAGTTACACAAAATACAATTTCACAAATAAAACAGCACAGTAAATAACACATCTATGTTTGATACGCCTGCCCTTTTGCTCAAACAACAACAAGCTGCGAGTGCTTGAAAGCAGATTTGAAGAATATAAACTTGATAAGGCAAAGCAGCTCTGTAAAGAATTCATCTGATCTGGGTTTGCATCTGTTTCCGATATACGATCCATTTAAGCCGCAACTCCAAGTGTTTCTTGAAACATGCTCTTAAAGCAGCACGGGATTAGCCAGTGTGTCCTTGCATAAAACCAGCACTCAAGACATTCACGCCTGTCCTAAAATGAACCGAGGCAGGGATTAAAGTGGAGATAAAGAATGTCTGTTATAATGGACTCTGGGACTGCTGTGGTGACCGGAAAGAAACTGGTAGAAGTAATTGACAAAAAGAATTGCACACGAGATAATTATGAGATAGAATATGTATGACACCGAAGGATGGACCGTTGTTGGTTGGCTAGCTTAAGGCTCTTCTTACCAACATGCGCAGAGCATTGAGCGCATGCACCATTTCTCGTGGATAATTATACATCTTGTACCACTTCTGTATCTCCACTCTGCATTACCGTGCCCTCAGATTGCACTTTCCGTCAGGGAGCTGAAGCCGTTGTCTCTGCTCTCTGTGCCACCAGACTACTTTGACAAAATGAGCAATTTTACCGTCCGGCACTCAGGAGTTGCAGGCCCATCGCCGCCTCGATCGGTTAGTTTGTGTGTGTTATTGTGTGACTTTGGTGTTTTAAAGGGTTAGATCAGTTCCACCAAAGTCACACAATAACACAAACAAACTACTCGAGGCGGAGGTGGACCTACACATTTTGACTTCTGTGAGGGAAAATTACAGTTTTTTGTCCATTGAGTCTGGTGGCTTTGAAGAGAGCTCAGATAACACAGTTCCCCGTCAAAAGGGACGTGTGACGACAGATAAAGTGATGAATATATTCTAAATATCGCGTACACTTAAAGTGAAGGGATTTCTATAAATGTCAAATTATTCCTTGAGTTATGTGGCGTAATTTTGACTCCACCACCTCCAATTTAACTTTTTCTTCATATAAAAGATAAACACGACATCCAAATAATGAGGACAAAGTAAATACATATTAACTGAACTGTTAGTTTTCAAATTGCATATGTTTAGTATGTGAAGTACGTGAAACTTGTATCTTTCCATCCGTAGCATTGATTAAGGTCACAGCAAGTCAAGAAATGACTTTGAAGTTGAGGCAAAATAGGTGGAAACAGAAAGTGAAATGGGAAAACTGGGACACGAACGGCCCTGTGCTCAGGCTCGTCTCAGATAAGAAATTCATCTTTCCATGTTTATCATACTCGTGCATCCTGGTGGATTGCAGCGGTCCTGAAAATAGGCAGATGAAAATGGTTTTGTAACCGTGCTGTCGCCTGTGAGTAACAGTCCAGCCACATATTTGTGGGCATTTGACAAGCTGTCAGAGCGCTCCCATCATCCAGTTTTGGTTTGCACACCAGTGGTTTCGAGACCGGCTAGTTATCTTGTTATTCCATAGATCGGCCATGTAGAAGAGAATCGTAAACATAATAATGTCCATAGCTGAATAAAAAGGCATTAGAAGCTCACAAAAAGAACATAAAAATACAAAAAAACATCATCAAATGGCAAATCCTCCTGGGAACTGGACTCAGACACGCATTTGAGTTAAGACCTGGAAAGAAAAGAGAAGAAAATATCTTAACCATGGATCATTGTATGTGTGGTCTAAATCTCGTTTAAATCTCACTTGTTTTAAGAGTGGGGACCGATGTCAAAGATGCCATGGCTGCTTCAGTATGGCATTCAAAAAACAAATAAAATACTTTAGTTCCAAATACATTATGTACCAGTTTTGGTGACTGTGGGATGAGTCCTAGAAATTTAATGAATAAACATTCAATGTTGTACTTTTTAAAAATCTCATATTTGTGATGAAGCACTTGAACTATCCTCGGTATTGTAAAAAATGTATTTGATTGGCATGGCATATGATTTAGTTTTTACGTATAGCCTGTTACATTATAAATAAACAAAAATATTATTCAAACAGATTTTATTATTATTTATTATTTTATTTCAGAAACCTAAAGCATAAAAATACTAAATTCAAACACTTTATTTCGCCTGGTTATTGTAATAAATAATAAAAATTTTGTTTTCAGGAAGTGTGATCTTGAATCAGTCTTTCTATTTGAGGCACAATATACAGTCGCCTGTATCTACATTGTGATACAGTGCATTCTATGTTCATGAGGAGTGCATGTTTCAATATGTTGAGCAGCAAAGTCGTGTGCCTTGGGAATTTCATCTCCATGAGGCTGAAACTTGGGACCAAACCGCTGTCCTCGAGTATGTCGCAGTCTTATTGCAATTCACATGTGTATTCTGAAGGCCTTGTTCAAGCTATACGGTGAAGCTGATAAACAGTATCAGTCACGCGGGATTAGTTACACAGAGTGCACCCATTCCACCGCCTCTCTGCTTCATTCCAACTCCAATCATCTGCATGCCGCAGGCGGCTTCAGACTCACTGGACATCTTTGGTATGTGGATGGGACCACTGCTGGTGCCATCGCCCCCTTCCGTCAGAGCTTTGATCTCAATGAGGTAGTCCTCTCCAGAGGGGATTTGCAGCTCCACGCTGGTCTTATTGGTTTCCAGTACGGTGGTCCTGCCGTGCCAGTTCTGACGATACACGACCTGGAGGAGGGCGAGGATCCTGGGGTGAGCATTTCATTCTCCAGTCGTAACAGTCAGAAATGAAAACAGGACCGCTCAGCAAGCGGGAAAGTATGACTTCATCCAACATATTAAATTGGCGTGTGAGAAACAAATCAAGTTCCCTTAAGCAGGAGACCAAATGTTGGTGATACAATCCCTCTGTAGAGGAGGCAATGAATTCAATGTGCTGCTTTTTTGGCCCACTGACTCAAAAGTGGAGGAACATATCTTCCCAACACGACCTCAGACATCCTTTTTACACATTTACTCATGTAATTTCATCTCCATGCAAAATGCAGCATCATGGTTTATTTCATACTTCAAAAGCACAGAGAGTTAAACAGTGAAGTCAGTGTTTAACAAGTGAACAAATGGTAAGAATCTTTGTACTTTTGATTCACAGCAATGCCAAATTATGAAAGCATTCATGTCGACAGAAACTGCGCGCTCCCTTACAACAGAGCCTTGACAAAAGACTTATTAAACGAGCAGGGCCGCATATCTCTGGAGAATGCATTTTGTTCAATATATTTGTGGAAAGCATTATCACATTTCACATAAGTATGCAAAGTGGATCCAATATGAGTCATTGTTGTACTGGTTGGAAGAAGCCGAATTCCTTCTGTGGTCATGACGCCTTTTTCGTTTTATCACCTGGAACCGATCTTTTCATTTTGAAAGGGCCAGACAGGGCCAATCCATAATGTAGCACTGGAGCGCTGCGCTCTATCTTTCCACTGCGACGAGAAAGCCATTTATTGGGGTGACAGCTGAGGCTCTATTTGTTTCTCCACTTCTGGAGTTTCTGCTATCACTCCGACAAACTCACCTTGTATCCTGTCACCTCAGACTCATTTTCCATCGCCTTGACGTGTTCCCAATTCAGAAAGATCTTAGAGTTGGTCAGGTTCCACTCGATATTCCCTGGAGGCTGACTCGGAGCTGCAAGACGTGTAATGATGTGGACACGAGGTTCACAAATGAATGCATAAAACGGTGCCGTCACCAACAGTGTTCTCTACACTTACTCTGCAGTCGGTGTTCTTATAACATCTGGGGTCTTATTTATATCAAGTGACAACCTTCGGTTCTGAAAAGCTGAAGCGATTCTGTCTAATGGCCAGCAGGGGGCGACTCCTCTGGTTGTAAAAAGAAGTCTGGCTGTGAGAATATGACTCTGCGTCTCACTTGATTTATTACCACGGTAAACATTGTGAACATGAGTTCATGAGTTTCAAGTCTTCTTCAATACAGCATGATGTCCATTCAGTACATTATGGTCCCTTTCAGAGTCAAATGGACCATAAAGCAGGGTACGCTTTGGGGCGGGGCTACCTTGTGATTGACAGGCAAGTACCGCTACATCCCTTCTACTCTTCAAACATGGTCACTTACTTTCACTGGTTGCAAAAAGCCAAGATGGCGACTGCCAAAGCGCTAAACTCGAGGCTTCAAAACGTCTTTCCATAGATAAATGGGTGACGTCATGACGACTACTTCCACTTCTTGTACACAGCCTTTCATTTATATTCCTTATGGATGCACAAAACTGGGCCTGACAAACGGATGAAGAATGTCCTCACCTGTGCGTAAACTCAGACCCATGCTTACGCACATTTTGGAGACGCAGATGGGGAGGTGGTGAATTGAAGCCAGATTGTAGAAATTAAATTTCACTGAATACCAAACGACAATTATGAATCCACGTTATCATAAATAAACAATCAAATCAACCAATGTTGATTGATACTTGCGTGTTCTGTCACTATTCTATAAGCACCTTTCAATTGTAAAAGATAGAAGCCAACTCAAATCGAATATGTATTTGTATGTATTTGTACAAACATGTACAATATACTTGAATTAAAATAACATGAGAATGAATCGTCCAGTCACAATAGCAATATCCACAATGTGTTTCCGCCTGTAGAGTATAAATGTCATTAAAGTCCCAGAGTCTCAGTTTGTCCTCATAGCCAGTAGAGAAAGGAGAAACGTCTCCAGCGACCAACAACTGAAGGTCATTGAAGTAAAAGGCAAAAGCAAAAAACAACAACAACACTTTTGTGTCTTGTGTGCGGACTCACGTGGTTTCTTGGTTGTGTTGTTAAAAGCGGGGCTGCAGGGTCCAAGTCCAGCGCTGTTCTGGGCTCTGACTGCGATCAGATAGGCCGTGCTGCCCTTCAAGCCGGAGAGCAGAGCCGTGGTGTCGATAACCCTCACTCTCTCTGCCTCACTCTGCTCGGATCCTTCCTCCCAAAAGAGAACCTGGACCAAAGATACCAGGGTTACCGCCGACACTCAGCCATGTTTTTTGACATCCTCTGTTTTCCATTACCGATCCATGAACCGGTACAAATCTGCGACGCGGTGGAGTCAAGTCAAAAGCTTATTTTATTCTGCCAATTCCCTACTGAGAGTCTCACAATGTAGGCTTCTAAAGAGGAGTATTATTCTAGAGTGCATATGGGTTGTTACAAACTGGCTGAAGAGACGTGATAACAAGCGCCAGGGTTATAAAAGAGAAATTGATTAAAACCAAAGGGTCATCGAGGTTTAAGTCTTTAACGCGCTGAAACAGTCATTCTAAGGAAATAAAAAACAGAATTCCACACGATCAGCTCAGCTACTGTCGGTCCCCTGAGGCATTCCAACTCACATTTTTAAAAAATGGTACCGTATCTGACAATCAGCAATACCAAACGCAGCGCCGGGAGAGAGAAGTGCAAGGATGAGGAGCTCGTCAAGATTCTGTGTTCACAGTGAGATCATTTATGACCCTGAACACGAGACCGGGAACACCAGACAGGAACGTGTCAAACAGATGGTTTTTGAGAGGAGCTGCACACAGGTTTTCAGGGATCTTGCTCGTGGAAAGGCAGATTTAGCGACAGGGCCTGTAGTTGCTGATAACAGATGCATTGTAAGAAATTTGAGCAAAGAACTGTTTAGTAGATATAATAAAAGTGTTTAATAATTAAGAATTCATAATTAGTCATAATCATAAGTGTATTGGGAATGTATAATTAAGATAAACATAAAGGGTTGTAAGATTAGTAGCTAATAAGACATGAAGCTTAGCTTTTATACTGAAGGATTATAGAAGGAATTAAGCCATAACTGAGAATTTGAATGTGTGAGCTGCTCAGGGAGAGAGAGATGTGGAGATAGGCGTTTACAGAAGTGTATAGGGAAGTTAGCCAATAGAAATTGAGATAGACGGGAGGGGAGGAGTCGCGAACGAATATGTGGGTGGTTTAATTTCAAGTCTTTTGCTCTCTCGCGTGATGGCTCTCAGACGACGGACGTGTTTTTTATACCTGAGAAGCTGAGTTGAGTTTTTTGCAAACGGTGTTTTATTGATTTAATATTTCATGAAATAGTGTACTTCACTGTAAATAATGTACTTGCATCAGTGGAATTAAATTCACTGTAAACCAGTTTTGGTAGAGTTATTATTCGCAGCGTGTCGACTGTAAAAGCAGCGGACACACGTGTGCTCTGGCCTTCTCTCTGTGGGGTGAGTTTCATCCTTCACAGCATCTAGGATGGTTTTTATTTTTAACATCAGCAGTTTAATTATGGCAGTTTTACCAGCACTTGGGAGAACACCTAAAAAACCTGAGCGGAAGATGTTTTAAACATTGCATCTGCTATCGAAGCACGCACGCACAGCGCGATGAACGAGGGGGATGTGAGGAGGCTGAGGCTGTCTTGCTGCATCTTAAAGTCTTATGGAGATAGTGGCAGAAAAGTGCATCATATCACCGTAGTCATTTACATATTGCTTTTATACAGCCGAGCTTCAATTTTTGTATTTAACTTGAATGGATGACTAGCTTACAGTGTCAAAAAGTACAGTATCAGCATTGTATGTGCTGTGCCTACATTTTGAGTGAATGGCCTCTTTTTCTGATGATATGCAGATTAAATAAGAACTGAGATAATTATGAAAGAAACAGAACGAATTAGGTCTGAAGTTAGCACTGGATTGTTTTGCAAATAAACCTACAGCAGAGTTCACTGAACGAACCTCACGACAGCTGAGGGCACCGCATATGTGAAATGTGCATTGTAATTTAGGAAATCCTTCCAGGAAGTTGTAGAAAACAGCATCTGTTCTGATGTCTCCCGCTTCCTATTTTGTAAATTGACCGTTTGTTAAACTCCTTCCCCAAACAGCGATTGTCCAATGGGAGCTGAGCAACTGTAACTGGGAATGACAGACGGCGTGTGCATGGAGCTGTGGTAAAAGTGATACTCTGAAAGAGTTTGGAGATGTGGGTCTTATTTTACAGCCTTTTTAAAACCTGAACAACTACAAGAGCCAAAGTGTTAGGAATGGAATAAGCTGTTAAACATCTGCTCTTACGAAAGCCGTTAGCGTGCCTGGCTAATGAGTTAGGGTTGTCCGCCAACCGAAAGGTCAGCGGTTCGATCCTCGGCTGCACCGTGTCCTGTGTCGAAGTGTCCCTGAGCAATACACCGTACCCCTAACTGCTCCCCTGGTGCCTGTCTTTGGCAGCCCACTGCTCCCTATATATATATATATACAGAGATGGGTCAAATGCAGAGAATAATTTCCCCACTGTGGGACCAATAAAGGAATGTTTCTTCTTCTTAGTCACGGTAGAAAGCTAGTGCTACTTCCAGTTAGCACCTGATCTGTTAATTCACTACAATATTTCAGGGGTCAACAGGTGTTTGAGTCATTAGCGCCTCAGTCCTGTAGTTGTTAGTAAATTTGACAAACTCATACAATTGAACAGAAATCTACCCCGTCTTTTAACGCGCTTCCAAGTTGCTGTTCGAATGATATCAATTTGACAGTCTTTTTGTTATTTCTATATTGTCCCAGGCATTGTCAAGACTTTTCACACTATACTGCAGTACAATATCGAAGTATGTTTGTCCTGTCCTGACAATCTGGTTTTACAAGCTGTCTTATTTTAGTTTATATTGCGCTCAGTGTTTTAGGGCCGGTTGGAGTCCGGGCAAATAATGGAGCTGCCGTGTGTAGTCTGCTGGGTGCGACTGCTCTGATAGACTTGGATAGGGCAGGAGGGCAGGAGGGCAGGAGGGCACTTTCGCCCTGGGGGCCCCGCTTCCAGGTTAATCCCGCCATGCTCAGAAACTTTCATAGAGGCGTATAGTTCTGATGGTAAAGCAGACAGAATCAAAAGTTCAAAGTGTTGAGAAGATAGTGTTTGCTGAAGTATTACACTTTCTCAGTCTGGTATCACTCGGAGCTGTATTTAGGTCCAGGGGCTCCTGCTACCTTCCTTCATATCGAGCCTATGAATCACAGTCTCTCGCCATTCACATCCAGGCTCAAGTGCAATCAAACAAAACCGACTGAGCTACAGAGCGACACCTCCTGAATATATTCACAGTCCATAAATGACTTTCCAAGTTTTGCAATGCAATGAGCAATGGCTTGCTTCGTCATAGCAGCGGCGAAGACTTTGAGGGTGTTTTCTTCATCCTTGAACAGTTTCTCGTCTTCGGTCTCATTGTGTTCCCCACTCCTCTGTACAGAAGGGCTAGAATGGCTGAAATTTAGCTTTCCTAACTAGCGGGTTTGCCATCGTAGACCAAGCCGAGCCTGCAGATCGACAATGTCTCCCTGATGTCGAATTTTTTATGTTAAGATGTCTGCATTCCTCCTGATGCAAATTTTAAAAAACGCACTACAGGAAGGCACTCCTTATTTTGTTTCGTCAACGCTACAACTACATTTCATCGCGCAACTTCGTAATCCAAAAGCTATGGTTTTTTTGATGCAAGGAAGTGATGTGGGAGACAACGCTGCACCAGTAAAAGCTCCAAAGCGTGTGGGGAAGAAATATGACCCTGAAAACAATTTTAAAAAATAGTTTGCATAATAAGGGCAGTGATGCTGGATCCGAATCCTGTCAAATGGTGCGCTGAAACCATCAACGCTCCAGAGACACTTACACACAAAGCGTCCGGGATGTGTTGGGAACCCGAATGAATATTTCCTTGGGAAAAGGTTCGGGCTTCAGGCACAATAGAAAGTCATCCCGACATTAACAACTCAGCCAAAAGCCACTTCCACAGCGAGCTGCAGTCGATGGTTGCTGCTCGTGTAGCTGGTAGCAAGAAACCCTTTACGGCCACAGAGGAGCTTTTCTTGCCAAGCATTATGGACATGTGCCAAGAGTCTCTGGTTGAGGCAGCTGCAACCAAAATCATTCAATACCGCTCTCTCCCGTGTGTCTCACTGAGGTAAGCAGAGTATCTATTCCGGTCTTTACAGCTGACGGTTGCATGACACATATGTAGAGCCCAGTTTATTCATTATTTTTTCATGTTGTTGTTTTTTTGCCCAATTTATTTGGAAAGGCAGTCCTGACATTTTTTGAACAATCAATATGGCCTGAACATTTCAAGCACACTTCACTGAAATGAAAGGCGCTGCTGCCAAAGCAACCAACTCATGACCAGCTCTGCTGGGACAGATAGGCAGAGGCATACGAGCGCTCTCAAGGCTCTCTGCTCCACAGCTGGCTGTTCTTTACTCCTCAACCTGATCCTTTATCATGAAATACATACAGGTATTATCGTGATAGTTTACTTCATGATGAATAAAAACAAATAGAACATTGGGTCTATCCATCAAACAACACAGCTAACGAGGCCAAAACATCCGTTTTTGCTAAAACGCAACCACACAATGAAACATGTTGAACGCATGTCTCAAGTCTCACATGAAAACATCAGTCAGAAAGCATGCGTCCTGTGTTAAACACCAGAGCAATCACTGCGGAAAGATTCTCCAGAAGCAAATCACTTGCAACCGGTTCTAAATAGGGATTGCTTCTTGATTCCCAACACTAAGGGCCACTGATGAAATACATTTTGTCCGAGCACTGTGTTCTAGCAGAGTGCATGGACAGGACATTCTGTATGGGCTATGCTCTCCGGTTTCTCCGTCTCCCTCTCTTCTTGGCTGGAGTGAGACCTCTAATGAGGCTGTGGGCATCCTCTGCTGGGACATTCGGCAGCAGCTACAGAGGGATGTTATTTCTGGGGTTCATCCAGAAGACTGCGGATACAAAAGTTTAGAGTCCAACGATGTTTTAGGACTCCGGAACATCGGGTATACTTTTCTCCCCAGAAAGCCACTGTGTTACTTGTAACGAATTGCACAGTTCTGAATTTTTTCTGGAACGAGTCCAATCGAGCCATATATGAACCCCAATAAACTTAAATGGCCTCTATGATTCACGGCATTTCCATAATTTAGGGATGGCATCCACCCAACTCTCACAATGGCTGAGCCGGCGGCTAACCGCTAACGGTGCAAAAAATGGCAACAGCGCTGAAACAGCCAACAGTGTTGACCTGAGCGGGATCGGAGGGTGGGCGCTACGCTTCGGTGCTGAAACACATTCGTTTTCATTCCTCGGTGAGCAGTTCCTGCACTTCACCTTGAATGGAATAACCTCCATGAACAACAGGTTCGCCCCCGACACCTTTTAACATTGTGAGCCACTGCAGTCTTCTTCTGCGTAGATGTTGCACTTATGTAAATAACTGCATGTGGATGTGTAAACAGCTGTTTGACATTTGCAGCTTAAAACGTGACAAGCCGTCGCTTTTGCGCGTACAGCTTGTTTCCACTGCCCCTCCAAGTGGCCATCAGTTATTGCGGGTAGAAGTGCCGGTGCACCTGGTGACCATTCCCCTGGCAGCTCCAAGGGAACAAGTGTACCGGAGGGATGAATAGGTCTGAGTCAGGAACAACTTTAGGCTATGTGGGGAACCGGCCCTTCCGTGAAAACAATCTTTGTTGGGCTCGGATGTGAAAAATGACTGCGGTAGTTGGGCATAAATCGGCCAAATCAGCACTTGCATTCTGCAAGACTGTACTTTATACTATTCGAATATATATTCACAAAGAGCCAGTTTAAGTTTGTGATACGGAGGCATACCGTTTACTTACACACTTCACACCTTGAGATATTCTTCTTCGTACCACCGCTTAATTGCCCCCTCAGTCTAATTTAAGAGTGAGTCAAATTGTCACTGGAGCCAATATCTAAATAAATGATGCCGTTAAAATAGAGTTTCTGAATGAGACCATGCTTTAAAATATAACACATTTTAAACCCTACTATTTGGAAACTTTACGAATATGAATCCAACAGTGAGATAACATATCTCTTTGTATTTTTAGATATAATTATACAAATAATAGTAACCAACACATGTATATTGAGAAGAAGGCGTAAACTTTATATTGGAGCAGACTTGTAAAATGTGTTTCCCTATTTCAGCATGAAAATTCATGCAAATAAACTCAGCCAAACTGCTCTGTCTCGCTCCCAAACAAGCGGTCACGGTGCATCAAACCCCTGTCTCATAACAATGTTTGCACCAAACACTGGCAGTGACCTCGAAGCCTCTCAGTAGAAGTCACGCCACCTGGGAATACCCGGCCATATCAAATACCTGGGGTTCAGGAGAGACTGTTATTTTTATCTAGGTTTTCCACAGCCAAAGCCCAGGGGAGTGTTTGTTGTACTGGAAAGTGATGTATGATGTTCACGCTTTCTTTTATTTATTTATTATTGCGAATAGAGGCTCCCAGACAGCCTTGGTATTGAGGTCTTGTGGAGGCTGGAACAGCTGCCAACAGACCTCTTCGTCCCCGAGATTAGCCAGTGAAAAATCTCCCGCTCCAACACTTGCAGTATTTCAATGTCAGAATATTTCCACGTTGTCGCCACCGGCGGTTCTATTCAAATGAACGCTGGCTTACTGTACTGCCAGTCATTGTGGGATTAATCTGCTCCTTGTTTGAATATTCCTGCTGGCACTATTATTGAAACTATTATTTTTCATACCTCATACGCAATGATCTTCCCGCTGACGGACCCGCTGGGAATTGGTTCCCAGTACACTTCGATCTCAGAGGCTGACACAGCGCGGGCCCAAACTCTCGATGGCGCCTCAGAGGGCTCTAAATAGGAGAGATCATGAATTATGCATGTAGGCAATTAAGAGTGCATTTCTTGAACACGATCAACTGTATTTCTGTTCACAGCGGGGGGGCAAACACACACCTTCCTCTGCAGAAAACACTGTGTCGACGGGGCTGAACGGCCCCTCTCCCATGCTGTTGTAGACGCCAATTTTCACCTCGAACTGGGACAGGGCTGCGATGCTGTCGTTTCTGTAAATATATCTCGACGCATCCGGTGATGCCAGCACCGTCTGGATCCAGGTGCTGCTGCCAAGTGGGCGAAAAGCCACGACATAGCCAAAGTCCTCTCCGCTCTGCTGTTCCTCTGGAACGGGCTGAGATAGGGCCACAGGAAAGTTACGCCTTTGACCCAAACAACTGTGAGCAGAAATTGAATTGGGGAGTTGTAAAAAACTCTTTTTTTTTACGTCCAACAAAGTCTCGAGCCAAATCTCAGCATCTCTCAGCAATCTTTCTGCACTATGAGCCACATCCAAAGAATGTAAAGTTGTCACCTAGCTCTAGATTTACACATATGAAAGTTGCTCCGTATCTTCACTTTGATTTCGGCAGCAGGAGGGGGCGAGCACGCAGCGAATCAGAGGAGCTCTGCCTTGAATTAAAAGCCGTTCCACTGAGCGCCAGGCCACCGCGCTCCCTCCGCCGGGAGTCACAATGGATGACCACTCAGGGATGCACATGATCCTCTTACCTCCCACGTGATGACGAGTTCTCCCCGAGCTCCTCCGCCGCCGCTCACATTAACCGGAGCAACCTTGGGAACTAAAACAGGCACAAAGGAAACTTGTCTCAGGCAGGTGCTGAGGATTCTGTCAGGTGTTAAGAGGAGGTAACAGCCGCTCCGTAGAGCTGCTCATTCGTGTACAACGGGTTAATCACACAGCTGAGGAATCAGCTTTTGTGTTGACAGTGGCATTGCCACCCGCGTACGCTGACGTTATTAGTCGAGCACCGTATGTCGGCCCCGTGTCTGAGGCACGACGGGGAGACTTGTTCCCTTGTGATTCAACCAGCGGGACGGAATTACCAACCAGCTGAAAATAGACACATCATGCCGACGCCTCGAGCGTCGATAGGTCACTTTTTTTTTTCTCTCTTCATGCAGCTATTAATTGTCACGTTCCAGAGTTGTGACATACACGAGCTTTAGCGTGAAGAAGTGTAATTTAATTTCCACTTCTTTTGCATGCGACTGAGTAATCAAAGCATTGGCACGAAAACGATCGGCAGATTCGGAAAAAAAACCTCACAGGGAGCACGGGAGGAAACCGATAAATCACATTCTCCAAGTGGGGCTGATCCATTTGTTACCAAGAGAGACGACAAACTGAGAGGATACCTGCTGCTTCGGTTCGAATCTGTTGCGATGGCGTACCGGCATCTCCCACGCCAACGCCGTTGATTGCCACCACCCTGAATTCGTAATCCACCCAGGGGTTCAAATCTTTCACTGTTGCGTGCATCATCTGTCCAGGCACAGAATCAGGAACTAGGATTCAAGAATTTAGAATTGAGATGCGTTTCTTTTTAAGGCACATATTTCCATTTTGTCTCCAACAAATATATGAAAAAAACATGACACAAACCAGTGAAGTACATCAAAACGAAGTGGTGACATGTGTTTTACATGTGTTTCTGCAACTATTGTGGATATTGCGCAGCAATGTCTCCATGTCGTCATGCAATACACACACACACACACAACACATTAAAGGAATAAACAGAATTAATAAGCTCTCAGAGGAGGTCGCTTCAGTTGACGTGACCGCAATCGGCTTGTCGTGTTTAAAATCGCCGTCTCTCACATAGAACTGTAACTTTAAATGAACTGATGTTGAGGTTACAGAAGGATACAACGACATTAGAGCAGAGGAATGAAGAACTTGTTTTGCTTTAACTTATAATTACCAAGTAAATGTTGATTGCGCAATGTAATGGCTGTAGAATAATGACACCATCTGTTTGGAATGCTTCCCTGTGAGCCTCGCTTTCACCGTGCACTTCGGTCTAGCCTCCGGGTACGACCTCCCGGGACAATGAAGCCTCCCTTCACGGCACCACGCGAGCGCGTAAACTATTCAGCGACCGGAGAGGACGGCACTTTGGTTTGTCTCGTTCATAAAGTTTGGAGAAAAATGAAAATCGGTGGTAACGCCACATCCTCCCCCGTTGACGGAGGCGTCAAAGAAGGCGGTGATGTTAAAACCCTCGGACGGAGCGCTCCAGGACACGAGAGGCTTCCAAAACGACATTCAGTTGGCTTTCTTTCTACTCGATCAGTAAGTACCAAAACATGCTCACTGATTAAAACCACCGGGCGGTTCACTCTGCTGTTATCGGAGCACTGTGCTGTCGGTGGTTGCGAGGCCCCGACAGTAATACCACTTGGAAACGCTGCGGGGGGGAAAGACTGGAAGAGATGTTTATTGCCACTTTAATGATTACCGTATTTCTGACAGATCGTCTGGTAAGTAGAATGGAGTATAAGGAAAATGAAGAGACGGCTGATGTCTCTATATATTCTCCACTTTATATAACCGGTCGTTAACAACCGCTATCGCAGAGGAAGAGTGCACATCAACCCATAAAGGCAGTTTGAATAAGCTGGGATACAGGCTTCCAACGCCATCTCAGCCCTTGTTAACAGAGTAGAGTGTGAGAATACTTTGTGCATCCCCTGTAACATCACAAAAACACACTTACTGCAGTGCACGTTGAAAAGCCTCTTTGACGTAGTGTCTAAAAAACTCAATGTTATTATTTTAATAATTTGAAATACCCTTTGTCAGCCGTTTCTCTAACTGCTGCATTTGTAGCTAATGCAAAGCCTAACATTGACATATGATCAAATATGACGCCTTCTTTTTTGTACTGGTATTGACCCTTTTCTTTTGGTTTGGTTTATTTCCAAAGGGTTTGGTCATGGCAGGCTCAAATTTATCCAAAACTGCACACATAGCTGTTTGAACGAACGGAAGCTTATTTTTAGTTGCATTATGGGAAATGTAGGATCCAGAGTTTTGGGAGCTTGACCCATACGAGGTACTGGTCTGGATATCTCAGCACTTTGATCATTCTTTTTCAGATCCGTCTCTTTGTGAGTCCCTCAACCCCATGAAACTGCAACACCAAATCGCCGGAGTTCCCCTTTAAGGGATCCATGATGTTTGCTTATGTTATGTGTTTGTGTAAAACTGGTGAATTATTGTCAGATTTTTTAACTCTCAAAAATCTGGATTGGCCTCAAAAGTCCAATATCGGGTAGCTTCTACATGCTGCTAGTTAGATCCTGTGTAAACTTCAGAATGGTAAAAAGAGCCTAAAGTGAGCGACTTCAACAAGAGGAGCCTTTGTTCTTCAAAGAGAGTAAAGTCTCCTGTGACCACAGGCTCACATATTACAGTGTAAATCCTCAGTATTGACTTCCATGCATTGAAAATAACAAGCAGCCGTTACCTGTTCTCACAGTCTGCCAGCCGACAGAGAAGGGGGTCCTGGCCTGGACCACGTACATGGTAACAGGACTGTGATTGTCAGGTCCGGAGCCCCAGGACAGTTGCACAGCGGTGTCGGTGATATCGCTCACGGCCAGGCCCTCCGGGGCGCCAGGGGGTCCTGCAACAGCCCGAAATGAGGCCAGACGACTGCATCAGCCTCACTGTACAAACGGCCGCCGAATCAAAAGGGAGTCACTTCAGGTGAGCGCGGCGGACTCGGAAGTGATTCGCAACTCGGCTCACGACCTCGGTGTACGGCAGGTGGAGATATAATGGGTTCTATTGGGAGTGCCAGTCTAATCAATACACTGAACAGTGCAGTTCACTGAGGTTAGACCATCTACTGTTTACTCACAGAAAGAGAGCAAACTGAGTTTTTTTTTTTTTTTTTACAAAGTGTGAAAGAAGTTGTGTTCGGGAGAATCAAGAAGTCTCGTCATGTGAGAGGAACTATTTATTTTCCTGGAGACACGTGTGCCTTCACCCAGAAAGAGGAAAAGAAAAAAGGCTCTCGTTGTCCAAACTAACGAACCGTGATGAGAGAAATCATTATTTCCCACTGACATTATAGCCACTGGTAATGACGCGGGATTTACAGAACACAAGGCGGGATTTACAATTGAGATCTCATTGAAATTAGGGAAAGCACGAAGACGAGATGAAACAAACAGGCCGGCACATTTCCTGCTAAACCCGCAAATCTGCAAAAAGTAGCCCTGAGCCCTCAGCGGGACTACCTGCTGCTGGAAGAAGATGACTGGGTATCAGCGATGCTTGGCTTCAGATTAAGCGCACGATCCCGTATGTAAAAGCCGTAGCCGTCTGACTTTGGCTGCCGGCTCTTGATCTCACGCTTCTGAACCTCCCAGACAACGGTGGTTTATTTTCCCTCTCCATTTGGTTACCCATTTCAGTCATGGGTGACTGGCACAGCGGTTTACAGTAAAAGGGATCAGGCCAATAGAGTGACTGGCAGAGAAAATGAGAATTCAGCACCTCGCCTCTCCGATATATACAGGATATACACACACACACATATATATATTCCATGACCTTTCTGGAGCATGCTGTGGTGCGCTGTGCCTTCATGAATGAAGACAGCAGCTGCCTCCGCACACACTACCTCTCACTTTCAGGACTTGTCTTTGTGATATCAATACAAGTTCAAATATTTTATCAGCCATCTAAATCCTACAACGGAACTTTAAATTGTTCATGGCGATGTAAATCCCAAAAATTCCCAGGGGAAGCTATGGCTGCTTTGGGAAAAAAATAAAAAATAAGTCTGTGACTTAGAAAGTCAGGACAACATGAAACATTGAATCAGTCACGATCGATGTTGAATTCGCAATGTCTACGTGGGAAGTTTCATTTTATCGCGTGTATCGAGAGGAAACTCGTCTGAAAGTGACGCTAGAGGGGCAGCCAGAGCGTCAAAGTTTGAAGCTCAGGGCCGCTGACCAAGCGTCGGTATTTCACGGTAACATTAAGGGAGAATCACACTCACTGACGAGCTGGAAAGAATGCAGCAACTTTAAAATAATGCATCAAAAGTCACGTGGTTCCCTTGAAATAAAATCAATCGCTGATCAACCTCCGATATGTGTGTTAAGCTGCTTAAGTTAGCCACGTTATCACATCAAACGTGTCCTCCACGGGATATATGGCGTTGAAACCTTTAGAAGACGGTGTTTTTACTCTTGCTGGTCTCTGATCTTACTGGATAGCCCCGAAGCTTTCGGAGTGACTTACCTGTATCTCTTTAACTTGATGATCACAGAGCCCCATGGGTTAAAAACTGAATAAATTAATTTCAAAATGCTCAAGGTTGTCAATCAAAAAGTCTATTAAAGCCGTTTTTCCTCCGAATCCCTCAAAACTGACATCATGGTGCTGCAGCTCTCATCTGACAGCAGTGAGTTGTGTGCGTTACGATGTGAAGGAAAACACACACACACACACACACACACACCAAACAAGAAATTGAAAAGCTCCATAGAGAGTGCTACAAAATGACAAGTGAAGAGGTGTACCTCTGACAATTAAGTCTGCTGCTGCTGAGACGGTGTCAACTTCAGTGTGCACCATGCACACGTACTTTCCAGAATGCTTTAGCTGAATGTTCCTCAACATCAGGTCACCTGCAAATCCCTGATGACAAAGACACATTGGTATAAAAGCCTCGCAGAGGAAGAAAAACAGCAAAAAGTGGCAAAGTCAGAGTCAAAAAAGAAAAGAAAAGAGAAGTATGGAAACTCCTTGGAGCACATTCAATTTCTTTCTCAGTCATACGCAGTAAATCCTCCACAGGAGAATCTTCACCGCAGGACGAAAGAAGAAAAAGATGACAAATTAATTCAGCTTTACATTGTAAGGAAGGCCAGATCTGTTTGTTGTGTTCATATTTTACCCTTACAGCTCAGATGAACGCCTCAGACAAGAGATTGTTACGGTTACTTTTAGTATTTCACTGCTGTGCGCGCCCACACACCCGGATGTCTTTTTCTCCAGCAAAAAAATACAGCGATTCAGAAACCGACCCCCCTTTTGTGTATCAAACAAAGGCGAGTTGAGCAGCTGTCGTGATTATGTTGGCCGTGGAAGTGTCAGCGCTGCGCGGGCGACTTCAGTGGAGCCTGGTGGACACAAATGTGGTTGTTACGAACGGAGGAATTGATTGATTCGCTCGTTGGAGAAATGCAAACCCCTGTTTACAGGTTTTCGCCCTTCAGACGCGCGACACACAGTAACATCTGCTGGCATCTGTATCGGACCCTGATGACATCATTCAGCGTAAAGAACGGAGGCGATTCAAAAAATGTGCCGAGCAGCTCCCCCAAAAGTTTGCTCATTAAAGAAATAGTTGAACATTTATCTCTGTCCATTACATTTTTAGCTACAGCCAGCAGCAGCTTAGGTTAGCATAAATGCTAAAAATGGGAGAAAGAGCTATGTTACCTCTAAAGCTCACTATATAACCACATTATATCTCCTTTGTTGATTTTGTTCATAACCCCTGCCTCTGCAGATTGTTGTGCTTTTCCCCCTGTTTCCTGTCTGGATGTGTGCTAAGCTAACCGGATGCTAACTTTAACCACAGACAGACATGAGAGTGGTATCTTTTCATCTCTCGGCTCTTCAAAGCGAAGAATATTTCCCAAAATGTCGAACAGCCAGATGCGGCCACTTCCTGGCATGTCATTATTACATAACTTTATGTGCTGATCAAACAATAAGGGAAATGACATCGTAATAAATGAGCTTTGGAGGCCTTAGATTACCGTAATGCACGTCATACTGTTATCACCAAGGGGAAAAAAACCCTGAAAGTTGTATCAAAAAACAGGAAAAGAGAACATCTTACAACAGTGCTATATTCATTACACTGGCCACCTGCTAAATGGTTTAGAACCTTCAAACCGCTCCGATTGCGGATCTGAGTGTGTTCCATACGGTTCACTGAGGTCGTCTGGTGCCGGCTTGCTCAATGGTCCAAAAATTACTCACAAAAAGTTCGGCGATGCGGCCTTCTGTTGTTATATGGTTTGGGAAAAACCTATCTTGACAATGCAAGACAAGCAACTTCTGTTGATAGTTTTATGACAAAGTTTAAAACGTGTTTTTATGATCTTGTGGAGGATCTTTCAGCCAGGAGGCCGCTGTTTGTTCCTCGTGACTTGTGTACTTCAGTAACACTTCCGTAGTTATTTCAACCCAAACGACGATATTTTCCGACTGTTTTGTTGCATAAACCTAACGAAGTATTTCACTTTTTTTTTTTAAACCTAAGTTTTCATAATCTTTTCCTAAACGTAACCAAGTATTTCACGACATTTTCCCAAACCTAATTACATATTTTAAGACCTTTTTCTAAACATGACTACGTTGTTTTGTTGCCTAAACCTAACCGAGTTGTTTCCTGTGAAGACGGAGGTTTATTTTGAAAGGACTGTATGCATGGAACGAGCGGAGATTGAAACGTGTTGCTGGCTTTTGAAGGAAAAAGCTCGAAAAATTGCCTTTTTTACTTTTCATGAGATATCATAAGAACCGTTATGCGAGTATACGTTGCACCATTAAATACGTTTATTTTAAATCCAGGGTTTGAGGAAAAATGTGATGGTTAAGAAGCACTCAGGAAATAGCATCGCTTCAACATCAGCTCTAGCTTTTAAAACAATGATGTCGGTCAAATACCTGGTTCTGATTGTCCCGGCCTAAAATCCCTAAAGAACAAGCATTCAGCCGTATCATACATACCCCTCCAATCATCTCAAAGTGCTCCTGCCTGCTGAAATCAATGGCTTTCCCATTGAAGAACCACTTGAAGATGGGAATCAGGGACGAATCACTGGACACCTCGCATGGCAGCACGATGCTCTGTCCCACGGTGGCGTCCAAACTCAAGGGTGGGACTACGATCTTGGTCGGCTCTACGGCATCATGAAAAGAAAAAGGGAGAATTAATCGTTACTGTATGTGCCGCTGTACATCTATAAAATCCAACAAAATGAAGAACGCAATAAAGCTTAATTTGCCCAGGACAGTGGGACAGATTCTGCTCTATCAGTGTAATTAAGTGACCTCAAATAACTTCACTTAGGAAGCGAGTGCCTCTCATAACTCAGTAATGAATAATTAAACACACTGCAATCACAATGTCAACTAGAGAGGGGAAAAAGAAAAAAAGAACTCCCACTCTATGATCATCATTATTTAAAAACCCAAATGTGAAAGTGCTACAGCAGCTCTTTTTTAAATTAAATGTCAGTGTCAAAATATTCCTCAGTCACAGCTACAGACGGCGGCGGTTTGCCCCACTCCGCTACATGCACAATAACTCACAGCTGACAAAACCACGGGTGACTTATACGTCTGTCAAACCGGCGGGAACATAAAACGGCTATATATTTCATGATCAATTTCATGCTTGAGCTCGTATTTTTCCCCCTTTTACAAAAGTTGAAACCCTCGGCTTGAAAAGGTGCAGTAGTAAAAGTGTGCGGCGAAAAACAACAACAACAACAACAACAAGACACACCTTTCACCAGCAGCGTCCCGGTGCTGCTGGATTTTCCAAAATGGTTTCTGGCCGAACACGTGTACCTGCCTCCGTCCGATGTGGAGATGTTGGTGATACGTAGCGTCCCATCCGCCATGATAGTCTGTCTGATGAGAGGGACAAAGATGAAACGGTCCAGTTCTCAACTCGTTAGCCGTTAACGGAATGAAAAGTGACGATAAGCATCAAATTAGAAACTGCTTCCTGGCCGGAGATACGGTGTCATTTGTCGAGCCGTTTCAACTTCATCATTTCTTTTTCCCCATTTATATTTTTGAATGAAGGCTTCAGAATCTATTCCAAAAGTCTGTTTGCACGCCTCAGAAGATAACAATTGTCTTAGCTGAAGCAGAACAGATTTGCTGTCTGGTCAGCACAGTATTGACAGCGCAGCAGCTTAAATGCACATATTAATTGGATACACAGCGGGCCACCAGGGCCGGGCGGCGATAGGAGGAAGAGGAGGAGGAGGAGGAGGAGGAGGAGGAGGAGGAGGAGGAGGAGGAGGAGGAGAGCGGCACTAGAGAGAGCTAGAGAGAGAGGGCGATTTAGAAGGGGATCTTTACCTGCAGCCTTATCGCTCGGCAACACGTGGAGATAGCATCAACATGCTGTAAAGCCATTTCTGAATAGTAATAGCATGGAGACATACCGAAGCATCGCACGTGATAAAAAGAAAGTGTCGGGCCGGTTCTCATGGGAGGAATAAAGTGGGAGTCTGAACAAAAAGTGTGAAAGGAGTTTTGACCCCCTTGTGGTCTGGTTGTCGCAGCTCGCGGGTTACTTTTATGAACTACATTTCCCTTTTGTTGTTACAAGATTCTCTGTTGAAAATGCAGCCAATTAAACCAGTGAAAAATTAAAGTGTAAATATGTGAACATTATATGAAAAAAATATTTATTTTAACTTAAGGGGAGATATATGGAAATGTGCTCGTGCACATACAGTTGTGTATCTTGATTTCCTACGAACCCACAAATGGTAAAATGAGAAAAACCCAGTCTGTCTGTCAGGAAACATGTGATTCCCCCCCCCCCTTTGTCACGTGCAGGCTCATTAGAATAACCTCCCCCCCCCCAGTGTTTCTTCATAAAGTTCTATCTTATCTTATCTGACGATCTCAATCCTCGGCTTGAGAGCTATCTTTGCAAAGGTGCACCATATATTTCTCAGAATTTTGCAGACTAGGCTTTTTTGGGAGGGGGGGGGGGGGGGGGGGGGTTAAAGAGACAGGTATGAACCTAAAAAATGAGCATGGTATGTTCCTTCTAATGCAATAAACCGCCTTAATATCATTTGTTTCTCATACTCTCTGAGAGAAAGAGCCTCGTCCTTGACTGTCCTGTCGTTGTTCAATTCTTTGCTTTTTTATATGTCGAAAAGATATATAGATATAAAAACTACAATAAGGAGTGCTAGTAGTGCAGTTATTCCTTTGCTCGGTCTGGAGCATCTCGCTGCTCCAGATGGACTGTGGTAGCAGGACAACAAGACGCTGCTCGGAGAGACTTTCCTGAGAAGATCAGTCTGAAACACTGAAAACTGAGGGGGACAACAGGACTTGACTCTGCACAGACAAGTTGGAAAGCATGTAAACATATTCATAAACGAGGCCGATAACGCGCTCCTGTTGTGACCTTTTGGATCGAGTAAATCAAAACAGGAATGCTGCGAGCAGCCGGCGCCGAAATCAAACAGATTGACATCGGGCTCCGCATTGGAATAAAGATGTATTCACTGGAGGCCGCGCTGAGACCCAGAGAGCATGTCTGACACAGGGTGCTTTGCGCTGATTTATTGATAAAAATATTAAAGGCTGAGTGATGGAGGCGCGCTGAGAACGTGACCCGAGGGGGCAATGAGCTGCGAAACAAATAGAAACGCGAAGAACTATCTGCTTTGTGGACAAACTCGGTTTATGTAAGAATTTCTATTCTTGTTCTAAAAATGCGCTGCCTGGGTAATGCACGGGTCATTTCTCTCCCTTTCCTCCACGACCAGCGCATGGAAGAAAACAAACGTGATAACTAATCAATCCCGCTGGTCACATGCTGACGCAGGTCCAGCGAGCTACATCCATGGAAGAAGAAAAGAATGGCCGCACGTATTGATCGGAGCCAAAGCCCAACATAAAAAAAGAAACACAGCAAGAGACGAGCTGCACACTTTGCACTTCATCGGATGCAAAACGCAGCGTGCATAACCGGCATGCAAATTAAAAAACACCAAATTCGAGTCAGCACGTGCCACGGTGTCACACGAGGACATTTAACGGCACTCTGATCAGATCGTCGCGGCGCTCTCTCTCATTTTCTGCAGTCTGCTCCTTGATAGATTGGCTGTCAAAACACTGGGCCGACGTTGTTGGTGTGATCTGAAATTGGGACGTGTAATTGTAAATCAGTTGCTGGGTACATCGGATGGTGGCTTTCATAAAAGAGCGGGCAACTCTTGCAAAGTACAGGAGCGTGAGGTAATCACAATGCACTGGGTAAAAGCCCCTTTTTAACATCCAATCAAAGCCAAATAAAGTCAGAAATGTTCATTTTTGATTATTGCACGTTTCTGATTCACTCACATTGAGGCATCGGAATGAATGAGCATGAACCGTGTTAGCCCCCCCCCCCAAAAAAAAGTGATTGTGGTCCACTCTGCTCTGGACTTCTGCCAGCAAGTTTCAATGGGCGACTCAGGTTTATCTCCCTGTGTTCACAGAGGACTCTGGTGTTGATATATTCCCAACAAAGACTCATCAGAAGTGTTTGCACGAAAGAAAGAACTTCAGTGAGTTGACCTGCACCCCTGGATACAGCTGTTTAAGGCAAAGACTTCTTCCATTTGAAACTCAGCGGAGTTAGCGTTGACGAGGGCCACGATAGACGGGAATCGACCGTTTGTGAAGACCCACCACCTTTCAAGCAGGTCCGTTCCCTCGTGTGTGCAGTTTACATTGATAACAGCGGCAGATTTACCATCAAAACTAAAAGCTTCTTGAATATGAACTCGACGGCTAAAAGACTGAAGCTAAAGCTGCATGTTCTGCGCAAAAAGCCAGCAGCCTGACACGCTGAAGAGCCATGGAGAGGACATTATGCAAATAAAGAAACGGGAGTGCTCTCGTATGGCAGTGTGAAGCTAGTTAGTCCTAGTATTGTAATAAGGAAAATTAAAAGCAGAATCCTGTCAGTTTGAGTACACACTTGTTCACATTTTCTTCCAAGTATCTGTTTAGAGTTTTATTTCCGTCTGGAAGAGAACCTCTGCTCTTCGACTAAATGCTCACAGCTGTGTGACGCGACCCGTTTTAGCGTTAATGCTGATGATTTTCACACAGCGTATTTACAGCCTTGTCCTATTAATACACATGTTCCTCGCTGGTGATCAACATGAGCATTCCAGATGTCAAACTGCATTCATTCGCCTTCACGTGATACTTTTGCTTGGAGGCTATTTTAACAATGAAACTTTCTGTTAAACTTACGTGAAAGAAAGAAAAATCACTTCCCAGCAAGGCTGTCGGAGAAAATAATTGCTGCTTTTAAGTTGATTATGCGGTTTGAGACTGACAAGGCCTTCAGATGGTGATTTACAGAAGAGACAAGCTTTCAACTGCAGTGTGACATGCGGGCGTACTGGACCATGTTTTACAAAGGGAAACACCAGGACACCGACCTTTCGTCCCTCACAAAGTGCTGAACAGGCTAAAGCGATTACATTAACAGTGGGAGCCTTTCCGTCTTGACGCTCTCTAAGAGGGTCAGAACTTCAGTCCCGCAGTGCTGCAAGCAAATTCATGTTGCAAAGCGTTTTTCACCGATTTACTGACTTCTGGTTTGAGTCTCTTTACTTGTCGGACCTTTCTAGCAGCCCCCGAGCCCAGACCCTTGCTTTTCTGAACCTACATCACATTTCCCCCCTCCTTAAATCTTTCACTGAAACATTTAACGAAAGCAGCTCTCACGCTGTGCTCCAACTCCGTTGGTTCTTATTGTGTGTACGACTCTGTTGCAACAACAAGCCGTTTCCTTTAGCTCGTAGCTGCTGCCTCAGACCTTTAAATCATATCACGGTGTGGCCTGTCATGTCGCCCGCGGTGGAGTTTTGCTCAAGGATGCAATAAGTTATTCTTCTCTGTGTTTTATTTTCCACACAGAGAGCGTCCCTTCAGGGTCTCGGTTCTACATCCAGCACTTTGACTGCCTTGAAGAGCTCTGATGTCGTGGGACACTTTGAAGTTTCAAAAAAAAATAGTTTCAAATTGCACTCTTTATCTTGTGCCTCAGACAAACTGATGGCGTAGGAGGTCATGGCCTCGTTCTTAGATCTAGTAAAAAAAATAAAAAATAAGGGCTTCAGACAAAACTACCACTGTCAACAGAAAACCAACATCTTTTTCTACATGAGGAATAAGGTCTGTCTCTGCCTCGGACCGAACAAGGCTGCGTTCTGCATCGCTGACTTCCCCCCGAGTCCCCTTTGAGCAGAGGCATAAATTACAATGAGCGCTCGAGATGAAAACCACCACGTGAGCAAACCCTCTAACAGATGCCACGAGGAAGCATGAGCAGCGGTGCATGCGATATCCTACCTCTCTCTGTCCTTCAGGAGTTCGCCCCCTCTCCACCAGGAGACGGTGGCCCTCGGGGAGGCGTGGGGGCGGCACTCCAAGACCACCTCGCCCCCCCTCTGGATCACGGTGGACTTCTTCACGGGCCGCCGGGTGAAGTCCGGCGGTGAGGCTGAGGAGCAAACCGGCGTTAAGGTCCATTTGTTTCGCTTTGCGGAGGGCGCAACAGCCGCGCAACAGCCGCGCAACAGCCGCGCAACAGCCGCGCAACAGCCGCGCAACAGCCGCGATGTCAAGTGCATCACAAGCAATTACGGCAATTTTATTTGGCCGCCACACTGGCTTACTGTATGAGAGAATTATGGAAATGAAAGAGAGGGGGGGCTATGGCTCAGCGGGGAGCTGCTTCTGCCTCTTATCATTTATTTATTCCAGATAGGAAGCATTTTCATTGCCCTGACAACACAATGCACATGCAGTGTATCTCTGCCTCGCCTCTGGTTCAATTCGTTGTAAATAATACAGGGCGAGCAAACTGCTTACCTACAACCTTGAGCTCAGCGCTGGCATACACGGCTCCGTGTTCACTCTCTGCCACGCACTGATACATCCCAGAGTCCAACAGACTGATCCTGGAAATGGTCATTCGACCCGCTTCCACGTGGATCCTGCCCTGCAAACCAGGCCAGCTGATTCATGTTTGTCCACATCTTTCACTGATTTATGTCCATTTCATTTTCTCTTTCGCGAGACGAGTGCAAGCTTGTGGATCGTCCTTTGCCTTCGAGGTAAGATTTGTTTCTGAATTACCTCCAAAGGACTATTATTTTGAGAGAATTGATTTTTATTTGTGTGTGTGTGTGTGTGTAACATCACAATGAGGTTCTCACATTGTCTAACAAATGTCAAACCTCAGCTTGACTTGGTGTCTTACCTCTGCTGTTAGTGGCTGGCCGTTCTTCAGCCATTTGTACGTGGGCCTCGGTTTACCCATGGCTTTACATTCCCACTGCAGATTAGCATCGATGGCCATGTGAGCGTCTTTCAGTGTCTGGACCCAGTGCAGATGTTCAGCATCTGTGGGAAATGCCGCAATTAAATTGCAGAGGGAACAGATGAGTATAATGATCATTATAATGGTATATTAATGCACTGTGCAGCTAAATAACTGCATGATTGCATTATTTCTTTCCCAAAAGGGCAGAATGAACAGTGTGGAGCAGCTTTTTTTTTCAAACATTTAGAGCTTGTTCGCTCTAAATGTGGAGTAAATTGCTGTCTTATTTTGACTGCTGGGGTGGTTTTGGGGTCTGATTCACAAATCTGAAACATGGCGTATTTGCACTCCGTGTTTCATCCAATTTGCTCTCGCAATCTGCGTGCATTTAGCTCCTGCTTCCACTGGGGCAGCAGCTCATTACGCAGTCAGTGCACGGGACTGGCCTGCAGGCACATTGTGCAGTCGGTGCAGTTCATGGATTGGAGATCACCGAGAGTGAAAATGTATTATGCTGCAAATACTACAATAACATAAAGCAACAGGATGTCAGGATGTCATCTGTTGGTGTTGCAGTTCGACACTAATTCTGTTACTCATTAATTCAATTGAAAGATTCCTTTATGTCGGCCTCTGTGCGATATTAAAGCAACGGTGTCAATAAACAAAAAAAAGACAACAGAAAATATAGCTCATACAAAAATACAGCTGACACAACACCTGCAATCAGAGGTGAGAAAGAGAGAGCTCACTTCTGCGAGTTTCTCTTTCCCACCACGACCTCATCTCTTCAGTACTCTGTTTACTTCAGTTTATTACCCTTCAGAAGTGACTGATTTCCAAATCCACTCAACAAGTAACTCCCTCTGCCCGTTGCATGACCGGACCTTGAATGCAGAGACTAGACATGAAGAGTCCCGACAATGTGAGCTCTGAATGTGTAAATAAAGGCACAGGGCACAACGTTCAGTCAGAATCAGTGAGGCAATCTCAGAACCTCGGCCTTTTCTTCCTCTCCACACAGAACTGCTCAAACGTGACTGTTCAACGCTTCCGATACCAAAAGCTTGTCCAGATATCTGTTTATATACACGGGTGGCACACATGTAAACACAAGGTGTTATAAAGAATGAGCTGTCATACATCACCATGTTGTCATCCAATCATCCGATACAAACAACCCTATGAAAGCAGCGCTCTCTCCACCACGACAACCGACCTAAAATCTAAGAATATCAAAACTTTTTGGACAAATTATCCTGAAGGAGGATAAACGAGCACATCACCTACTGGCAGTTTTCAGTCAAGCTGGAAGAAGCTTTCTGAATACTGCTCTGTTCCGCATTTATTTCCATCATTTATCAGGTTTTACCTGAGAGGATTACCTTTAGAAAGACAGCTGAGGAGACTTCTAATGAGTCACAGCTCCATTTAAGGACGTTCTGACGAGATAAAGGGGTTTAAAATACGATGCACAGTAGGAAAGTGTATTGTTCCTCTATTGTACTTCTAGACTTGGTAGTATAGATTTTACAAACTAGTACTGTACTTTGTTTCATGTATATGCACATGTATGTAATGTTACTAGTATTGCAATGATTGCCTCTGTAACATACCTTCTTTTGAATGAAACGAACACATTGGAATTGTAGTAATTATTTTTCTATCGACACCCAGGAAGAGGAGCCGTTGCCCCGGTAACAGCTGGTGGGGATCCAAATAAATACACCGAAAATCAATCGTGGTATAATGACGGACTGAGAGAGAAACTTCGACAGCCACGCCCAATCAATAATCACGTTCGCACAATATCTGAGTGAGGTTCGGGGGATGAGGCTGTAATCTGCAGCGGGCTGGACTTTTGTAACGGCCTCTTCTCACAGAACCGTTCAGCTCCTTCAGAACCGCGGAGTCCTGACAGAAGAGAAAAGACGAGTCGTGAAACAGAGTTTGAATCACAGTTGCTCGTCGATAGATCGCTCACTTGTTTAGGACCTCCACACATCTCCTGTGGATCCCAGTGAACCGTGGAGAAGCAGCATTTAGTGACTTTGCAAAGTCAACAAAAGATTTGGTCCGACTTTAAATGCTTCTTTTTTTCAACCTTGCATTTCTTGATCGTTTGATTTAGTTTTTTACATTTTTCTAATTGGATTTCTATCTTTTGAATTTGTTGGTTCATGTCGTGGCTTATGTCTTTTTGAATGGATTAATTAAAGCACCTTGAATTGCATTTGTGCGTGAAATGTGCGACACGAATTAACCGGCCCTGGCGCGCCTCACTTTGTGTCAACAGCCACTCACGCCTTCGCGTTTGCCGCCTTAGAATCAAAACAGCTGGTATGCTAATTATATGTTAAACCAAAAATGTACAGACGGATATAATATCGATCCGTTTCCAGCTCCTCATTAACGCGTTCAGCCGACGGGACCAGCGGAGACTCACTGATCCGTCTGCCTGTAGAAGACAGTCGGGACTCATTTCAAGGCTTGCGGTTCGACCGCCGGTAGATTCTATCCCGACGTATTGAGTAATCTCATTTCCAACCTCAAGCTGCTGGTTAAAATAAAAGTACAAGGACGGAGGAAAAAAAGACAAAAAATATCGATATTAGCAGTGATCTCCTTGAAACAAGCAAGCAAAGGTGCACACGGCTCTTACTGTGGAATATGAGTTGCCCTCTGGCAACATTTCGTCCTCTGGTGTTCGCGGCCACACACTCGTACACACCGGCGTCCTCCGGGCGAAAGTATGGGATTTCCAGAACCCCGCTAGAGTGGTTGATTTTAATCTTGCCAGGGAGTGGGTTTCCATCCGCTCTTCTCCAAGAGATGGAAGGCACGGGGCTGCAGTGGGCACACGCACAGAACGGTCACGCTGGCCACATGCTTCCTGCTCGCGCTGACCAGAAGTAAAGGATGTCTGCACACTTCATGAATTTGACAATGTGAGCGTGGTTCCGTGTTTCTCGGCACTTACTTTCCCAAGGCGAAGCATTCCAGCTTCACCGATGATCCTTTAGAGACCCGGAGGGTGTCGGGAAACTGAACCTCGATCTTTGGCTCGTATTCACCCATCACTGCTGCGTGGAGGATAAAAGAGGATCACATCGGTCCAAACACAACAGAACACGGACATGCCGTTCCCTGTAATTCATATTGGATGTAAGAGCCGCGGCGCGGGTGACACTGGCAGGGGAGCGAAGCCGTACACACCAGCGTGTGGCTCAGCGGATGGATGAGTTTGGATTACATATCTTTCTTCAGCTCGAATCTGAAGTGGTACACATAAACGGTCCTGATGGGGGTTTAGTATGTGTGGCAAGCTCCTCGCTGTGTGTGTGTGTGTGTGCCTGCATGCATTTTTGTCAGCGCAGACTACATTTCTGGTTGTGTAAATATGTGCCTTCATGCAGATAGACGGGGCTTCCTGGAATATACACAACCCCTGTACAGTTCAGAGGCTTTGGGATGGTGCGGAAGAACAAAAGCAAAAACAGAGTCACGCTCAAGACAAGCCATTTATCTCCCCGGCTTGCCCCCCTCCCTCCTCCCTCCATCCCCACCCACCCCGTCCGACAGCGGGCGTCAGTTCAGTGCCCAAGATAACCAGGAGGCAGCGGAGGCGAACTGAGGGTGCTTACCGTCTCTCCGCACCACCACGGGGGTTGGAGAGCTGAACACTGTGGTGTTGGTCATCATGTTTCTCACCGCACACGTGTAGTTGCCCGCGTCCGAGGCTTCAACTTTGGCGATGTACAAGTTGCCCGTCCTCTGAGAGATAAAACGCCGGGCGTCCTGGTGCAGGAAGCTCCGCTGGCCGTTGAAACTCCATGAATATTTGATCTCTGAAAAAGACAGAAGGTGAATCGAGGAACAGATGCACCTTCCTGTGACATTCCTAAAATGGCATTAGAAGCTGCATGGGAAGGGATCTCTTCACAAATAAATGATGAGATATTTTATTTCTCGGCCAAAAACAAAGATATAAGATGACATCACAGAATAAGGCTGGGCATGTTTACTCTACATGAAAATACTCCACAATAAATGGACTGGTTACTTATGTTTGAATAACATTTGAAAAATAAATTGCAGTGCTCAGCTGTTTTTGAAAATGACTTTGTTTTCACAGAAATAAAGGATATATTTGTCAGCTATTTTTCAAGACAGGAAGTATGAATTTGCTCGGGACGGAGTCTGGAAGTCGAAAAGCACTGAGAGAAGCATCGAGGCCGAGTTCAGACAGACTGTGTGAAACACTGCAGCCCCCTCACCCTGTTGAATGGGACCGCTGTGTTCAGGTGTGGACCCGCAGGGGTACATTCACAGTGGATTCCTTTTTTGATGTGAACAATGAAATGCTGCTGTTGTTTCTGCAATGTGATTCAGTTGTTGTTTTTTAGTATTATAAACAGCTTTGGCTTTTATCGTATCCGCCTTTAAACTCATGGAGCTATTAATCAAGCCAGCGTTCCTGGATTGCATTTCATTGCGTCACTGGTACCTGAAACAACACGCTTTGGTCTTTGCATATGATTTTTCAACAATAACAAAAAGCAGAGAATAACTGGTTTGGTATCACAGTAAATTCACGCAAATATGGAATTGGTCACAAGGTCACATGTGTGCTGTATTACTTTGTCACATTCTGGAGTAAAGATGTTGCAGACAGTATGTTTCTTTTGTCCATCTCCAACTCTTGTCCCACAGATTAAAGAGGAGGATTCATGGCAAAAATAAAGAATGGAAAGGACTGATGAGAAGGCCAATGTAGCAGTGTAAAACACACACACACACACACACACACACACACACACACACACACACACACACACACACACACACACACACACACACACACACACACACACACACACACACACACACACACACACACACACACACACAGAGAAAGAGAGAGGGGCAGAGATGTCTGCAGGGGCCCGCAGAGTGAACTTGGCTATTAGCCCAGCCCTCCTGTATCAGACACATGGCATTCTGCTGTCAGCCCTTTTGACTGGGCAGACGGTAAGAAGTCCCACTCGCTTCCTTGAGGGAAAACAGTGAATTAAAATCATTACGGGGGGAAGTCAGGGGCAGAAACTGACGGACCTTTCATGATTAGGAACTATCAGAGACTGGGTCTGTTTAAGAGCTAGCAGTCTCACAGCAACAGAGGACTTGCAGGCACATGATCTCATGTCCTCTCTGCACGGCTCCTCTTTAGACCACTTACCTATTGATTGCCCAGAGACGCTTTGCATGATCCCTCTTTTACCAAGGTGCATCACTGTGTGCTCCTCGAGTGGCGCAATCAACAAGCATTAAGGAAGCTTTTGACATCATGTGGCAGCAAACCCCCCCCCAAAAAAAACCATTTTTCAATTTTAAAACACCTCAAGCTAGCATTATCGTGTAGCGCAAATCCCATCACATGTGTAACAATGCTGTGTGTAAGAGGCAAAATGAAGAGATGGAGGCTTTGGAAAGGGGGAGGAGAGTGGAGGCTGGAGGACAAATTGTTAAAGTGTGGATTCCCGCGTGGCCGTAGGATTCAGCTGACAACAGAGAGCGGAGAAAAGGCTGCAACGCTGGCGTGAAATTGTGCTGGTGGGCACCGACCGGATGGCTGCAGGAGTGCGGACCACTTTGAGGGTCTGCTAATCAGCAGCGCACAGACATGTGAGCCGACTCGCCGCTGCGCCACGAGGATAAACGCTTCCCCGGCCACAGCGGCCACCGGCAGACTTCATTACCCGCAGATAACCTGCCCACATATGAGAAGAAAAAACAAAAGAGACAGTTGGGGGAAGTGGAGCGCTGGAGACTCGATAGATGACAGCGTGGTCACAGAGCATATGGGCTAGAAAAGTGAGAAGTACCAGGCTGTGAACTATCGATGTGAAGGCACGGGTTCGGGCAGGTAGAGCGGTGGCTGAGCATGGAAGAGAAGGAAAAAGTCTGACAGATAAGGAGAAAACAGTGTGTCAGAGTTGGAGAGCAAGAGCAGCAAAAAGAGAAGGTGGGAAGGTATAACAAAGAAAAAACAAAAGAGACACGGCAGTGTTACAGGGAGGAACAATAAATACTGCTGAGGCAAGCAGGAGTGCGAGACCGCGGCAGACAATGCAGAAGAGTTAGCGCTGTACCTCCGTAATGGGGTGGAGGGCCGCAGAGCAGAACCACGGCTTGACCCTCTCTCACCGACACCGTGTTCCTCGACTTCCTGCTGAAGTTCCGCAGAACTGTTGAATGTGAAACGAGAAAAAATAAATAAATAAATAGACAACCTTTCAGTGTTTGACAGCTGGAATGACTTGAGGACAAGGAAAAGGGCAGTTCAGTCTGCAGCGTCACTTCGCTGGTTAATATCGCAGCACGAGCTGGAGATCTGGTCCAGGGTGCACCAAAGCGCCCCTCGCCAATCGAGCTTGAGAGATTACTTGCGCCTTTAATTAAATGCTGCCGTGCGGCGTGAGAGAACAAACGGCATATCAATCCCAAAGTCTTATAAATACCAGACGAGTCCCAGCAGGGATCCTTCAAATATCAGCAGTGGTCAAATCAGATAAAAGAATCAAGACATAGCGGCTCTCATTCCTTCAGACCAGTGCGATTGACATTCAATCCGAGACGGCGCTCTGTGATACGAGGGCGGGATCGGAGAGAATAAACGGTTGACAATGAGACAATTATGACATGTGACAATCAAAACTACTTTTGTGCCCTTTAAACACAGAGCCCCTCCCCACGCCCGGCGTGACGCAGTGACAATTTGGGATCCCTGTGGAGCGTTCTCCTCAGAGGGAGCTTTTTGTTGTTGTGTGGATGTGCAGCGTTTTAAATATGAATACGGAACAACAAATATACTTTGTGGACGTCTCACCGAGATACCAAACCAGCACAGTCAAGGAATAAGCTCAGTGTGCCAGTCTGTTACCACTGTTACTACTAAAATCTGATGTCAAACAAACAAAAAAAACAATCATACAATAAAAAGCCAACACTATTAATGCATCTTAGCATGCTAATACTCCTATTCTTTCCCATTAAGAGTGTGTCGTCAGCATGTTAATGTGCAATGTTCGACCAAAATACGTACCCAGACACATTTGGGGTTTCCTGCCGTGAAATATTTGATAAGTGGAAAATGTTTCTGTTGTAAATGTTTGCATTGCGACAACTGAGGCGGCGGCTTGCAGCTCACGGTGATAACGGCAAACCAAGGTAAAAGTGCTGACAGAGCGTACAGCGTGAACCTGGAGGGGTCGACCGGAGGCGGGATGCCACACTTCGGCAGCGATACCATCGGTCGGGATGACGCTATCAGCTGCGTGGCGGTCACTCACATGCACTAAAGACACACACGGCCTGCCCAGCTATGTCAACAACGGAAGGAGAAACTCAGATAACAACACACACAGAGGGAGAGCGACTACATTCTCTGCTCGGGTAGACTTTACTGCACTATATCTTGACGTAGCAAACAGCCGTTTGCTCCTGTGGATCCCGTATATATCGCACCTTCAATATTGTCATTCTAAAAAGCGAGGTTTCATGTCAGTAACAGAATGTACAGGAAATACAAAAATCAGACTCTACTCACAAGCAAACTGGACTTTCGCTTCCCTGCTGACAACGGTCCCGAAAGTGTTGTTGGCGATGCACTGATACACTCCTCCATGATCGATGACATGGGGATTATTGATCGACAGGTTCCCCTCCACAAGGCTGTAGTTAGGATCTGACTGTGTGTTTATTTCACTCCCATCCACTATCCACCTGTAGAGAAACACCAAGAGGTTTCCGAGGTCTGCTAATTCCTCCTCATCTTCGTGAAAATAAATCCATACAGTCACACCGGCTGGCATGATAAACACTGTAGTCTCATGTAATAGACAGTCAAAGTGCGGTAAAAGCACTTACCTATAATGCGGAGGTGGGTTTCCCTTTGCTTTGCAATTAATAAACACCTGCTTATCATCAGCGCTCAGGGGGAAAATACTGTCACTCGGCTCCTGGGTGAAGACAGGACCGTGGCGCGTGTTATCTGTGGGGGGAAAAGAAGCGCATTAGCCGTACGACAATACGGTACTCAGCATGTGACACTGAATTAATGCAAAAATAATTCACTCGGTGCTCAAAAAACTGTCTTTGACCTCTACACCCAAATAATTAGCTGCCAACATGGCTCTTCTGCGTTTCATAAACCCTCTTGTGCACATGTCACGAGGCAGATAATGCACTGCGATGATAAGCCTGTCCTGTACTGGCACACTTCAACACAAGCGAGCCGTGGCGTTTGCTGTGATCGTTCACGATCGGGGAACTTATTCAGAGAAGTCATTTGCTCAGTGTAAACACAGTGCTGTTACAGGACAAGGCAAATAGAAGCAACTTTGACTCATTGATTCATTTTGAAGCCAATGAATTAGTATTGCTAAGCCTTTATACACGGACCATTTTCAGTCTAGTTTAATGTTACTTAGCATTTGAAAAAAACAAAACAAGTGTTCCCGTCTTCTCATTTCTAGCTGTTTAGCTTTCTAACTGTTGCTAGCAGACGACATCAGCTGCAGCTACATGGCTAATTAAACATTTCCCGTCATCGGAATAGTACTCAGTCAATGATGTGCTCCCTTCTTGGGTTAGGTTACAACTCTAGTTAGCCAGAAATGCTAACCGTTGCAGCTAATGTCAGAGCAGACAAACACACTTTTAATCGACTCTTCTGCTCGTGTGTTTTTACTTTTTTGAGAGACGGAGAGATAAAAGGTCACCGCTCTCCGAGTCTGACTCACCGGTTGTGGACTGATTGTGGCTATATCAGCGGCTGTGTTTATCTCACGCAAATGTCACTTACTTCTGGTGTTAAGTGTTTCTAAAAGGTGCTTTAAGTGGGAGCGACAGCCGGCACTCTTTATTCAAACTCACACTTCGGATCCGGCTCACTGTGTGAACTCAAACGTACATGCACAGAACCAAAACACAGGCAGAACGCTCGAGCTGTGACACATGCCAAGAGCAATTAGAAACATTGTCAAGTAACCCAGCTGGCTTGTTTGTGGGTCTGCTCGGTCGAGCTTGTTGTCTTGGTAAGTTTCATCCAAGCGATCAATACACGGGAGTAATTAACCAATGTAGCACTAATTACTCCCATGAAATCTAACATTTCTTCAATGGACGCGCACTCACACACTGGTGTCCACCCCCCCCCCCCCCCCCCTCTGAGCCCTCTGAGCCCCTCGCCGGCGTTGCTCCTGCAAAAAATGGTTCATTTGTCTTTTGCCGCACTTCTTTTCGTCTCTAACCTTGACGAGGACAAAGAGCGCTCCCTCCCGTATCATCATCGCCATCATCATCATCCTAATGAGAGTGGGAGTCTTTGCTTCAGGTAAGGGCCCCGTTTCCCCCGGCCTCTGAGGGAAGCGCTTCATTTCTTTATTTTTTTTACCCTGGTTGCGATGTCCTTTTAAATTAAACAAATTAATGAGCCTTAAATAGCCGGGCTATTTCACCAGGGAAATGATCGGGTGCTTCTGTGTGTATGCAGGAGAACAGGCCTGCCCTGTAAACACACCGACTGCACTGACCGCTAGCATACACACACACACACACACACACACACATACACGTGTACAAATTAACACTGAATTAGTTTTCATGCGAGTGCATGCAAATTTGAGCTCACTGGGTATGTATGTGGTGAGGCGCATGCTGCTATTTGCATATCCCTTCATTCTTCTCTCTCGTGTGTGCAGGCTGCATAGATATACCGCAGTGAAACTGTTGACTTGAGACGAGATGGTGAATCAATGGAAACGGCAGCATAAATAACAAAACAACAAACTCCACTCCATGAGCTGTATACATTTAAATGTATTTCCCTGAAGAATAAACGGTTGGCTTAAGATCAGCATACACGGCGTATCCATCATACGTCGACATTAAATCTCACTCGGCCGTCCAGGGCTGCGCGGGTTACCGTATCCAGACGTTAAGTGAACTCCTCAGCTGTAGCTCACACAGGTATTAGGGAGCAGAAAGCTACCGTTGCTCTGCTTTCCTCTCAGCGGAGACGAGCGCCTCGGCACACGGCGGAATCTATGTTGCTGAGAACGGCGTACGGAATACATTAGCGCTGAAGAAAAGGGCATGTGTTGGATTTTCTTTTTTATGGTGCTTACCACATTTCATGTAAGTGGCAGCAGTTGGACATAAAGCGGGGAAATTGCATAATAAAACAGGGAGGCGTAAAAAAAAAAAAAAAGACCAGAGAGTGTGAGCGCTCGTACGGTCTCTCTTCAAATGTAAATCCGACAGTGAGTCACGTTTATCAGAGAGGGATCTAAAGAGAACATGTTCAACTGTGGCTGCCGTTAAAGATTAAGATACAAATGTAACTACAACAGTCAATCTTTAGAGCACAAGGCACTGTCACTTAATCCTGAGACGACTTCATCCCTCCATTGAAAACTACACCAGTAAAGTCAAACCTCTGCCATGTTTTTGCCATGTTTGCACATTTTTTATAAAAACTTTGCCCGTCTACAAAAGCTAAACGCCTTCTGAGACCACCGCTCCCTTTCAAATGAAATTAACCTGCATGGGAACGAGGCGAACCCTCCCTGTAGGGAGATGCATGCATATCAGGTGTGTGTGTGTGAAGGCGGATCTACTTGGCGTCTCACCAGCCAGGCACTCTTTGAGTGACAGAAGGATTAGCAGTTCCCATGGCAACAGCATCTTCAATTTCCAAGGTCAAAGATTCTCCTTCTTCCCATCCAGTCCAGGAGAGCGGAGGATATTTCCTGGGCAGACGCTGCTCTGTTTGGCTCTGGAAGGAGAGAAAAAACAGGATGGCATACGAGCGTGAGGAGATGCCATCTACAACAAGACTTCTTGAAAAGAAGAAAAGAAGAAAACAAGCTGGAAATCGTTGAGCCATTAACAATTCATTCAACCAAATAAGCCGAGCCAAGATCCGGTGCCGAAGGGCCAGCTAGCAGCTGATACCAAGGAGCTGATATTTAGTGTACACACACCGCTGCTACGCTATCTCCTCGTGGCAAGTCAAGCATTCAAAAAAATAAATAAAAAAGGAAAAAATGTGGCTCGCAGCAGCAGATGAGCAGCGCTGCCTGCCAGCGGTAATGCTACGCTAACTGTTCAACATATTTACTCCGGTAAAATGTGTATCAATGTACAGCATATATCACAGGGAATGCTAATGAATGTAGACAGACTGAACTGAAGGAGAGATACAAAATAAAGATCCCTCTGTGGGCAAATCAGTCAACCCACTTAAAAAACACATGTTAACAGAAAGCCCATCTCCCACGGACCACGATGCCAGGAACTCTTACCATCGATTCACAACTACAGAATGAAAGCTTTGATAATTTGGCCAACCTTGTTGAAAGCAATTATAGGTAAGACAATGCAGCTCATGCTGTTTCGGTTGCAGTCTGTAGGCAGACACATCGGGGTGTTGGGATATTACTTCTGAGCCCATTGTTCACCGCTTCTAAAAATCGTTGAACCCACAGAGAACAATCAGCTCTGAGGAGAGTGAATATTGGAGGCAGGACCATGTGCTGCTTCACGTAGCAGCAGTCTGATATCTTGCTATCGTCTCGTATGTTGTTGCTGTATGTGTATTCAGTACAGGATGTTCTGGTACGTGGTTCTGGTAAACCCTGAGAAACCAAATTATTACTGTTGCGTTCACCCAGACAGACTCACTTTGCCCCAAGGGTCACTTCAGCAAAATGTCAGGAGGCAAATTAATTCAGCAACATAAATTATATTTGATAAAATTAATCGACACTCTTTTAATTCGTACTGCTACTATTTACTAAATGAATCAAGTTGGCACAAGGAGTGACACTTGACATTGGTCATTAAATTGCCTGTTTTCAACCTTTCGACGTTGGCATTTCGGCGGTTGGCATTTCGGCTGTCGATTTTGGATTTTGGGCGTCACCAGCTTGGTTTTTTGTTCAACTAGAAGTGACACAGGAGGGTGGAGCCAAGTACAACGGTAGGATCTTTTTAGGCAACCAAAAATGTGACAATTAACTTTCATGAACTGAAAACACACAGACAACAGATAACGCCAAGGTAGCGACCTGTCAATCAAAAGGTAGCCCCGCCCTAAAGCATACCCTGCCTTATGGTCTGTTTGACTCGAAATGGACCATAACGTACTAAATGAACACCTTGCTGTATTGTAGAAGACTTGAAACTAGAGATTGAGACCATAAACTCATGTTTACAATGTTTACTGAGGTAATAAATCAAGAGAGAAGTAGAGTCATTTTCTCATAGACTTCTATACAACCAGAGGAGTCGCCCCCTGGTGGTCAGTAGAGAGAATGCAGGTTTAAGGCACTTCAGCACTGGCTTCACTTTTCAGACCCGCAGGTTTCCGACTGGTTTATCGTGTTTATCTGCTTTATGGGATGTTGACATGAAAAGTGAACGCACGGTCGGAGTCTCTGTTCATGCCCTTATGAATGCATAATCAATGTTTGTTCTGCATATTAATTATGAACAAATGAATAAACATTAAATGCCACAAAATGTGTGGCAAAATGTGAAAATAATGACAATTATTTCGATGAGAACAGCTGATTGCACCCACATAAAAAAATGAACGAGTATTTATACGTATAGCTCTCACAGAGAAGAACACACAATGTTCAAAATAAAATACAAAAAAGTCTTTTTTACAGCATTTCTTCTTTCTTTTCTGTATGTTGCCGACTGATGAATGCAACAAAACAGGAAGAATCACCGCTCGTGAAGGGATGGAGAAGAAGCAGCGGCCGTATAGAAGGCGAAGTAGATTCATTCTGCTCTCCATTATTTATTCTAAGGGAGCACAATGCTGATCACTCAAGCTTCATCTCGTCAGTCATCATTATCGATTTGGTTTCCACTTTTTTTTTTCCACCCCAAGCTTCTGCCTCTTTGTTAGTCATCCGGCCCACAATCCTGTCATAAGTCTCAATCAAATATGGCGGCATGGATCAATAACGGGAGATATGGTTGATGGCTTTCCTTATGAGACTCACTGTGTTGATATATCGGCTCGTTCTGGAGAAACTTTATCCGTGTAACAAGAGTCAACAGCATTATTTTGATGATGAGCGATGCAATGCTCTTTCAATAAACGGTTCATTGATTAAGACGCTGGATGAATAGGCGTGAAGTGAATCACACAAAGCTGCTGTTACACGGTTAAATGCATGCTTTTTGGAGTTTTTCCAGCCTCTCAGAAACTTTCAAATCAATGCGAAATGTTTTTCCAGACATTCCGTCAAAGCGGCATTTCTACGATCGATGCCGTTATAGGCCGGCACCTGTAAGTAATTCCAAATCAATATGTTTTCATATTCAGACGCGCTCGCCAAGAGCCGTGTGAGCCGAGGAACTCAGAACGATTCAAATCAGACCCGGAGATGAAAACACGAGAAAACCTGCATCTTTAAAGCGGGATCAGCCACTTTATCAGCGGACACGTGTGGAAGAGAACGATCTTCTTCGCATTGATCAGACCGAGCTGAGAAGTGTCGTGGCTGTTTTTGAGGCTGAATTGAAATGATTTAGGAGCTCGTGTTGAGTAGTGTTTACTCCTCCCTAAAGCACGGGGGCGGATCTCCATCGCACTATTTGACGTATAACTTCGAGGTAATGTCGACATTAACGCCCACATAATTCATTCACGCAAGTGAATCCGAGACGGATCATTTGCCGATACGAGGACGCTCGATGAGGAATTACAGCCATTGGTATTTAGTGGATTGAGAGGATACGGGAACCATTACAGCCCACTGCAGAGGTTGTCTAACAAGCCCCCCAGCAGCCTGGAGTCATTAGTCGACCCGCTCTGCCCAGTGATCAATGGTAATCTACGTTCGCTGTAGTCAGCCGTCCGCTCTCACTTTCGAGCTGATCAACTTCATTTCGCCGGCTCGCGAACGCACTCGTTTGTCATTCAAAGTCAGACACGAGGAGCCTGATTGCATTCAGCCATAGACATTAGCTATTATGCATATTGTGTGCAAAATGCAGAGGCCACAATCCCGTAAGGTGTATCAGCGAGGGAGCCGGCGCCACGTTCCCAGCACAACTCTGTTTTAATGATGCATGGGCATCCGTGGCATCCTTTGGGGAGGATGTGTTTCTTGGTCACAGTCCAGAAATTTAAAGTAGTTGCTTGTGATCCCCATGATTCATTTATACACCATAGAAAAAAGAAAAAAATACAACGGTAATAATTCTTGTGGTCGCAGGTGTTGGAAATACCAAACGGGATGAGGCCAAGCTGATGGTGCCTGCGAGGGAAACTATCTGTCAGGGATAATCCCTAATACTGTAACACCTCCCCGCCAGATAATGTGCTTCCCCTGATGAATGTATGTATCCAGAGTGAAGTATTGCCCGGTTTAATGGTCAGCGATGATGAGCTTTCCACTCTGGAATAGCCAAACTGGGTCCTGTGAACTCTGGTGAGCCGAGTTCCACATCATCACACTCTGTGTAATTCGCTGAACATGTGACTCCAGAAATTAACTTGTGAAAGGAAAGGCTTTTGTTATTTCCCTTCTTTTTTTGGGGGGGGGGGGGGGGGGGGCATGCCAATCTGCATGAACACATCAACCTAACGCCATTGCGGCTTTGAGCCCACCCACCCCAACAACAGCCTGAAAACATAGAGCTTTATACGTATACTTGTTCAATAAACCGACGCTCTTATTACAATGTATGGGGCTCAAGTCTCAGCAGAGTGCCAGGCTGTGTAAACATCCAGAAAAGCCTCCTGATCTCACATCTTTAATCCAGTCAGCCTCGAGGGAGCATGAGCGGCGCTGCAGCTGGGGAAGCTAACCGTCAGTCATGGTGCAAGTGTATATTATGACTCATTGACTCAGCGCTGGAGGAGAATATTGAAAGCCAACATCCTGTCAATCCAATAGAGGCTCCGCAAACACAACCGTACATGCAGTTTGGGCGTGGAAATGAATACTTGCGAATGCTCAAAGTGAGAAGACACAGAGAACCTGAGCAGCTTCTGAGTTGGATCATTTGCTCTTCAGTTTTCAGATCATGGATGGATCATATAGCGTGTGTCTTTGTTTTCAGCAGCTAAGACTAAAAGCACACTGCATTACCGAAGCCACACTCTGACGCTGTACAGGGACGGTGCCCGACTGTCACTGTGTCAGCGCGGAGGGAACACAGAAAGGGCGCATGACATGAGTGCATGTGTTGAATCTCAGATTCTGGTGAATCATGTCCTCAGAGATTGCTGGAGACGTCTGGAATACGATGCTAAGCCTGCTGCTCCTGCGACCCCCCTCTCTGTATAATGAATGTTAAAGCAGTCTGTCAATGGCAAATAGACTGTAGGCTACTTGTATTGTGTACTTTTCTAGTCCTCCGACCACTCTACAAGTCATCATTCACCCATTCATACACTGATGGCAGGGGCTACCATGCAAGGTGCCATCAGCCCATCCGGCCTCTAACTAACATGCAACTGTCGCACTCTGTCGGCACAGCTACGGGAGCAACTTGGGCTAAAGTGTCTTGCCCAAGGACACATCGACATGGACTAGCGGAGCCGGGGATCAAACCACCGATCCTCTGGTTGACGTGACGCGGTCCATCCGAGCTTGCAAAGTGAACCGATGTGGTTCTTTCGCAAACTTGCCACTGTATAAAAAAAGAAAATCACAAATTTGTGAGGTTTTTCTGCCTCGTAAATTCACGACTTTAATCTTGGACCAGCGTGGTTATTTATTTTTTTATACCTAAAATGGCCCTCATAGAATTTCATAATGTCTTGCTTTATTTATTTAATGTTGAACAAGTCGGGGTTCCATATACCTGTAGCATCGGTCTAGTTTACATCTGTCTGAGGATATATTTTACTCTTATATACAGCCTATAATCACATATTATGTTTTGAATTCATGAATCCACAATCAATTGTGGTGCAACAGAACACACACACACACACACACACACACACACACACACACACACACATTTCAAGGAAGGGGAGATTACTGCATATGCAACACAGCTCCTCCACCTGGATAAACAGCCATGATCACGCTCGTTTATTGCGTGGAATAAATCACGGAGCCCAGCAGACATCGTTCCCACTGATTGAGTACTCACAGAGTAAGTGGAATCTGCTCGCTCTTTCCTCCACAGCCTCGACACTATCAGCCCTTTGGCCAGCGAAAAGAGCGAGAGAGCCAGAGAGACACAGGAAGTATAGAGAGTCCTTGAGACGGTCAGAGTTCAGTAAGTGTGCAGCAGGAAGGGGACAATCTGCAAGACACTGCAGGTTTTAAGCCGCTCATTCAACATAAAAATTATGGAACAGGACGGACATTAACAAACATTGCTCTCACTGATGAAAATGCAGATCGAGGTTTGGCAACAAATATTCAAATATGCAGAAATAATCTTCAGGTAAACGGGGTTGTAGATAAATGGATTATTGTTTTGTTCTGTGCGGGACCGGTTTCATGTTCCTGCTCCATTTAAATTATGATTTTACTGGCTGGCAACAGTGCTGTTAAACCAACAATTCATCCTTCGACCACTGTTTGTGCATGGGCTCATTCAGTCAGCATTAAGAGATCAAACAATCACTTCAGGGCTACCGCGGCGTTTTCCGCTCTGGGAGTTGTCCTTGTTTTCGTCTTCCTTTTACTTTAACCCTTTCACAGTTTGTTTTCAGTTAAGAGAAGTCAATAGTAACATTTTGGTCCCCTAGAAATATCTTACGTTCGGTTCTACTTAGCTCCACTCTCTCGTGTCACTTCTGGTTGCAAGAAACCAAGATGGCGACGACCAAAGTGCCGAACTGGAGGCTTCAAAGCCATAGTGCCCATACTAATGGATGAGGTCACGGAGACTACGTCCACTTCCTATACACTGTGCAGTCTATGTAAGAAACCAAAAAGAAAAACTATCTCTACAAACTGACACTAAAACAGCTCACAACACAAAACACAACGTGATTCAGGAAGTAGCTATGTTACTAAAATGCTCCTGGGAAATGAAGTTAAAATCATTCAGTGATGCTACTTCTCAACACAGATGAACAGTCCTGTCTTGTTGTACTGCTTTTACCAACGCAAGGTAAGGTCCAGTTCAACATGAGAAGGAGTAGAGCTGTAGATTAAATCCAAAGCGGCTGTCCCCGGTTGGCAGGGAGGACGAAACGAAGACTCGAGTCGTTCCTTTGTCTCTTCCATCCTTGATCCAAGACACGAAACAAACTATTAAAACGAACTGTGGCACAAACACAAAACGTGGCTAAACTATTGGCGAAGATAGCAGTGTTATTTTGACCGGCTCTCAGAGTCTCAGCAGTTTGGCTGAATTGGGCTTTTTCTTGCCCGGCTGTTAGTCAGTGGTTGGCTTCTTTTCAACAGTCGACTGTAAATCCAGATTGTATGGACCCAGTAGCAGAGGTGATTGCTGCCCCGTATTTCTTTGGAGCATGTGGCATGACACAGTGCACCTTTAAACCGATTGGAGTCAATAAGCAGGGGCACTACAGGCTTCGTAATGATTCCTAGCTCCTCATTTAGCATCCTACCTTTTCACCGGGCTCCATTGCGTCAGCAGCTGTGACCCATTTCAGGGGCTGCCTCCTTCCAAAGAACGAGGACCGCAAAAGGTGCAGCCTTCACAAGACTGAAGGCTACTGTGAGCAGCTGCCCCCCCCCACAACAAATGAGTGCAGTCCATACAGAGGATAAACCATAAAGAGGACATGCACTGTAGGAACCGACATTAGTCCCACTTTCCAGAATATGAAAGCTCGCTTCCACGAGATTACATTCATTAGGAGATAGAAGTCAGACTTCACAAACACGTACTTCCAGACGCGAGAGAAAGACTAATCATAATGACCTGAATGTCTGCGCTGGCACCAGAGGCCATTTATTCTGTGGAATTTGGTTTCCAGCAAGACAGACTCCAGTAGAGCTATCACAAAAATACTGATTGATTATGCAGGTGGATAGAGCCCTGCTTGCACCAGCCACAATAAAATAAAATAAAAACACTCTGTATTCAGTATATTGCACTGTAAACATCAGAGGATATGTCTTTTCCTTGAGAAAAGCGAATGGGGAATCTGTTTACACCACGGAACAGGTCTCAGGTATTATGCAAGAGCTGTGCTTGAGGAAAACAGAATTCGAAAACGCTTCCTTTGGGAACTTGTTTTGGCGGGAGGAAACTTGCAATTGTTGATTCTTGCATCATGCCATTGAATTATTCCGGATTGTCATATTTGGAAACCGTGATGCTTTTTCATCAGCGGGTCTTTTTTTAGCTCTTCAAATAAGGCTAACAAAGTTTCTAAATAGCATTCATATTTTTTAGATTGCCAATGAATGACAAGTAAAATGTTCACAGTGACCGACCCACCGAGAGTCATTGCCTTTTTTTATTTTTATCTTTATTAGCACATTGTTTTGGTTTTATCGCACGTTTGGTGTATGTTTCAGTCTCACCACTCGCATCAAGCCTCAGGGGAAACATCTGACCCGTGTTTCTGCCAATAACTGGGACACCCACGGCCTGCCGTAGGCACACAGCCCGTAGACCCTCTTACTGCCGAGGTCATCAAAAATATACGTGTACACACTTTTTTCCCCCCCAGACATCCAGATGAATTAGTAAAATCTACACATTGAATTAAAATGGTTACCAACATCAAAATGTCCAGTCGCTGCATGGTCGACAGCAAACTCAAGTTCTATAGAATTCCGACATGATTTCAACAGGTGTTTCAGTTTAAAGTGCATCCGCATTAACTTGTGACTTTAAGCCAAATGTACACGTAGCAATTTACGTAAATGGTCGGTGTAGATAATCCACTCAGATGAGCTGGTATTTCAAATTGATTGAAGGCTTTTACCTGCACACTTACATGGTCTGTTCGGGTTTTTAAATAGCTGCCATCATCTCGAGCAACGATGACACATTCGGCTGTTAGCGCGGTCACCATGGTTACCAATTGACTGATGAAATGATGAGTTCTTCCTCCATGAAAGTCCGATAGGATATTTACAGGGAGTTGGGTCCTTTGCCATAACTCTGGAGGTATAACCTAATGCTGCTTCGGGTATGAACTAGAGTGCCTGAATCGAACCTTTTTCTTTCAAGAAGTGGATGAAAGGTAGTCTGCCTGCTGCATGCTACAGTCCCTTCCAATTCTGTATTAATACAATGAAACTAGGCCAACAATAACCAGCTTCAACATCTTTGATGGGAGCTCACACGCCGGTGTCGATTGGACACCGAGGTCGAGTAATTTATTCCTGTGATGGGCAGGAAAGGCTAGATAGTTGTTACAATGTGGGGGAAAAACAAATATGCCTTTCATCACTTTCCATCTCTGCAGGTACAATTTTCTCATCCTCCTCTCTGTCTATCTCCAGATGAAAATCATTAAAAAGTCTCCAACATCTTTGAAAAGTTCAGCCCCACATCCTACGGTCAGTCCAAACTTTCCTCACTGAACCTAAAGAACAGGCATACTGAATACTAGACAATTTATAGAACAAATACTCGCCCTATAAGACACTGAGACTTTGTTTGGGATCTTAACACTGCCATGCTCTCAGCTAAATAATTAAACTTCTTCCTGACATTGTTTCTATTGTTTTGGGATTCAGTTTAAGGTTTGTTTGTGCTCTTGTTGCCATTTCTCTACATCTCCTATCAATTAATGTGCTACACATTCTAACGTGATGAGGGATGATGAATCATTAATGGCATTTTCATATCAATAAATTAGGGCTGACAAATTAGGCTTTTGCATGCCGTTAATTTAGAAATGGATCGATAACATTAACAAACGGTACTACAGAGAGATGAGATGACGAGACTAAACCACTTCTGGACAACGACAAAGGAATACTTTTAGGATAAACTATCGAACATGAACAACCCCACGAAGATGCTCAGCAAAGGTAAACTTTTGAATTGGTTGCTTGTTTGTTTGATCTTCAGCTTAGCGCTGTTTGCCGTCTATACCAGAACACAACTCAACACATTAAATAGAGATGTTGCAAAAGGAATCAAAAGCAGACTGAATTGAGTGTCGTGTTTCGAGTCCCTATAGACTTTGGTAGAGTTGCCATTCTGCACACATTTACGCATCAGCAGTTTTCTCACGGAATGCCACAATTAAATAATCAAGCAAATCGTGGAGTCAATCTCAGCTACAAAAACAATCATCATCTCACTGTCCTTGAACACAACGTTTTGAAGATCCAACTTAAAGTGGAGTCTGAAAATAGAGTTGTAAACACGGTGCGTGTGCTGGGCTCTCTGGGGAACTAAGGTATTTGACGACTGGCAGCAGCAGCAGGGGGTTGCTTTGAATGAGTAGACCTGAGTAGTGCACATGTACAGCGGGCCATCGTGGCCGTCCTGACAGGGAAGACGAGAGACTCTGACCTCATCAAACGGCAACACGTTCATGAATAAGTAAGTGATGAATCATGGACAATCCACATAACTTCTGAAGTGAAAAACATATTAAATAGTTTAGCTTTTGTGTCTGAAAGCAGATGGTTACCATCCAATACGGCGATTTTAATCGTGAGTTAGCTCAACTTCAGAATATGAATCATGATGTCATCATTCTCGAGTTTTTATTTATTTTTTGTATTGCTTTCTGTGTGGCATCAGATATGTCTCACACTTATTCCAGGCCCTTCTCTTGGCGCTCAGGCATCGCATGGCCTGTTGGAAACCCTGCTAAGTGCCCACAGCGAGACAGTCACATTTCAGCGGCTGTACAGATTGTGAATGATAGAGAGAGACTCTCTTCACATTCATTAAAGTGCCGCAAATGAATAATTCATGGTTTAGAATTGCAGCCCTCCAAATATTCAACTGCGCTGCATCGGGCCTTTCCTCTCCGATTGATTGCTTCCAGTACAAGTGATGCATGTGCCGGTCAGCTTGGGATCCGTATCCCATTCAATGGAAAGCACCGGAAAAATCCCCGAGTGTCTCCAAAAAACGATGGGAATTGAAATTGTAAAAGCGTAAAAGTGAGCCAAATTATTCAGCAGAAGCCACTTCATTTGCAAATGCAATGTTTATTTAAAAATATACTTTCAGAAGCTATATTTTAAAGATATGTCACATTGTCTGTGTCAATCATCATAAGTGTGTTGTTGCAATGATGCATCTTTATATAAATATTTGAATCAAAGGAAAGACTGCTTCAAGGAATAAACCACCCACGAGGAACCATGTCGGTTAGCTTCTGTGTGGAGCCGCTTGTAAGAAACAGCAGTGTTGTTATCCTCATGATTCGCCCTCTGGCCTGCAGATATGTGACATATGAACCCTGCTTGCATAAACTGTATACACACCTAACTCCCTGAGGTACTTGGGTAGTCATATTTGGATTTTTATGATCTGTTGTAGACCCGTTTTTGGTGGCAATGCATGTAGTAATCTCATTCTGCTCTGTTCAATGTAATTGACGACCGTAGACAGGTTTTCCTATGTATCTCAGAGGATCTACTGACAACCCCAGAGATGAGCTGTGAGCTGATGAGTTTTGTTTGGGTGTGTCTTGCTCTTTATATCACAGTGGACAGGCTGGTCTCATCCAGCATTCGTAGATGTACCGAACAAATCACTCGGCGTAATTCGTATGTATCCCACCAAATTATTTAGTATGTTAACCACGTATGAACTAGGAAATATAGAGACCACAAACGCACACAGGGTGGGTGGGAGGGGGAGGTGAATGGGACCAACAAACAGGGATCTTTCAACCAAGAGACCGTTGTTCGTTCTCCAGGTGAAACGAGAAGTCAATGTTGATGTTTTTGTCACGTAACTTGAATATTGTAGTACACGCCACTTTTGTGGTTATTTTACCCCAAACAACGATGTTCTTGACATTTTCTTAGCTAACTTAAGTATTTCACAATCTTTTCCTAAAGCTAACTAAGTATTTCACAATCTTTTCCTAAAGCTAACTAAGTATTTCACGATCTTTTCCTAAAGCTAACTAAGTATTTCACGATCTTTTCCTAAACCGAACAAAGTATTTCACGATATTTTCCTAAACCGAACAAAGTATTTCACGATCTTTTCCTAAACCGAACAAAGTATTTCACGATCTTTTCCTAAACCGAACAAAGTATTTCACGATATTTTCCTAAAGCTAACTAAGTATTTCATGATCTTTTCCTAAAGCTAACTAAGTATTTCACAATCTTTTACTAAAGCTAACTAAGTATTTCACGATCTTTTCCTAAACCGAACAAAGTATTTCACGATATTTTCCAAAAGCTAACTAAGTAGTTTTATATCCTAAACCCAACTGAGTAGTTATCTTTGAAGACAGAAGTTTATTTTGAAAATGCATGTAACGAGCGATAATTGACACGTGTTGCTGGCTTTTGTTGGAAAACCCAAAGCACCAAAAATGAGAAGTCCCTTTTCATAAAATATCATATGAACCGATGTATAAGGATACATTGCATTGGATGAAACAATGCAAACACACCGAGTGTCCAGAACAGTCCCATATCCAGTAATGAAACAAGACGGACCTCCCCACTGATGCTCCTATCACAAAGTAAAAGAAGAACGGAAACATCTGCTGGGGAATATACGTAATGAAAGCATGTTACCTACACCATAGATATCTATGGTGGGACTGTGTGTCAAGCATAAATCCAGCTTTACATTCACCGGGTGGCCAGAATCTCCACATGAATGGTAATGTACTCTTCTAGTCCCGAATGTGTAATTAAGCAACATGCCAACTTCACAAGGTGATAATATGTCGATGTTCTGATTCGTTTGTTCTCCTTCCCCCAGAAAGCCAAAGAAATGCTTTAATATCATGTCATATGATTGTCAGGCTTCTCTCGCAGCTCGTCGAGACAAGAGGATTTTCAGCACGTTTCTCCGTCGTCTGTCACACGTCAGGCGGAACAGATGCCCTTATATTTTAATCAATGCAGCTGTCTTCACAGGCTGCGTAACAGCTTGTCTTTAACTTGCGTTGCATGAAAATGCGATCCAAAGTGTATTTATATGCTTTAAGTGTATTTTATTCCATTTGACGTATGTGTGTGTGTGTGTGTTGGCCTCTGAGTGCTGCCAAAATGCAGGTGAGCTAGACTGCTGTGCATGAATGCAGCCTCCGTAGACACAGATGGAGCAGTGAAGCTGCTGCTCTGCATCTTTCCCTGAGCAGCCTGTGCAGACATTGTGCTCAGAGTCAGATCAAAAGCATCTACAAACATGTTGTCTTGTCGAACTCACGTCTTTGTGTATAACCAGGTGCGAAGAGCACTGGGGGCCTGATCAACAGAAAGAAATCGCCCTTTTTACTCTCGGATCATAATCCAAGAGGGAAAAATCGCATCGATTTTTGTTTCTGTTACCAGTCAGACAGGAGCTCTGCATTAAAGTATGTTGAGTCAGTATTTTTTTCTTTAAAACAGGTGCTGGCTGCACCACTCGCACACCCTTACGATTGTGATATACTTTCATGCAGTGGCGGATGCAGGCTGTGTGAGGTGCAGAGGGCAGAACATATAAAAAAGGCCACCAGCTGCCCGCGGTAGGGCACCAGCACAAAGGAAGTTTCTCGTCTCGTAAGGAAGCCTATATATGCCATCAAGTTTGTTTGTTTTTTATTCTAAGGCGCTCCTAAAGGGCACTGCATTACCTTTTCTCCTCTGGAGGGGCACTCTAGAGAATTCATTTCCCAAAACTGGGTCATGACACACCGGTGAGTCGCCGGAAATTTTAGTGGGGTGGCCAAATACATTTGCGTAATTTCTCCCATTGTCTTTTATTAACATTTGTATCTGCTGTGCATCTTTGTTAATTGTAGCCTGCTTTTGACATTGAATCTGAGATGAAAGGCTTGTGTACAAAACGTTTGTTTTACTGATGAGAGCAAAAACAAGTGAGAGCCTTTTAACTCTGCCTAACTGCATTCATTTGGTCTAATTTATAAACTATTTAACATGTTTTCAATAACGCATGCATAAATTGAAGTTGTGATTAGGTTATCTAACGTATATATTTTAGAAATGGCTCATTTATCTATTCAAGATAATATAAGGCAGTGCAGAAATGGCAGAAAAAAAAAGGTCAGGAATGCTCATTTACACGTACAATTTGCTCTTCTCATGATTTATATATATATATATTTATATATATATATATATATATATATATATAAATATATATATATATATATATATATTTATATATTTATATATATATATATATATATATATAAATATATAAATATATATATATATATATATATATAAATATATAAATATATATATATATAAATATATAAATATATATATATATATTTATATATATATATATATATATATATATTTATATATATTTATATATATATTTATATATATATATATATATATTTATATTTATATATATATTTATATATATATATATATATATTTATATATATATATATATATTTATATATATATATATATATTTATATATATATATATATATATATATATATATTTATATATATATATATTTATATATATATATTTATATATATATATTTATATATATATATATATATATATATATATATATATATATATATATATATATATATATATATATATATATATATATAGTCTGCGGTGAATTGGGTCATGAGGAATTGCCATTTTGAAAATACAGGTCCAAGGAACAACGTTGGGAAACACTGCATGAGAGGGGAACTTTTGTTGGGGTTTGTACGAACATTGGGGGAACCATGTTGGGCTGTCGCACCCCCCCTCACCCTTAGTCCACCGAAGAGGCAACACTGCGTCTCTAAATGACTGCTGTGGAAACTTCTTCTGGTTTATAAGTCAAGCAAGCAAAAGAGGAGAATGCAATAGCAATGTCACCGAAACAAACCCATATATGTTTCCTCAGTTGAGTGCATGCAAAATCGTGAGAAGAAGAGATTGTTTTGGTGAGCGCCCGGGCACATTGTGGCCGTCAAGAACAAAAAAATGAAAATCGGCTGAGGAAAGAAAATGCCTTCTGAAAGTGCCTTCAGTGAAATGCGACATATAAAGGAAGACACCAAACCAAAATTTTCTGAGGAAAAAAAAAACATTCAGGCTCAATCATGAATTGCTGATGCTGTACATCCGCTTCATCACACCAAACAGTGTCATCACAGCTACTCAGGCTTCTGTCACCACCTCCCGCTCGTCTCGCTGGCCGGGCAATCGTAGCCGTCAGTCACATAAATAACGCCGGTGACAGCGGTGGTATTTCAGACCAGAGAGAGGGATTTTATCATCTTCCCTCCGGCAGGTCACACGCCAAATGACTCATTTGAGTAAAGGTGGGGTGTAAACGGAGATGGCTTTTTTGTTGACAAGGCTTTGACTGAGCATCACTGGAGGAGCATACGCACTCATGGCAGTACCCCCCCCCCCCCCCACCGACATCGTGGGCGTGAGTCTACAACGAGTTTGCTCCGGCTGGGAGGCTCGCAGCGTAACTACATAAAAGATTCATGCCATTTTGTTGCTTCCACAGTTCAGTCTCTTCAAAGGTTTCCGTTGGCGGCTTCTTGGAAGCAGCCCTGATGAAGAGAGGAGTCTGCGCTCAGTTCTCGGGAGATTTTTTGATCTCGTGAGGCCCTGCAGGAAGGATCCGTGCACACCGGCTCTGAGCCAACATATAGGTTACGTCTGAACGAGTATTTCAACAATGGCTCGTTCCGTGTTTTTTTTCACAGGCGGCTGATCAAATGGCTGCTCGTCTAGTAACTTGTTGAGAGACAGAGAGAGCGATTTGTCAAAAGGAATGATTGCATCCTGCAACCTGCGCAAAAAGTCTACATCTAAGTTGTCTTCAAAGCTTCGTAAAACAACAAAGACCAATGGATTTTGGGGTCTAAGAGTCAGTCAACATCAATTGATGGCATTCCTGGTGCTTTAACCACCCCTCTCTCCACCCACACACACTCTCTCACCTCCACAGTGTGCAGACATTAGCCTTATCTGGTGCTTTGGGAGACATTACGAAAGCATCAAATACCAGAATTTATGGAATGAGTTTGTTTGACTTGATGAGCTGCAAATCAATGTGTTGTTTTCCTCGTTTGGGTTTACAAAACGTAACACATGATGGATGGGTGAATTAGGCCACAGCCGGAGCATCAATCATTTCACATCATATAAAAAAATGTGGTTGCGAAAAAAACACCTCATGCAAGCCAGAAAATATTGATATGGGGACAGTCGTCAATTTCTATAATAAGTTGTTGCTGATTATCCAGATGATGTAAATCAGTGAACTTTGGTCGCGAGCCAACATTTTATCCTTTTTAGTCGAACTCTGGTGCGGTTCGCTTGGGCAGTTGTGAAATCACACTGGTCTGGGGCAGACCAAAACAGAGAGGTGGTCTGGTTTCCAAGAGAACGCTGGTGCGGTTCCATTGCAGCGAGAATATAATCCGACCCAACTGCAGGAATTGAACCAAAACGCTGGCTGCCTCCGGATACAAGTGAGCAACAGGTTCACATGAGTGGAGGAGGACTGACGTGCCCGAGAGAACATTCCAAGTATGCAAAATAAAGTCCACAGAACCTTTGGAAAGTAATTCCAGGTCACGTGGAGATGAAGGGCTTCATGCACACAGTAGATCAGTGAAAGTGAAAGAAACTTCAACGGCAATATTTCAAAGTGATTCCCTGCATAGAAGAAGTGCTCTCAAGAAGAAAAAGATACATTTGCTCTTTCGTACACAACCCTCTGCACTTTACTTTGCGCACCGTGAAAATGGACCACACGAAGTAGAAAACAAACCAAAGATTTCACCCTGATCGGAACCAACGGGAGTCTGGCTTGTGAAAGCGCCCTCATGCACCCATCTCACCCGCTTCAAATGTCTTTTAAATGCTGTGTGGCCCAAAAAAAACACCTTAGTTAACTGGCTTCCCCAGATCCATAATTAGAAGTTAAGATAGATTAGATCAGACTCTGATACTGAACTCTGGGAGATGAAGTAATGCAGCACACTATTCTCTGTTTTCATTTCTGCGGTGCTGAACGCTGCAGCAGACCTCGCTGGGGGAGCGAGAGTCTCTGCTGCTTCTTCATCTTGCCACATGCACGAGAACCGTCACACTCATTTATTTCAATGCTGGAGGGCTTGTTTGCGCGGTGGTGTGACCGTTGTCAAAGCTCATCCGAAGTTTTCACCGCGGAGGCTGTTCACACAGCAGTCGCAAAAAAACTTTCGGTGATACAAAAGTTGTACGAGAGTTTGTTCACGTTGTGTCTCTTTCTCATTTCAATGCCGTCACAAAAACTCACCTGACAGCTACTCTGGCCAAAAGGCGGGTCGATAGAGCAACACGTATTGTTCACAAAGTGGGAGTACAAATACTCAGAGGACACCGCCTCACCTGTTTTGAAAGCTGAGACATTTCAATTTTGGAATGCAAATAGCAGGGATTTCTACCGCTGAAGGGTCAGAGGCGCTGCAGAACTGGAGAATCGCCTCGCAGAGAGCAAAACAATCCCCGCACACGATGCCGTTTCACAAGGGGATTAAAAGGGCTCCGTATCATAATCTCAGGCGGCCATTAACTCAAAACCGAAAGCTGTAGAACTGTCAAACCTCGGAGAGCTATTGACTCGGTGTCTGTTAAAGTGAAAAGCAAAGGCGAGGGGTATTATTTACATGTCATGCTTGAGATGTTTCCCGAAATGATGATTCCAGTTCTTGTGTTCTCGTTTTGTTTTGTCCATCGGCCCCGTCAGTCAGGCTGAACGATTGGAGGAAAGTGTGATCTCGTTATTAAATGCATTTCTTTCAAAAAAATAAACTCCGGGCCTGTATTTGTGGATAAAGTATGAAACGAGGTGTGATTCTGCCGAGCCTTTCCCCCCGTTTCCAGATGAATAGAAGCAGATTACGTACAGGAGCCACGATTCATTGTTTGTTGTTGAATCGAGTCACATAATTAATGTTAATTAAGTACAGCTGTGTATTGAAAACTGGTTATAGCCTTCCCTGGCTACAGCTTGCTGCAGCTGAACATGTTTGGGTGCACTCCCTTTTGGTTCCAAATAAAGTACGATACAATAAGATGTTGGATTGTTTACAACCTGTCTGAGTCTAGCTGATTGTATTTCTGTCGATGATTGCCGACTGCTTTGCCGCAATCTCATATCATTATCATAATCCAAATGTTGGCCAAAAAGACATGGCCAAAAGACCAAACTGGAACGTTCCTTTCGCCGCTGACGAAAAACAATTAAGGCGGCTCGACAGCATCGACAAAAGATCCAAAATGCACATTGCTCAGAAAAGGTTGGGTCGTTGAGTCCAGACACCAGTGGCCACTACGACGGTCTCCTTTACCCTTGGCCTCTGGTGCGCCCACAAACACGCATCCCTCAGCCTCAGTGGCTTCAATTCATTTGGCTCTCACAGAGTCCGGGCCTGACAATATCAACCCAGGAGACAAGACATCCATTACTGCCAGATCTCCAGCTCCATTTAGACTGCACGGGTGAGGAAGGACTGCTCTGACACTCTGAGGATAATAAAACTATTCTCTGCATCTGGAATGACAGTTGTACACATGCACACACACACACACACACCGCCATGTGTGTTCATTATTGGAGATTGCCAATGGCATTTGTCAGCTTTGGGGGAAAAATTGGAGCCAGTAAAAGCAGCAATTAAAAAGGAAAACATGGCAGTGTGCTGAGGGAGTGTGTGTTTGGGTGATTGGTGTGAATTTGTTTAGCGAGCAGCCTGGATCCTTTGTCAGACACTAACCAGCTACCTGCCATTTCTAAACAAGGGACACACATGTCAAGCTGTGAGAATGAAGGTAAAAACATGGTTTTACAAGAAAATATCATACATGATAATAAACAATGAAACGGCAAATAGTAAAAGTGGGTTTGGCAAATGTTTCATGCATTATAAGTAAACAGTCATTTATCGGGAAACCACTGCAACATTACTTGTTGCAGGGTCAAGGCATTTAATCCTCCCCTGCCACTGCTGCGTTTGATGCTAATTTAAGCAAACAATGCCACGTTTTGTTTAACAGCAGTATACACGACAGGGTTGCCTGCTGAGGGCTGGAACGTCTTGCACCACCAAGGTGAGGTGTACATGACAAGTACTGGGCAACTCTCACTGCCAGAGCTCCAAAAACACACAATCCAACTTAATGAAAGCACAAGTTGTTCGTTTTTACACTAAAACTGTGAAAAACATGTTTAATTTCTTCTTTAATTTGCATGCAGACGACAGCAACCTTGTTTATGTACTTGGTATATTTGCCATCACACTGCAAGATGCCAAAGTGCTACTGGTACACTTCATTTAGTGAATACTTGAACAATCCAGTATGTTCAGGGTCCATAAAACAAATAAAATCATTCAGGCGTTTATTCTCAGGGCTATTCGTTTAAATATCTCTGAAATAAGACTAAGATCAGCCACGCCATCGTCATATCGAAAAACAAAATTGACCTAATGACGATTCTGAATGAAAAGTAAAGGAATCGACACACTTATTACGATTCATTCTGGGGGGAACATGAATGTCTCAATAGCAAATATGAACCTCATGGTGGCACTAAAGGGAAAGTCAGGGAACCGTCAAAGTCATTCGGGAATTCATGAATTCCAATCCATCCAGAATATGTTGTGATACTTAACAGAATAAGTGGAAATTTTAACCAATTGGTTGTCGCCAATTGAAAACTCTGGGATCACCAAAGTCCTCAGGGTTCATCCTCTGGGGACCATGAATACCTGTATCAAATTCCATTGCAATCTGTCCAGACGTTCAAATATTTTAGTCTGGAAGGTGTGGAGAGACAAACATGAAGCGTGGCTTGAAAAAACTAAAACAACGTGCATTGAGCTGTAATGGTCTCTGATCTCGAATGAAATGTATCAACGAATGATTCAAGTTTATTCATGCTAAGATCACAAACAACGTCCCATCAGGATTTACACGACCTACAAGAACAATGGTTCCTGACCTAGCACAAGCGCTGTAAGAAAACGAGGAGGAAGAGGAGGAACAGCTCTCTGGGTCACACACTGTGATGTTCATGCAGTAATCATGAGAGCAAAGGTCGCTGAAATCATGCAACACATTTCATCATCCATTAACAATGAGACTGTGGCTAAGTAACAGCTTGAAACCCGGGGCCTCTGCTGCGGTTATGCGTGGAGATTGAGAGTCGGCGTTAAAATGAACGTCTCCGTGTCTTTTTCAGCTGATGGTGTTGGTCTCCTGAAGAGTCGGCCATCATTTATAACGGGGTTTACTCTCGGTCTCTGTCGAGCCCTTCACATTGGTGGCCTCCACATATTCTTCATGTTACTGCCCCATTAGACAAGCTCGGCTTTCTAATTGCAGTGGCGCTATCTGGCCCATACAGCGGCCCTGTGCTGCTGCAGTCAGCACTTGGCGAGGCTCTTTTTCACATCCCTGTCGGTGCTGCAACGCCGTAGATGAAGAAGTTTCCCACGGAGACACCTTTGACATCCTCTTGTCACTTTAATTGATGGCAAAATTGCTACCGGTGATCATTAACAACTTAGAGCACTTCTGACTGCAGGTGGCTCTGAGGTTTCAGCTCATTTATCATCCAGGGAGCCTTTATTCTTACCTCAATTCATGGTAATGAATGCAGGATTTTCTCCCAATGTGTCATTTGTTGTCATGCCAGTTAATGGAGCAAAAATAATAATTGCTACATGGTTGAATAGTATCGGCAACTGCAATGTGGTTTGGGAAAGGTTATGGTTGTTAAATAAATGTGATAAGTAATTGCAGGTTTCCAACATAAAAGTCAGAATTGCTCCACAGCCTTAGGGCGGCATGACCCAGTCGTATATCCCTCAGCTCAGGTGTCGGCGTCGGAAAAATAAAAATAAATCAGTCAAACTGCTATAATATCACAACTGCTAATAGCTGTGAAAGACTTCGTGTAGCATGCGGAGTTGAGGGCACTTCAACAATTCTATAAAAATAAATCTCTCTTGCACACTTATTGCAAGTATGCTATTGGTTGCCTACCGCTGCCCTTTCCTCTGAATGCCACGGCCCCCTCAGTAGTCATTCCTGTATATCTAGCTCCACTAGTCTTACAAATTGTTATTGCTTCTTTCAGAAATATTTTCCACCCAATTGTCTGACCTAAAGCACGTTTAACCTTCAGTCCCTCATTAAGACCAGTCAGCAAACCTACGGTACTGAAGAGTAAATCAAAAGTGTCTTAAACGTGCATTCTATTAAATGGCCATCAGGGGGCGACTCCTCTGGTGGCAAAAAGAAGTCGGATTGTATGTAGTCTCTGATAAAATGATTTATTACCTCAGTAAACATGAGTTTATGGTCTCAATCGCTAGTTCCAAGTCTTCTTCGATACAGCATGATGTTCATTTAGTAAATGATGCTTGAGGGCGGGGCTAACTGGTGATTGACAGGCCGCTACCGCTACCAGAGCGTCTTTACGTCACTCCTCCCCTCAACTACATTGACTGGCTCAACTGGCAGGATAGACGGCTTCCTTTAAATGCCATGGTCCGCTCAGTTTTTCCATTCACCAGCTGAAGACCTTGGTTTTGGGTTTAGTGGATAGAAGGATTGGGCGAAAGGCCGAGTTTTTGTCAATAACAAGGTTTCAGGAAAACAGATTTGTCATCGGCATGAAAATTAAAATGATGACGAGCTCATCTAATCTTATTTTCAACATTAGACGAGCACTGTGAGTATTGTCACACTCACCGCTGCAATTATGAAGGTATGTGGCTGCACACACACAAACACGTAGACCAGTGTGAAATCCACGCAGGGGCTTCGAAGAAGCTTTTGTATGTTGTCCCGGCTTAGGTGCACCCCGAGGAAAGATACTTGTTCACTGTAGGGAGCGACGCTGGTGCCTTCAACCTTCAAGATTGTTTTGACAAATTCATTGAGGATATTATCAAGGGAACCGGAGGATTGCCTCGTCATCCTCTGCGTGATTCATCATCCATGAGTAGTCAAACGGTTGCAAAGTGGCTTAAGAGATTCAGACAAACGGAATCATCGTGGATCCGACACAACGGAAAGACACAACGGAAATCCTCACACAGCAGGAAAAGGAACGGGAAGGAATAGCTTCATAATGCAGAACGTTTCAGCGTCCATCTACACTGCATCTTTCTATTGCAAACAAGTAGTGAAAGCCGTAGAACATACCAGAATGTGGAACTGACTGAAATTGTGTGTCAAATTGAAATAAAGACATGAATGTATGAGTTAATGTAATCAGCCCAGGTTTATTATGATCTATTTTCCAGTGGGACATGGAATTTACCCTAAAGTTAACATGACAGGACTATTAAACCCTTGGCTTCCCACCAGCACTGGAAGCTACTTACGCACGTCTTTGTTGTACCATGACTGGTGGCGGGGATTAGCACCAGGTAATGATTTTACTGGCGTCAGCACTAAGGGGGGGGGGGGGGGGGGGGACTCCTTGGTGGCAAACTTGGTTTTTAACTTGCATTGCATGAGTGTGCTGTTAAGACAAATCCACTGTTCTGTGCCCGCGTGGATCTTCTTCAAGTATGCGAGTGTCCACTCGGACCCCTCCGTGGACGTCCACGTGACGCCCAAAATGTGTGACCGCTTGGACTGTAAGTACGGCAAGCCCACAACCTGGATACTGTATGTACTGTATGTACTGTATTCCACGTCATTAGTACTGGTATTGTAAGCTGATCTTCTTGCTGTCAGGAGGGAGCCATCATGTATTCTGATGTGCATGTGTGTCGAACATGTCTCTGCATGCGGACCCCGATTGTAGTGCGTATGGAAGTGTGTGTGTGTGTGTGTGTGAGTCCGTATTAAAGTATGATCAAGGCTTCAGGTTGTTGTTTGCGCCGTGTCCATTCGGAAGCCGCAATCCACCAAAATCGACCAAATAAATTAAGCCATTCAAGCAGTTATGTGAGACTGTACTTTAAGCTAACATGCTCGAAATGACAATGCTAACATGCTGATGCTGAGGTTAAATGTTTACCATCTGTGCTATCTTAGTTCAGCTTGTATGCCAACATTTGCTACTTGGCACTAAACAGCATTGCTGAGGCTGATGGGAATTGTCAGTTTTTTTGCAGGTATTTGGTGAGAAACCAAAGTATTGGATAAACGACGATGAAGATGATGGTGCTGGATGAGAAGTAAGAGAAATAGCAAAGTTATTACGATTCATCCCGGGGGGGATAAAGCCGTGTACTACATTTAACAGCAAACCATCAGTGGTTTTTGAGTCCTGATAGACGGAGAGCAGAGTTGGACTCGAGAGAAGCGGGTGGGTGGGTGTGGGTGTGGGTGGGGGGCGGTTCAGACTCTTTTGGCAGACACAGTGAAGCTTGTCAGTTCCAGGACTTCAGTGCTGGTGTCTGTTGTTTACAGCCAGGCGGCCACGCTGGGTGGTGTCAGGTCACACGGGCCGTATGCCTCTCGAAGGCATCAAGTGGCTTCAAAGCGACGCTGAGTGAGCCAGCTGCACATCAGCGGGCCAAGTCCCTCTCTGTGACACAGTAAAGAGGAAATGGAAGCAAGGAGACCCATTTGGGTAAAATGATTTTTCTCAGCCAGATATTGTTCAGTTTGTTTTTCCGTTTCTTGGCAACAAGAGTGTTCATCCTATGTTCAGAGATAGAAACTGGTTTTGGGTTTATTTGCGGAACGGTATCTTGCTTGAAAGACTCATTAGTTCTGAAAAAAATCTTGATAAAACCCACCTCATAGGTGAAACAGCACAAATGATCTCTGAGCTACAATCATCACTTATGATTCTTTTCTTATCAAGCACTTGTGATGCATCATTTAGTAGCTGTTGCTGCAATAACTTGCAGCAACGCGCAAAAAAATAATTATTCCTACAATATCCACGCATTGGCAACTCTGGTTATCTAACTCTGGTTATCTTGATCTAATTAACTATTAACATGTAAATTAGATCAAGTTGAAGGAACAATGTGTCATTACACTGGATTAAAGACAAGTGCACAAAAGACATACAGTATATATCTTTCTAGTCCCGGTGCCGAATCCAAAAATCTGCAATTGTGATTGCTGCCAACACAAAATGTATCACCACATACATTCAAGTTTCAATCAAACATAAAGCCTGGACTCAAATATCCAAGTTAAGTAAATGACACGCACATCCACAGCGATCCCATCACCGTAACAGGTGAGTATTCACCCCGTCATTTACAAGGTATTCGGCAAACCAGAGCAGTTCAAAGTGTTCACACAGTACCACAAAAACGACCAAAAAGTCTGGGAAAAAACGACCCCAGAAAGGTAATTCAAAGTGCAGTATAAACTTCTTCGAAATACCACAAAAGGCTGTTTTGCATTTCACAGACAAATGTTGAGAGAGGCAGAGGGCTGCTGAGCTCACCAGCCGAAGCTTGATCGCATACAGGGTTTCCGAGCACGCAGCAGGAACTCCAGCTGCGGGAATAAAAAAATGCAACTTGCGAGCAGACAGACTCGGATAAGCACAACCTGAACCAGAGCAAAGTCGATTGTGAGAAGCAGTTGAATCTATTTTGAGCGGATGTGTTTAAGTGCATTTCAATATCAGCCAGTTTCCTCTGAGTCTTGGGCCAGTGCCATGAGTGTTTTGTAGGTTATGATTCTACCTACACAGTGGTGAAGTTTGCTTTGTTGCAGCTCTGTAGTTAAAGAAATAGACAGTTCATTGGACACCATTCACTTACTGTAAAGTAAAATGTAAAGTAAGAGGTGTTGGAAATAGGGACGGGTTAAACATAATTATTACTCTGGCCCGTCTGCAGCTTTTTTTGGCCTGATTATGTCTTTATTCTTACTGGACCTCACAGCAGATCACCTGGACGATGACGTTTGAGATTAAGTGCCTGCCATGTAAAAGTCAAACGGCACTGTTCTCACCTGGCCAAATAAATCAAATGGAAACTTCGTACTCCTGCATGGAAGTCAGCCCGACCTCCGCATCCTTACTTTCGCCTTGCCACACACATGGGGGGAGACACTATTTCCTGCATGCTCTGAAAGACGGCATTTTGCAAGGTGTGAATTCTATTACCAACGTCGATAATAATTCCCAGGGATGCTGGGAGATTTCAGAAATGACTTTGGCGAGTACATTATCACAACAATGGCCAAAGCTGCAAAGCACAATAAGACTATTTTTCATCTGTAATAAGGTGTTAAGTTGATAAATGGATGTCATTTTAAGCAAAAGAAAAAATACCTGTGGCTCTTTGGTTTGATCCTGACAGCAGAAGATCACAAGCGCTCTGCCCCCCCCCCCCACACCCATGCGCTTTAATTAATGCAAGCTGTCCTGGTCAATCATAGCAGCCAATTAAATGACGTGCTTCACCTCTGCGTGAGCACAAACATTTAGCATTTGACAATGGGAAGCAGCAGTAAGTGGAGGAGTGACTCAGGGATGGTTCGGTAAAAACACTCTTCGGGACATGTTGACCACACCTGGCTGCTGCTGCTGCTGCTGCTGCTGCTGCTGCTGCTGCTGCTGGGAGAATGTAGCGAGGCTCAAATTAGTATGCAAAGCTTTTGTCCACTGAACATGTCGTTTGCAGCCTGTGACGAACCGTAATGAATTGAGCGGGGCCTTATCAACCGCACAGGAACCCGGGAAGCAGAGCTCACACAGGCCGCTGTGACGGAAAGTAGAGAGAACCCCCCCAAAAAAAGAGGCTCAGAGCACCGGGGGCATTTGTTTCCACCTGTCAATCCTTTTTCAATTTATTGCTACAGTTAAAGCACCTTATGCCTCAACTCCGACTGCTCTGAGCATACACCAAACTCGTTATTTTATAAATTGTAATTGGGAAGTAAAATATTAAACCCTACCAGTGATCAGAGAGCATATCCTGGCTGTGCGCTGCAGGCAGCTTGAAACAATCAGTCACTCTGATGTTCTGTCACAATTTGGTCGCACTGTTTTTCAGGAGGAGGCTGTAATACCAGGGCGCGTGGCGTTAAGGATTGCACACCTTCGATAAAACACAACTGAAATGACAATAAGATTTACTCCGTTCCCTCTAACAGGCGCCGAGATTGATGTGGAGCCTCAAAAGAGAGAAGCAATCTTTCGCAATCCAATTATGTAAAGCTGGCAGGTTTCCTTTTCACAGTCAAAGATCAATTGCCCGGGGGGAGAAAACAAGATATGATCCACGATATGAAGGTCTTGGGCGCTGCGACACGGGGAACAGGCTGAGAGTGTTCCAGAGAGGACGGAGATCAAATCAAATGAGTGCAAAACATATCCAATCATTCCAATAAATCGTTTGGAGTGTGGCTGGCACATCGGGGCCGTATGACCCTGTAAAGAAGTAATATTACAGATTTTACTTTTTTGGTCAACAGCACAAGTCAGTCAACCTTGCTGCTGCTGTTGTTGATGTTGGTCACGGAATGTTGTGTCCGAGCTATATTAACGTCACAGTGGAACCAGTCTAACCATGAGAACATACACGGCTGCAGCTTGTCAGAGGATTTCTAAGTTGTCAAAATGAGCACAGTGAAAGAGTTTTTTTCTTTTTTGTACCTGTGACAGTCTGTGGCGCTAGACTTCACACGGGATTCTGTCGCAGCAGAGGCAATTGCACCAATCACTGTTCCTGCTGCCTGTCGGAGCCTGTTGAACTATTTGAGGCTCCACGCCAAGCCCAATTAGTTTGGTGGCAGGACTTATTGTAATGGAACCGGCGCGATGCAGAACAAGAACCAAAGCATTTCCAGGTAAAAAAAAAAAAGTTTCATGTCAATCAAATGCATGTCGCACAGCGTCAGGGACAAAAAGTGAAACAAGGCTGGTTCACACCGCTGCCTCACTACGGTGTTACTGCAAACACTTTACTGCTAAATGTCCTCCTCTCGTGCCGTCCCGAAAGTCACGCTATATCATTCATTAAATACACTGCCGCTGCTCTGAAGCAGGCTCATATGATGCAATGGCAAACGTCAGATATTTCTGACAGCCAGTATGCTTTAACACTGTAAGTACCTTTAAGTCATTCTCTATTGAAGTCTATTGATGGGAAATGGAAATTGGCTTGCATTTGTGTAACGTAGTGCACAGGTTGTCACCTGATGTCACAGCCACAACAGCAACAGGCAGAACCAGGCGAGACCAGGATGTGAACACTGGTAGTGCTAGTGTTCACATCCTGGTCTCGCCAAATGGCAAATAAATGACTTCCCGATTTGTTACATCCTCCGGACCATCTACGTAATACACTGCATATAGATAAGTAGCTCATTCAAGCCCACTTCAAAAAATCTCAACCATCTCTTTACTTCCCTCTTGTAACGACAGTTCACTCAACACCAACAACAACGCATCAACATGGCACACAGCTTCACAATGACCTTAAACGTGCCCATGGCTCATGTTGTAAGAGATCACTTTCATACGTCTAGGTTGGATACATACTCCAGTTTATAAGTGTTGTAACCACAGGAATCACATACAGGTATTTTACCTGACTTCAACACCTTATGAGTCAAGTTCTTTCGCGATCGGGTAAGAAGAGTCAAATGCGATGTCAATTACATGCCTCCAACATTCAAAACAAGCAACATTTAAGACAATCCATCGAACTATAAAGCAAAATAAAGTCTGTGTGTCCTTCAGATGGCTCGAGGACAATTCATCTGCTTCACACTTCACAAGCACCTGCAGCGTCGAAATGTGGTTCAATTTGGACATGCTGCCTGTTCAATATTATCACACTGATTTAGAACTGCGGTGATTATGTCAAAGCCAGCACTAATATGTCTACTTGGAAGAGAATACATTCACTCGGTGTATTTGAGCCGGACTTGGGTGTTCTTTCCCCCCCAGTGAACCACAGCGTCTTTCTGAGCACGAGAGCCTTTTGTTTCTTCTGTGAACCAGACTGGGGGAAGTTGTTTGTCTGAGCATTTCTGGAGAAAGCTGCGAGCAGCAAAACCCCACTGTACGCCAAGCATTCCGAACAGGCTCGTCTTGGACGGGCACTGCACGAGTGATATAAATGTCGTCATATGTCGAAAATAGTTGAAAGGCAATTCAGCGAAAAAATATCTTTCTTCTCATTATTTCTGTCAACGTACAGCCTCCCACGGTATGCTCATCCCTTTCTTTCCAAGCAACATTGTTTGAGAGCAGGTGCAGCTTGTTTTATATTCCATTGCTAGTCCAGTCCTGTGATTGGATTCGGTAGCACCGAGGTGTCCGTGACCTTTGTCGAGAGCCAGCTTGTTTCAACTGGAGATCGTGTAACCCCTGACACCTTTAAGTCCTCAGACAGTCTGATGACAGGCGAGATGACAACTCACCTGAAAGGTTAGTTCAGTGGCAATTTGTAAACCTAAGGGTCGCTCCCTTTTGAGTGGCAGCTGACAAAATGACTGCAAGGGCAACGAACGACACCAACGCAATCCTAATTGAGCTCAAAGTGAATATATTCTGTTTACTATTCTGTGGATTTTGTCAAATCAAAGTTTATTTAACTATGCTAGCTTGTAAATCCAAGGAGTCAATTAGCCTAATCCTCTAAGGTTGCTCTGTAAAATCTGAATATGTATTCAGGGATTTCTCGGGCTGTTATGAAAATTAATTATTAAAGCCTGTCCAGCGGCTGCAAATAGCAGGAAACCTCTCACAGCTCAAGAGGATTTAACATGCATCACAGTTAATGATGCATGAATGTTTAAATGTTTCAAAAGGTTATGTACCCTGTAGCCTTTTCAAAAGGTTATCCACCCCACGGCGTCGGAGCCATCACCTGACGGAAGTCCTGAAGTAACGCTGGTCTGCTGTGTGTGTCTGGAAGCGAACCCAGATCAGTATTTGCCACTTGGACTGGATTGAAGTCAGTGCAACAGTCTGTTCGGAGTGTTAGCCAGTGAGCTGTGGTGTAACTCTGTGACTCTCTGGTGAGGCAGTTTTTAATTTCCCAGCGATATAATTGATAGATTATATAGATTATATATATAGATAGACCTCTCGTCAGTCCTCAAAAATCCCTGCAACAGCACATTCTCAACGTCCTAAAGGTGGATGGTGCATTTACTCAGGAACGTGTACTTTACTTCCAAATATTTTCTATATTCTATTTTATATCTATATATATATATCTTTTATATCTAAGAAAAATTGTACTTGGACCACAACTTTACTGTTTTCCTTGCTGTCATCGTGTCGTTTTCAGTGAAAAAGCTTGAATAACTCCTCTGAACACTACCTGCTCAGCACAGACACACTTAGCAACTACAGCTGGTGAACGTAGCGGAGCATTTAGCAGCTAAAGAGACAGCTATTTCCCTCAGGAGTTGCAGAGACAAAAAAGACTGAATCAAAGGAGTGTGAATATTGGGACAGAATAGGATCTGAATACTTCTTCCATCACAGCTACACTCAGCAAAAACAACGCCATCCTATCAGCCTAAATCTGCAACGCAGGAGAGCGTCTTACACCCACTGAGAGCGAACGCACAGTTTCGCCCTGTTCCTCTATATCAAATTTGGAAAGTGTATACAGTTCTTCCCCCCCACAGGTACAACTAATCCAAACTCACTGCTAAAGCAAAATTCCAAAACCAACAGCAGCGGTAAACAAGAGCTGTGTCCAGAGACGCCTGACTCATTAACACCGTTTGCGTCACTTTGCTGTGAGGCATCGCAGAGCAGTGTGAGAAAATAAGTGTTGCTGTGTGTGCAGTTTTTCTGACAACACCTTAGAGGATTTCAGCTTCTTCAAAATGTACATTTTGTCCCCGTTGGCCGTAGCATGTGGAGCGCTTAACTTGAGAGGTGGCCTGCTGCAGCTTAGGCTATAATAGACAGGTGTGGAGCCTAATCCAAGTCTTACTCATTACAGGTTTCCTAACTCATCAAATCCCCCCCAGTGGATTCTCAGCATATTGCCAGCATTTGTAGACGGATCTGTTTTTACAAACGGCAAACCCCAACAACAGCATGAACTGCATCACAGGAAGACGATTTACAGACGTCTCTTTTAGCCTGTGAGGTGAGAGCGAGACGCGTCTGCTCAGGTCAACAATTAGAGCATGAAAATGGAAATATTATAGCAATTAATCCTGCAAACAGACAGTTTAATAAAATATTGGTAACCGAGTGAACACAGTAATTATCCTATTGTTTGTATTTAAATATATATGAATCTCAAGATGAGTGTCGATTAGTGGCGCTCTCCAGTGCATTCAACACCATCCAACCAGTGCTGCTGAGTGAGAAGCTGCGGGTGGTGGGGGTGAACGCATCCACCGTCTCCTGGATCACCGACTACTTTGCTTGTTGGTGTGTCTTGCTGCTGTAACATACAAAGTTTCCCCTGGGGATGAATAAAGTACCTATCTATCTATCTATCTATCTATCTATCTATCTATCTATCGCATTACATGTAATGCAAACACTTGTCCATCATCAGAAACTAATGCAAATGATTTTCCGCAATAACAACACATTCATTACCAAACACAGCACTGGATCACAGCTGGTAATGAGTTTGGACTTTAATACATCATGCTCCATTAAAAGTGCATATATTACATGCACCCATAACCAAGCCACTCTGACCGGTCTACCGGTCCATACACAGGATATGCTTTATGTGCTGAAGGTCAGAAACGATCGGAGTCTGCGGCGCTGGGTGTTTGTTGTGAATATTATTTTCATCCGGGACAATTCAAATGGGAACGAGAGGCAAATACTTTCAAGCTGTGTGTTGCGCTGAACATCATTGAGATGCAGACAGAGACAAACTTTCTGTGACAAATTCCCATTTGACATTTATAGTCTTTGAGAGCATAATGCAATTTTTTAATCTTTCTAAACATGCGTATATCTCATGGGTTCTCGGTAGAATTAGGAGTTTTTTGACCGGCTGTGTATTTGAGATAGATCTATCGAAAGTGCTCGTCATTGTTCAACTAATGCAGAGTGAAGTTCAATGATTTATACAGCGTTGTATCAAACTGCAACCTGTCTTCTCTTGTCATCAATTTCGATCGTTTGACAGTACAAATGATGCGCCGTGTTCGTAACAAAACAACTATTAGAAGCGCTCATTTAAAGATCAAACATTATGTTAATCTGCGTGAAACAAGAATTGATTGCTGCTGGTTAAATTTGATGAACTGTTTGTAAACAAACCGACTGCACATCTTAAAGTCATCGAGAACTTTTGACACCATCAATAATGGCCGATGAGACTGTGATTACGATGGCTGTGGAAATGACAAACAGGACTGTGGCTTCATCTGTCCATATTAAGATAAGCTCCAGTGAGAACTGAGGAGCTTAGGAGAGGCATTCAGTCGGATGCTGATTTGAATATGATTAATGGAGGGCCAGGTCTTCAAATCCCATCCAGCTCCCACAGCCAGGCTGCCTCCGATAGGCCATGACTCAAAGTTGCTTCTGCTATCACAGCGAACACTCACCGTCTGTTTCTGCCCAGAGCTCAGGAGGGGAGATGTCTGGGTGCTGTCTAAGCCCAGATCACAACATAAACATTACTTTCTCTTAAGTCTGTAACCAAATCATCATAATGTTTTCGTAACTCTAACCAAGTAGTCTGGGTTGTATTTTTGTTACGCTAACCACGTTTTCCCTCGAAATGTAAATAAGAATGCAGTTTAGTTGCACGGGAACTTCATTTTGTAGGAGACAGGGCAGAACAGTGCGTTGTTTTTTACAGTTGAATACGTGACTTGGGAATAGCTCCCTCTAGAGGCCCCCCACCCCATCTGTCTTACATGTACGGCCCTGTCAGTGTCGCACTCTGGGCACGTAAATGCAATCTCCTCAAAATTCATGACACATTTATCTCCTCGATATGATGGAACATTAGGTACTTTCACTGTGAAAAAGAATGAATGATAACCGTATTAATATTGGCGGCCCTGGCATTACTTCATATCGGATAGATACCACATTTTGTGGTATTATTTTTGAGGTACATTTTTTCAACTTTGACATTCACATTTGCATGTCGACTGATTGCCTCAGTCGACATTTCCTTCTCCAATATGTTTGGGTGCGAACAAATCTTCAGCCACTGAACTACCCACAAGTCGTCACACCGCTACGCTTCCGCCACTACCTCTTTCACAAGGATCCACGAATGCGTTTCATTGAGCCACTTTCCGGTGAGGCAGCAGACGTGGGCGTCACTGAACGAGAAATAGAACTTCACATAATGGTCCAGTGGACAGGGTGTTTGAGTGACAGATGATATCTGGGAGGTCAAGTATTCAAACGCCACAGCAATGACTGTGGGCGGTGAAAAGAAATGTCAGCAGAAGGAAAAACAAATTCAACAAATGTTGCACTGGCTGTTTGCTTGGAATTGAATTTGTCATATTTTCTCTGATAGCGCAGAAGCGAAAGCATCGACATATAAAACGACGCAGGGAGTGATCTGGCCTGCTGAGAGCAATGAGGCTGTGGGGGAGATTAAAAGATTGCCACACTTTGGACATTAAGGCAAGCCACGTGAAAGCCTATTTTTGTCTTTCCAGGGAGCATGTCGTTTGCAATGAAGGTGAGGCTCATTGCAAACATTGCGAGATGATCAAACTTATTGGTTTGCCTTCCCTACAGGTTTTGTAGATTCATTTTAATCTCAGTAAGCTGAACTGACAAGCGGCTCACGGAAATACAGCGACGTTGTGGGAAAGCTAAGCCAGTTCACCACTTTCTCATTTGATGTTATCCCGTCTGGCTCACGTGGTCCAATATGTGCATATTAAAATGTGAACTGGCCTGCAATAAACGTGGGCCACTTACGGTAAGCAGAACTGGCCCTGCGGGATGATCCGCAATAACTGCAATAACGTCACTTGCTGTCTGTATTAAACATCAACTCATCAATTAAAATCACCACCTTTGAAGCGAACCATTAGTTTCCGGTGAGGGTGTGTTTATGTGGTCAAGCCGGTTTGACTTTGTAAACGGAATGACCGCCTACGGTAAGTGTAAAAATGTATCAGGGGATCCTGATGTGATGAATCTTTGTCCAATGCTGAGTGATTTCACTCCACAACTGGACAAACATTTCATTCGGAGCACAAGCCGTGAACAGACATACATAACAGCCATCTGGTAACTTTAAACATTACAATCTGTCAATTTTGACACTCGGATAAAAAGGGTTGCACCAGAGTAAAGTAGAAAATGCACTCAGCTGAAACCAGATATGTTGTCCTCTGTCCCTTATTCTAAAATAGCAAATACAAAACAATGGAAAAACACAATAGCCGAGCAAACGCATGATTTAAAGCGTAAGAAGCAATTTTGATTGTCCACCTAGGTTGAAAACAGACTAATGTCAATCAGGAAACCTCGGCATGCTATTCATTTTAACTTCCAAGCTTGGTGAACCCATAATTTAAAAGTACAGATATGAATGCATTCCAGGCCTTAAAACAATTACAAAGACTGCACTACTTCTAACTTTACTCTTTTTCTTATTTTTTTGTGAAAATGAAGAGTTGAAATTGAGAAACTAAAGAAAAATAGCCTTTGGAGAGCTATGCTAGCTATTCCCCCTGTTTTTTGTCAAAGCTGAGCTAACTAGACGCAGCTTCATATTGAGCACACAGACATGCAACAATGAAACCTCACACAAAGTAATACAAGTAGGCTACATTTTACTTTACACTAAAGGTCGTATTTATTATCCCAATTACGAGTGTCCGGTGAAATGAAAGCTCATTTTGCCCAAGCTAATCACAATTAACATTAACAACCAATTTGCAGCTTTAGTCACTTTTAGCTTACTTTAGCGAAATGAGCTAATGAGTTGCTTGTGAACTAAAAGGAGAATGAAAACTTACATTAGTCAGGCGGCCAGAAAAGGAGCCCAATGGGATGACAGTGTTGACTTTTTTCTCCTCGATACAAAGCAGTGTGTGGCCAGCAAATTTAGCCATTTAGCATGTTGATAGCAAATCTTGACACGCAAGAACTTTCCAAATAATAGACACACTACGTAAACTTGAACAGCAGTCTACTTGCAGCATGTAATGTACTGTGCGTTTAGGCTAAATGTTAGCATGCTATCACGAAGCACAACTCTTTATGGTCACAGTTGGTCTCCAGTCCTCTTCATCCGAGGCACGGCTGAAGGGAAAAGAAGTATAACTTTTTTATGCACCCGTTTAATATATTTAATTTAACTTTAGCTATTTTCTGAGTGTCTTTTTATATTGCCTTGTGTTTCTTTTATATCTTTCTCTTAAGGCCTGCCTTTTGTCCCGCCAGATGCTCGGAGCGGGAAACGCACAGTAACATATATCGTTAACGATGGCTCTGTTCCACTAAAATGTTCCAGTTGGTCAAGCCGTCATTCATGTCATCATATGCTCTACACATGTGGCTTTCCTGTTTTGGCATGTTAAGATGTCCACTGTTTAAAAAGATGTACTGATTTGCAGTTAGTCACAGCCAGCCTTACTGAACAGAAATACTGCGACCAACATACAGAGATGAGGTTGGAAAAATGGTGAAGTGTCGCTTTAAGGGAGGACAGCCGTACCTCAACAGAATCAGTATGGTGGCTGCTGAGTCTTACCTTCTAGTCCATGTCACTTTAAAAGACATCAAAGGTGATGTCAGCAGAGAGCATGTCATCCCTATCAAGCCATACACGCATTAAGGTCAACCTTGACAAAGTCAACATCACTCAGCTACTGAACTGGTGCAACCTGCAAACAACAGCTGACAGAGTCTTTATGGCTCTGCTCGTAGTACCAACAGTACAGTGCAAAGCAAACACATTAAAATAAACACTACTTGCTAATCAATTTCTGAAAATGCACAGCAATTATGGATAAATTAAACATTAGTCTCCAAAAGTCAATGCACATTTATCTTTGAAAAATCTTGTGTAGTTGCCTTTTAGTATGAGCCTCACGTACAGTGTCTACAAACACAGTTTTTACAACATGTCATTCCCCAAAAGCTTTATTCCTGTGTTAGAATACCTACTACACATGCGGCGAAGGTCTAAAATAGGTCCGACCGACCTGTGTGTTTGTTTCACACAACCATCTGGCTGCTCTAATCTGCAAGGTCACTTTTCACGCCCATGCACTCCAAGCGTTCTCTCTAATTGTAATAAATCACGAAAGTGTGTCACAGAGAAATTAAATCTCATTTTTACAAGCTAATCTCGGGCCACTTGCATTCGGCAAACAGTTCTTCACAGTTGTCTTTGCAATTGCAGAATGCCTTTTTTTCTAAACAGTGTCAACGGGTGGAGAACATGTCCAGCTTTGCACAACTGCCACAGCGGCGTTGGTAACACAATATAGTGGAAAACAATATAAATCCTCTGCCAACAAACATACAATCAAAAGGCTGAGAAAACACATCTTCTTTCTGATCTAGATTAAACAAGACACCTGGTTCAGCTTGTGACGCTCGTCACTTGGCCAACTGTGCACCGGTGCTTTGGGATTTCTTTGTGAAACCAGAATTAATTGGGATATTGTTAGTGTTTGCCACAGCTTTGACTTTGAAAAAAAAAAGTTCTCTCCTGAAAATGTTTGAAATAAAAACAGAAAGAAGAAGCTTACTAGAGAACTTCAAGTCAAGCTTACTGTTGAGTCTGTTCTCAACCTGCTCACATCTGTACCTACCAAAAGTAATGTAATTGCTATAATTCATATAAAATCAATTCACACTTAATCTACACAATTGTGAACCAGGAAGTACGACACCGGACTTTCACCGAGGAAACAGCGGTTCATGTCCTGTGCGAAACCAGTCACCACTGACATGTAACCTCTTAATTAAGTAACGCCACTTCTATAGTTATTTTAAGCCAAACCATCTTTTCCCAAATTTAACAAAATACTCATGTTGCTGACTTTATTGTTAACTAATAGATTGCACCATGAAACTTCTCCAACTGATTACCTACATTATGACAAATGTTTTTGTTTTACAAGTTTTCTGAAATGGTATGTTTCAATATGCAAATGAGGCATTTTCTAATACAAACTTTTGGTGAATGTGGGAGAAATCTACAGAATGGACAGCGTGTGGTAAAATAAACACCGAAATGTGTGTAATTGATGTATTTTGACCACAAGTCTGAAAGAAGACATGTTGGCAAAATAGCCCGAAATCCAAAAAATTGACCAGTGGATGAAAAAAAAACTATGTTTTTGCCTGTAGTGTCTCTTAAGGGCTCAGTCATGAACAACTAACATAATGTACATAATAATATGAAATTCAGCATTATGAGTCCTCTTGAAAAAAGACAGAAAGATGTATTATTACCGTCCAGTAAAATGAGAATGAAATCATCTAGTGTGAAAAATGAGCAGTCTGCTCAGAAACGCTGGAGGCGTGTCAGCCGAGGTGAGAGCTGTACACATTACATTTGTACAGTTACAGTATGTACAATATATTGGCTACTACTGCAGAATGTTAACACGCATGCTGTATTGGCAGAGCATGCTCACCAGAGACTTCCGCCGGCTAATTGCCGCTTTAGCCCTATGCCAACGTGAATGGGGATAAAATAATTCAATAAGCACGGCTTTTCTAGACATTCCAAACGTTATCGCACCGAACTGATCAAATTCTGGTGATGATGGTCGGTTTCAATTATAAACAAAAGTATTTAATACTTCTGAAGCTAAAACAGTCGCATTGTGAAGTACATTATTACAGTTACATCGAATATGACCCACTCACCCCGAAAACGTTATACACACACACACACACACACACAGTGGAACCGGAGCAAGAGACCGGTAGTTCTTTCTCCCCCGCCTTACATAGTTGAAAAACATCCCACAAATTGGCTAAATCCAGCTGGCTCCTCCTTCTCGCAGGACCCTCCCACGGGCATGACCTGTCTAGAAATCGATCTGTCCCTTACTTATTCTAAATACACTCAATGACTGTCTTTTGTGGCTTAACCCTTCTATGATAAACATTCCACATGAAAGATAAAGCTTCATGTCTCAAATTCTCCATCTAGCTACTAATCCCAAAACACTTTATGCTTATCTTAATTATGCATTTCCAAAACACTTATGATTATGAATTCTTAAATATGAATCATTAAACACTTTTATTATAACTTCTAAACATGCAGTTCTACACTCAAATTTCCTACAATACCCTCATTAAACATGTGAATACAAGGAACCTCTTCCGATAAGCTGCAGTCGGTACGGATCATTAAAATGCTGTGTTTCATCTCTGTTTTTATTTAACAAGGGCCTACAGTGAGATCTTGCGCTCTCGCCCCACTGCACACTGTTAAAACACGAGGCACTCTGTAGTGTGCGACTCAGATAGGAAGTTGTATCTCATTTTAATTAGCGCACACGGAGGTATGATCATCTTCGCTCTACGTGTTCGGAGCCTTGAACACTTCCAGATTCTGATTTGTGATTGTTTTATATTGTCTTGTACTATAATTAGAACAATAATCATCAATCCCCAAAAAGCTAAAAGAGGAGAACGGGACAAACGGAAGATCCCCACTCTCTCACACTCTGGTTACGTGTCTGTAATCAAGACAAGGTATTATTATTAATAAATAATAAGGCCACTGAACATGAACAAGGACAGTCAATACTGTGCAGCTGTCGGCATTATAATTGAAATTCCTGCATGCACAGGATTCAGCAAATTCATATTTTGGTGTTGAAGCAAAAGAAGCAGATTGTAAATAACATTCACTCAATATTTATAAATGTATGCTGTTAATAATCTCAACAACAACAAAAAAATAGCAGGGTCAGATTACTATTATTTTTGCCACAAAATTTTTTTTTTTCAACACACACCTGCATGAAATCATCTGAAAGGACACCATCTGTGCTCCCCTATCCAGCCATTATATTCTATAATCGACACACAAACAGCGGAGCATGACACGCCTCTCAGGGTGGAGGCTCTGCGGACTCGGCCGAGTTCCCATCGCTGGGACTGTCCACTCGCACCAAGTAATGAGATCATTCTGGGTGAAGTGATGCTGAAAATGAATCATCTCCTCCCTATCCCCTAACGGCACGGTGGGCACATTTCTGCTGGACCTTGTACTGCGAGGCCATCCATCCTCCGCCGCCGCGGCAAGGCAGTGGCTTCACTCATCACAGGCCATAGCCCCCCCCCCCCCTCAATCATAGCTCCAGCAACAGCTTTTCTATAAGAAATATTATGACTCTTTTTTTTTTTTTATTGTGACCATTATGGGTGCTCATTCACTTAAATTCAACCACAAATTGTAGCAGTCGAGGGCCAGCTATTGTTGTGTTTGGCCGGGGTGACGATCTATATGTGTTGATAAAAGGTGTGTCGGCACATAGATACACAGAAATGCCCTTGTATCTCCGGGAAGTGTTTTCTCTACGAGGAAAATGGTGATTTTTCGTTCAACCCAAATTTCGCCTTGAGATAAAAGTAAAAGAACATTCCTGTGGGTAATGAAATCACAATGCACAATCAGTGGAAGGGGGTTGAAGGATGGCCACGGTCTTAATGCATTAGACCCCGCAGCCTGTTTTCACGCTTCCCCGGTATTCGGACAAAGCGCATTGATGAATTCCTGCCAGGAGAGGCTTTTTTTTTCTTTTTCTTTTTTCTCTGGACGGACACAAACAAACAATCCGGTGCAAAAAATAAGGAGGTGCAATGTGGCCGTGAAGATAAAGCTTAATCAATCACAACTCAGTAAGTGTTATAGGAAGAGACAGTTTAAAGGTTTGGAATAATCACAGACGTCAGGGGCTATTTTTCATTGTGCAAAGGCGATGAGATTTCTCGGAATTATGTCTTGAGGAGCCGGGCAGGGGCTGAGGCTGTTGCTTGGGGAAAGTCAGTGGGGGGAAATTGGTGCAGGTCCCAGGGACAGGTGACATGACAGCGCCCCTGGAGATGAAAGCAACGCAGCCAGGCTGCCAGTAGACGGACCCCTAACGGAGGACAAACGGGCCTTTGACCGGGTGACCTGCTCCAGAGAGCGGGGAGTACACCCCGGTCTTAAAACAAAACTTGAGAAAAGCCGAGGCCGGTATTTGTGATGGATGACTCACTCTGGTCACACAAATTCACAGGAATGAGCCTGCGGTGGCTATTTGCCATGCAAATTCCCGACATAAAAAGAGCGGGAAGAGCCACACCACTGTCGAGGTGCCAGCTTAATGCGAGCGTAAGCAGCTCATCACACGACTGGTTCATTGCAAATCCATTTAGTGTGCAGTGCATTAATCATGCTGCAGGCTGCCAATGTTCACCGTTTATGTTCCGCCGTAGATTACAAGAGAGGGGTGTTGGAAACTCTCTTTTAATGGAAAGGAAGCTCTCATTATGCTCCCTGCTTTCTCATTCATGTTTGCAATGTTGCGTGCAGTCTTTGAATGCACGCTCACAGAAGTCGGATGCATACAGCGGCTGACTGATGCATTCGTGCACAGAATCTTTTAGATTCAGCCTCCACTGCAAGCTAAGCATCGCGTTCACAGAAGTTTAAAAGATGTATTTCTGGGCCCATTTGTGGAAATAGCTCGCCGTACAGTAGATATAGATATCGTTACGAGATTCTCGATCCCCCATCAAACTCTCCGCGGCTCTCTCTCTAACTTACAGTCTTCTTGCTGAGTGGGGTTCTGACATTAAATTCAGCGCTGAGGTGATGTTACCACATCACAGAATGAGATTGCATGACAGTGAGATTATGTGGGTTAACCCAGATGCAAAAGGAGCAGACAAATGCACCCGCCCCAAAGCACCCCACATGCATACAGCTACCTGGGTGTACACTTATTGGATTAATAGTTTTCCATTGCGTGCCATGCAGCGGGAAAGCAGCCGATTGTCAAAAGCTATCACGATCACTTAGCGAAGGTGTCACACTTGATCAGAACCAACCCCCGTCCTTCGGAGCTGAGGCAAGAATATATGTATATTAAAAATATTAAAAAGAGCTGGGGCATCGAGCATCAAGGAGCATGTGGAATTCATAAAACATCACACGCGCTCACATTGTTCGTCAACATCTGATAGGACTCGAGACAGGGTTTGATGGATGGAAGTGCCAGAGGGAAAGTCATTTCCACTAACTTCTTCTATCTGCTGTGAATATGACGAGAGGAGCGATGGGAAGGTGGACGGGGGTTCTGCACAGCTGGTAGCGGCAACGTATGTGCTGTCGTAAATACGAATCAACAAGGGCTAAAATTGCAGAGCAAAAGTGGAAGAAATGCATTTAACAATGGTGGTCATACTTATGATGCATTCCATTTACCCCGGAAAACATGAATTTGGAGCTGGGAATGACACTTCATGGTGTTTGCTAGATCCAGGTTTGCATTTAATAGCAATTCCAGTTGATAACAACACATTGCGGCTTCATTTTGCACATACAAACACCGTAGCAACATGTTCGCAGATGGGAGTTGGACAGTACTGGATGTATGAGTTATTTAATGGGAAATAAGTAAGAGACAAGTGCTAATAAATAGCAGTTTACTACAGCTTTTTTACTGTTGATGCGCAGAGCAGCCATCTTGGATTTTGATTGGTGGGGTTCGTCCGACTTTCAAAAGTGAAAATCCGACTTGAGGTGGCGTTCCACTTGAAATTTCGGACTGGGAAATCGGAAATCCTTCCTTCCCAGTTCAAATGGAATGCAGAATTACATTCTAGCGACAGTGTGTAGGATTTAGTGCCATCTCGCGGTGTGGATGCACATTGGAACGAACTGACTACCCCTCCGCTCACTCCTTCTTCCAAGAATGTGGTAACGCGGGCTGCCGAGCGCCATTCGCCTCGCTAAGAGGCCGTCCTTACTATGATAACAATACTGTCGGAGCAACGGAAGTCAGACAGTGATAAATTAATAGCAGGGAACAAACTATTATGTTTCATCGTTGTCAGCAATCCCCCAATGACAAAAGCAGCAAATCCTCACATTTGAGAGGCTGCAATATACATTTTTCCATGATCACAGACTCAAACAATTGACTGATTAACAAATTAGTTGTTGCTTAATATTCTAATGATCAACTAAACAATTACTCAATTGTCGGAGAACTACGACAGACTTCAGGTAATGTAAAAACGCAATCCATAACGCCACCTGTTATGAGTTCCATCTGTTTAAGAGTTGGCACAGGCGCCGTAACATGAACCTTTCTTTCTATCAGCGCTGTGCAGGTGTTGCTCGACTTGAAGCGGAGTCTGCTTTTGAAATAAAACGCGCACCGGCGCTAATGTGCTCGTGGCGCCGGGGCAACAGTGGATTTGTTAAGAGGGAACTAAGCTCGGCTCCCGTCTTCCTTCTGAGGTTTTATCGTCAGCCATCTCTCCCTCACACCTCGGAGTTTGACTGAAAAGCCTGTTTGGAAATTTTCAAGCTTTCACTGTGGCTTGTGCTGATAGCGGGTATCTGTTGCTATATTTAGGCTTTGGGTAAAACTTCTTTCTCTGATGCTATTTTGTGAGCTGCTGCTTTCAATATTGGTTTTGGTAATCCTGTGTTGGACTGCAGCTACATACTTAGATGTTGGTAATCAAAATCTGGAATATTGGCACCGGTGCGAAGAAGAAAGAGTATCTAAACAAAGACATACTGTTACAATCTGCTCCCTGACAAACATTTTACTGTGAGGATCTTTTAACCGGTTTTGAAACAGTCTAAACTTAATACTGATGCCTGGACATCACCTCCATAAGTAAACGAGGCCATCAGCGAGAAGATTAGCTATTTCTGTATAATTCTTAATGCTTGTCGGTGCCACAAGTTCTGATTCTGTAGAAATCAAAATGAAATCATGCAGGTTCTTCAGCTCAGACTCCAACGGGGCCTCCGGCAGCAACCTGCCCACCGTGGACAGGCCCAACTCCGGCTTTGCTGCTGCCTTCAACCTGCAGTTGGAGGTTCCGGCGGGAGGCGGAGAGCTCCGCTGCCGGCAGCATCTCCTCCTCCGGCCAGGAGCAAAGCTTTGCCTTGTTGCTCTGCCGGTCCCCGCAGGGAGCCACCATGGACATCATGCTGCTGGGGGGAAGGGAGGCAGGGGAGAACCAGAACCAGGACAGACTTGCTGACCCCGCTGCAGTAAAATGAGGTTTTCTAAAGAGACCCTGGTGCTTGCAAACACTACCGCTTGTGTCTGCAGGGACCGTCAAAATCAACACAAAATGAAATCTCCTCATAGCAGCTTTAATAAACAATAAATCAATCATTCGCTCGTCAGATGATATATTCCTTGGGATATATCTGACATAAAAATAATCTGCTGCTTTCCAAACACAAATATGTCGCATGGCTAAGAAGATTAGTCTTGAATCGCGGGTGACCACTGAGTGAAGGTGGCCGTCTTACGTAACAGATAAGCAATTGAAGTGGAATTGTGCCAAATCCCGATACCATTACTGACGGGTTCACAGCCGTGTATAGCTGATAGTCAAAAACTATTGTTGTGGAAAACCACTGCAGGAACTGGAATTATTCATGAAATGTTACATATGTTTACCGATGTGATGTATTGAAAGCACTTTTCTGTTGTTGGAATATTTTTAGCACACGGGAGGGCAAAACAAAAAGATGAAAGTAGCTCCCAGTTCAGTGTGGTACAGTACATGGTAATTCCATTCGCTATCCTTCAAAGCAGGAGGCAAGGCTCTGATTTATTCATAAGCAGCGCTTCTTCTGCCAGAGAGCATTAGACAAAGGCAGATCACACAGAGGTAACGGTTCTGCTGAGAAAAGCAAATTACAAATCAAACCAAAGTACAGTTAACATGTTGCACTTGCACGGGATACACTACCTGCTCCACTCAACAGCTGACAAAGCACAACTCTGGCATGTGTTCCATGCAAACTTTAAGGCGGCTGTTGGTCAGGTTCTTTCATTCATTCCAATACTGTGGTGTAAAATGCTGCTCTCTGGCTCTCGCAGCTCCATGTCAGAGATAACTCAACATGACTCTGGCTGCACAGCCTCCATCACGCTTCCGTCAGTGTCTATCAGAGAGTGAAGGTCACCACTCTGTCCTGCTTACCTGGCCTCCTGCAGCCCGACCACATGTCCTCGCATTGCACCTCCCAGCCTCCCTCTGAATCTCGCCTGACTGCCGTCGCTTGAGATCAGAAAACATCACATTTGTCTCGTGGTGATGAATCCCCAACTGCAATATTGGCCCCGACTAATATCGAGTCGTCGCAATCATTTTGTGTTTTTGCAGGATTAAATTCCTGCCAGGCTATAAAAGCCTCTGAAACGATATTTGGATCATTATGGGTCAGAAAATCTCTCCACTGAATAACAAACTGTTCCGAGTTTAAGGTTCAGCAGCTCTTGGAGGCATTAAATAAAAGGGTTTATACTATTCATTTTTTATTTTTTTGTGGTTGAATACGCTGTTTGAGAAAGTTATGGTCAGAAAGTAACTTAAGCTGAACAAAAAAAGGTATTCATCCCTTGTGTACATCATTGTTGAGCAACATATCAAGAAGATAAAATGCGGGCAACAGATGAAAGTTCAAAACAATTTCCACCGATCTATTTATCTTTCTGTGTTCGGCTGGTGACATTTCACGATCAAAGTTATTAAAGTGCACGTTGATAGGCATCAGCCGATCAATAATAATAACCACACTTCCTCTCTGGATTCGTCTTAAACTGACAGCAATCAAATTAAATGACAACATCAAATCATGTATGCCGTCTCTGGTGTGCATTCCTCCGTCGAGTAACTCGAGCCTCTGTGACCTAAAGGTCATTTTTTTATAAAGAAAAATTACTTTTAATCTCAAGGCTGCGGGGCCTCTTAGGTGTGATCTGGTCACATTTGATTGATATCTCTCCTTCCGGTCCTTCCTCCTGGCTACAGTATGATTACGCTGACAAACAACAGGATCGAAGACCCACAACAAACCTGGAGATTTAGGTTTTTAAAATTGTTACAAATTAGCTAAAATATTCTATCGATTGAAGATTGCAGATATCAAACTTAACTAGAAAAAGCATTTCCTGCTGAAAATGCGTTGGAATGCTGAAAACTGAAATTAAATCGCAAAAACATTGCTGAAAATAGATATCCAATTCAAAAACAAATTGCAAAAAGCTTAATAATTCAAAGTTTGAATATTACAAATATGAAAAGTCATATCACACCTCTCCTGAAAGAGCTGAACATTTTGATATTTGAACAGTTTCTGTGGCTTAACAAATTCATCAGTGGTGATATTTGTAGTAGTATGAGTTGTAGTAGAAGTATTATTAGTAGAAGTATTAGTAGCATTAGAATAACTACTACTAGTAGTAGTGATATTTGTAGTAGTAGTAGAAGTTGTAGTTGAAGTGTTATTAGTAGTAGAAGTATTAGTAATTAGAAGAAGTAGTAGAAGACGTAGTATCAGTAGTCATAGTAATAGCTGTAGTGTTGGTCGTAGTATTTAATATCACAGTAGTAGTAGTAGTAATAGTAATGGCAGTAGAAGATGTAGCAGTAGTAGTAGTACTAGTAGCAGTCGTACTAATAGCTGTAGTAGTATTACTACTTTTAGTAGCATGAAGAGAGAGAGAGAGAGAGGAAAGAATTGGTGAGAAGAAAGAATTAGTGAGTGAGTGAGTGAGAGACTGATATCTCTGGCAAACTCTCATTTGGAGATTGTACTGTGTTTTATCTTTTACAGCTTACATGACTGTTGTCCTGCTCTGCCATGTCTTTCCTCGTCTCTCCCTCTTGTGTCGCGGTGTGTGTAAATGTCACTCGAATCAGGAAACTTATCAGAATACTCATGTCTGATTGGCCGAGCTGCAACACGTAACCGCTGCAACAAATCATGTGTGTGCGGCTTTTATTTTAAAATTGGGTGGGTGAGTGTGTGTGTGTGGGGGGGTCCTCTAAAAGTCTCCAAGACCTGAAATGACTGTATATGAGAGAGAGAGAGAGAGCGAGAGCGAGAGCGAGAGCGAGCGAGAGGAGTGCATGTGTGTCTGTGTTTTATCAACATCACTAATTTGTTGCTGAACAGCATTCCAACAATTGAAGTTCCTGTGAGGAACTTTTAACTGGTTATGAAAACAATCTAATCTCAATTTAATGCTGACGTAAACGAGACCATCAGCAATATGATTGGCTATATTTATTTAGTTATTCTTAATGCTTGTCATCTGTGCCACCAGGTCGCAGCTCCGGTGGGAGGTGAAGTGCTCCACACCGGCCAGGAGCAGAGCTTGGCCTCGCTGCTAGGAGCCACCACTGATGTCATCGTGTTTACAATGTTTACTGAGGGAATAAATCAAGAGAGAAGTAGAGTCATTGTCTCATAGAATTCCATACAATCAGACTTATTTTTGCAACCAGAGGAGTCGCCCCCTGATGGTCATGAGAGAGAATGCAAGTTTTAAGACACTTCCGCGTTGGCTTCACTCGGCAGAACCTGAGGATGCCGCCAGGTTTTACAGTAAAACTGAAATAGAATGCAACATAACCACGTCACTGTATCCACTGGCTGCCCGTCTGGCTGGCGGCCAATAAGGAAGTATTTCACTTGGAGAGCAAAAGTGACTGACGGATCCCGGAGCTGCAAAGCAGCATTTATTAACGCATCCGCTGCTTGCATCCACCCGCAGCTATTAAGACAAGCCAAATCCCAGGCATGAGAGGAGCTGGCTGAAGCAGCACTCCGGTATCACGCAACCTGACCCCGCTAGACAACAGTCGGCTCCGGGTGTTAAACCACCCCCATCCGCTCCACACATCACGTTATCTCTATCACCCGTGTGAAGATTAGCCTTCAACCCCGCGCTACTTGCTCAGACAGTTGCTGTTGAGCAAAACCCCGGAGACCCCGGGCAGAATAGGTGATAACCTAAAAAACCCCAACAAAATCACAGGGTTTATATTACGAAATGTGGAGGGATCCACTGAAATGTACAGGATGCCTTTACTTCATCCTCCAAAAAATGAATCCAGTAGACAGCACTGAATGAACTCAAGTCAGGGAGTTTCTGTGTAAAACCACATTATCAAAGCATTTCAAATGTGTCATTTTCACACAGTTCATCGTTGTGTTCACCTCTGTTGAATGAACGGCAGATTAACCGAGTCCTGAAAACGCCCTGAAGCACACCCGGAACACACATAACTTACGTGCTCATTTTGCAAACACCGAGAAGCAGATTGAACTTTATGTTGGTTACTCAGCTGTATTTTATGCAGACAGCACTGCACTCCTGGTGGAACACGAATGAAACGATACTCTTGTGAATTGTTTATGCACTGTACTGTCTCAGTGTTTCTCCTTTCTTTACACGAAGGGAACCTTGGCCGCCTATTGCCTCAGTCGTTATGTGATAAGGACGTGAAGGGGGCCGTATGTGTTCTCTCGATGACCCCCCCCGTGAGTAATCGACGGGCCTACATGGACATGGCAGGTTTATTAAGTCAGAACTCGGAAATTAAGCCGGCCTCAAAGTGGAATATGAATCATTATTTCACAAGACTAAGTGACAGAGGAGAGTGATCATTGTTCACAATGCTAGGGGTTGGTGGGGAATTGGGGGGGGGGGGGGGGGTGGAACAGGCTGGTGGAATATGTATCGTGCTGTAGTTCCTTACTGGTTGCGTGTGTGTGCGTGGGGGGGGGAGTCAAATTTTCTTTTAATGATCCCTTTGTATGAGAAAACCATAATCAAACTAACAGGAATGGCTCGAGACGTCTGTAGAAGGAGGTGAGGCAGTGAATAAGCACTTGAAATGTGAGATAAACATCAGAAACTGCGAGCACATCCATGACACACACACACACACACACACACACACACACACACACACATACAGTCTTCTTCTCAGGATAAGCTTTTAAATAATTTGCTATCAAGGTCTTAAATCACCCACTCGTTTTAATTCATATGTAGGATGGTTGACACCGAGAGTATTTGAATGTATTATTTGTGTGCATTGAGAAAACAACAACATACATCTCATAATAATGCACGAGAAGGCTGCCAGAGTAGTCGGTGAGAAAAAAACATTTCGTGAGGTGTCTCGCGCGCGTCCACCTGATCAATTAAAACGGTGGTGGCATGAGGAATGGACAATGCGCACTTCTACCTCTACATATGCGCACACCTCAGGTGCGTCTAACAAACTGACTTATTCTTGCATTAAAGCTAACCCCTCTCCTCAACGCGGGCAAACCACATGCCCTCGTGTGACTGTGCGCAGCAGCGTGGCGGAATGCGCAAAAGGATCACGACGTTTGCCATTCCGGTACGAGTCTTTAACTTTCTTTAAAAATGCTTAAAAAACGGGGACGCGTGGAAGTGCAAAGCGCATCAAAGGGCGATCATCTCACCCTGTAAGGTTAACGCGCTACCGGTGCAAAAAAAAAAGCCATGGCAAGGCGAGGCAGTGAATACGGCGCGCGGGCAGGCAGATCCACGCCGAACTGTAGAAAGATCGCACAATAACTGACGGATGCCTTACCTGTACCAGAAGAGGAGACACGACGGTAAAGCAGGAGGAGAGAGGCGGTCGGGCGGAGAGCCGAGCAGCACAGCCTGCAGTGTGGATGAAAGGACTGCTCACAACTCCAAAGTGCGTCTGTCTGATTTTTTTCTTTACGCCAATAAAGGCCAGCGAGGTTCAGACCAGCCCCCTTTATATCAAACTATGTCCAACTGTTTCCTCCTCATCACCATGCATCCGAGCTGAGAGTCCCTGCATGCTATGTGTGGTGGCCTGTGTGCTTTATGGAGGCAATGTTCTGCATCATGAAATCATTTTGCATCAGTTAAACGTCAATGCACATATGTGCATCATATACTTCAGCATGCGGCTCTGACAGGTGTGTTCTTTAGCTTTGAGTCAAGTTCTCATATGATTTTATTTTTTTCATTGAATCCCTAACATGCATTGGTTTTTGGAACAACCACTCTTCTATGAATGATGAAAAAGTACCCATTAGAATGTGTAGTTTGTTTCTCATAACAATAATTTAAATCATTTGAAGGATACATATCACACATGTTCAGGTTCATACTTGTATTTGGGGTTTCTACTAACATGTTTACCTGCTTGAATGTTAAATAAGGATATTATTTTTCTTATACAGTCTGTCTGAACATACTCTTTAAAGCAGCTGTATTTAACATTCAGAGCATTCATTTAGCAGCAAAAACCTGATTGCCATGTAAAGATATGTAGCGGGGTAATGCCTACCTGATCAGAGTACGAAGTCGCTCTCCCTTTGTGTGTGTTGTTATCCGAGCTTCTCATTGCTTTGTTGACATATAGCCGGGCCGGCTGCGCGTCCTTTTAGTGCATGTTAGTACGCGTTAATGCATGTGAGGAAGGCTAGCTCACGGCCGCCGCTCTGCACTGCCCTCATATGGCGTTTGCAGCTGATAACGCCGTCCTGACTCACGGCAAGATTTTTGAGGAATACCTGGGATATGAAAATCCTGAAATATCAGTTTACAAATATTCCAATCCTGCTTTCAATTTATTCAAATAAATCACAACACGCTAAACTCACGATAAGACCTTGAAGACTGGATGCTTAATGTGGATGATTAAAAAAGGAAAGTCTCGGACAGCATTCTAATTTGATTCATTGATACACGCTGAAGAAGAGGCGTCTTGCATGAAACGCCTGTGTGGCAATTAAAAAAAGAAGTCAAATTGGAGCGCTGTCCTCGTCTTCACTTTTTTATTCAAATAAATCGAACATCTGACTCAGAGTCTAAAAGTCCTTCTACTCTGGACCTTTGCTGAAACTTCATTCATTTGTTTCTCTCCTTTGTTTAACTCAAGGTAATGACTTTGAGCGTCACTGATTTTTTTTTAATTGAGTTCTGGGCGAGCAAAACTATTTCTGACAAAAAAAACAACACAGACACAAAAGATAAAAGGTAAGTGGATTAAAAGTACTCGAGATAAATAAAATCGCACGAGAACAAAGAGAGAAGAGAGCCTTGAAACCCTGTGTTATTAAAAAAACACCAGTTGTGAATGATAAACAAATAACGCAATTAGGCTCTTACTGTGAGAGTTTACAAGAGATTAGAGTTACAAAATGGAACAATTCTTGGTTTGGTAAGCTTCATGTTCAGGATAAAGGTTAACCCAGAATATCTTGTTATCCACAGTAACACCATCTTCCCATTGGAAATATAGCAGCCCTCTTAAAAATCTACACTTCACCATGCTCTCGTCAAATTCTATTACAGCACCCGCATGGAAATACTGATGATAACCTGAGATGCGACACGTTTTCTTTGCAGGGGGCTTTTTTTCCTCCTTGTCCAGACAATAGAGAGCAGGCATTTGGTTTCTGGCCTCATTCTGAAGACCTTAAAGCAGCAGAGAGGAAGAAAAAGTCATTATCTTTACAGATGATAACTCCAGGGGCCATTCATGTAAGGACAAATCCCAGAGCAAGGTACTCCTGCAGTAGGCACATCATTATCAATAGAGTCAACTCCCTTGTGAAATGCCCCCCCCCCCCCAAAAAAATAGAAAGGAAGCGACGAGGGTAGATTTCAGTTTCATGATCTGTGGAGAATGTGCTCGGGATCCAGGAATACAAACTACACCAAGGGCAAATATGCAGTTATCAGAAGCGTCTACATAATTAAAGTATTCATTTCATGTAATTACTGCCTAATCCAGTGGGACACCAAGTGTTACATTATGAACTTCCTGATATTGAACAACCTGGGTAAGTGTTGCAGAGCACAGTAATATTAGATGGGCTCAATCATTCTGGTGAGAAATAGTGACGGGTTAAGCACTTCTTTTCAGTGTTCTGAATCATGAGATCATGATCCGTAGAAAGGTGCGTTCACTGAACTGAACCTGGCTGAACTGAAGCACGACTGATCTTGAACTTGACTAACTACTGAACTAAGAACAGAGAATCGGACAAGGTATAATACATCAAAAAACGTAACAATACATTTCTGGGTTGTCATTGTTTTTTGGGTGATTTGTTTTAAACAAACAACCATCTGCAAATGTCACTGTCACAGTTGTAGATGACCGAAGGAGGAAAACAGAAACAATTCTTTAAAACATCTCTATTACCCAGAAAACAGAACTTGAATCTCTAACTCAGAGTCTGGGACGAAGAATCGTTTTTCACTGATTCAGTGCAGTTTCTTCATCCAAAAGATTTGCTCCTTTCACACTAGTGACCTTTTTTGTATCATTGCTGTTTCCCCTTGTTTCCAGTCTTTGTGCTAAGCTAAGCGGCTGCTGTTCCTTGAGCGGTTATGGATTTGCTTAGACAACACAAAGCACTTCAATTTAGGGAAAGATTACGTTGGTTACATGTTGAAAGAATCAACGCTGAATCAAGACGTTGTTTAGCAGCGTCCGTGTCTTCCACTCGGTATGTAGCACTTCACGGACCAACGTTACCAAGGAACATCATCTGCATAGAGGTTTACTCCAAAATGTACCAAGCAAAACCATTTAGCAGTAAATCAACTTCATTAGACTGATTAAGCTCTCCAACATCAAAAATTGCACCATGATTGTCACGGAGGAGGAGGACCGACTCATTTATCGACATCTCTTTCTCGTCATTAGTTTGAAATGGCGCAAAGAAGAGCTTGAAGAAATGCTCCTTTTTTGGAACCTTCATAAACTGCCGAGAGCAAAAACACTCAAAACCTGCTCTGCACTTGAGCTTTTTGTAATGCTACCAACGCACTTTAAGAGTGCCAGTGTCTGTATGTGTCTTTGAGTGCTGTTCGAGCTGTTTAGCTGTGCGTAGGACACTTCACAACAAGGACCAAGCTTAGCATTGAATCGGCTGCTGTTGTCACGCAAAGGACGGTTTAGCGCTGAATTTCAACCAAATCTCATCGATTGACTGGGGAGGAGAAAATGAGACAGCTGCCTTTTGATGATCACATTGTCATTTGCATAATTACATTCATTCAACGAGGGTTCAATTGAAAACATGAAGGGCAAACACTTGTGCTGTCCACCACTTTAATGTTGGAGCCACAATACGAGCTTTGCATTCTTTTATTGTCATCACTGCTCCATTACAGACTCATAATGCAACATGTTCTCTATTTTATTTTCATCACTGCTCCATTACAGAGACGCATAATGCAACATATTCTCTATTTCATTGTTGTGTGTTGAAAGCAGAATATCTAAAAGTGCTTACTCACCCATCTCCCCAACTGTGTACCGCACTGCACGTTTACAAGTAGAATGTATGGTATTTTAGTAACCGATGCAATATGAGAGTCCTGCTGCTTTGTGTCTCTCCCTGGACATCTGTTGTACTTTGTGATATCAACTGGGTGAGATTCTCTCATTTATTGCACACTTTAAAAATAGAAAATAAATCACAGGATTTCTGTCAAGCAAGCATCGTTAATGATTTATTGCATCCATTTCCTTTATCTATTTTCGAGAAATATGTAAGGGAAGACGAGTATATTCATACAACACATTTCATACACAAAAGCGATTCAAAGTGCTATCTGAGAGTTGGCTTGTTTGCCGTTTTACCCAGAGTTAAATGGATGATTATACACAGTAATTTAACACGTGACCTTCACCCAGGAGACCGCTGTTCGAGCCCAGAGTGAAACCAAAAGTCAACCATCTACTAATTTACATTGACTAACTCATGTACATAACTTAAGCTACATAACAAACACTTATTGCAGCTTTAAACATGTCGTTTACAATGTTGTATATTGAAACAAAACAAAATTGCTACAAAATATTTTGTTAGATTTAATGAAACATCATGATCTGATACAGGACATTTCTTTCTGTGACCATTCCAGATTTTGCAAAGCAAGACGTGCAGGAGATGCTGGCTACAGGAATCATCGAGCCTTCTCGTAGTGAGTGGTGTAGCCCTGTGGTGTTGGTTCCAAAGAAGGATGACCCTAAGCTAAGATTCTGTGTTGACTTTTTAAAGTTGAATGCTGTGTCTGCCTTTGATTCCTATCCAATGCAAAGGGTTGATGAACTGATTGAGTGCTTGGGAAATGCCAACTTCCTAACAACCCTTGACCTGTGTAAGGGGTACTGGCAAGTACCCTTAACTGAATCTTTCAAGGACTTAACAACATTCAGGGTTCCCCGCGGCCTGTTCAGATTCAGAATGATGCCCTTTGGTTTACACGGTGCACCAGCAACATTTCAAATATTGGTTGATGAAGTTGAGCGGAGCAGTATCTTCAGCCTAACATGGGAAGAGCATGTTCAACATCTTGCCGATGTCTTTCAACGCATCCACAGTGCTGGTCTGGTCATCAATGCCAAGAAGTGTCACATTGCTAAGCCAGAGGTCCAGTACCTCTGTTATGTGATTGGAGGTGGAGGCATCCGTCCTCAGGTAGGAAAGGTTGAGGCGATTGCAGCTTCAGCTTGTGTGACAAAGTGGGTGAGAACACACCATTTGTCCCATATTACATTCATCTATAAATCTAAACCATGCTTGTCAATTGTTTGTGTACCATACCCACCATGTGTACCAGAGGCTAAAGGGGGAGGCACCCAACCATTTCCTCTATTTATACACTGGATGATGCCAATAGTGACGTCATTGGGTCAAACAAAGTATGGGGGGGGGGGGAGTAGAGTATGTACAGGTAGATTTGTAGATTAGTTGTGATCTGTTTTACATTGTTGTGAGTGTATTGTGAATTATAAACCATATCAAATCATTGGTTACCTAAAGGGGTGCTGTAAGGTATAGGTCGTGTCTGTTAACTATGGAGTCAGTAATTGGTGTCACCTGCACTCATGGTAGGAACTGAATCCTGCTGATAGGAGGCTCTATATAAAAGGTGATGACTTTGACTGAACAAGTAGTGCGGCAGATTAAGTCAATATTCCATTCGAATCGTTAACTTGGTGATCCAAGCACCAAATTTGGCATGAATAATGCCGAGGAGCTACTCTTTCAGAAAAGCCCGGTATCCACCTGAAAATCCAAGATTTCTTTAAATGGCCGTCGCCGAAAATGTGAATAGGTTTTTGAGTGTATAAATGTAATGGCTGGACATATTTTAATAATCTAGACATCAAAATGCATGTATTTTGACACGAGAAATACAATGGTGCCAATAAAAATTCAATATGGTCGCAATTTTTCAAGATGGCGGCCATTTGTTACTCAATTCACACTGTCATTCTTTGAGCAGAGATTAGGTTTCAGCTGGATGAAGTAGTAGGTTATCTTTTCGATCCAAATTAAAATGTTTTGATTGATCGATATGAGGTGACAGTCTGTTTATAAAAGAGTGATGTCAAAGCACAACCAGGGCACACTGGTGACATCATTGCTGTGAGACTCAGCATGGGGTTCAGTGTCGGCTAATTAGTGTACTTGCTATAGTTGTAGTCTACTAACTGTAGTTCTAGTATTGTTTAGTGTCCCAAATGCTATCTAATTAGCCCTGTATATCTGTAAAACGCATATTGGCATTAGCTGGCGGCCATCTTAGAAAATGGCGGCCATATTGTTTTCCCATCGTGGATACCGGGCTTTTTTGAAAATATAGGTCTTGAAGATAATTTGTGCCTAATTTGCTGCTTGTATCACCAAGTGAAAGATTGTTTCACTAATCTGCCCCACTAAAGGGGGAGAGAAAGGAAGATCAGTGTGTAGCTGTGTGCATGTGATTATGTTACTTTAAAATGAGTTGAGTTTTATTCAGTTAAGCTAAGTTAAACGTTTGTTTTGTTTTTATATATGTTTGGTTACACGTGTAGCAGGGCACTTTTATAAATAAAACACCTTTTTGATATCTGAACAAAGTCTCTCGTGTCTGCCTCCTACCACTTCAGAAGCCTCTCGGGTCAGGCTTCACCACAAGCTGAATAGGGTATCAATACCATGATATTAATAAAAAACAATTCAGTACATTTACAGCATGTGTTCCATTTTGTTAAGAAATTAATGTTTATGTTTCTTTACACAGGTAAGAATGATCCCAGTCACCTCCCCACAGTGAGGCATACAGCTTATTAATTAAACACTGATATCGGATCGGCAGTCGGTATCCGCCGATAACCAAAGCCCAGGATCAGTGCAGCCTTATGAAAAATGTGACTGATAGTAAAAGTAGTGCAAGCGTAAATAATTCACCTTCAGTTTGGCCAGATGGAGGAATAGCTTATGTTTTCATTATACTGCCATCCATATTGTATAGGAAGAGCTCAAGACACTTAATTCTAGTACAAACTGTAGTTGCTTTGCATGGACTCAATTTTCCGGAAGAATCCGGACACACTGCTAATTATTGTGACAATCAAGTGGAATTACATTTGCCTTTACTCTTTATTGACTGCTCTTACTGTCTTGTGCTACATTATACGGCACATGCACACTTCTATTCACGTCTGGTTTCATGAGAATCAAGCCGGTGGAAGCACTGTCCAGTGGGACACGATATGCTCTCCCCACCTTTTGTAGCAGTGTGCAGTATGTGCTGTTCCAGATTGCAAGGTGATGGACAGTGCATAATTTTTTCATGGAAAAGCTAACAGTGTATCTTGTGTCTGTGCCATCTTGTCTGACATGCCACCCCCAGAGTACCAGTGAGGTTTCTCTGGGCAGGAGAGAAAGTGTTGCGTGTGAAGCACAGCAACGGATCCTCAGACTCATCTCCTCTCCTGCATCTACATTAAACACAACAGCTGATGAGGCTCTGAGACAATCCGCCTGAAGGGAAACAATTAGAAAAAACTTCATGTAACCTTGAATTGACAGCATGCGATTTTCTCTAAATGTGCAATAATAGTTATGCTGATTTTTTTTTTTTTTATGGATTTAAAATTTTACCAAGTGGGCTGTTTCTTGCCAGCAGTATCAATTGTCCCTTTGGTTTGTATCCGAAGGTGTCCTCGGCAATCACTCCTGAGAACTGTTGAGTGGACTTTTTAGCCCATAATAGATTTATTTCTATATAAATGTTCTTTGCAATGATCACAATCATAATAATGTCAGCTGGAGGAGTATTCGTAGAGCACAGACATCCTCGAAGGACGTTTCGTAAGTGAAAAAGAACACTTGAATCCGCCCTGTGATTAGAATCGCTCCAGAATTTATTGAGTTCTTCCTTGGCCCATGCCACAAGTTTCACGACAATATGAAAGCCCAGTGACAATAATTCCGTACTCCTGATGACAAACAAGCAAAAACATAACCTCCTTGAGGTAAGAAGGCTTAGCCATATTGGGAAAAGTTTATTTTCATAATGGAACCAAAGGTGGCACATTTAAGCCCATGTTGAGCACAGTCCAAATCTCTCCAATAAGCGCTATAGACTAATCCATAGAAGTAGGCGGGAAAAACCTGCCATAATCCTCAAAACGGCATTGAAAGAACAGCTGCCATTGCTAATGTTAAGCAGGTGCAATGTTTACTATCTTCACATCTTTGTTTGTATTGCTTTTATGTTTGTTACAGATGTTTATTAAATGAGTCCTTGTGGTCCTTATCCTGTTGAGGGCAGTACAATGTGATAATATTAACTGATAATTAGTATTTATTCTCCTGAAGCTATTGTCATAACCAATTATAGACAGGTGTTAAAAACCAGAATAACATCGACTCAATCATAGACTCTCAAAAGGGACAATTACTGACCGTCGACATACAAGCAAACATTTATGGTGGAACTGCGTGTAGACCAGCAAGTTAGTCTAGGCTTATGTTCATAGGCCAGCCAATCAGCCTAATTTGACCCCCTACCATAACAAGCGCAGACAGTCAGGTGTAGGGGGAAAAAAGGGTTTTAATGAATAACCAAAAACAAACAGGGAATCCAAGGACAAGACAAGAGACGAGGGGGGAAATCCGGCAGGACAAGGCAGGCCAGGCAGACTGGGAAACCGGGAACAGGACGAGCAAAACGGGCGGGTAGGAAGCGACACAAACAATGACCTGGCAGTGGGTGTGTGTGTGAGGCAGGGGTTTAAACAGTGAAGGACGCAGAGTGAGCAGGTGAGAGTAATGAGCTGATGAGGTGTGTGATTAGTGATCAGGGGCAGGCGAAGGGAGTTAGGTTGATGCTAAGGGAGTGACTGACGGGTAGAGTGAGGAGGGTGAAGTTACACAAAGACACAGAACACACAAGGCAAAGCCTGATCGTGACAAAAATGTTCATTCTAACCGCTATCGTCTGAATTAAATCTGATAATTTGAACTACACGTCAAGTAACTTTAATGACACTATGTGCGTGTTTCAGCCTGGCTATTATATAATGTGTATATTTCAAACATTATTTACACATTGGCTGCTCTTCAGATGAATTAAAAAAACTTTTCAATCGGCCTGGGTATAGATACACAATTAGGTTAGCATGTCACCCATCGCTATAGCGCGCCTGGTTTCATGGGGGCCAACCGGCATCCCAATTCCCCGTCTGATCCCAATGCAGAAACACGGGCAGATAAAACAGAAGCAAGGTATACGGCGAGCCAGAAACCCCAGCATGACAGAGGAGGGAACGCCGAGGCTCATTAACAGCAGCCGCCTGGACTGATCCCAGTGCTCAGTCTGGGGAGTAAGAGCCAACTAGCTCCATTACGGGGAAGAGAGAGACTTCTAAAGGGCATGACCATCTGGAGCGAGCCTCACTTGTTTTTTTCTTTTTGTAATGGGTGGGAGGCAGAGCCCAGACTCATCAAGCCGGTAGATAATCAGGTGCCACCGGAGCTCATTCATGTTGCACTGCGTTGGGTCAATTGTGGCCGCTGGTGAAATGTAGCAACTGGATGAAATTAAATGAGGGGGGGAAAAAAGAAAAAGCTTTGAGGTGATATTTATGCAGAGAGGGTGAGCTCAGCGTGGGTGAAATATCTTTTCATATGAATCAAAAGCAGCCCAATCGTTCAAAGCAACGGGACTATATGTCGGATAGAAGTAGGACAAAGTTTTTTTAAGTAGGAATAGATGCAAGCAACTCTTTTCCCCCGTGTCGTTCAGAGTCCCGGAAATAAGAGTGGGACGGCGCGGGGACGGGTAAGAACTGTGCTGCGATGACATTTGTCCCCTGAGGACAAATGGCTGAATATGATAAATTGATATGGGGAGAAAATACACCTCCAGTTCGATATAGAATGAGGGTGACCACGAGACGAGGGCTCCAAATTATAGCCGCACAATTTACCCAAATGAATTATTCACTGGCGCAGGAGCCCGGTATCAGTAGACACACAATTACAAAGACACGAGGTCGGGCTTGTTTAAGGGTACATCCAGAACAAAGCTAACGAGGACTGCCACGCTGATTGAACACTGTCCTGAAGCCATTCGTCAGTCCCCCTTAGCTCGGAATTTTCTGAGAAACATGTCGAAGTAAAAGATGAATGAACGAATGGATGTAATGTCTTTTTCTGTGAAATTATGGAATGGATGTTCCTTAGAAATGATCTGCCCTGCGACATATTGTCAGCAGTGTTGCTGGAGTAAACCCTCAGGAGTCAGAAAGAATAAAATAATTACCTCTTCAGAATTACATCACATTAAACGTGAAGTGCCCTGAAAAATGCTGCTGCAGTTTCCCCATTGCTCCTCAACTCAGGGGAGCTGTTCAACACTCTCACAAATGACAGCGAGCCGTAATAAGTCGGCCGGCGAGCACGCTGCATGGAACACTGCTTCCACGCTCAGGGCAGATACATAGATAATCAAAGCGTGACAGCAGCTTTTACATTTCAAATAACCCACGGTGCATTACCAGCAGTTATTTACAGTGTAAGCACTGCTCATTCATTTTGAAACGGGCCCTTTAGGTCTGGTTGACAGACAAAGCGGGCCAGCAAAAGTAGGGGAATGAACTGTTGTTGTTTTTCAACTCACACAATGTGAAACGCAGTAATGGCACCGAGCAAAGCGCTACGGCATGCATTATTCATGCGTCGATGATGCAATATGTAAAGGTCATGGCCACTATCTCTGCACACAGTCATTCATCATGTGGCGTCTCAATGTACGATGATATACAATATTGGTGTCCAATTTGGGAGATTTCTAAACTACCGTTGAGATGCACGTGTTGCTAAAGGTTCATACGTTTCACTGTTCCAACGCTATTGGTAATTGATTATCTGGAGCAATATTGTTTATGGCTCCAGACTTGTCGTTTCAAATGAAAGAAAAAAAGAGAGCTTGGCAGATGAATTTTCTTGCCGTAAACCCGACGCCACTGGGAGTAGCGGGAGTCCCAGACGCCGCTAAGGAGGCCGCACAGCTGGCGCGTCTCCATCCTGCGAGCCCGGCGTTGTTGGGAATGTAAGTCGGGCATTAAACATGCATGTGTTATGTGTTGTGTAATGAGGGTGCTAATGATGCTATAAAAGTGTTTATCAAAAAGCTCGCCAACACAGCGCTTACTACACCCTGTTATTACACAGCTTCATGACCAACCTGAAAATCTTCAAATGACAACGTTTGTCATCGGGATTGCACAGATGGAAGTCGACCCGCTGCGACTGAGTTTGCACTCGGTGAAACACACAAACTGTACAGATGATGAGATTGCTTTCTTCGACAATAGAAATGAGGACAAATAAGATCGCATTCCGCTCGTCAGAATACCCATTTTAAACTGTTTCACGATTAATTTCATGCCACGTGGTTATCATGACGAAACAGCTTTTTGTGTGCCAGTTCACGCCATGTCAAACTGTCGTGATTACGTTTTAGTAACAGAGCTACGATAACGGTCACAGTTTAGGCAACAAAAACTAGTTATCTATAGTTCGGAAAAACATCATTGTTTGGCTTAAAATGAGTATGAAAAGAAAAGATGAGAAAAAACTTAAAATAAGTCAACAAAACCTGATTTCACATGTGTCATGAACACTGGTCTCCCGGGTCAGTGTCCTGTGTTCCCCGCCCACTTACATCAAGTTGTCTTTCTGGCTTTTTTGTATGACATTAGCTCTGAGTCGCTCCCATTGTTCTACATCACCAGCTCTGAGCGTAGCATGTTCAAGCAGATGTGTTCACATTGCAGTCAGCACATGGACAAGAAAGAAATGGCGCGACATAACTCGCCAAAAGCAAGAATGGTGTTGTGGTAGCATGCAAAATGACTTAAGAAATTGTCTAGTTACTCAGAGTTTTACGGTTTAATGTTGTATAGTTTCCATTTATATGACTGGATATAAAGTAGTATGCTGGGTAGCATATAAAGGTGGAGTGGGTGGGAGAAGGTGAGAGCTTTCGTTGCTGTGGGAGAGCGAGCAGCTAGTTCCTGGAGGCAGTACTTACCAGTGAAGACAGTACCAATCAAATGTGTAAAGAATACGTTTATACAATTGAGCAGCTCTGTTGTCACAATTGGATATATTTTATAGTTCACTGAAACCAAAGTCTTGAGCTTTCTTTTAATTCGGTGAATTGTATCAACGCTGATTTGGGATTTGATTTGGATAGAACTGTGGCCGAATGGGGGAATTTCCAGCCATATCAGATCCACAACTAAGTTAACGTGAGCAACGTTTCCCATTTAGCTGCTCGTAATTCCGGTGATAATTCGATGTTTTAAGTGTGGCATTACATTGGCTGTTCACGCACAGTCTACCTGTGCAATGAGGGATTATTAGGCCACCCCATTTAGTGTTTTCGCACCAAAAAATGTTTTTTTAATGATTCGTTTTTAGCTGGTTAGCTGGTTAGTTTAATTGTCTCAACACTGGTGTTTCTTGCAAAAAAAAGAAAAGAGATTATGCTTTCGATAAAGAGTGTTTAAATACCTAACGCATTGCTACATTCAAAGACAAGATGAGTTTAGCTCTGTTCTGTTTTTTTGGGCTGTAATGTAAGTGCAGGTAAAGTATATGTCCCCCTTTTGCAGTAATATTTTCACAAACAGTTCCAAACGTGCTCGCAGAAATAAGAAAAACAGCAGCAGCATCAACCTGATGGGAGTTTCATGATGCAGTCACAACATATTCAAAACCTTTAACACATCATTTCCATGCTCTTCTAGCGATTTTCTGTATGAAAATGAGCTTTTCATGCCATGTGCAAAAGTCCAGCCTCCATGATGTGTTAGTAAGTGGTGTGTTTTGACAGCCAGTCACTGTATGCACTCCAAAAGCTAAAAACAGTCATTTCTTAAGCAATTCCAGAACCATCTTTCAGGTGGTTAAAGTGTTGCCGCCACCGGTGAAAGCACGGATGACACTTTCAACAACATGAATCCCTGAAAGAAATGAAATGACAAACTAGAAATGGCTGCTCGATGGCGTTCCTGTTGCTGTGTTTTCTCTCTCCAGAGCTGCAGATTGGAGAGATTGGAGAGTAATTAGCAGCACGGGATACACCTGAGACCAGTGTGCAGTCCTTTGGTGGGCAGATTTCCTCACCGCTCTCTGCATTGTGTCTTTTAGTTTCCTGTTTTTGACCAGTCTGAGCCCAGCCTGGTATCATTCCCTGAGCTTCAAATATCAAAGTGTTGCCACCTAAACAACCCACAACACACGCTTTGGAGTCTGTATGAGAGACGCACTGGGCTTTCAAGTAACTCCAATGTCAACTCATCCACAGCAATATAGAATGCACGAATAACATAAATGAGTGAGCTTATTTGAAGTTTGCACTGGATCCCTCATCTCAAAGTCAATGAATTGTTTCAATGGGTTTTAGTTCGATGCCCGAAAGAAGGTCTTGCAGCAGAAGCTTGTGTTAACTCCTTGAATGGGAGTTGCTGTGATTTCACACCATCTTTTGTCGCAGCTGCTCTGAATAACGGTTTTAATTCGATTATTAATAATTAGAGTGACATTTCATTACCTTAGATGTTCAAACATGGGTCTACAGTTTCCTGTGCAATGAGGGATTATTACTGACATCTAGTCCACTCCAGTTTGAACAGTTTAAATAATCTGGCTGAACTGTTAGCTTGTTAACCAGAATTTATTTCATGGAACAGTTTTGAGTTGCAAATGTAATTTCCTTATAATTGCAGAGCCATCACAATTGATAGTTTATTCTACACCAGATCTGAAGATATCTCGTGAAAAGAGCTCCCAAGTGTTTGTGTGTTGGTCTAAAATAAGGTACCTGCGTCTGTCTCCACTTCACCTTTTGCCTCCTTCCTCTCCGGGTGTTATTCACGGTGTCAACAGAGCGTTCTCTGTGGCTGCTCGGGTGGCAGGTTATTAAAGATGTATTATCATTTAGAAGCTGGCAAATGTCAGTTGGAAGAAAGACAAATCTAGTCACATTAAAATGTGCTTTTCTGCAAAAACAATTCATTATTTATCAACATCTCTTTATAGTCTTCTATATGCTGATGACCCATAACTGTACCTCCCAGGCAAGATGAGAGACAAAACTGAATCTGCCTCTGAGACATGTAAGAAAAAGGTCAAGAAAATAGTGCTTTTTTTCTGATCAAACGGTTCATTGTTGACATTTGTCCCAGCAGCATCTCTTTATATTCTTATGCTAATGACTAATAGTTGGACCTCCTAGTCAAACTAAGTGAACATACACTAGTGCAACGGTTACAACCTTTTGTAGCATAAGGCCCACTTGTGATTGTTTTTTTTCCAAGGACCACCTTCCCAAATAAATGACAAGAAAAGGAGAAAAAAAGAACTGTGCCTGTAACTGTGAGATTGTCAGCTGTAATGTCCAAATTGAATGTATTCAGGGTCATATTTTCTCACCACATGTTTGGAGCTTTCAATGGCACAGGGTTGTCTCCCACATCACTTTTTGTTAAAAAAAAACCCCCAATCCATTTTGTGTCACTGCAGCTGAGAATACCAAGGTCCAGTCTTTGGCAATGATTGTAGAGTCCCCATCCTGTGGTGTTCAGAAGATGAAGTACTGAGCTCATTGTTGTAAATAAGATACTTAGTTTTCGGGTTGTCTGTCCGTCTGTCTGCGCGTACCTTTGTGTGAACGTTATATCTCAGGAAAGGAATTTCTTCAAATTTGGTACAAATGTCCACTTTGACTCGAGGATGAACTGATTCGATGTTGGTGGTCCCATCTTCATGAATGCAATATCCCAGGAATGCCACTTGGATAAGATGGAGGCAGCACAAACGTGAGGCGGTTCTTCTAGTGCTGCTACTGGAAGTACTTAGTCTGTGTTCTTTATCAGGAAATAACCTGCAAATAACTGTGCACTGAACACAAGGTCTCAAAGCTCAGGGGCCAAGCTGTTCTTGGTTAATCAAGCTGTGGCTTTTTCTTTTTTTTGCTCCGTTTCACTGCTGGATGACAGATCACAGCAGGGATCAAGCACCAAAGGTTTTACATCTGTTGTCTGACGTCTTTCCTCGAAAAAAACCCCCTGTGCTGCAGAGGAAGTGAAATTCCCAACGAGAATGTATCAATATTCTTTTAGTAACAAATAATCAAAAACGTAGGTCATTTCTCTGTATCTTCCATACAACACGTGACAAGAAATGGGTTCTTCCAAAGACCTGTCAATGTGTGGTATTCTGTGTCCTTTCTTATGAAGAAAAGTTTTTAAAAAAACGTGCTGAAAGTGCACGTAGAATGGACAGTGTGAATACAGGCTAAATGTCTTTGATCCTCTCTCTTTTGTCCTTTACCCTCTGCCATTGCCAAGAGGGCTGGAGATGACACGCTAAAATGCAGAGAGCCACTGGGGCTTCTCACGAGACGCAACAGAAGTCTAAAGGCTGCATTACACGTCCACTCTCGGTAGAAACTGTCAGACACGATCAGGGGAAACGTCGAGCTCTTACACGATACAAACGTGTGTGTATGTGGAGTTCATGCTGCGATTGAAACCGGATGTGTTGCCAGACGTGTCCTGCAGGTCAGAGACGGCGGATAAGAAAGAGCTGCCTATATATCACAAATCCCGTTCTGCAGATGACAGTGGCAATTGCTTTTTTTCTGCTTTCATCAAGTGTTTAAGGCTTTACTTAGATGTGCAGAACTCCAAACTGTGAAAATTGTCAGCAAAAGCAAAATCCCGCCCCGCAGCAAATAAGGCGTTTCCCATTTCCCCAGTGGCGGCTGCATAAAAACACGAAACAGCCCTGACGAATCTTTCTCCTCTTCATTTTATTTCTCTCGAATCGACTGTCAACAGATCCTCGAGAATTTTCAATTTTGTGACATTTGTGGGCGAGCAATTCAAAGCCCAGACACTGTCAAGAAAAAAGCATTGATATCCGCAGAGATACTGAGAAAATGCAATGCATCTCCCCCCCTTCCCATAAGAAAACTCGCAATTGGAAGTTTCAGAGAGGAGGCAGTGGCCTCAGACACAGCTCAACGACATGGTTACTGGACTGTTCAATACTAAACGAAGACTTTTTCCTCTGGAGACCACTGACGCCTTCCTGGAGCGCAGCGCTGCAGACTTCTCCTCTGTGGCAGCCTTCAAGGTGCAGGAGATAAGAAAAATGACACTGTGGGGAGGCCGAGCGCTCTTGTTCTGGAAAAAATAGACGTGCTCTCTCCAAAGCATTGTTTATTTCGACTTTTTGTCCTCAGGAATAGTGTCTTTTGTAGGCTACCATTAGATGGTCCCTCGCAGAGCTAGTCACAATAAATGCATGCCCTATTTATGTATTAAAGCAGCAATAGAGAAGTGTTTTTGCTTAAACTTGCGCAATATTGAATAATGACACCATCAATTCAAATTGGTTCCCTAAAAGCAGCACTTTCACGATGCTATTCTGCCCAGCAGGTTGTGATCTCATGGGGAAATGATGGCCTGAGGGCCTCTAGATTAAGACATCTTTGTTTTACTGCTCATTTAGGAGCCAGCAGTCGCAACATTTGTAGCATTTATAGTAATTGTATTTATAACATGACGCCGTGGGTTTGGTTTTCCTCCTATCGGCACTGTTGTGTTATAGGATGCAAGCTTTGGTCTCTCGGATGAAAGTTGAACTTGCAACACACCTATTCACCACCTCGACCTTCACGCCCTGACTTTCCGCCTCATGCACACTACTTCCGAAATGAAAACAAATGCTCGGTGCAGACAAAGAACTTTCCAACAAACGGAAGCACATGGCTAATTATGATGCATAATGACTTCCTTGCCATTTTTTTTAACCTTACCAGACCTTAACCATGACCTAAGGACCACGCTTCAGTGTATCTTTGTCCTACTGATGGAGCACTAGATCAGCAAAAATGCCCATGTCAGTCCTTTTTATGACTAAAGACCTGTTTAAAAAGGTAAGGACAGTCACTCACTCGTGGCCAGCCAGAAAGTTAGCTTTCTATTATGTTTATAATGTTTGTCTTTCCTTTTTAAAGCTGTGGATCAATCAAATCCAACAACAGACATAACCTCCCTCCACATTTCAGAATCCAAAGTTGGTCAAATTTCCATTATGCCCAACTTGAACAACACATCATGATGTTCAGTTATATTTTCATATTTCCATTCTCCAATGGCCTTCTAATTAACCTCATTTCATTCAACCTGCAGGCAGTGATTATCTCGTGAATACACCCGTTTAATCGGCGTTTAAAAAAAATATTGTTTTGATTTATGCCTCATCTTGAGGCAATGATGCAATTATGCTTCTAATTATGTGTCACTCTCGCAGAGATATTCCACCTGTCATTAGATTTGATGTGTTTCGTATGTCAAACACAACACGGTCTGCTCTAAAAGGCACGGAGAGACTGAAATGAAAGTTTCCATCACATGGGTTCCGCTGAGTTTGTGTAGCGTAACTACGGAGGGACATCGCTCCCAGCGAGCCGGAGCCTGAGCTGGAATCACAGCTCTCCATTTTGAAATTGGCTTCTCGGAGAGGTTTGGTGCTCGCTGCGTTGGCGACCGCGTTGAAGGGAATGGACAGCATCTGTGCCGCCAGCTGAGTTGACTTAAGCCTCCTGGCAAGCGTTTCATTTGGAGAGCGGCTGTGGCGGAGAGACAACACGACACTTTCCACACATCGCCGTGTTTGTTTTTATATTACATGGTTTGTTTCAGTCAAACTCCCGTCGGTCCGTTTGTCTCTTTTGGGCAAGACGCACGATGGTGGAAGTCTTCGGAGAAGGGTTGCTTAGCAACAATGGCTGCGGTCAGGGCAAATTTATTTATAAAGTGTGTTTGTCGGACTGCTTTCAGGAACAAACAAAAGTACAAGGGAGTACAATATTAGAGGACAAAATATGTTTGCGTCCACTTCATTTTCTGAGCCATAAAGTGGAGCCACAATAATGACAGCACTACCCATATATGGTCTGGCAATGATAAACACATATCTGTCAGATTGCTTCTTTAATTCAGTGAGCCCCCCTGAATTGCCACCCTTCAGTTTCATGGTTTAATATTTTTAACCTTTCACCAAAAATCGAAGCAAATCTATCCAGAAGTTAGCAAGATGTCTTCAGAATGACTTATTGAAAATGTGACAGAGACCCAAACAAAAGTTAACAACAATCCAAAACCAATCCAATCCAAAACCACAGTAGCAGCCCGGCCTTATTTCCATGGTGTCAAATATACTACAGATGCTGTATTCTGTTTATATTCTGTTTTGAATATCGGCAGAATGTTTTCTCTAAAATGACGAACAACAGAAGACTCCCTGAAGATGTCTGCTCTGAGAATCTTATTCTCAATCGGCTGCGATGGATGGTTGTTGCGGACAAAGGTTGAATGAAATGTCTGCATTTGACTCCCCTGTGCTGAGAATTAAAGACAGAGCTGAATTAGAGGAGCAAGTTGACAGATAGATGTTTGTATTTTTGGACTGTGTGCTTGCATCCCATTTCTTTACCTTGGTGTTTGATGACAAAATAGAATCTGTCTCAGGTGTAAATTCAAATAAAGGCAGGAATGTCATGAAAACCATCAAAATGCCAGAAACAGCTAAAAACACATTCAAAGTTGGGCAGAATTCTTAATGAATGGCTCCTCATAACTGTTTACTTGATTAAAACCTACAACATTACATCACATGAACGCCTCCATATTGATCTAAGGCAGGAAAACGGCTGTGCAGGAGGGCCATAATTCAGACATGACGCAAAGAAAAACCCCACAACAACTGTGTCCTCCGGCGTACAGTATTAAGTAATACGCCATCCTTATTGTGCGTTCTCTACAGTTTCATCAAGTCACGAAGGAGATGAATGATGTGCGAGGAAGCCCTGTGGAAAAAGATCGGCTGTGTGAGGCGGCAGCTCCGGCTCCGTTTACTGTGCCCACGGCCATTTGTCACAGTGTTGGCGCATCGGCATACAGTACAGCCCGCCCCGAGCTGCTCCGTCGTTCATCAAGTCGAAAGCTGATGAAAGACTTTTGACTTAAATGAGACAAAACTGAATAGAGCCGTTTGCGTCGTCCCAGTGTGAGCATCCTTTGTCATTTAAATGCCTTGAATTCAAAATGACCCACATTCGCTTGTCCCGGCTCCCTTGGTGTCGGAGAAAAATTCACAATGACACAAAATTATCATTTAAATGAGACATAGTTATGTTATTTGTAACAATGTCATTATCTTCAAATATGCCAGGCATAAAATTGCAATGTGATTACCCTGCCGCCAATTGTAATTTAAATAAATCAGCATTACAGTGATATGAACGCGCTAGAGTTTGAGTGAGTTGTTTGACGAAATGCGAGACAACACGAGGAACAAAAGCCAGAACGAACAACATATAGTTCTACTGCAGCGCCTTCTTGCGATACAATAACAACAAATATATCGTGTGGGAGAGCTTTCATCCAGCTTTAATTTACAACAGACCACAATGCAATTCAGCCACAAGACCAAGTATATTTTCGTTCACAACCCTCGTCTATGTGTCGCTATAAGTAATTCTGTTGAATATGATAAATCATAGTTTACATTTCTAGAGCTTCATTAGCAGGACTAATTGTGTTCAATACAGCGTCTGAGCCCTGAAGACATTTTGAAATGAAACCTATTCTTTTTCAAGCGAATCAAACTAGAACAAACCGGAGCCTATTATTACACTCAGGTCAACAAGCCAGTGTGGTTGGTTGGATTAATAAGAGGCCATCGTGTTGGTTGGATTGGCCATCGTGTGTGCCGTGGTGATTCGCTAATTGTCGTTTTGCTCAGTTTTTCTTTACATCTGGGGAATTTTTAAAGCTGCATGAATCAGTTTGGCCACTTGCAAGTAAGAAAGCTCACACGTTTGAAATAGTATGACCTCGAGCTCTGTTTTGATCTCCATCAGCTCTTTGGGCCTTTATCTCTCCGGATGCTCCACTATGTTCCTCAGCTTGTCACTAACTTGACAGACTTGAAGACCGACTCGTCTGCCGGTCAGTGCTGGACAGGTCGTGTTACCTGCTGTTGTAAAACAAGGTTGATGAGAAGGCCTTTAAACCCAAAATAATGAGCTGAAAGACGGTAAAAACATTCTCTCGAGCCGAGAGGAACTTCAGACTTTCTGTCGGTTTGTATATCAACCAAGTCGCCAGGAAACAAACCTTTCATTTATTTATTTATTTATTTTAAATGTGGATGTTTTTGCATTTCAGCAGTGCAAGTGATGTATAGTTTGAGTGACTGTTATTGAAAGTTATGTCATATAATAATGAGAATAAAGCATGACAAAGTCCACAAAGGGCGGTTGGGAGAAGATCTGGATGGGTTACACAAACATTGGGCTTTCACCGGTAGTCGTGATCTTTTTTCGATCCTCAACCAAGTTTTGTCTCTTAAACCCAGCCAATCGTTTCACAACGTTGACATTTATGCAAACGTGACACGAGGCTGACATGAAATATACGCATTAAACAAATTCTCTGTTCAGAAACGTCCAACATTCAACGTATCCGTGGTTTGCAAAAATGTACAATGCCAACACAGAAGTGTAAACACAGAAGCCTTAAAACAAGCACAGTCTGATAAAAGGGAAAAAGCAAAACCGTGGCGTTAGCAGCACCATCTGCACTCAGACCAATATCAGCTGTAGCCTCGTATGTGGAACCTGTTTGGAAAATATGTTTCTGAAGCATCTTGGCTGCTTTTGCCTTTGGCAACATCAATAGTCATTGTTCATGCAACAATATTCCAGATATTTCAGGCTTCATCAGGGTTTTTTGCGAGGGGAATATGACTGAGCTGCTCGGAGGACAAAATGAGCAAAACGTGCTGTGTTTATACTGTTATCTACAATACAAATGTATTTGGAGTAATAGATTTCAATCACGACTGTGCTAATGCTATCAGAGGAGGCTGGTCTGTCCATTCAGTTGCTCCTCTGTTGTTGAGAGGCCAAAGGTTGATCAGAATATAAAAAAAGAGTAATTGGTTGACATTATCTAATATTATTCAAACAATATTTTTTTTTCTTTAAAAAAAAATAGACTTGAAATTCTGATGAATGCTTCAAGAGCAAGTCATGTCGGTGTCAAATCTTTATTGTGCAGCCTCCATTTCACTGAACTCAAGGTAACTTGAGTTAACTCAGGGCGAGGCCTTGCGGTTTCAAAGGACGTTGAAGTTGTGCGTCATCTCAATGTCTCTAATATCTCCTGCTGACACACACAATAATAGCTCTTCATATTACTGCTATAATCAAGGACAATTTCAGCTGTGTTCTGGGATCCTCACAGTTATATTTTGGGGACATTTGGTGGCATGGTACCAGTTAATGGGCAGGAATCCAGTAAGTCCTATTGATTGATTTTTTCCAATGGTGGGTGCTGCTGTGTAGCCTCCGGTTCAGACTTTGTACCATATGTTCCTCGTTTTCAGCTCCTCTCATGTTAACCAGGCGAGGGTGGGTCGGTGTCGTGTTGGGGGCTCAATATTGAAGCTAAAATTCCAATCAGAACACCACATGTGGAGATCTCCACGGAGGAATTCTGGTACTGGGCACATCAAATATTGGAGCTATGTTCTTTGATGCTTTACTATTTGTATGATGTGACTTTGTACAGCATGTTTAATTATTAATCCTTAAGATTTGCATCATATCAAACCCTGTTTTTGATTCTACTGATGGTCAACTGTTTTATAGCAACAACCATTTAATATATTTGCATTAAGTCATTCTTTTTCCAACTTTTTTTTTTTTCTTTGGCAGAGTATAAACTGGCTACTCGTGAAACAATTACAAATCTCAACTTGTCTCACATTGCTAATCTGACTGTAAACAATCACCAGCATTCAGAAGAGGAAGTTTTTTGGCAACCGGATGTCCGGATATCAGCTGGCAACACCGGAACCCCTGCAATATCAGTCATCGTCCCCAGAGATCAAGGCCTCGTCCACGAGCGTACTAGTATTTTTGTAAACAGTTTTTCCTCAAAAATCCTGTCCACTCAAGCACTATTTAAAACAAAAAAATCTCCGTCCAGATGAAAATGCAACAACGCAATTGAAGCAATGTCAAGGCCAGTGGGCAGCGTGCACACACATTCGTGTTTTCATGACTTGTGGGAACATTACATTGACTCACACTCCTTTTCTAGAGACTGCTACCAGCCTAATGTCTGCGTCATTGGACACGGACGTGGAACATTATCATCGTTGGATAATGTAGCAGTCGTGACACCTGTAGCGTATTCTGGTGCCTCTGTTACTCAATATAGTAGAAGACTAACTGTACATTCACTTGTAAACATGTAAATGGTCTTGTTAGCGAGGTTATTTGCATTTGCTCGACATGTCGCATCATTGGCGACGCCTCACAAATCGGATAACGGCGCACACTCTGATGTTATTAGCCAAAAACTCAGCTTTCCTCCATCAACACGTTACACGGAGTTTGTAGCAATCACCAACTTTAATGTGGAAGTTGTATTGCTGTAGAGTTGATCAATCCTACCATTGGTGGGATGGAACTTGAATTGATTTTGTTTGTTCCAAGACCTTATTCTTTTTAAATGTCACTCCTATTTTGGAAAGTGCGGTCCAATAATCTGCAGCCGCACATGTCTGTAGCGACTCCGACAGTTATGCTTAGTGTAACACCCAAAAACCTCCACGCTCACTAACTGGCAGAGTGAAAACTAATTTCCTAAGATGACAGGTGAGAGAATGCCACGTGTTTGCTCAGCAGGTACACGGCGCGTTGCGAGTATTTGTGGATGTGCTGAGATTGTGTTGCCGTCGCGTTGCTGCGACTGGGTTGGCATCGTCTTTACGGATGTTGGTAAGCCTTTAATATGATTTGGCATCTTAATTATGACCTTTTGTTTTAAGTGATTGCATTATGCTCCGGTGTAAACCCGAGGATAAAGAAAACACACATTCCCCCGAGTAAAAATTCTTTATCTCATAGCAAACATGGTATTAGTCATTGCTTAAGGCGTTTGCTCTTTTGTCAATTCAAATACCATCTGGGTACACACAGTCCCCGTTGCCCATCTGTTTGCTCAAATTTCAATTTCAAAGACAACAGCGCTGCTTATAACTTGACAGGTGGGAAAGGTGTGAAATTGGCAGCTTGCCACAACACCACAGCCAGCGGGCCGGTTGCTCCTGCAGTATGTTGCTGTAGACGGAAGCCATTGGACACTGATGATAATCAACGGTCGGTGTCAGAGGTAACGACTGAGGAAGTTTTAAAATAATACGTCAAATTGGAGCCAACAGCATGAAGTTTGGCTTAATATTCTTGTAAGTGCACCTTTCCAGTATTATTTTTCTCAGGTTCATTGTAATACTGTGTGATCTTTGTCGTGTCAGTTTCGTGTCATGAAAATATATATTTTTTAATATTGTTCAGACATGAATTCATGTTTTTGCTTTGGGGTAAATAATTATGTGAAGGATGTGTGTAAAACACCTACGGGTATCCGTCGTTCTTTGGTACTCGCCGACATTTCCATTTTCCCAATATACTTTAGCTGAATGGCCCAAATCCCAATGTTCCCCCTTACGGACTCACGGACTTCTGCCGGTCTTATTAAGTTTACTCAGAAACATTAAGGATTAAAGATGGAACAAAAAATAAATATGAAATCAGAAGATATCTATTAATTTGTTCATCAAATATTTTATTTTGTCATTGAAGCTGTTTTGACAAAAACGAGTGAATAGATTATATAGAATTACCTCTCATGTTGTGAGGAAAGAGCCTGAAGACGTTCAAATCAGGGAGTATAAAATAAATACACACAATTATACATCATATTTTTTGTCGTTTTCATGGTAACGTGATATGTCCCATTCCTATTTACACCATCTCAAGCCCTCACAGTCTCTCACACTCAACCACTCACCAGGTGACGTCAGTGAGTCCTTGAGGGTTCGGGGTTTCAGGGTTTAGGGGGGACATTGGGATCGGGCCAATGTCTCAGTCCCCGAGTTGATTGAGGGTTATTCAGATCACCTGTTGTGCAGGGTGCGAGGACTTGCTTCTAATTAACAATTGAGAGCAGCTTGGTGCATCCCCTGAATAGCCAATCAGGGTGTATACGCCCTTTCTTTAGGGCTTAAGAAAGGTGGGGGAACTGAACACGAAGGGCTTTCTGCTCTTTAGGCCCTTGAGACTTGTCTTCTGGCTTAAAGTTTGTGATTGGTGTGATTGAGATGGTTTTGAGTGTTCTAAACCAAGCTGGAGTGAATATTTAACAACAGCTTTCCTCTCGGTTACCTGCATCAGGACACATCTTAGAGCTGATCTTTCATGCAAGAATAACCTACTGCACGTAGGCTGTTTTGTTTATTGGTTTATTTTCGTTTGAACCTCTTATACACATTTCATTATTATAAAGGAGGCATTATTTCATTGTGAAGGCACTTATGAGATTTGTCTCTCCGAGTAAATATTTGTTTACTCGGAGAGAAGTATCTGAATATTTCAAGCTTTATTTTTAATCTGGGTCACTTTGCCACTCAATTCCCATGAAAAGATTAATACCAACAATGTGCTTCACCATCTGGTACTTCAACCTACTCTGCTGTCAGTAGGAACAAGACCATCGGTTCCTATTCTGTAAATCCGTAAACTCACAACTGTTCAATAATAGAGGAATTCTACACTATTCTTGGCTTTTAATTCTTGCCATATGATGTTACTGTGAAAACAGTATGTTCTTGGATTTTGAAGTTTTGGCCCAGCTACATTACCTAGCCCCTCCTTTTTGAGGAGATTAAGAGCATTAATTTAGAGGAAAACAATATATCTATCTAAAACTATCGATTAGTAATGTCTGCCTAAGCAGAACATGTCTCTCTCTGTCTGTGTGGTTGTTTGTGTTGTAATCGGAGCTTCACTGTGCTCTGTTTTATATAGCCAGTCCTCAGGGGTGTGCACGTGTGAGAGTCAGAGAGTGAGAGCCAAAAGACAGGGGTGCGATGGGGGGTGAGGGTGAGTGCGGTGGGGGGTGAGGGTGGGGTGAGTGCGATCGGGGGTGAGGGTGGGGTGAGTGCGGGTGGGGTGAGTGCGGTGGGGAGTGAGGGTTGGGTGCGGTGGGGGGTGAGGGTGAGTGCGATGGGGGGTGAGTGCGATGGGGGGTGAGTGCGGTGGGGGGTGAGTGCGGGGTGAGTGCGATGGGGAGTGAGGGTGAGTGCGATGGGGAGTGAGGGTGAGTGCGATGGGGAGTGAGGGTGAGTGCGATGGTGGGGTGAGTGAGTGAGGGTGGAGTGAGTGCGGTGGGGAGTGAGGGTGGGGTGAGTGCGGGTGGGGTGAGTGCGGTGGGGAGTGAGGGTTGGGTGCGGTGGGGGGTGAGGGTGAGTGCGATGGGGGGTGGGAGTGAGGGTGGGGTGAGTGCGATGGTGGGGTGAGGGTGAGTGCGATGGGGGGTGGGAGTGAGTGAGGGTGGGGTGAGTGCGGTGGGGGGTGGGAGTGAGTGAGGGTGAGTGCGGTGGGGAGTGAGGGTTGGGTGCGGTGGGGGGTGACGGTGAGTGCGATGGGGGGTGGGAGTGAGGGTGGGGTGAGTGCGGTGGGGAGTGAGGGTTGGGTGCGGTGGGGGGTGAGGGTGAGTGTGATGGGGGGTGGGAGTGAGGGTGGGGTGAGTGCGATCGGGGGTGAGGGTGGGGTGAGTGCGGTGGGGGGTGGGAGTGAGTGAGAGTGGGGTGAGTGCGGTGGGGAGTGGGAGTGAGTGAGAGTGGGGTGAGTGCGGTGGGGAGTGAGGGTTGGGTGCGGTGGGGGGTGGGAGTGAGGGTGGGGTGAGTGCGGTGGGGGGTGAGTGCGGTGGGGGGTGAGTGCGGTGGGGGGTGAGGGTGAGTGGGGTGAGGGTGAGGGTGAGTGCGATGGTGGGGTGAGTGCGATGGTGGGGTGAGTGCGATGGGGGGTGGGAGTGAGTGAGGGTGGGGTGAGTGCGGTGGGGAGTGAGGGTTGGGTGCGGTGGGGGGTGAGGGTGAGTGCGATGGGGGGTGGGAGTGAGGGTGGGGTGAGTGCGGTGGGGGGTGAGGGTGGGGTGAGTGCGGTGGGGGGTGAGTGCGGTGGGGGGTGAGGGTGAATGCGATGGGGGGTGAGGGTGGGGTGAGGGTGAATGCGATGGGAGGTGAGGGTGAGTGCGGTGGGGGGTGAGGGTGAGTGCGGTGGGGGGTGAGGGTGAGTGCGGTGGGGGGTGAGGGTGAGTGCGATGGGGGGGTGAGGGTGGGGTGAGTGCAGTGGGGGGTGAGTGCGGTGGGGGTTGCGGGTGCAAGTGAGGGGTGTTCGGCTGTGACGTGAAGTTTGTTTGAATTGACGTAGGAATATTCAGAAAAATGAGGTCCCGGTCACATTTCATTGCTCAACTGATCGGTTTCGTTTACTCTTTGCTGTCGGGCAAATACTTGAACCGAATATCAACATGTTGTTTCAACACTTTTAAGGAATATAATACAACACATCTTTGTAGTGTCATGGTTCCACATTATAACGCTCATCAACACACTAAAGACGGTAGGACGGCGTCCCATCGATGGAAATGGGACCATCCCAGGAGCGCACTCTCCGTCTCGAGTACTCTTTCAAGACTATTCCTGCCCAATCATTGGTTGTCCCCAGTTCTATGGTCTGAGCGACTGTAGCAGGCAGCCAGAACACTAAAGAGTCTTAAAAAAAGATTTGTTTGTAAATTTTTGACCATCACTATTTGCATTGTTTTAATATGCTGGGAGGGTTCTAGCAGAGCTTGAGGGTGTAGTTGCCCTTTTTTAAGGCCTCTGATCAGGATCAGGGACAAAAAGCCTTGATCGGAACATCCCTCATACGGACCAATCACATGCTGTCAGTGACTGTCAGTCTGCATGTCACGTTAACAGAATCCACTTTAAAAAAGGGAATGTGAAAAATCATACAGGAGGTAATTGAGGGCTGGTCTTCATGTTCAACCCACCGTCCTTCAAACCATTGACTGACTCAGCCTTGTAAAGACTGCAGTGTACCAGCGATGGCTCGGTAATGATGAGCACTGGTCAAGAAGCCAGCAGAACATGAAGGCCTCCCTTTTTAAAACAGACTTTGATGAAAAGCATTTGTATTGGGTCGTAATGAAATACTCCTTTTCTTTTTATATTTCCTCCACGGCCATAAAATGCTCTTTGCTGGCTCAGCAAACGAGATGATAAAAGGACGGCGGATGCACATTTCATTGTGAAATCTCCGCCATAAAAGCGAGGATAAAGTGATTCTAAATCAACCATAAAATTGCAGATGGTAATCCAGTGCACGCCAGTAAATATGTTAAATGACTATCATCATTATCGCCTCTCCCTGCCTGACCCATGGCATACATCATTAACTCATCAATGAGATGGAACTTCATCTTTCTTGGAGGAAAGTGTTTTATTTGATTATCACAAAAACATAAGCAGTCAGTGTAATGTTGTTTGTTTGTGTTACAAATACAAAATCTAATATTCCATAAATTGTTGGGCCGAGAAAGCAAGAAAGTCTGTAGGCGGAATCCTCCCTCGGTTCGCTGCAGATTTATTACGGCCGTATGTGTCAGCAAAAGTAAAGACTTGTTTATTATTTCTTTGCTCTCTATTTCATCCACTCTCCCCCCCCCCCGAAGGTCAGAAGCAACAGAGACTAAATTGCTGTGACTGTGGCGCATCGAGGCTGATCCTCGGCTCAGAGCTTATCCCACGAGTAACCGGTGTGAAAAATGTGGACCTCTTCTTTTTGAAAGACCTCTTCTTGCCTCTGCGCTCCCGTGCAGGTGGTTGGCGGCACGAAGGAACTCACAGCAGAAGATAACACAAGCCCTCACCTGATTGGATCAAAGTGGAGGAGCCTTCCCCAGCGTCTTGCAGAACTGCAATACAACTTTCATTTTGAGGCAGAGTTGCTGACGCATGTATTAGAACCCCACATACTCTAATCCGGCTATCTGCATTACACTTCGCCAGATGGCCTTTAAATTATACAGCTAATGCCCTGAGCATCTCATGACAGCAGATACAAGGTACTAACATATGTATTGCCAAACACTTACATTAAGAAGTCCATTTGTCCTTTGCAGAGGACGTTGTCTCCAGTGTACTAATTGTCAAACCAACAACAGTGAACCGGGATTTCTTTAATCGTCCACTAATGCAGCTATTACATGTATTAAGGGATGTGCCTGTGTTTTTATGATTTTGTATGGATATATCGCATTTCCAGGGTTTTAAGCACAAAGACCATACTGACAAAACAAGTTGTGATTGACGTTTCACCTTTACCGCCAGCTTTGTGTCTCTGATGGTAGTTTGGTTGGGGTTTGTACTGCGGGTTTTGCCTTCTGCGACTGAAAATGACACTTTCAAGGCGTGAACCAGAGCTATACGATGAACTGAAACTCACTACAAAGCTCCATAAAGCTGAGAGGAGCCGTACATAATCCTCTGTAGGCGCATCACTACGACAACCCCTTTCACGTTGCTCAGACTGTACTCGTGTAATTCTCACATACAATATAATCTCATTGTAATCGTGAGGATGTGCAGGACTGCCGCTGAGGAAGTCGGGTGACGTGATGTATGGAACAGCATAATCTGCATTAGGAGGTTGGATTGATTTGGTCAAACTAACACAGGACTTTAACGCAGGAGACTGCTGTTCATGTCACATATGAAGCCAATACTGACGTATTTTACATTCCTTGCCAACGTGCTCACAGCTTATTGCTGTTGGAGTTGTGCAGAACGAGGCGCGACCACGTGACTGCATGGAGAAGTGAGGTCAGTCATGGAGCCACCTTAATCTGACGAGGCCGATGCCTCACTCCCTGACCCGACAGTGTTGGGCTGTGTCCAGGGAGGGGCTATCTGAGATGTCTAATATAGGCCCATCTGCCATCCTCCCCGGGGTCCCCCGCTACCTTTGCCCCACCATGTGTTCCCCCGTAGCCTACCGGTACATTCCCAAATCGGTGGCAGCCCACATTCAGCATCTGTCTGTGCTAGATACGTTTGTCTCCCCCCCCCCCCCCCGCTCGCAGCCCCTCCACAAACACTGGAAAGCTTATTCTCGCATATTCCCAAACCTCTCCAGTAAATGATCACCTCCCCAGAAAGAGAGCGCTGGGTTGAGTTTGGACTGCGCATCATCGAGTGCTGGGCCCAGGCGCTTGACATTGCTGTGCAATCATCATTACCCTCACAACTGCCTCTCAGAGTAGGGTCACAAGGGAGTCGGCGCTCGAGTATCATACGATAACAGCGATGTAAATGCTTGGATGTTCAAACTGCCCCTCGTCTGCAGAAGTGTATTTTAGTGGCTGTTTAGCTGAGCGAGCTCTAAAGAAGCTGTGGTCTGCGTATAACCGGTTTTATTTTTATGGCTTGTAATCTCTTAAGCAAACATACAGTGCTGTGTCTTTTGAAATGGTGTATACTTTCTGCCACAGGATGAAGATACTGAATATCTACATATGCTTTGTGTTTGCATAATTTGACTTTGCAATTAGAAATTGTGTCTCCTCATCAAGTCATTTACAACAATGTAAACAATTTCCTGGAATCAAATGTATTTTTTCTTATGTTTTGCCTGATTCTAGAGCCTTTCAAGAAACTGAATAGTTTCTATTCAATCCTTGAAACAAGATGGTTTGTAATGTAAATCATCGTACCTTTTCCCCTGGAGAAGATGAGGCTGATCCTTTCAGAAGACTTCATAGAGGCTCAATTCACGAGTGTTTTTCAGTGCAAGTTCTACAAGTGCCTGCATCGGAAATCATGTGGTTCAGCAAGCCAATCAGATTTGGCTCCCCTTCCTGTATCACCTGCAGGCTCCATTAGAATATACCTTTTGAATGTCTTTTTTTGGAACATTAAAGCATGTGAACATGGTCCAGTATAAAACCAAAGTAGAAGTATGAACCTAAAAAGGAGCATGTCTCCTTTAACTCATGTTCTGTCTCCTTTAACTCATCATGTTCTGTCTCCTTTAACTCATCATGTTCTGTCTCCATTAACTCATCATGTTCTGTCTCCATTAACTCATCATGTTCTGCCTCCTTTAACTCATCATGTTCTGTCTCCTTTAACTCATCATGTTCTGTCTCCTTTAACTCATCATGTTCTGTCTCCTTTAACTCATCATGTTCTGTCTCCATTAACTCATCATGTTCTGTCTCCATTAACTCATCATGTTCTGTCACCATTAACTCATCATGTTCTGCCTCCTTTAACTCATCATGTTCTGCCTCCTTTAACTCATCATGTTCTGTCTCCTTTAACTCATCATGTTCTGCCGCTGCCAAGAAGTTTCCAGACAAGAAACTTGGTTCTTTTTTAAATCACGAACACAAGATACTTTTTTTTTATTCCGTGCACAGCAGATCAGCTGACTATTCAGCATATATTGAGCTGAGAATTGACTATCCATTTTTATTGGAGACTTCATTCTCGATATAAACTGAATGAAGATGTACTTGGTTTTCAATGGTGCTTGTCCATCAGTGAAATTATTATTATATCCCTTTTTATAATTATTACTGAATGTTTCCAGGGAACTCCCTAGTAGATTAAGGAAATACATAAAGCCCAAATGCATCCTTCCTCTTCAACTAGACAGACTTCTAAACTGTCAAATGTTCCACAATGCCACATGGATGTTCAGCCACATTTCTTTCCTACTTTTCAAAAGTTGCTGCTCACAGGGCAAAAAAATGTTGTTGCTGAATGAAGCTCTCATACAAAGTGAGTTGCTGACAGTTCCGGAGGACCCGGGAGACCAATTCACGGTGCGATCGGCCCCTCAGATGTCCCAGACGCCTGAGCACTTTGAAAGAGTCACAGGACTGTGCTGGCACTGGGGATTCTGTGAATCTGTGCTTTGGAGCGCAGAGCCCCCCCGCTGCCACTGCTGGGCAGGATTTCTCATTACCCGACTGTATGAATCAAACGTCCACTGGTTTGATTTGCACTTATAATTTCCGACGCAGACTGCAATCGGCCGGTAAGTGGCTTGACGTGTGTGTCTGTTTAAGAAACGGATTGTAATATGTGCGGCTTCATCAAGGAATATGAAGTCATCTGGTACGAGGCAACAGCATGCAGGCGTTTCAATACCCCGACACTGCGAAATGATAATTGGATCCACTGTTTCCTTTTGCTTTTGTGATGTCGGCCTCGCGGCGTTTTTTTCTCTCTTTTTTTGGCAACATGGGAATAAATTTCTACGGCAGGGGAAAGGGTCCATTTTCCCTCTTTACTTAATGCAGCGATTCCTTTCCAGTCTAAGACCTTCGAGGCAATTGTGACGAGCCGCGTATTATTTATAACTCTGATTTCAGTGAACCGCTGTCGGAGCGCTCAGCCTGGCAAAGGAAAAACGGCTCTTGCACGTCATTGGAGCTCTTAAAAGTCCACCTTGTGCTTTAACTCATTGACCCTCACTCTCCTCTATTCATCACCAGACAAATGGCGATGCCCGTAGAGAGACGCTCGCCTCTATTACCCGCTGTGAATCCCATTAGCGGTACGGACACACAATACAGCATTTCTTTAAGCCTTTGACTTTGCCATTGTAATGGACTGGGGGTGACGGGCTGATATGTTGGGTACAGTGCATGAAAGTCTGGTTAAATATGATACTGTGGACTACTCTATGGCTTTCACGTTACAGGCTATTCCTCTCACCTCGATGCCAAGTGCTGCTCCGGGGTTGTTTACCTGAATACAAATTAATCATGTGACCCCCGCGGCCCGGACGCTCGCAAACACAATGCATGTGTTGGTTTGATAGTGGCAGTCATATAAGTCAGCAGACCCACGGTTCACCTGGGGGCTGTTTCGCGAAAACCTATATGGCGGATTAAGATTTCAGAGTGTTCCTGGCTGACTTTTAGTTTTATTAGCCCACCCAGCTCCCACCGGACAGTGCTGAAACAAACAGTCAATAACACGACACTGTAACCAAGCACATTTTTCACTTTGAAGCCATTGATGCCTGTGCTTTATCTTGTTTTATCTTGTATGTATTTATTTTATTGAATGTCTTGTTTTTAAATTGTCTTGTCTTAATGTTTTTATCCACTTTTTAACTGTTGCTGCTGTACTGATGAGTCGCCAACTCAATTTGGTTGTATGTTCGTACGATGACGATGAACATCCTTATCCTTTTATGAAAGCAGTGGCACATGAGTTGTGGTGATCTGTTCCGTGCAGCTAGGCTGCTCCACACCAGGCTCACAGCCAGCGTGGACTCATCTTGGTGCCTTTTCTGTTCAGTCAGCAGTCACTGCCATGTGTTTTTACAGTTATTCCATGTTATGCATGTATTTAGCCTGCATTTAACATACCACTGGTACATAATGCATTACAATGAAGTACTATTATTAGTGAGCGATATTATTTATTGATATTATATTTTTCCATCTAACAATTGTCATTAGCGATATAAATATATTGTTGGAGGTTTGATGAACATATTAGGCTATTGGTTTATAAATAGCCATTTTTTAAATTGGTAATATTGCCTTTTAAAGGCTGAGTTGCAAAGGAGTTTTCAATGAAGTAATAATAAGAGCATATATACTCCTTTACAAGAGTTTCTTCCTTTTGATGGCGTTCCCTTGTTTTACTGGACGTCCTAGACGATGAAGCGCTCACCTCAGAGGGGCTTTTGCGACGGGATATAGTGTCTCCAGTTGGCTTTTATTAACTCCCACCTGCAGGAGCGATACAGATTTTCTTGGGACGGCGTACCAGTGCAGACTGCTGGGCCCCGAGATTCAGCATTTACATTTCTGTGCTCTCGGGTGAATTTTCCGGCGTGTTCCTGGGAGACGAGGGGTTATGCCTGTCAGCCATTTCTACTCGCTCTACCTTTGCAGATCCCCAGCCAGCAGCGCAGCACACACACAATCTTGCCCAAGAATATTGGCCTGAATAGAAATGGCATTCGGCCTTTTCAAGTCACCCGAGAGTCACCCTGGACAAGGCCTGGACGTCATTGTTGACTGCATAACATTGAGTATCTCGGGAACCAAAAGTTTCCCACAGTAGCATGAAGATGCTGTGACGATATTAAATGCAATATCAAAATATGCTGATAACATCAATGGCAGACTGGTCAGAGACAATACGTTGTTTTTAGTTCATGTATTGCCCTTAAATGCATTATGTATTATAAATGATTATGTGTGTGTATATGTATGTTACTCTTCCATGTGTATTTATCCCAATTTGTGGTTATATTTGTGGTTCATAATTGTATCCATTCCGTATATTTATTTATGTTTTTGAGGAAATTGGAGTTGGAAGATAAATAAGTCTCTTTTTATCTCAATGTGTGAGTCCAAGTCCTGCCATTTTCAGTTGTAATAGTTTTAGATTTTCTCCTCTGACAGCTCTATTAGTTGTGTGTGTGTGTGTGTGTGCTGCACAGGCATCCGACAGTTTCTGCCTCAGATAGCAGCAGGAATGGTGCACGGTGTGGATGTCCTTCAGGCGATACTAACTGCGTTGTCAGACTGGCTCTCAGGCTCCGTCAGAAATATGATATTTTCCTTTGAGCGCCGCATCCCCGACATCTAATGCATTAAGGACTAAATGAGCATATCCACGAGACACGATACGTGCATCCTTCTGGAGTCCTCCCCCACCGTCTCCGCAGCGCGTGCAGAAGTGCCTTCACGCTGCCACATTCAATAGAACTCAGTGTTGACCTCGTGCTGACGGGTGCTTAAGCCTTTTTAATGAACAATACTCACTGGATCAAGGTCATTGTCTGGTGACGCCACAATAGAAAGTGTGTTGCCAGACACTGCAAGACAACATCAGACTGCCACTGCACACAATCATGGAACAATGTCGGCGGCCTTGAATGAAGAGGAGTTTGAGTCAAAGCGTGATTGGTAACCGTCAGATGGCTGAGAGTAGATTCTTATCGTCTATGTATTTCGTGCTTCCTTTATGTGTATTTTGTATGAAGTCATGTTTGCTACATGAAGAACAAAACTCTGTACAAAGGTTCAGAGAGGCAGAAAAAGACAACACTAAGAATACAGGAACTCTCCAGCATTGAAATGTGTGCAGATTAAAACAGGAAGAGGTTCCTGCTTCAGTGTCAAGTGCACAACAATGCAAATAATAAGCTGGAATATTAACAGGAATATTTTGAGCCAAAATGCGAGCAGAGCTGTGTTTTCAATAATGATCGAGAATCACTTCTGCTTTTCTGGACTGGAAACAGAATGGAAGAGTATTCGGGGGTTAAAAAAGTCGTCCAAACACTGTGGGCACATAGACTAAACTTAAGGTTTAATCACTGAATTATTGTTCCTTTGGGGCCAAAACTCATTCAAATGTAAAAACACATTTGGTGTCTGAATTATACTCACTTTGTCTGACTATAAAATTGTCATTATTGAAGGAAAGTGTGAATACTGGTTCTGTCCCAGGATCACAGACCGTAGCGTCCTCCTGACCCCGCCTCCATCGAATGCAAGAAAGTGGACGTAAAAAGAGGCACAGAAAATGTCACTTTAAAACTGATACAGCGATGGGACCCAGAGGAAGTATTTAAGACCTCACGCAAGGGAGACTGTCCCCGTTGTCCTCGTATCAATAATTGAAGCTTATTGTTGCAGGTAGTGCTGCACGGCGGTGTGGTGGCGAGCACTGTCGCCTCACAGCAAGATGGGGTTCGACGAAAGATGGATGGATGTTGCAAGTGGCTGAACTGTCAGATGGAGTGTTTGCTTTTCTCTATCGGCTGTTGAGTAAATGTTGGTGTCAAAGCTCAATGAGCAAAGCTAGCCAACATTGCTCATGTGAATCCCTGAGATCCATCAGTCACACCCAGTTACAGCAACACCAGCTGTTGCTGATGTGGTGTAGAAACCTGTCATACTGTAACAAACAATAACCGAGTAAATCAATAATCAGAGCTCACATCTATCGGAGTAGTTTAACATTTTGTGAAATACACTTTTGCTCTGAGAATGAGATGATTAGATTGATGTCGGTTTTCATTTCTGCATGTTAGAGTTGGCGCGTGCTTAGCTTAGCTTAGCATAGCTTAGCATAAAGACTGGGGGCGGAGGGAAACGGCTAGCCTTTCTACCAGTCTTTATGCTAAGCTAACCCAAACAAACTTGAGCTCAGTCGTTAAACTGCAGATATTGATATCGATCTTTGTTGTCGATAAAAAAAGCGAATTAACTGGTCACCGTATTTTGATTGGCAGAAGAAATCACGCTTAATCCTAACTTCTCCCAAAAAAGAGCCAGTTTAGCGTTAGTCGACTATTTTCCCATTAAAATTTCTTGTATCATCGATCTTCATTTATTCACTGTTCATTCTTATAAAACAGCAAACCCAGGAATACGTACAAACACATTTAGGAGCAGGAGGTGAATATTAAAAGAAGTGCGCTTGTGGCACCTTTCTTCATAACTTCATTGTGAATATTTTATTGTAAAAAACAAAAACAAAGTTGCAAAGTGTCAATTCTTTAGTCAATGAGTTAAAAGAAAAAATATGTAGATTTGAAAACTATTAGTAACATATGTAGCACCAGTACAGAGGCCTTTCCAATGTAAAGGGAGTGTGCGCACACACACACACACATTAAGCTAAATGCTATGATAAAGGCAGGGTAAGTTATGAGCGTCAAAGACACATTATTGCAAAGCAGATGGTACCGTGTCCCTTGAGAGGGTGTTTGTCTATACACGGATTATTAACTCCTAATGCTGAACCAAATTGTGAGAGGTAGAGGCTCCACTCTGTGCGGCTCCGAGCAGCTTTACGTCATGTATTTAGAAAAGTCTGTCCAGAAACGAGCAGCAAGGGAACATTACATGACATTATCTTCTAGCCGCCCGCTACTCCTCATTTATGGATATCTCATTTAGCACGGTGGATGTCTGCATCCACCGTGCTAAATGAGATATCCATTTTTTTTTGTTGTCATTTCGAAGGTTTCTGTTCGACGAGCAACACAGTGAAGGATCGGAACTCAATCGGAACATGGATGGATTACCACGGGCACAGACCCACGTGCACAAGGTAAGGGCTTCCATGAGACACAAATCAACCAGGTGGAGATTTAAAATGACCCCAAAGAAACATAAAATGACTAAAAAGAGGGACAAGAAAGGGACGACAAAGAGACCACAAACTACACAGAGACACACAATGAACACGAAGAGACGCAAAACTACAAAGATGCACGATGACCGTAAAGGGACTCGCAATGACCAGGAAACAAAGCAATGTTTTGTTTTTGCTCAAGTTGAAACAATACTCAACTCCTCGGACAACCGCAGGAATATAATCACGAATATGTACGCAATCGCACACTCTGGAATTCACTTTGCGTTCTGCCTGGACAATGTAAAACGCCACTGACGAGTCCGTACTGTTGAAGGCTTTTTGCTTGCTTCAGACAAAGTCCGCAATTCTTGATGATATTGTCGCGACTTCATTTCAGCCCGCTCATTTCCGTTCATCTTCAGAATCGATTTCCACACAGAGTAAGGCCTGTGGATTTCTCCCCACAGGAAGGAATTATCACTAAAACTATATTTTTTTTAAAAGTATTTTTCAAAGCGTTTCCTCTAAGAGGCTTTGTCCAAACTCTGTTTCTCAAGCTGTGATGTAACTCAGCATCTCCACGGAGAGCAGTAATTGTAATATTGCAGAATTAGCTGCTCCCCCGCAACGCGCGTCCAGCTGTTCACATTGTCGCCCAAAGAGCGGAGGACCTTCAGAATGGCAGTCAGAGAGGGTCCATTATCAACACCTCAAGGTTGCACATGTGAAAGCTGTCATCACTCAGCAACGGCTCGCATTAGCAGCAGCGGCTGCGGTTAGAGGCAGATGTGACCCACGCGGTGAGAGCCCTCACAGTGACACTCGACGCTCCCTACCATCAACCATCAGACATGATTACAGCCCTCGCTCCATGATGCAGTGCCGGTCTGAGCCCAGTCCTTTGCTTTCTCACGATTCTCTTTTGCCGCCGAAGCAATCAAACCGACACGTGACATCTGTAAAAGTCACACCACGAACGGGAAACGGTTTGTCCGACATCTTCTGTTTTATTCACAGGGAATGAGGACGTTTCACGAGCAACCGGTGTCATATTTGTTTTCCCGCTAACTGGAGGTGGAGGCAGAGATTTATTCACCCCGTGTATTCATACGAACAGACCTGCATGGAGAACATCAATAGTCTTCCATCAGTGACGGCTGGGACCAAACAGGCAGTCACACCATCACCAGGATGTAAGAAAGTAAAGCAACTTTAATGACATCAAAAAAAACAAAACACCAATCGACACTGTTAACATGCAATGGCTGAATTTTTACAAAACATTGCAATTGTTCTTTTTCTGATCATGGCGCTAATGTTAATGCTGAGCGACATGGTGACCGTGTTTTGCGTGGCAGTGTATTGGAAGCAACAGAGTGAGGCTTGTTAAGACTGATGTAACAGTGACGAGTCTATTTCATCTCAGCACGCAAACAGATGACAGTAATCTGATTACATTACAAAAACAGAAAGTGTATCCCATTACAGGTGCTGTGCGCTTTCTTCTTAAAGGGGCACTCCACCAATATTCACATGAAGGTCTGTACTCTATACTCTATACGATCTCATACGGTCGTATAATGTTCTGTGGCTCCGGAGACTGATGATGATGTCACAGTGATGTCACTGGCAAGTGACTTGCGTTACAAACTGGGGGTGTGGAATTGAAAGGATTTGGGTGTTTATAGAGCAAGATGAATGATGGGGAGTGTAGGATCTGGTATGTTTGGAGCTTGACACAAACTAGGGGCCGCTTCCACGTTAACCATTAAAAAAAAAAAAAAAACATATCTCAGCTCCATTATTGGAGTACAATATGAAATCACTGGAGAAGTGCTTTAGAGGAATAGTTTGATGTTTTATGATTTATTATCATGCTTTGTAGACAGATTTTGTTACCTTTTGGACGACCTTTTTTAGTCTTTCTGCTAAGATAAGCCGTGACTTCATATTTACCGTAAAAAAGCGAATACGCATATTTCCCAAAATGTCAAACTATTCCTCTGAACACCACAGTATGAGGCTACTGCTTCAACAACTTCATTTGAAATACCGGCTGTCGGCAACAGTGGCATTGTAAAACAGTCCGTCTATGAACTGGATTCAACTGTAATGCTGCTTTTAATACAAATTCGGGTATAAAAGTGATTGACTGGACTACACAACAATTTCTAATAATCAGATGAATAACAATGTATCATGTCATTGAATACCGTGTGTATCTGGTACGGCAGTGTACGGGTTGTTTATAGCGAGCACAGACTGAGGCCTGTCATTTATTCTGTCCAATTGATCTAAATGTGAAACAAGACACATTGCAGCTACATTTCGCTTCTCTTCTAACATCACAGGGAGATTGATGACTCGCTGTTGGTGATATGTAAATTTTCCTTGTTATTTTGTCAGGTACAAAACCACTGGATAGAATAAGTTAATAAGCTTCCTTCTATATACATCTTCCATCATCTTTAATGAATCCATTTCAAATATAAAAGGTCAGTAGCAGTCAGCTGCAATTGAAAAATATCAACTTGATATTCCCACTTATCTGAGAGGCAAAGCTGCATCTAATGATGTGCAGTGGAGAGTGAAACGTTCCGAACATTTGTACAAAATGCACAGCAGCTGACGTGATGGAGATAAAAAAGAGAAAAGACAATCCAAGCCCTCTACGTATTTTTTGTGGAATAATAATTATAAAAAAAAGACACTCGGCACATACAATATACACTATATATACACAGTATTTAGTAACGGTCACCCTGTTGCGACTTGACAAAAGAAACGCTGTATAGCATGAGGGTGGCAGTGTGCAGTCGGCAATGACGCATTACATTTGACACCAAACGTGTGTGCTCGATATGGACCGTGTCTGTTTCGCACTTTTCACGCGTTCCTCCCGGCGGGGGGGGGGGGTCGATGGATGGCGCTCCTCACGCCGGGGTCTGAATGGCAGCCTTGACCTCGGCGGACGCCCTCTTGGCCTTCCGCCCCGCGTACTCGCCGATGAAGGAGCCGTCCTCGTTGAACTGGACGTCCTCGTCGCCGTAGTCCACCAGGCTGTCCCCGCTGTCCCCGGCTTTGATCTCTCTGCTCAGTGAGTGCTGGCTGCCCTTCAGAGGCTTCTCATCGTTGTCACTGCGAGAGAGGGCGCAGTGGATTTAGAATGGCCTCGTGTCACCCATGGCTTCACTCTATGGTATATTGGGGGGGGGGGGGGGGGCACAGGCTGCAGCTCTACGATGAGCTTCTGTGACTGACATTGACCTATCTCGAGCTGACCGATGGGGAAATCATCACACGGACCCACATGTTGTGACGCTGTTAATCCTCACACTATACGTGCATCAATGCATTTGACGAAGTGATGGTGAAGAGGAGGGGAGATTCAACGAACATTATAGCCTTTGACATGAATTTAGCGCCGCTCGCTCCAGCTTTTAGTCAAATCACAAGTATCTGCCGAGTGGAAATGTCGGCGCATATTAGCGCTCATGTATTCCCCTTCATATATTTATTAAGAGCACCACTGATGAAGTTTCAGATGCTCAGTAATATCCTGTGCTCTCGTGTTTCACCCAGATTTAGGCTCTCCAAACATGGAACAGAGGCCAGACAGCTGAAGTGAAGCTAACCGGTTACTAACATGTTTGGTAGGTGTCGACACGCTGACGGATTCACTGTTTGTATGTGTTTGATGTGGAGGCAGCGCTGCGCCAGACTGTGTTTGAAATGAACAGCTTTTTAAATGCTGCATTGCTCGTCAGCAACCGGTCACAACCGGTAATTGAATGAACAGTTTGGCCTTTGTCTTTTCTGATTCCTTCAGCATGCAGTTAATAGGCGACACCAGTCGTGATTTTACTTTGAATGAAAACTGGTGACACATTCTTCTTTTAAATAGGTTCTGTGGTGGATCTGAATTATGACGATGTGAAGAGGGTTTCATGTGGATTTGGAAAGTAACTGATCGATATTCAAAGTAACTTCAGTGTTAAATTTGTGAACAGAACTGGGTGTGGTCGTGGACGTGCACATGCAGCCTGTATATCCTGTTTGCTACCAAATTGTGAAAGCAGGTTGTCGTTTCACTGAGGGACCGAATGACGCGACTAAGCACACACGTTGCTCTACATATGCAGACAGTATATAAATGAAACAAAACCATTATTTGTTTCCCTTAAAGCAAAATATTTTGGAAATACACTTTAATTTGCGCTCTTGCTCAGAGTTAGACGAGAAGGTCGATGCCGCTGATGTCTGTACGGTCGTTATGAAGCTACCGTCCCTCCTGTTCTGCCTCTAGAACCTTCTCTGCAAAGGCCTTGGTTTGGACTGTGGCGCCTCCGGCTTGTTTCATAAATATTATTCTTTTACAAGTCTTGTTCTTGATTTTCCGCCCTGTAATTTTGGATTATATATGAAAGTATTCATGACAAACACTTCGAAGAAATATATCGACGTGCAAATGAATCAAAAACCCCAAACCCGGCCCCGCTGCCTTTAGGCGGGAAGTATAAAGGCAGCGGGGCCTCCTTGCCCAAACAATGTACAGACATTAGATTGATGGATTTTCTCATCTAACTCTCGCAAGACAGCCGATAAGCACATATTCCAAAATGTTGAACTGTTCCTTTTGAGTTTAAAGGACCACTACCACAGTACACCGCTAGTCTGAAACTAGCTCGTAGTTAAGAGAGAGCTTAGGGACTTTACACACACAAAACCGACAGGAGTCGACATGACGGAGTATGAATCCCGTCACACTGAGCCGCGTTTGACTTCACCGCGACACTGATTGGTTCTAGCCTCCTGTTGTTGCGTTGCCGCGGCTCCGATCACGACCCAACGTGCATCACTAGCAACAACACAACGCCGTACCTAAGAGCACCTACAAAGGGATGCTACCACTCGGACAACACCGATGTGTAAACAGCTCAGGGACGCTACCTGCTGTTTATCACATACTTTCCGGGTACTCTGGGGGGGGGGGGGCCATCAAATGTCTCGAGCAGCGGAAGCGAAAGGCTCCGCCTGCACCTCGTGCATGCTGGGTAGTCATATCCGCGAGAGGAGAGAGAATACCGGAGAGAAGAGGACAGCAGAGGAGGATTTCATACACTGTTGCACGTGAATTGCAGCGAGGTGGTGAAATGGCGCTGCGGGGGCTCCGCTTACCTGTATTCACAGAATGTGTCGTCATTCATGCCCTGGGACTCCACGTCTGGGTGAAGGTCCTCTTTTTCTTTCACTGCTCACAAAATGAAAAGAAGATATCAGCGATTTCCCCCGAGAGACGGCTGCCGATGAAGTTTCAGCCTCGGTCCCCGAGTCCCTGCACTTATTCACTGGATGGAAGAGCACTGCAAGCCTTGGGAAACGATTGCGACATTTCAATCAACTCAAAAACACCTTTTACATCTAATTTCTGTAATTATAAAGTTTTTAAATATAAATTCAAAAATTCAGAAAGTATACTTCTGTGTGTGATGTAACAGGGAAAAGCTTGCCGGAGCTGCGGATGATAATGAGAAGTTAATGAGAAAACAAAGGACAGGGCTGCGTCTCGCGCTTTCTTAGTTTTTTCTGCTGACGAGCGGAGCGATCGCTGCCCGGGCGACAACCTGATGGCCATTAGTCGTGAACAATAAAGCCCATAAGGACCCTCATGTCCCCAACAGGATGAATAACATTGAGGTAGCGCGGAGCTTATGTCATCATTGCTCGGCCCGTGTGCAGCATTTGCATGTTGTCTCGCTGTGGGCTTTGTTTAGATTGCTGCTCGGAAAACAACAACACCAACAACAAGCTGCGTGTCTTAATAATGCCAAATTCAAATGATGGACAGACAGTAGAAAGGCTTATTTTCATATCTGTACACAAGCCTATTTCATGTGTGAATGTGCATGAAAGAATCATTTTGTGGCTGGAAGTTTGATTGATCATTTCGCTCTTGGCAACAAACAGCTGAATAGAAATATAATGATGCTCCCAGCAGCATTTACTATTCAAGCAAGGTGATGTGTGTGTGTGTGTGTGTGTGATAGCGAGCACCTACCGGAATACTTCCCTCCTTTATTTCTGTTGACAAAGCATGCGATCAGCACAACGAGAGTGAGGAGAGCGATGGCGCACATCAGGCCGATAAACCAGCCCCGGGTGGATATTCCTCCGTGGACGCTGGCCAGACCTGAGGAGGACAAAAGCCGGTGACTTTGACACGCCGTGGCGTTTTCATCGTGGACACTTGATTGAATGTTTACATCGACAGAGCCGATCTGATGCAAAAGGCAGAGGGTGGCAGGGCCCGCCGCTGACGAACGGTCCAACATTAATATTAAACGGCTAATCCCGCTTGTCTAATTAATCAAGGAAGGGACGCTGTACAAATGTAATTCCTCTCGGCGGGCCCGCGCGGCTGAATTAAGATCCGAGTGACAACGCCGAGGACCACATGCCGAGGCTCGAGTCACTGCTCAAGGACGCGGAGGGGTGCGCCACGAGAGGTCATTTAGTTTTGCCCGCTTTTCCTTTATTGTCTTCCTTTGCTGTTTGGAATCGCCCTCCTCACCTGTTGACCCGGTCGTGATAACGTCTTCAAATATGCTAGAATTATCAAGCCGGCTGTTAGGAACAAGGCGCACAGTGTACTCTGTCCCGGGGTCGAGCCCGTCGATGACGTGGAAGGTCTTAGAGGTGTTTAAGGCCTCTGATATCTTCCAGACACCCTCACCTGTGCAGAGGGCGAACGGTCAGGACGGGTTAGTACCGGTGACGACAACACACAACCATTGAATGCAACAGGGTATGAATGGAGAGACGATTACAGGCACAACACTGTCACTAAAACTCACTCGTCACAAACTACCAGAGACGAATAAAAAGAGAAGAGTAATATGAGCTTACGGTTGTTCATATGCGCAATATAAAACTCTGTGTGCTCTCCTCCAGATATCCAGCTGATATTTGCAAAGCTGTCGCCAACTGCTGAGCTAAAGCTCAACAGGGCCGGGGCTGGAGGTGAGACGAGAGAAGACGAGAGAAGAGAAATGGTTAAAGAGTGGCGAGTGAAGGACGCAGCAGATCGACGCCGTCGTGGAGCGGTTGTTATGAGATGATGAGGAAGTTGCTCTTCACCTTCTATTAAAGAACGGCAGAGAGCTCTTTTGTTTCCTAACACTATTGTCAGGAGGTATCATTACGTCTGAGAGGGGCACATTGGGCGAGTCCCTCGGGACAAGAGATACTGAAGGAGATGCACAAACATCTCCTGGGAGATTTGCCATCCAAACTCTTATTATTAAATGGTCAATATAGTTTGAAAGAATTGTTTTTTTTTACAAAAGGCTTCACAGTTCAAGTTATAATATTTCAGATTATAAATGTATAACAGTTAACAGATTACGTTCTTATCTTTCATATCTGCAGATATGTGTGATGCACGTCGAATATCTTTCTATTTCATTCTATCCTGTCGTTCTATAGACGTGCAAAAAAGTAATGTGTCAATTTATTTCAAGACACATGCAGATTACGACAATTTGTTTTACTTGCCAAAAAACATAAAATGTACTTTTATATTTAATATTTAATATTTAATATTTATATTTCATGGAATGTCTGGTAGTGAAATATGTGTATTATATTCCTTTGGGTTTATTTATTGTATAAAAACAGTCAAATTTATTTTCATGACCTATTAATCGACTGATCATTTCCCCACTGACTGATGAATCATTTAGTCAGTGAATATGGTGAAGAATGCCCAGCAGCTGTTCCCAGGCCCCGAGGTCACGCCTGCACATCTCAATGCGTCCAACTCAGCCCCAAACACAAATACACTTTCACCCATGTGTGATATCAAATCGATGGGAGCAACAAATCTTCACATTTGAAAAGCTGGAGAAGAGAAAAGAACAACTTAACAATGAATCTGCGATCAATGTTGTTTCTGTCGATTGACGAATCGAATAACAAGTTTCAGCTCCGAATCTCAGCTTAAAAATATATAAATCTGAATCCGCCTTTGAAGCCAACCATGTGTAATTTAATACCCATTCAGAACAGTGAGGACATGAGCCTGACAGCCCTGGTATTCTCCTTTTCTTTGAAGATCCAATTACAAGCAGGCTTTAATAATTACATTTGATGTTATTTGCTTTGAAAGCAAGATCAAACTCCCTCTGCTTTAAGCTTTGTCTGCCTCGCACATATCATGTGATGTAGCCTTTTGATACCCAACTGCGAAGACAAACAATCTAATAATGGAGTGAATGATGTGCATCATTAGTATGGGGGAAGTGTGCTTTGACAGCAGCTGCCAGAGCCAGTCAACAAAGCACAGTCCACTTCATTTCCCCACGGCAAACATGCAAAATCCTCCGCCGTGTCTCCAGCTCAGGTGCGTTATTTGCTCAGGTGATAATTCTCCACCTGCGCCGCCCGTCCCAACCGCCGCAGATGACACTCTGGAGCTGATGTTGATGGATTAGTCTGCGATCTGTGGTAATTCCAATCAGCGGAACTACCCCGATGACTTGGACTGACAAAGGCCGTGTTTTGTCACTGCGCCCCTCGGCTTGCTATTAAATGCTGCAGGAAGCAGCTGCTCGCCCAGCAGGGAGCTGGTGCTTCAAAGTCAGACGGCTTTTTTATTTATTTAAGTTTTTATAGGAGAGGCCAGAAAATAGGAGCTTCCAACAGCTCCCACTTATCCACTTATCTCAGTGTCCCGTAAATATCACCCTCCCAGTTTGAGCCCCCCCGGCCCAGGAGGACGTTCATCCTCGCTGTTCTTTCCTCTCGGCTCGGTTGGTGCCCCGGACGACTTCTTGTCCCCGAGCGATGTTGCTGTTTACCCAGTTGAAGATTACATGGAAATGTCAGGTGGCTGTTGGGTCAATACTCTGCAGGGGGGGGGGGGGGGGGGCCGAGGCCCAACAAATCAATCACTGATAATTAGACATATCTGTCCCCTTCAAGTGACTGCAATCTAGCGCTTCACTGTCGGGCTGGCCAATATAGATCTTGTATCTTTTCAGGAAAACAGCCAGGAAATTAAAACCAGCTTTTTCATCAGCATGCGACCTACGGAAGCCCTGTGAGGTCACAAAAAAAGATCTGGTGACCAATTGTTTGAGTCTGATCGCATTAGTTTTGCCAGTGTGATCATTCTAAGTTTTTCTTCTCAGGATCATTTTACTAAAGGCTTAAACGCACTGAAAGCATCTGACCTGCGGCTGTTGAAGTGACCGAACGTGCACCCGGTATTATGAGTATTAAGCATTATGAGGTCAAACCGCCTCTACTCCGGCCTTGCTAAAATTTGAGGACCCAGCCACCAAAGCTGTTATTTCTGCAGCCGCTGTTACTGTTTGGAGAAAGCTAAATGCTCTGAAAAGATGAGGATATTCCCCCGGAGGACCATGTGTTATTACAGAAATCAATTATTGATTGATAATGCTGCTGTTGCTTTTACTGGTTAAAATGACTGACGACGCTGGCGTTAGGTCACATTTCACTGAACGTAAACTCCGTTTGTAGCTCGATGGTCTGTTTCCGTGCTCCTCTCTGACTGTACTTATGAGGAAAGAGAAGCTTCATTCAGTAACACCGCTGTGCAAACAAGTGCAGTGTTTTCATCGTCCTAAGACTCTCGACAGTGATACATCTTCAGTTTAGCGAATCGCATGATTTCCCATGATCTAGTGCACTTATTTATATCATATCGATAATTTAAAATATTAAGAGTTTCGGGTTATTTCAATAATACACACATTTTGCCAAAATACTAATTCTGTGGCCTCAAATCAGATGCCTGCAGTGCGCCATAGGAGCATCAGTTGACACGTGTCAAATTGAGGCATGTCATTCATCCCTCAGTGAGTTTGGGCCTGAGGTGTTTGTCATAACACACAGAATATATGCACCTGGTGTTAAGAGTGCATGGAGACACCTTACAAAAATGACCCCAGCACAACTTTTTAAAATACAAAAGAATAAGAAGGAACTTGAAAAGATTATCCTGGCACCACATCACCTGTTCCTAAGTCATGCACACAGGTGGGAAAAAGATCACCAGAATGTTTTCTCCTTCTTTTCTCTTCGGGCTTCCGTACGATGCACTTGTCTTTTTTACAAACAATAAAATGGAGCTGTGTCTTTACAATCCTTATTTCCACTGGAGATAACACCGACTTAAAAAAAAAAAGAAGAAGAGAGAATCTGAAATAGCTAATCAGCCTTTATTCGTTTATTTTATTTTCTTTAGTTTCCTGCTGTTCTATCTTTTACTCCACAGTTTAGGTTTGTCTCGGCGGAGGGATGCTCGTTGTGTCGGAATGTGCTGGCGCTCTACCTATGGTGGAGCGAGTGGGCTCGGTCACTGGGGACTTTGGAGTGCTTGGAGGTGAGGGGGAAGCTGACTTGCCTGAAAAGAAAGACAGACCTCGTGGTTATCAATCGGGACAGAGCTCGGGCCGCTACGTTCTACTGTTAGCGCGCATGCTGTTTTCAGCTACACTCTAAAATTAGTAACTGGTCACGTCTACTGTGAAACAAAAAAACATTTTACAGATTTTACACACAAGGTGAGATGTTTTTATTTGACTGGATCTATCCTTCTTAAAGTCGACACATTTTCTTTGTGCACATCACTGAGAGGGAGAAGAATGGATGTCAGACGCTCTTCCTCTTAAAGCATCATTTATTTGCTCAGCTTGAGCTCGACGCGTCGCACTGAATCTGCTGTTGTTAGGATACAAGTCAATATTCGTTTATAGTCACTAATGAGCCCAGATTAATATGAATTTATAATTGGGTTACTCATTACCATTGCTATTAGAGAGGAAGCCACAAACTTCATTGAAGAAGTTGACGATGTTCTAATGAAAGGAGGCATCGGAGTGCTCGCCGCTGATGGCAAGGGCAAACAGCCGACAACGTCAATTATCTGCGGAGGAGCCGAGTGTTCGGCGCTTTTTAATTCGGCACAGGAGGAGAAATAAAGCGCGTCGACCTGTTCGAGAGTCAAAACCTGATGATTTATTCGGGCCCTATAGCATCCACACCTGTCCACATTTCTACATCTAAAAAGCATGCAGCCGCTAGCTTCCACGATAAACATGTCAGACCAACATACAGCGAATTTAGAAATTCCCAAATGAGGTGTTCCCGTTGTATGTGCAAGGTGTGACATGCCGCAGTGTCTACGTGAACACGAGAGCTACATACGGAGGCCGACAGTGGGAGCCAATGTGGGAGCTGCGGGGGAGGGGGGGGAGAAAAAACCCAGAAAAAAGACAAGCAATGCTAAGCAGATGTTGACACACACTCAAGACATTTACAGTGCGCACTGCGTGACCAAAGGTACCGTTCAAAGCAGGTTTTAGAGGCGGGAGCGAAAGACAACTCACAGAAACGACGCCGACATCAACACGCGTAGCGACGGCTCCACAGAACTCAATGCAGGAAAGATGTTCCTCTTCCCTGTTATCATTTCTTCCTCTTTTTTTTTGGGCTGGCTTTTCAGCATGCAAATAAAGGACCCCTAAGAGCCAATTAAGTTCCCCTCTGTGATTGTGAGGATTCTTTCAGTCAACACGAAGTAATCGCTCGCAAAACACCTGCAGCGCGTTTCAACATTAAGTTGAGGCGTTTTGTTGTTTTTGTTGTTTTCGCACAACACGACCTGAATGACGCACTGAAAGCCTTCGGGCTGCGTTTGTATTAAGAAGTGCCCCGGCCAATTATTTCTGCTGACAGTATCTGTTCCTGCTGTTTCCTGTTTCCTGTTTCCTGTTTCATTTCCCGTCCGGCCGGTCATCACACCCGCCGGCCCGCAATCTCACTGAGGCTCGACTTTTGAGTTCTCGCCAGCCAGAAGTGCGGCGGCGCGCGGTCCCCAACAAATGATATGTACTTGAAAAGAAAAAGATTACACGCTGCTAGCCGGCTCATTATGATTACTTACCCGGCAACTCTTTTCGTGATTACGCAATTCAGTATCAGAAGCTCAAAGCAATTTTCTTCCTTTGCTGATTGTTTCACAGCTCACGCTCTCCGTCCAATCAATAAGCACTTGCTCTCTTGTGACAGTGACAAATGAAAACCTCCACTGCGTCCGTATGAAATTGTTTATCCACAAAAATGACTTACATGGAGATATGAAAAGCTTTGCTGCCCGGGGGCGCGGATCATACGATGCTAGTTCAATGCCCTTCTTTGAACTGGTGAAATGGCTCCGTCACCTACTTCTCTCGGCCTGAATGTGTTTTCATTGTCTCCCACACACACACCACCCGGTCACTTGCTTTGCGGGACCCTCCCATCACTCACTTGTTTCTAGGGTGGTGGTGCACTCCTCGCTGACGACGGGCCCGCAGCCCGCCGTGGTGCAGGAGCGCAGGTAGAGCTTGTATTTGCTCACAGGCTCCAGGTCGCGCAGGATCCACTTGGTGGTGTCGGGGTTGCTGATGTTCACCGTCTGCAGGGGCCCCACTTCCTCCGTGTCGTTGACTAGATGGAGAAAAAAAAAAAAAAAACATATACATATGGTGTGGATATACTTAAAAACCGTTGCAGGCCCCCTCTCAACCAGTCAAGTTGCAGTTTACGTCACTTTATAATGTGACCCTGTTGGACATTCGTGTGAAATCGTCAGAACTAGCATTTCAATTGTTGAGTTGTGAAAAAAAAGATCTTTTCCTGCTTTTAAAGGCTGCATCACAGGAAGTGATGTCGTTATTCTCTCATTTACCGTCACCAACTTAGTCATTATATCCACATTACTGATGACTATTCATCAAAAATGTCTTAAGGATGTAGATTGAGGTATGGAAACTTAGTTTACCACTTTTTTATAAATACACCATAACCAACCTCAAGGTTGTAAATATGTTTTTGTACTGGTGACAGTGGGATTCCTGTACTTTTTGCCAAACACTGAGACGTTTCATTTCCAGCTTGAAGCACAAAACGTCCAACTGACAATCACAAGACATTTCAGCGATTGCAAAGAAAGCAAAGAAAGCAAAGATCTCCCTTTAATTTTAGCTCTAGCAAAGGTAAAACGTGCTTGTTTGGCTTAATACCCCGTTTAAAATGTGCTTTGCGTTTAACAAACAAACAGCTCGTGGGCTGCACCTTCACAACTGGGATTCATCAGTGTTGTGTGTGTCTACGTTACGATGGGGTCTCATTCTTCACTCCCTAAAGCGCCGCAGTAGGCAGGGAGGTGGCATTTATGTTCTTTGTGACAAAAACAAACGCAGCAGGTGTTCAGGCGACCTTTGCTGTGAAAGAGGTGCAACGGAAACCAGAATGTATCGTTCTGCCCAGACACCCCCCGCTGTTATCAGAAATCAGGATTTTTTTTATCTTGTTGTTTCTAGGGAAGGGAGAAAAAGAACCCCGGTTTATTTTTGGTAAATGATGCAGTCCGAGCTGTCGCAGAGAAGAGGCCACGGGCGTCACGCTCCCACCCTTGTGGACGGATACTTTCTCACTCATCCGGAAGCACTCGGGCCTGACCGCCGGCACACGCGGTCGTATCGAGTGAACAGGCTGAAGGCTGCAGACTTTGGTTCTTCCACTGACTCCAGACAAACAACAGTTCCAAATATTCCTCAGCCCCCCCCACACCCCCCCACCACCACCCCCCCTTGGGCCAAATATCGTTGGCCGTGTGTATTGTGAGACGGATCCGAGACTGGAATCTGACAATGACCCCACGGTTAAGAGTTTCGCTCAACGGGAAAGAAAAACGGAATGAATTGAATTTAACTCCCACTCGGCCCACTCTCTAATGTGGAACAGTGTGGCAAAAGAAACCGACACACAATTCACTTTTTCACAGATGTATAAAGTGCTTGTTTTGATTTGATCCCATCTCATCTTACATTTCTTTTACTCGTGCTCTTATTACGACTGTTACTACTCTGCCAAACAATCCCGCAGTGAAGCGCTCCGAGCCAACGAAGCCACAGAATGGATGGAGTGCGAGCGCTCGTCTTCACCTCCGTGACACACTTGTGTTTGTCAAGTGGTGTGTCTGTAGCTTCCAGAGAGGCTGCTGCTGCTGCTGCTGGTTGAGTCTGTACTGGCCCGGCTCTGCTTCAGGCTTCACAGTGGATTATTAAGGCACTGTGACCGAACCACCCACTCCATCTGTGAGATATATCCAGCCAGAATGTATTTAGCGATGTAAAAAAAGAAACTTTCTGTACGAGTTCAGTGAACAGCTATTGTCGTTGATATAAAGTGTACTGGTAGAGGGGAACACCTGTATCATGCCCACCTCTACCGGAGGTATGCCTCCACATCTGTGAGCAGTAGGGCTGCACGATCTGCGAGGATGCTTTTGAATACCAAGATTACTTGTGATAAATAAACATGTTAAAGTGCACTCAGCAGTCACACAGCTGCTATTATGCCATTTACACCTGACCCAGTTGAACATGCTACTTAACTCAGCAATGGTTTGCTCGCCGAGAGATTTTACGATTCATGAACAGTAGTAATAGGCTGGTAGTAGTAAGAGAGACACGGTCTGTTGAAGGTGGTGGGAGTCCTGTTAGAAGCTTATTTCTGTTCTTTTATTTTCAGTTTGAACTTTAACACAAAAGGCACCAATAAGAAAAACAGAATGAAAGTTATGTTTTTAAAGTGCAGTTTTCTACCGATACTTTCTTTCAACTTCTGCAGCCTTTGTGTTCACAATGACCATAAAAACAACAACAATATGTTGTGTAGCCCTAATTAGCACTTGATTCTAACTTAAAGTAAAAATCCTCAAAGACTTGAATTCCAACAAATCTCTGTTGAGTCACTGTCACCGAAGGAGGAAACACAACTCTGAGCCCTGATGCACGTGTATCAACAAAAAGACTCCAGAGTGCTGAACTCTGAGTGAAAACAATGGAGTTCTGCTCAAACAGACACGTTTAACCAACCAGGACTATAATCTTAAAGATTGCCACTTTGACCAACTTAATTCTAACTCTTAACTTGACACCGTGATCAAAAGGGTTCAGGACGGAAAATGTGCCGCTTCAAAGCAGGTTTAACGGCTCAAACGCCCGGTTGTCCCGGCGTGTTAAACGGTGTTACAACAGGCCTTCCTGTGAAAACCTGTGAGACGTGAAGCTGTTACGGGGCTGCCCCCCCCCCACACACACACACACAAGCATCTCCAGATTCCATTTGTGTTGCCGACGATGCGCCGACAGCTGGCTGCATTATCCTTTACAATTTTTCGCACATGACTTCCCTCAAGGGGACTTAAAAAAAAAAAGAGAAAAGTCACACTTCAGAGAGCCCATCAGCTTTACTGCTGTGGTACGATGAAAACGTCCTCTCCTGAAAATACCGCGTGACACTTGGGCCCGTCTTGTGCGGCCGATCAAACTCAATTAGCCGGGGAGACGCGGCGCTAAAGATGACGTTGGAAGTTCGTCACTGGCTTCGTGGTGACTTTTGTTTGAGGGGCGTGAATGCGCTCAGTGACGGTATCCAGCCCGACGGTGACCGCAGACGGGATGAGGTCATTAAAGCCGGAGCCTTGACGGACTGCGACACGGTGGCCTTGGTCAGCACTGGCTGAGCCCTGACAGTGACGCGCAGGCCAGCAGGCATCACCCTGACATGTCTCCTACACACACACACACACACACACAGCCTGATCCCACCGTGACCCCGGCCCTATTAGAGCGGTAAGGGGTTTTCCTCGCCTTGTTGAAGATCATGGGTTAGACAATCAGTGATCCTGTCCTGCAGCAACACACTCCTGTACTGTAAATACTCGCCTGTATCAATACAACACAGAGGTAGAGGCATTTCAAACATACGAGCAGAAGAGGAACACGGGGATGTGAGCGCTGTTAAACACGAGTGGAGAAGCAATACATTCCGAGGGGGCACGGCCATTCTATAGAGTTAGTTCAGCGTGAGGCGGAGGGATACGTACTGAGCTGATACTCGAGGAGGTACCCGGTGAGAATTCCATTCGGCTCCGATGGCGGGGCCCAGAGCAGTGAGACGGTGTGCTTCTGTACATCCGTGACCCTGAAAACAGGATTTTTCTCCGGGACTGCGGGGGGGTCAAAGAAGGCAATAGACACAGTCAGCAGTGGAAATTCTGCTACCCGCTATTATTAGACTTTCCCCCCCCAGTAGTTGTGAATCAATACACTCCATGCTGTTCTTCCACCATCCTACCTCCCTCTGGGGTTGTGAAGTTGACGGGGCGGCTGCCGGGGCCGTTGCCCCGCCCGTTGAAGGTCATGACGGTGAGCCTGTACTCGGAGAAGGGCGTCAGTCCCGGCACCGTGCCGTGGCTGCGGTCCCCGGGGAACGCCAGCGCGTGCTTGTCTCCGTGGCTTTTCTTGGAGTCCGCCAGACTGCGCAGACGCCACCAGTTTACCTGAAGGAAGACGCGCAGAGTCATCGGACCACGTATATGTGTGTGAGAGGGAGAATGCTGAATGAGTTCAGGAGCGGGGTGAGACGAGCAGACGTTTAGAGCAAGGCCAGGTGCAGCACAGGTCTGCTTTTGAGGTATTACCCGGTAGCCTCCCAGATGTCCGTGTAACTTGTCCTTGTGTACACGCGTCCAGTTAACCCTGACCACTGAGCTGTTCATCACCTCCACGGTTACGTTGTCGGGTGCAGCAGAGGGAACTGCAGAGACAAACACACATTAGAATCTGGAGAAAGCTGGCCAGCTATGATTTCATTACTATCACCGTACAACGACCTAGATTTAGTGAGCACCTATGAGGGTTTCCTAACGGTGGGCTCTACCTACAGTCACACAAGCTAACGGAACCTTTAAGCTGAAGGGTTTAAACGCTGCATTCAACAGCAGCACATTTAGAGAGCGGACACAACGAAGAGAAGAGTCACGACCTGAGGTTAGATCCTGGGGGCAAGTCCAGAAGAAAGCTGAACAACAGGAAACACAGTCAACTTCTGCACGTGCTGCTTCTCTCTTGAGAAACTCTTACGGTTAACGGCCGCGAGACCGAAAGCCGGAATCTAAAACATTTCAAAACTTATCAGTAAATCGTGTCTGAAAGTCCACCCGAGTTCAGCAGAAAGGGAGAGACATGTTTTCTCCATAAGATCATAAAGCTACACAGGCTGGAAATGGTAGCAATGGGGGGGGGGGGTGGAACTTCAATACCCAGAAACCAACTGCAGACACATTCATCACCTGGTTTTATCCACCACCATCTGAAAATAGTTTCCACTGAAAATAGCCACAAGGAAGCTGTAAGTCTGATCTAAATTGTGTGTGGAAACAGTTGTGTGTGTTTTTGTTGTTGTCAGGATCATTTCTCAAGTGTTTGTTGTAATACTCAAAAAACACTTTTCACCTCTTCGGAAGTAATAATCAGAGACGAAGAAGAACAATTTAGGTGAGACTTTCTCTTTTTTTTCTCCCTTGCCTCTCAGGGCGTCCGTAACAATCAGATAAGGTCGACAGAGACCACGACTCACAGTCCTCCCCCGAGTATCCTGTCACTATCCTGGGCTCGGGGCCCCAGCCCTGGTGGTTCCTGGCTTGGATCTTGATCTCGTAGGGCACAAAGGTTGGAGTGTTCTTCACCACAAACGAGTGTCTCTTCACCATGTGCTCCATCCAGTCCTCCTCCGCGGCCTGTCTCCTGTAACTCACCTTGTACTCCAAACCGGGGCCGTTGTGCTCAATGGGGAGCAAGGGCTGAATAATGGGAGGAAAAGAAAGCACAAAATGAAAAAGGTGTGAAAGGCATCCATAGAGACATTCGCAGTTGCTTTTCAGCGCACAATGTCACTGCCTGGAACACTGGCAGTGTTTTATCCCGCCAATCTAATCACGGAACAACTGACCTGGTCTGGCAGCAGCATGGCTTTTCTTTGATTACGGGGCTTGCTAAGGCGTCGCAGATGAAAAGATTCATCTGCTCGCAGAAGTCAGACCGTGAGAAATAGAATGAGAGACCATTATCCGCAAAAGCAAATCATTAACAGTGGGAGAGCTCACGAATCCAGGATCCGCGGGACTGTACGCCGCGATGACAGGGCAACCAGATAATGTGTGAGGGAGAGATTCATCTTTTTACAATAAAAGCTGAAGATATTATCGTACGTGTCATTTTCACAGCTCTCCTTTCTCTTTTCTGATCAAAGAAAAGGAGCAGCTTTCACTGTGAACGCACTCCTGGAATATGACTTTTCTGAAGATCTGAACCCACAGAATGAAATATCAGAAGTGGGCCGTTTCGATGAAATTAGGTTCCTATTGCGAATTGCCTATGAAGCATTGATAAAACTTCCTCTCTGTTCTTTGACTTGCCAACGGTGTAGCAGATGTGAATAACCCACCGTACAAAGGTAGCTGGCATTCGAGAGTGTGCGGTAAGAGGATAATAAAAGACCAAACTCTACTTCTTACCTCCCAGTTGATATCCATTTCATGTGGCAAATGACCTTCGATTTTGATATTTTCCGGGTTCTTGTCAGGGGCTGCAGAAAAGAAGGAATATAGATTTTGTCGCTTTTGTTCGTGGACGAAATCTCCGATGTAGTGGGCACACAAGAGAGCGTGTTTTTTTTCCACAAGAGCGGAATCAATTATATGGTGGGTCTGAGTATTTCAGAGTCCGCGGAGCGGCAGCTCAAGTGGCCTGGAGGACCCGATCAAGAAGTACGACAAACGATGAAAAAGGGACCAACGGCTCTCACCTGCCGGCGGCGGTTTGTATCTCTCCGTGGGCTCGCTGGGAGAGCCCCTCCCCACAGCGTTGAGGGCGGACAAGCGGAAGCGGTAGTCCACGTGGCCGTGGAGTTTGGGCACGGCCTGGTTGCGGTTGCCCGGTATGCGGAGCAGCTCCTTCCAGTTCCCCGGCTCCCACTGGCTCTCCTCGTACTCGATGATAAACTCTGTTGACAGGCAGAAAGACAATCAGCGCGGCCCCTCGCTGCCGCGGATCTTGCCGAAAGGATTGCTTATCTAACCACCAGCTGTGCAGAACCCCCCCCCCCCGCAAAAAAAATCCTCAAACCCTGCTCTGGGCTTGTGTATCCCTAAGGGAGGCTTATCATAATCCATGCTCGGATGAATCAATAATAGACTCATATTGTACAAGATGGTATCAAAGAAATCGATTAACCCCAAAACGTCACACATTCAGTGAAGCACTGCTGTATGTACTGACACCTGCACACACAGATGCTCCATTTTCATTTACCTGTGGTGGAGCTGTTGTGATCGTCCCCAGGGATCCATTTCAGTTTCACACTTTTGCTCTTGTGTTCAGACAGTACCAAGTACTCGGGTGCATCGGGGACGTCTGAAAAAGCATCACAACAACATGACTTTTTGAAAATCACAGACTCATCAATCTCTGCGGCAAAAACAATCGGCCAACGGGAACGAATGTTCAATCAAATCAACCCCGAGAGCCAGAAGATGTGGAACGAGCTGCATCGCTGCATACTTCTTTAAAACTCGAACACGTTGCATATGTCTCTTCAAAAAGAGCCGATTGTCAGACACAGCAGTGAGCCAATGAAGCCGCGTGCCTGCGTGTCCATGCTCTGCTCCGGCTCCCTGACATATTGATCCCTTTATGAACGCCTCATACATAAATGTAGCGCCAGGGGTCCCTGATCCTATTGGCCCCGGAGCAGAAGCATTGTTGGTTATTTGTCGGCTCACCTAGCACCATGAGCAGCGTCGAGGCCGCGTCTCGGTCCACCGGGGTTCTCGCCACGCACGTGTACACGCCCTGGTCCCTGTGGCTCACGTTGATGATCTGGAGGACGCCGTCCTCCACAACGTATCTGTGGACAGAAAGGATGGAGGACGCAAGATTGATTGACAAAGCTGGAGAGAAAAAATCCAGCTGGGATTAAGTCTGAAATGCTGTAGAAAGATAAAAAAAGTAAAATGCAGCATCCTACCTTGAATTCTCAGTGTGGTTGAGGCCTATCGCCAGATCGTCTTTCTCCCACAGGAGCTCAAAGTCGTTGCTGAAGGACTTGTCGTACTCTGCGAGGCATGAGAGCTGTGCCGCGGTACCTATTAAGATCTGCAGGTCCTCCTGGGCCGCCACTATTCTGGTGGGATCTTCCAAAGGCGCAACCGCATTAGTCACATTTCAAGGACTGTGAGCCACTGCGAAGACTTTTTACAGGAATAATAAGAAAAAACAAAGAAGAGCTGTTTACCTTTCACGTAGAGCATGGCGTTGAGGGCGGCCGGTCCCTGTGTGTTTGTGGCTAAACACGTGTACTGTCCCGCGTCGTCTTTCTCGGCGCCGTAGATCTCCAGCGACCCGTTGTCGTGGACGGCAAACCTCGGCCCCTCCACGGATTCAGGGGAGTCGTCTCTGCTCCTGGGGGACGTTCAGGAGAAAGTCCAATTAAAGTGCTTTTGATTCCAAATGAAATAAGAACACAGTGGGAGTCTGACTGGAGAGACACACACACACACACACACACACACTGTGAAAGTTGCAGAACAGAACAAGTGTGAAGTGACAGGGTTCCTTAGAAACAGCAGGTCACCAATAGAGAAACACGCTGTGTGTGTGTGTGTGTGTGTGTGTGTGTACAGAGGGACTGTGTGCATCCAGCGGTTGAGATCTACTGCTCTCTGCTGGTGTATGGGAGGCAGGAGCAAACTGCACACTTACCAAGTGATGGTAGAAGGAGGAGAGCTGAAGACCGAGCAGTGCATCATCACTCGCTTCCCCTCCACCGCAGAGTAGTCCTCCTCATCCTTGGTCAGAATCATGGGGGCCAGATCTGCGAGAGGCAGAATCTGATCATCAATCTGAGGTTGTTGGAAAAGCAGAGGATGCCCTGATGTGGATAATCCACCGTGGAAGAACCGAGTCGTGGCCCTTAACTACTGTGCTACTTTCAGAAAAACAATCGGTGGAGCAGTCTGAATACCGGACGACAACAGGAAGGAAAGGAGGCCGATCCTCGCGGGTTAAATGAGGTGACAGCTCTGTTAATTGTCGGCTCCCTTGTGTCAAAAAAACGAGTCAGCTGTCATGTTGTCTGCAATGTGTGAATGCAAAAAAATCAAAGATGAAAACAATGGAATAATAAGTAAGCCGGGCTCGTGCGCCTTATCAGTTGTAGCCAAAGCCTCCTATTAAAATGCTCTCTCTCCTAATTGTTTACAAAGGCAGCCGCTGGGACTTAGCATTCGGCGGCTGTCCGGCTTTATGAACTCCTGTGTCACCGAGAACAAACTCCGCAACTTTCTTTCTTTCTTTTCTTTTTTAGCTGCACTTGTAAAGCAGCACATGTTTGTCTTATGGCCCTGAAGTCAGTATGCAATTGAGGAGGGAGGGGGACTTGTTAGCATATAAATGGCAGGGAGCCGAGGCTTGTTGCTCCACAGGGAGATCCGCTCGGGCCCCGAATGACGGAGTTACAGCTCGTAGACGGCCCTCCCTTTTTCTGGGCTCCTCGCTGCTTTATGGGTACATGCCAGCATCAGCGCCGGCTCTCCAGCTTGACACATCAGTCAGCAGCGTCTCTCCCGGTGACTCACTGCGAAGTCTGACACGTGCTCGCAAACGGAACCTTTGGATCCTGTTTTTGACGGTGAAACTGAAAGTGGCGACGGCTCGCGGAACCAAGAAGCACTCACTCATAATCATGATGTTTGCGTTCGCCAGAAGGGTCCCGTGCTTGTTGGAGGCCTCGCACTGATAGACGGCGCTGTCAGACGCTTTGGCGTTGTGCAAAGCTACGGTGTCACCGAACGCCTTCCTGTTGGCTGCAGGGGCCCCTGTTACAGAAACAAAACAGAGCGTTTGAGATCATCACCGTTCATGCCGCAACTCTGTATGAAGACGCTGTGTCCATGAAGAACTTTGTGCTTCTGTAAAGAGAAATCACAAACGCATTGGTTGTCGAGATATGAACGGTGATGACATGGCAAAGTCACACCCACAAAGCCCGATAAAAAGACGGGGTCCCTGTTTCAGTATTCATGTATAAATGGGCGTTAAGGATTTATAGAACCAGACAAAACCAGAGCATGGTTGCGAAATAGAATGCGGCACAATCATCGTTTTGTCTCGATTATCGTCTCTTCATAATCAATCAACAGCCACAACAAACACAGATGAATCACCCAGCCCAAGTATCTACATGAACGTCTGGACAATTCTCCAACAACCTCGAAAGTCAGAACCATATTTAAGTCCAACCAGCCAGGTCTACCAAGCACTTTTAAACTCTCTCTCTCGTGTTATAAGTCGTGTGATAAGTTGTATTTGAAAAAAATGAAAGCAACAAAACAAATTTTAAATCCCAGAGTCATCGGGACTGAAAGGTTTGAAATAGCGAGGAGGTTCTGTGGTGGGACTCACCCTGCAGAGGTTCGCCGTTCACCCTCCACCTTATCGTCGGCTGAGGGGTCCCACTGGCGGAGCACTTGATGAGCACGTCGGAGCCGATCATACTGAGCTGACTCTCGGGCTCAGCCACCCACTCCGGGGGCTCTGGGAACACACAATCGGCGTGGCATTAGCAAACCCATCGGCGCCATCGCGAGAGACACACTTGGCGCTCACAGAGAGCGGACACAATCACGGGTTGGGCGATATGAGAGTCCCGCTGCTGTAAATGCTGCATTCGGGGGTCTGGCCCCCCGGCAGACACGAGAGGCCCTTCAGCTGCCTACTGTCTCACCGGAGTCCTTCAACCGATTCTGTTCATAAGAGTGCATTTGCACACACACCTGTCAGCAGAGAGAACATTTACTCAAGTACAAGTACCTCAAAATCGTTCATCAGTACAGCGCTTGAGTATTTTGCATATTCTACATACATTTCAAAAGGACATTGTTCTTTCTGCTTCATTTATTTGACATCAATAGACAGCAAAGCTCTGGATAAAGCTTATGACACAACACATTGTTAAAGATGAACCCACCTTGTGAGCTCTTATATAAACCAGTGTCCCCTTAGATTTCAGCTGTTATCTGTTCCACCAAAGACACCTCTCCACTCTAAACTTCTCACATAGCTTCATCTAAACAACTGTTTGAGGCCCAAAGAGGGAACATTGTTTCATATTTCATGAAGCAAAGATAAGAGGAAAGTCCAAAATATGAATACAAATGGTTGTATCAGAACTTTGCCTTTTCGTCTTCTTTCCTGCTTTATTATTCATCACATGACCCGTCAGACTCATCATGTGACCCTTTGGTGGGGCCTGATCCTTAGGTTGGGAAACATTGGACCATTGCATCAGTATAAAAATGTAATTTAATAATATATTGACACCGCTGTGACGTCCGGCGTTACCTTCCACCATCAGCGTGAAGTAATGGCTGGTTTCTCCCAGCTCGTTCTTCGCCTTGCACATGTACTTCCCGCCGTCTTCCTGGTCGACTCTCGGCACAATCAGCAGTTTCCCGTGATTCTCCAGTTTGGCTTTGACTGGGAGCGGATGACCCATCTTCACCCACTCAACCTGTGGAGTTGGACTAAGAGAAAGAGGGCAAAGAGGGGTCGAGGTGTTGACTATACGTGACACAGAAAATGACAGATACGTGTGGCGAAAGAGCAAAAATGTTGGACAAATAATACTAAAATGCGTCGGATGTTAAGAAGGAAGCGCTCCTTACAATCCCTGAGCAATACAGTCCCATTTCAGGTCCTCTCCTTTGACCAGCCGTGTCTCTGATCTGACACCAGAGGGCGTCAGAAATTCGGGTCTTCTCTCATGGATTGCATTAGCTGAGGAAGCACAGCAGAGAATCAGACGGTAAAACAGAAAGCAGACGGCTACACTTTTAAATTCCATACATTTGAACGCACACATCTGCCTCGTGCATGCAGCTGTTTACAGATGAGCGGTGTGTTTTACTCTAAGGACTTGAAACTTACCAGTTTCAGGACTCATGCCACTGTTTTCTGAAATGGAGGTGGATGACACATAAAAAGACAATGAACATGAGGACAGCGTGGATCAATGAGACACATCACCGAGATCAAAACCACAACATCAAACCAAGGAGATGCACGTAAACAAGGCGGCGTGACACTTTGATGGCTTTTGAAGTGCAGCTATGAACATGGACGCATCGCTGAGGCCGTTGGAAGCGATCGGCACTGGGAGCGTAGAGACGGAGACGCCGAAGTGTGACACCTACTCGTCTTCACTACGACGGACATGGCGGTCTTCTGAACGATGGTGCGTATTCTCGGGAAGGCGGCGAAGCAGCAGTAGTCCCTCCTGCTGTCCTTCTCCACGGCGTGAGAGAAGTAGAGGTCTCCGTTGAGGCCCATGGACACCCGCTCGTCCTGCTCGATGTGCTGGAGGTCTGGAGCACAGAAGGAGGAGCGTTTGTCAGCCAGAAGACACAACAGGACTCTATTTTTCTACTCAAGCACTGTACTGTACTGTGGCACAATATTTACATTTAGGTACTTGTTCTTTGCTTGAGTGTTTTGCAACGTCCACCAGTTGATTTTTAGATTAAGATGCCACATAAAAACTAGTTATACTCAAGAGATATCAACAGGTTATTCATCCTTAGAAAAGGTAAGGAGTAAAATTGTAATCACATTTCATTCATTATTTCAAGTGTATTTGTTGTGTGTGTGTGTTGGCAACTGATTGGTGAGTTATTCCTGCTCATTTTGTGTGCTTCTTGTTGAATTTCTTTAAATTACTTTCATTTTTTTGGGTCTTTCCTCCACATTTCTTATTCTTTCATGATCTGGATTTCATGCAGTCTCATGTGGGTGCAAATGAAAATACAAGTTGAGGATGTGAGGAGCACTAGAGCATGTCCTGGGTGGGAATGAAAGGGCGTGCTATTATGAACTAAATTGCCCTGTTGATTTGACTCATAAACATGACTTACTGATCGTCATCCAGTAGATCTGGAGCGGAGGTATTCCTTGAGGTGGATCACACTGTAAAACAAAAGCCTGGCCTTCCTCCACCACCAGAGGGTCAAGTGTTTCTTTGGGAAACTTCGGAACATCTAGAAGAAGACAAAAAAGAACAGACATGAATGAATCAAATGTAGGATGCAGTTCTCCTCTACTCCAGGAGATGGCAGTGATATCATTCTGGGATTTAGTGGGAGGCTTTGCATCATTCAGTTGTTCACTCTGGGATTTCTTTTTTTCACTTGTTGGCCTGCAGAAACAAAACAGACATCACTGCTACGACTATTGTGTGTGTCTCGTCACCGCTGCTGAGCGACTGAAGCCCGGCCAAACGCAGACCCCCACCGAGCAGAGTGTATGTACTGAAAAAAAAAAAAGGTGTAGCAAAAGTAAATGATGGAGAGACTGAATCACACTTCCTGCTTTTCTTCTTTAAATCCAATGCAGGGCTATAGATGAGACGCTGCGGTGGGTGGAGAGCTCGGGGAGCCTCAATGACACAATGGAGAGGTGCAGTCATTACACACGACTGCTGGCCCTGAATCAATTTGAAAGCACTGTAACAGAGCACCGCACACACACACACACACACACACACATGTATGTTACTCACGGGGCACAATGAACTCAATCTCCTTCGATATGGCGGTCCCCAGTTTGTTTGAGGCGTAACAGCGATAGGTTCCCTGGTACTCTGTAAGGTTCCCATTATTGGGAATCACAAAGGTCCCAGAATTCTCCTCTTTCATCAGCCGGGGGTCCAGAGAGGGGTCGAATTCCTGGCCATTCTTCGTCCATCTGAATCTGCATGAAGAAAGCCGGTCTTGAAAGGTCAAGTCCTTCAGCTAAGCCGGGCTCATTTTCCAAACGATGTAAACCAAATGCGACATGTTGGTGGCAAACTGTTGTTGTTTGTTTGTTTGTTTGTTTGTGACGGGTGTGTGTCTGGCTCTCCGTGCTCTCCCTCCTCCCATCCGGAGAGACGCGAGGCTTCGGTACTCACTCTGGCTCGGGGTTCCCTTTGGCGTCACACGTCATGGGGAAGCTCTCGTCGAAGGGGAAGGCGATGAGAGAGCTGGGCGACTGCTCCGTGATGGTCGGCAGCTGCTCAACTGGACGACAAACACAAACGAGCACGGGAATGTGAGAGACACAACACGGGCCTGGGATGCAGAGCTCTTTTCAGAAGTATCATGTTCAGTGTGACACTACGGGCAGTGGTTCCCATCCGCTTTGGCTTGTGACCCCCAACCGCAGGTTATTTAGCCTTAATGGGGACACATTTGTGAAATCAATCTGAAAGTAACTTTTACTTTTAAGAAGCTTGATATTGTAAAAGTGTCCAGAATCTCATAAGAAATAAACAATAATGAAAGAAAAGTACAGAATGTTGTCAGATCTTTCTTTTTAAGCCCTTTAATCATCTGGTGACCACTTGGCTTCTTCTTGGGGCCCCTTGGGTGGTCTTGTTCAGGGCCTTTCCCTGGCTCAGAATGGGCCTTTTGGGGGGTGACTACGCAGCACGGTAAGCATGATCGACCCCCGTACAATGAAGGCAATGGGTCCGTGGTACCTTATTTGACAGAAGTCGATGCATTTTGCTGTTATCTCTGACTATGCCTGAGTCAATGAAACCCAAACCTACGGACTACAAACCAACGTGAAAGGTGCATGCCGCTAACTTCTGTTCCACCAGCTCCGTGGAGATGCCAGTCGGGGAGCCGGCTAGCGCTGCTAAACAGCCCGACACTGGTCGGTAGCGCTCTGAACCCATTAGCACTATAGCTCCACAGCTTCAGGCCCAGTCGAAACAATGCAGGTTAGCTGGCTTATCCAGCCAACGCCGCTTGTGGATGAGAGGGGAGTACACTGCAAGAAGTCAAAAGATGTCGTATTTAAATTGATGTTGTGCTGGTTCAACAGTTGTTTGATGTGGTGATTTTCCTTTGGTGCTGGCTAAAAGCCCTTTTGGAAGGAGTGCCAAAATAATTCCTCCATTCAGGAAAAACCATGAGTTTGGGAACCACTGTGATGATGTTAATGATTGTATCTCTGTCTCTACATACAGAGTTGACGGTTTACCTTTTCAACAAATCGGCCGTTTTGTTAGATTTGTTCTACTTTGGCATAGAACTCATTTGTTCTTGAGTTGTGACATGAGCGAAGCGTGGAACAGACACAACACGATGAGTATGAATAGTACCGTGTGACCACGTGTCAAGGTAAGACGAGGACATGCCATGAGTCACACAAGCTATAATGCCAACTAGTATGGAGTCACGACGGATGACACAGGAGGATTAGATCCAACACATAAGGCTGTGAACAGAACCGCCGCTGTGCTCGACGGCGAGCCGAGGAGATTAACAGACGAGAGCAGAGGATGTCACGAATACCAGCTACGGTGCGGCAGAGCGAACTTACTGTTTATATGAGCTAAAACTACAAAATCCATGGCAGCAGCAGCAGGGGGGGGGGGGGTAAACAAAACAAAAACAGTCAGCGGTTTGCAAATAATCTCTTCATGTCACAGGCATTCTCTACATAAACCCTTTTAAACACACACGTGACACGAGTCGTGCAAAAAAAACAGAGGGCTGAATTAAAACGCTACTCTGACATCAAGAAAATACTTTTACCTTTTGTGAAAACCTGTTTGAACTGTTCTTTATCAGCCCCTTAGGAGATATTTCTGAATAATTCAGAGGGAGAGGTTTGATATGCGTTTCCAAGGAAACTGTGGCTCCAACACAAAAGACACACACACACACACAAAATAAAAGTGACTCAAAGCAGAGAGTAGCTGTAAATATATTCCATTCACAGAACGCTAAATGATTGTAACCGTCCTCTGTGGTGCGATTCATCTGCCTCTAAATTATTCGACACCTCTTTTCCCGTTAAAAGCACTTGAAGATAAATGCGAGGACAAGTCCTCTCTAGATGAACATTAGGAGTTCTAAGGCTCCCTTTGTGACACTCCTGTCCTTTACATACTCCGCTGCGGCATCTTGAAGGAGCTTTCAACGTGTGTTTGAAAAGTAAGTGTCACAATTCAGTCGATTCATGCTGAACTGTTTCACTGTTTCACTGTAAAACTTCAAACAGCAACTGAATGGAAAACAACTCATCTTTTATTATTGACCTCATATCAATGGACTTTTTCAGTCATTTCAGAACTAAGATGTATTCATCAAAATTTGAGATGATGATTTGAATGAATGTGCTGCTGAGTGTTCATTAAACGCATCAAATTAAGTTTCTAAACAAATGTCATCAGCATATTAGCAGACTTCCCAGCATGCATTGCATGAGGGTTGAAACCTTTGACTGTATATAAGAAGTGGTTGTCGTGTAGATGTCACCCACTGGTTGGTAGACTGCCGTTTTGAAGCCTAAGTTCGGCATTTTGGACGCACACTGTGAAAGGGACCAGACAAACGCCATGGTAGCGACCTGTCAATCACAAGGCAGCCACGCCCTAAAGCATACTCTGCTTTATCTATTTTATTCTAAATGAGACCATAATCTACTACATGATCATCATGCTGTATTGAAGAAGACTTGAAACTAGAGATTGAGACCTTAAACTCATGTTTCCAATGTTTACTGAGGTAATAAATCAAGAGAGAAGTTTCTCATAGACTTCTGTACAATCTGAATGGAAATTTTCTTTGTGGTGTCAACAAAAACTCTACAGCAAAGCTGTCTTTGCAGGAACAATGTCCACTATTTCTTTGACAGAAAGCAGTCGCTGTAAAAACTTCAAAACACTTTTTTTGTAATTTGAGTGAACTTCCCTGTTAGCAGACATTGAAACAAACCCTCCTTCATAACCCACGATGGCACTCACCCTCCAGTGGGATGTCGACGGCTGCAGTCGTATAAAAGGCACAAACGCAGGCGATCAAGCCCAGCGCGGCCACCGATCCGGGGTTCCTCTGCATGGTTTCTCCTTGAATCTCGGACGTCCTCAAGAAACGAGTGCTCTCTCTCCTACTCGGTCCTCAGTGCATTTCCCTGGCGCGCCGAAGATGATGTACCTGTGAGGGAAGCACAGACGGAGGAGGCCCCATGAATCCACCCACGCGCTGGCAGACGGGGAAAAAAAGGCAAACCCCAAACACAACAAATCCCCCGTGACCGGGGAGCCCGACTGCTCTCTGCCCAGCCTGGCATAACCAGGCGCGCCGGTTCAAATTTTGCTGCGACAAAGAAATATTCACATAAAGGCCTCGCACCTTCCCCTTCCCCTTGAGACTTGTTTTGTAGTTTGATGTCGGTGGAAATGTGTAGCAGAGGGTGTATTTATTACTCGTGCGACAATGGAAATATATAAACAAACGAAGGGGCCTGTGGATTTATTAATGCATGGCAGATGTTCAGCATTAGTGTGGGGGGGGAACCAAGCCAAGATTCAAATCACAATCACCATCAAAAGTTAGGATGCTACTCAGCCGCTGTTTTCCTCCGTGCCTGCATGTTTCCGATAACAATGACTCAAAGAGATTAACAATGCGGCTACACATTTGCCTTTTATTGCAGCAAATGTTGCTGCCTGAGGGGTGCGAGGCATAAATGGCTGACGTATTTAACAGTCAGTGAGAGTAAGCAGTCTGCACTCACACACTGACAGGCTGCGGAGGAACAGAGCACTGGACCGTTCTCCAGCTCACAGACCGGAGTCTGGACCACGATTAGCACGTGATCGGTCCGGAGTGCAGAGCGATGTATGGGAGCTTCAGTGTGTGCAGCAGGGCTCTGACGCTCTGGGGTGTCAGTTCATTAGTCTGACTCGTGTTGGCTGGGGGATCCGGCTCGATGGGTCACGCTGGAGTAATTAGCTGAACAGCTAGCAAACACCATAATAACACAAAGAAGTAAAGGCAAAAACATTAGATCTTTAGAGAAATCATAAAACTGCTGGTCTGTAGGAAGTGTTCATGTAAAACAAGGGGTTTAACATGCAAGTCCAGCAGCTGCAATTACTGTATGAGTGTTGATCGGGCTTCGAGGCGTGTGTGCATTTAAGCAGCAGTAACCAAGACATGTACAATAGCTAATGTGCGCTCAACCAGCTCTGCAATGTCTAGAGAAGAGCTGTTCACAATGAGGCTTGAATCCATCTCTGGCTTCTTTACTTGCTGCCTTAAAGTCCCCTTGAAACACAGGTTAGAGCGTCTTTAGCTGCCTTACTGTCACCTATACCCCGTTGACACGGAATATTTTAGCCCTTTGCGGTTACAGATTATGACCGATTCACCAAAGTAAATATTGGACCCATTTTTCACAAGCCACATATCTTCCTCACACTCCAACACAAAAATGTCATTTTTTTCGGACACGCAAATCAAGCGAAAATTCACTTTGTTCGAAAAAGAAGAATATAAATACATTGTTTTTATCCATCTACACAACTTTCACAACACTTCCGAATAAGTTGTAAATCCTTTGTGCGTAAATTGTTCAATCGGTGAACCGGGGATGTGATCTCAAAGGGGTTCATGTCATCTCTCCTTTAACAAATTCAATAGGAAACACTGGAGCCAAACTCCGGTTCAAGGGATGTAATTAAATAATTGACCATCGGACAAGAGAGTCGATTCCATTCATTCCGTGCAGATCTGTTTCCAGATGAACGTGCACTCTGAACTTTCCAACCATGCCTCATGTTAATGGTATTAACTCTATCTGTGACTCAATGCCGGCCCTCTGAACCATTGTGACCCCTGCCCCACCCACCGACAAGGCCAGAGACTCTTGAGTGTGCTGTACATTATAGAAACGCACTCCGCTCAATCACAATTCAGGCCTATTGACTTTGTTTCCAACTGAAGATTGGTGTCTCAGAGTCATTATGAAACGATAGAAGATGCGTTAGGCTTTCCTTTTGTTTGGTTTTTTCCCAGACATGGTGATTTATGTTGCTGAACAACAGATTAAAATCAAAAGGTAAGGGCTTTGTGTTAATTGGCTTGTGGAGAGGGAGTGAGGGGGGTTACAATCCCCACAAGACGTTGTCTTCTCATTGTCCTATTGTGCCGGCCAAAATCCTTTAGGAACCGAACGGCACCTTAGATGGATTACATTGTTCAAACTGTGCTCGGGTATTTGCCTCCTGATTTAATTTGTTCTCCCGTCGTTAAACATTTATTGAGAACCAGCCCGGCCATCTGGTTGAGGGAGGTCCGCTCTCGGGGTTTAACTGCTGCAAGTGATGATGTCTACATTCATGGGGTATGGTCGGTGCCTACCGGACCCATGTGTTGCACGCGAGAGGGCCCCCCCCCCTTCAAGCTCGCCTGATTTACAGACGGCAGGCTGTTCCTAATCCCCGCCCCTTTCAGCAGCGATCACGGCAGCCTGAGATTGATGAAGCTGGCAGGAGGTTAAAAGCTGCTCACGGTGGGAAGGCCAATATGAACCCCCAACCTTACTTAGCCAAGGCTCAGAGGGGACAGAAGCTCTGGAGGGGAGGGGGCACGGAGAGGGAACTGAAGTCATGTGGGCCAAGTGAAATGTGCCACTTTAAAGCTTTCTCTGGATGACAGATGTAGAGCAACTCTTCCTTGTCAACAACAACACCAAAACACTTTCGAATGTAGTTTGGTACAAAGGCATTGTAGCCTAATTTTTCCCATCATCATTAAAGTGCAACTTGGACCCGATTTCCCCATGTTTTTGTGTCAAAGTGACGAATGGGGAAAACAATCCTTCAAATGCCAGTATTGAAGGAGAATGCTGCAGCCGCAAAACGGGCTGCAATGTAATCCTATGGGGCAAAGCACTAAAAGTGCTTGTTTTTGACACTGACGGGCTCAGATTGTTATTTAAGTGTCTGAGAAACATTAATGCAACCAGAGAGAGAAAAAGTGTGTGTGTGTGTAACCAAGTCTCATTCAATTAGAAGTCTCGTTCTGAAATCTCACATCGCACCCAATTTGTCGAAGTCAGTTAAATATTCAGCAATGACTTTGAAACTCTTCTCTAAGCTACTGTTTCTGTACTGTGACAACATCGACTCTCTGCAACTCTCGCTCAGATTTCCACCTTCCAGCAACAAGTCAGGGATCAGAAAGAGACTTCCACTTTAGGGAAACTTGATTAGACACTTTCACAAACGAACCAGATCAAGCAGAATGTAAAGAAAAAATGTTGAATTTCTCTGAAGGGTCCTTTTCATAGTGTTGTCAGACACTTCTGATAACAATCTTCATCTTGTATATCTAAATCCTTAAATCCCACAGTGTGATGTGTTTATATCCTGGAAGCTTGTAGCACGGGTCAGTCATGTATCGGTTAAAATCCCTCATGTCCAAAAACATCTGATGTTCCATTTGCCATTAAAATAGCAACAACTTCTGTTAATGAAGTGACGGCACGTTGTAACGTTGCAGCTGGTCGTCGTTCCCCGGGATGCGTCTAATTGCTGGCTTGCCTTTGCTCTATCGGATGGTGATGCGTGTAGTTTGTGGTATTTCCTGTCTTAGTGAACAGTATACATCGCCTGTCTGCTTCTGTTTCATGTCGGCCTATTGCAGCTGATAGGAACTGTCTCGGAGTGTGCAAAACTGGCTTTTAAGTAGTCGCAGTATCGTCACACCACTTGTGTCTTCCTGTCTTCCACAGTTCTTTACACCGAGGAGCAGTTTGTGTCTGTGACTAGAAAGAGTTTCCTCAGAGGAAGCACTCATCTTGCCAACTTTCGAAACCGAAACAACATCATGCGGTGTGTTTAGCTGACTAAACCAACCGTTATTTAGGGAAGTGGTCTTTCAGTTCATTAAGAAAATGGCATGCAATTGGTTAGAAATAGCTTTGAATGATAGGATTTAAGTACACTGTTAACAATGTAACATTTCTTATTTTCTTATCAAGAAAACACTCTGTTTACATTACTCTGCCCTACTTCACCTCAATTCTCTTGTTCGAGTCTTTCAGCGTTCCCCAAACTATTGGAAACTGTGTCCTCTTATCGCCGTGCCGCTTCCACAAACTTTGGCACACTTCTGCGGTACAATTGGCAAGCTCTTCTCTGTTTCGTGACTCGTATGGTTCGGCCATCTGGCACCGCGTTACACCTTAACTTTGACCCCTAAACACGTTCACAAACATATAAAATGGAACCCACGCCTGTAAGGATCACATGGGTACGATTCCGAAGGAAATGAATAGCACAACAACAAGCTGTTTCCTCCAGCATTCCACACACTTGTGGATGTGTTGTCTAGTAACGGGGTGGGGGTCCAAGCGCAGTTCACTACAGTAGGCTCTTGAGCTGGCACCATCTGCTTCTCTCTCACACAAAGACAACAGGCAGAGACGGGTGGGCCTACTGTAGTTTAATGTGCGAGCCTGTAATAGGATTAAGCAGATCCTCGTCTTGTCAGCATGGATTAAAAATATTCTCTACGTTAAAGACCTGAGACGGGGGAAGACGGCAGCCCCGCACTCCCCCTCTCGCCATCCCGATAATGCCTCCGCACTGATTCCCATTTGATCACTCCAGAACAATTCAGACAAAAGGCCGAGCTGATTAACACTAAGCGCCGATTGACTCGCGTTGCCTCTGATGTGCGTAATGAGCGCAGTTTCTTTGCTCCTCGTTTTGCTATTTTTTTCTCCAATCAATCGCTCATTTAGCTTGCAAGGCTCTCGGTTCAAACACAAAGCTCGTGTAAGATTCTTTCTTTATGAATTCATTTTCCGTCTGTGTTCAGACTCGATTTAGTTTCCCCCACTTCAGTATTTGAAATAGATTATATTCTGACCTTTGGCAACAATTCAAACAATCCATGTTCTACTTGCTTGGCCATGCAATTCATCTATTATTGAAATATCAGTCGTGGGAGAAGAAAAAAGCAACAGAAACAAGTCGCTGAATGAGATTCGGAAGTGGGAGCGATATTAGATAATATGCTCGCCTAATTGAGATTTGTCTCGTTCTCTTGCTGCACTTCGGAAAGCGTGGCAGTTCAATTCTCCCAGCATTAATATTTCAGGGGTCTGTGGCTTTGGCGGGATGAGGGGACTGGAGGGTGGAGGGTTAGGGGAAAGCTCCCAGGTGTGGAGGAATGAGAACGATATCGAGCAGCTGCACTGATGAGCCGTGGGGTTCGTGACCCCCCGTGTTCTATATGAAATAATAAGAACGACCCGAGGTGAACTCTCCTCCGCAGGGGATACGCCACGTCTAACCTGCAGCGACCCCGCACAGCCTTGCGTTGCCGCATACAGTACCACAGCAGGATGATCATGAACAAGTGAACGTGTGATGCAGTTCACTTGAAATCAAGTGCACCGACGACTGAAGAGGTTTTCCAACCACTAGGGGTTTCCGTCTTGTCAGTAATGGGCAATTCTCTAAAAGCTTTTCCTTTTTTTTCATGAACAAAGAGCAATGAGTCTCTCCGGCGCCTAATTAGCTGCTCCTTTGTCTGTGTGAAAGCTGTGTTTGTCTGTGTAAACTATAAAGTTGTGCACAGAGTAATCAGGCCATACAGCAGTGAAAACTCCACTGAACGGTACAGTACGGTGATGTCTCTACATTACGGCCGGGCGTTAAAATGGGCTTGAAAAAGAATTCACGATACAATCTTCCATGATAAGGATGACGCATTCATGACATTTATTATCGCTTGTGTTATTTTTTAATCTGTTTTTCTCTACTTACATTAGCGTAACATGAACAGCCAATACGTTGTAGCCGCCGCCATCACTACTGTTGTGGCTGTAAATGATATAATGCGTCACAACCCCCGCGGAATGACTCGTTACAGCATCGGCATCTGATCAATTCGGTCCGATAACATTTGAAAAGTCTGGAAAAGCCTCACGATTGAATTATTTAATCACCATTTAAGGTAGCGCAGGGCTAACTGGAAGTTAGCCGGCTTGGCTAGCGGGCAGCAGCCTCGTTCTGCTCATAATAAATAATTGTAAATTATAAACCATAATTAACCTTCTTTCTTTAGTGTCCTCAGGGCTCGGTCCTGAAGAGAATACTCTTAAAACTGCAAACCACACCAAATATTTTTGTATTTCGTTTCATGTCAGTATGTCAATATAAATATAAATGTATGCACATCCATAATGAAGATGTGGTGGCCTTAGTTCATCGATGAAGAGGTGTTGTGCAATGTCAACACACACTTAATTCCCACATGTAATGTCTCCTTAATTAATGCAAAGGGAGGAAAAAGGTAAACCAATAAAAATTTGACGGTAAATTGAGCTTCATTATTATAATATGCCTTTTCAGTTCTAGTCTTATGTCTGCTGATTGAAAGCACTTAAACGAGTAACATGATAATAAATCATGCAGAATGTTTGAGCTGCTGTACTGTATGTAGAACAGCATACCAGGTGCTGTCAGAGTCCTCACTTTGAACCTGTTAATACATTTAAAGCAAAAAGAGAGTTTCCGAAAGTGCACTGCACCTGTGCGCATCACAGCTTACGGCTTTTTTCTCGTTTTCCCTCTGATCTGCTCTCTTTGAAGTCCCGCAGGAGTGGGCCTTCGCCCAGGACCGTAATCACATTAGTGTGTGATCCTCGCAGAGTAGCCGGCAGAGAGATGAATTCACAAGCCGGACTGCAGGGACTGCAATAATATTTTGTGAGAGCTAACACAGCGTGCTCCGCTCCGCATGCATCCACCTCGTCTGACTGACGCTGGCAATTTCCCCAGACGAAACTGTGCCACAGCAAGACATGATCGATGGCTCTTATATATATATATCCCAAATCCTCACCTCCATCAGGCCCTCGAAGGAATTTATTTCCCGCTAAACAACCAAGAAATCCTGATGTTCCCAGCGCGCACTGAGCAGCAGCAAAACCACATTTTTACAGAAATCCCATCATCCATTTAAAAAAAACAAATCCCTTCAGGTGTCTGATATACATGCAGTCAAAATCATAATTTCAGTTTGCGGGATTGGAGTTTCTCTGCTCACTGTAATTCCTGTTCCGTGCTGGAGCCGAGCATCTGGACAGCGTTACTCTGGGTAAGCTGTTTGACACAGCTGTCGGATGTGTGGCCCACTTCCTGTGCCTCTCCATCACTGCGTAGGGTCGGGCCAAGGTTGTGTTGAGACAAATCCAAGACAGACACTCGTGATTCACGACTTTAAAATCGGACAAGGCGGAGTCTCGCTATTCTCATTGGACGCCCTACAGAGACAACAATAGACCCATCACGCTACAGTCAAGGAATCCTAACGAGCTCGTTAGGTACGCCGGGCCAACGCTAATGCCATCTGAGCCAACAGTCCTGCAATAAAGCTGTTATTGATATATAATGTTCATTTTGGAGGCTGCAGTTTGTGCTGCTGTGGGATTGTACTGTGTTTATTATTCATGTCCAACACCTTTATACTAACAGTTCAACAGCAGCGCAAATTACATCCTCCACAATGACCACGCAGTTCAATCAACACGTCTACAAACAAAACGTAACAGTCCGACCTTCATTTTGCAGGATTTAGTTCGTAAACTACGGGTGTATGTCACTGACTGTTTGTTCATAATGCACACAATGTTTCCAAGCAACAGCGCGGACCAGACGGTAAGGGGCATCATTCTTCCAGCCAGCTGGCGTAATTATGTATTTATTTTCTATGTCTAATCTCACTTGTTTGTTTGTTGAGTCAATCTACAGAATAATGTGATTAGTCACCACAACTTAACTCAACTAAAGGAAGCATTATCTTAACGAGCTTTGCATACTTACAATAAACAGCACGATTCCAGATTCACGGCTGCAGATGGTACTCACGTGTCCCATGAAGCACTTGTGAATGTTCCACAATTCAAGTATCAGCCTCCTCGGATATTTGTCAGACGTCTTGGTAAATAAGACAAGAACGTCTCATGAAGTAAACATTTACATAAACTGTTGATTTTTTTTCCTGCGACAGTTATTTGGAGTTTTGAAGGCTTTGTTTAGTCATAGAGCTCATTTGGCTCTCAGGAGCGACCCGGGTGGGTGTGTGCTGATAGAAAAGAAAGAATTATTAACAAAAAAAAACTGAAATGGCAGGTTTATCTACAATATGCCACAAAGCTCATTCTTCACACTTAAGTATTTTGCATTCACAAAAAGCAAGAAAACAAGCAATGTGAATCAGCTTTTGTAGAAAATAAATAAAAGTATATCTCTACTGGCTGTCTCCCGGAGTGTCTCCTGCTGCACACAGAAAGACCAAAACAAGCTCAGCCCGATTCTGCTGCAGCAGCTTTTACAGACGTCCCTCGATACTACGAGATACTTACTCCACCTCATTCTCAGCTCCCCATGAGAGGAGCAACCGTTCTCTTCCAGGTAATACCATCCGCAAGAAAAAGGGGGGAAATAACCGTGAGCTGGGTCAAGATCAGATTTGCAGAAACGCGGAGAGTGCCGGGCCCGTTCTGCGTCGGGCCGTACCCGCTGGAACTGAGGCACTGTAGCTACATGTGTTGCCAAAGCTCCTAGCTTGGCTTAGAGGCTCATTAAGCTACTGACAATCATTCCCACAAAGCCCCATCCAAAGGCTATTCACAGTGGGCGTACAAAGGGGAGTGGAGGAATGCAAGTTCCATCTCGCTCCCCACAAAGACGTTTGCCGCACCTGAAAGTCGCGCTGAAAACTCTTTCATTTACAGTGATCCACTGTAGACTGAACATGGAGAGTATACAGTGTGTGGGGGGGGGGGGGGGGGGGGGGGTGGTCGCCTGCTGTGTGAAATTCTGTTTGCCTGCAATCTTCTTCTGTCAGCCGGTGACAATCTCCTTAATTGCTAATGCTGCTGAGAGATTGTCGCTCAGCGTTGGTCCGCTTTTGTTGCAGTGACGCTCCTCTCTTCCTACCCCGAAAAGGGGATTTTTGGATCGAAAAAAATCTATGATTTGTAGCATGCGAGCTGGATTGGAGGGGACTCTTGATTGTTCCACGCTGGTGAACAGAGACTGCCAGACTACACACAGGGAGTAGAGTGGAGGCTGGTTGACATGTCAGGGGAAAGCTCAGTGCACAGGGAGTGCTGAGACTGTCGATAAGAACCCAACAACACGCACACGCACGTATAAAAAAGAAAAACGCAGTCTCTCTCCCACGACACATGAGGGGGGGGGGGGGGGAAGCTCCCCCAGTCTGGATGATGTATGGGTGTGGACCCTCGTCTGAGACTTGGGGTTTTAACAGGGAGAAGGGCAGAAAATGAAAGGGGGGGGGGGGGTCATGCTTGAATTATGCTGATGCAGGTCGTAACCGCGGTAGGAACACCAGCAAGGCCGCTTCCACCAAACCTGCAGCCGCAAAGAACAAGGTTATTATCACTCACAAACGCTGACTGCTGGGGAACGGTGGAGGTGAGATTTGAGTACCTTTTTATAACACTGGACACATATGAAGTCGTTTAGCAGCTTGTTATGGGAAATTTCAATTTAAATGTATTTCAACCAGCTAATTACATTTAATAGTAGATTGCGTGCCTTTTCTGCTGGCTGAGATTCGGAGCTGTCGTGGTGGTGGTGGGGGGGGGAGAGACACTGGTCTTTTCATAATGAGAGCCAAAGTCAGTAACTGAGAACACTCACACGGCTCTGCCGCGCCAGCGCTAGGCCCTCGGAGCCCATAAGCACTCTTTGAGCTACAACAGGATGGAGCTGCCATTACGGCCACACAAACAAGAGGGAAGCCTTATGAACTTTGCACAAACGCTTAGTGCTCCGGGGCCGGACAGCTCTGGACGCCAGGGGAGATGGGTAGGTACCGGGGGCGGGCTGCCAGTTCCGAAAAGCTTAGTGTTCATGCACTCGGGCCAGACAGACCTGACATTGTCCTGGGCACTGCCCCGGGGGAAAGCCTCTTCCTCTTTCTCTGCGATTCCCTGGCTCATTCGCAACTTCAAGCCCAGTTGATTCACTCATTTTGCACGCATGAAGGCAAACATTTATTCACACTCTGAACCGATTGTTAAAATGCCATAAAAGGACGTCAGGGAGAAAGTTTAAGCAGGTCGCGTAACTCAATACACTCTCGTAAATACCGCTTCTTTTTCTGCCCGTCTGTCACCGGCACTTGATTTGTGGACAAATTCAATAAAAAAACGAGATAAGCCCACTCACTGCGCTCTCACAGACACATTTTCTTTCTTTTACAACACCTTTAATTCATGACACATCTATTATCTCCCTCAAGCAGCAATCACTGAAGGTTATCAGACCACGACAAGATGCAGCCGTATTCTGTCACTGGAATCAAAATAATGCTCTCTTGACCTGCTGCCCCCCCTCCCCACCCCCCACACCCACCCCCTCCTTGGGCGAGACCGGGCTGAATGAGAGGAAAGTGCCGAGCGTTCAAAAGCCATGTTGCTCCCCCCCCCCCCCCCCCCCCCCCACACACACACACACACACACACACACACACACACACACACACACACACACACACACACACACACACACACACACACACGTTCTGCTTTGAGAGCACAGAATGAAGCATGCAGGTGGTAACAGTTCATGGCCCTGCACAAACCTGAAAATGTAGCTCACGTGATGCTCACGAATCTCCTTCAACCCGTCCGGTGAAGACAAACGTTACAGTGTCAGAGGGGATTTGTTTAATTCAATGAGTTACTCTGAAGCCATCGACTTCCCTGAAGGACAACCAAATCGCTGAGGTAGCACGGAGACCGACTTACACGTTTCCCACCGTTTGGCGAATATGCTTACACACAGTGTGGCGCTTTTAATTGAACTTTGGGCACGCGGCCCGTTTTTCTGCTGCTCAGTCTGTCAAAAAACGGTCAATAAGCCTCGAGCCTGGCAGACAGAAGCAGGCCAGCCTGCCTTTGGCTGATACCATGTGCTTTATTCTCTGAGCTCCGAATCAATATGAGAAAACCCAATGCATGTCTGTGTATGGTTTTTATAAGTTGCCATGGTAACAGGTACCCCCTATCTTTCACACCGATCGCTGAGGCATCTGATGAAAAGTTGTCCTGGTGTTGATGCATCGTGGAGTCGAGCATGTTTGTTTCAGGTCGCGGGGGGGGGGGGGGAGTTCCGCCTCGAACAATTTGAACTCAGCGAGAACCAGATATGCGACCGGGTACCGTTTACGCCCTGTGACGTCAAAATGAAAAAGAGGCGGAATTCCGGGGACGAAATTGCCCACATGCGTGCACAGTTCTCCGTTGTCCGTGGCCGTTTAACAGCCTTCTCAATTATTTCCAGATCCGCGTTGACAGTTGATTTATTTAAGCGCGGCGCACTGAAGCTGATCAAACAACATGTGTCTTAACACAGATAAATCAAAAAAGAGAAGAAAAAAAAACATCCGCGAGGGGGCCGCATGCGTCATGTGGGTTAGCTGAAATGTTTACTGTTGTAATGGCGGCGTGGCTTAAGACGTGTCGGAGAGGCAAGTGTTGAGTGGTTCCAGGTTTTTATTTTCTGCAGCCCTGTGAAGATGGGGAGAGACTGCGGCAGACTGTTCTCCGGCTCTCTCAGCCAGACTGCCGGTCATCGGAGCACCACAGATGGTGCGCTCAGTGATCATGGCAGCGATCAGAGGATCCCGACTCCTGATTAGCACACCTACTGAACACAATGTGCACAACAACGTCTGTTCCGTCTCTGGCTGCACGGCACCTGTGCAGAAAGCCAAGCGAATGTCTCGAACATAATCCAACACACGATTCAAGTTCAAGATGTAAAGAGCAGGTGAGTGATTTTCATCTTCAGGACTAATAAACCAGTATTCTCCGTGACAGTAGTTTCAAGACTATATGGTTAACAAAACTTGTGAAGCCCCATTTTCTTTTTAATTAAAATTGGAAGTACAATGCGACAATCTATTTCTAACACAAAAAAAGAATAGAAGGCAATTAATTTATCCACATCAAAGAGGAAATAGAAGTGGACCAGAACCCGGACAAAAGCAGACCGGCTCCTCTACTTTCCTATTCTCTCAGATGAAGTGTCCACTTAGACCTCAATTTAATCATGCCCCCCCCCCACACACACACACAAGAATCAATAAGCTATTTCACCCAAGTGACTTTTAGCAATGGCGAAGGCCTCTGCTCCATGGCTGTTTAGAGTGTGTACACAGCTGACGGAGAGCACGGAGGCAAACATAAGCTTGAAAATGAACTCGTTAAGATAAACGCACTGTCTCTTGGCCCAAAAAAGAAAAAAAACTGTGTAGGCATGGTAACCGGGCTCCGCTCTGCTTCCAGACGTGCCCTGGACACGCAGGCCTTGTGCGCACACACACACTGCACAGACACACTGCACGCACACACTGCACGCACACACTGCACGCACTACAGTCTGAATCCAATCCCCTTCTCCAGAGAGGGTGACTCTGTTGTCATGCAATCGGAAGGTCCTGCAGGCAGGAAGCTAAACTAGAGGATGATCTCCATCACTGGCGGCCCACCTGTCAGAGACGACGGCTCGTGAGGACACACTCCAGGTGCCTAGCAACGTGTTCTCCTCAATATTATTATCATGCCAACAAGTAGGATTAATTATTCCCGGGAAACAAGCTTTTTTCCGCCTATAGTCCTGACAAGGGGAGATGATTTAGTTGCACGCCCACTCGTGATAAGCAGTAAGGATCTATTAGCCTTTTAAGGAGCGTCCTGCTGGCCACCTCTTTACGCACGCACACACACACAGACACACACACACGGAGACACCTCGGGGTCAGCCCCTTTAGGTGCACTGAGGCAGAGCAGCCCGGCGCGCTACACAGTTAATCCTGCGGTGGAAAATGTCGGTGGGATTGGTCACGCATGGACGCACAGCGAGAGATGAGGAGGCAGACCAATATTTGAGACGAATTAAAGAGTGTGTGTGTGTGTGTGATGGGGGTGTTGAGGGCGAGGCTTCCTCTGTGTGTGTGTGTGTGTGCGCTTTTGCACAGACATGCCCATCAATAGGCTGGCTGCACAACTTTTCATCCTCATGGCCATTCACTGAGCACATAAAGAACACTGGCAGGTCTACATCAGTGTGTGTGTGTGTGTGTGTGTGTGGGCTGGCAATATCGTCTAGATACTTTGCCTCAGCAACAATGGGGAATCCTTGATTCTCCAATATTTGCTTTAAAAGGTGTCCAGTTAGGAGAAACTGCCATGCAACAGTACCACACGCTCCTTAATTGTCTTTCATTTTGGGCGATGGGAAGCGTGAACGCAGTTGTGGGAAGCGTGAAGCTCTATTGTTCTCAGAGCCTCTCTTGATAGCCAATTAGCACACGTCAGGTGTGCTAGCCCACAGGCACAATTCTATAAAGTCCATCAGGAAGTGAGCTCCCATGCAAATATCCCTTCTGGCAACGCTTGATGGATTGTGCTTATCGGTGTCTAGTTATATTTTTATGCCGCATATGTTCCAGGAAAAAAAATCCAAGGCATAGCATGGGCTGCATGGGGCTCAGGGAAGTGGTGGCTGATATAAAAAAAACCTGAAGTCAATATAAATTATTCACTTCATCTTTATAAATTACAGAGTACCTGAGACATTTATGGATGAGCAAGAGGCAGCACCTGGTGACTTGGGGCAAAACAGACACAGTTCTCTCTGGGTGTACTATTGAATGGCCAGTCGTAAACACAATAAAGAGCTATGTTCCATCGTCATTTCACTGTTTCTGCGCTGAACTGTGGAACAAATGACAACGTAGGAAGTGTAACCACATGGATAATGTAGGTATTATGACGGATGTGAGGCCAGATCACGAGCTTAAAGCTCTCGATGTTTCGGAGAGCCGTCGCCACTTGAAAGGATGCTCGAACAAGTGAAACAAATGCCTGCTTCAGACTGAAACAAGGGGCACACCCACAAACGTATCTTTTCACCACTTGAAAGGACGCATGGGGGCATTTGGAAAAGCCAGTGAAAGGCTCTTTTGGAGTTGCTGCCTTTGTCGGGGCTAACATCAAACGCTCTGCCTGAAGACAGAATATAGCTTTGTGTTTCCTGTGTGGGTGGAGGTCTGCTGTTTGTTGTGCTAAAAGCCACATAGAGGAGAAGTAACCGCCCCTTTTATATTCAACACACATATACACTCCCAGATAGTTTTTTTAAATAAAACTGGATGAAGCCCAGAACATTTTAGAAAATGGTTTCCTCAATGTAAAAAAACAAAGACTTTAGCACACATACACATCTCAATAAGTAGCAGCACAGTGCGTTGAGCTCTGGAGGACATGATTACACCACCCATCTGTAGACCAATCAATGTGTCCGGATTATGAGTCACGAGCGACCTCGGCTGCAGTTCTCCCGTTTCCAGTTCTCATTATTTTACGTTAATTTTGTTCATGCCGGTTTTCAAACACCGAACGAGCTGCAGAGCTCTTCTGGAGCCGAGCAAAACACGCATTGACAACCTCCAATGTTGCGCGCTGCATACAGGGTTAAGCCGTGGGAGGTCGAGAGGTAACAACGCTCCACATTTCAAATGAGCAAAGAGCGAGTTCAGGTCTCAAGAGGTGTCGAGTGGTTGGGGCAAAAGGAGGCCGCCGTCCTCAGGTTCTGAGTATATATGTTCAAGTGCTGCGGCCGCCATGCTGCGGCTTGGCATCTGCGCTGAGTGGGATGAAATCTAATTTGCTTAACGGTAAAATCGAACCTTCAACAGGACAGGGTGAGGCGAGGAAATGGAGATGAAGATCATTAGTGTTGGCGTGCTATCTGATCTATAGCCTTGGAAAAGAAAGGTGTATTGCAGTCGTGCATGCTACTTCTATAAGTGGTGTGATATAGATTTGCTTTGTGGTCTGGACCGCATCCCAGGGAACAGGTTGACCGATTGACGAGCAGGGGGGGCCACCAGCTGACCTCCCGGTGGCTCCATGCGGTGGCTGAATAATCAGGTTAACTGACGATTGAACACACAGCATTGTGAGCTCCGCGACGGGCCATCCTAAGGCAAACTCAATCTAATTATGTCTTTTGATGCACATGTCAACCCATTAAAAGCAGTGTCAATGATGTCACGGTGAAGATGCAGTGTACTCTCTGTATTATATAAGAGAGGAGCTGTGGGACAATGACAACAAAGGTGGGTCATCAGAAAGCAAGCAGCAGTGAGGGATTTTTGTCACGGCACAATGAGAGACTATTTGTTTAATATTTGATCAAACTGTTGCACGGGATTGCTTTGAACAGGAAGCCTTTAGACATGGTGGGAAACATGCACTGATGACTCACAGTACTTATAACATTATTGTATAATACTGACTTTTGAATATTAAAAAACATGTTACAAATATTGAATACAATACTAGGGATTTTTCCCACTCCAGTATCTCAACTCATGGTAGATGCCGGCGCTGTTTTACGCACATTTTAATCTGTACACCAGTACGCTCTGCAAACAGATATCTGCATATGACTGCAGAATCTGTAGGCAACAAGATTTCGGTATCGGAAGCTTTCTGGTTTACATTTTTTGTAGTCCGTTTGTAATCCGAGTAGTATCGACCAATCATGTTTGAGCAGGCTTTGGTTGCATGCCAGTAAACAGTCCGTGTGTAGAGCAAAAGAGGTAGAACGTATTGGTTGAAATACAATCTCAGTGCCTATCGTCTGACAGCGATTTAGCTTTTTGTATTTGCTTTATTTTTTATTGATCTGCATTCATATATCTGTTTAATTCCATTCTCACATCTCAAGTTGCTAATCGGACTGTAAACAATGAGCGGCGCACTGAGGAGGAAGAAGCCTGGACCAGAACATCCGCCGACTACACCGGAACCCCCAAAATATGTTCCAACAGTCATAATGCTCAGTGTAAAGACATGGAAAAAGTCATTCACTCGTGTTAAAAAGTAGCATTGATGGCAGCTTGTCACTCTGTTGTCCAAGCATTTCCCAGTCCATTTACACGAATGTTTATAAAGTACTTTCCATCAATAGGACTGTTGAGAGTGTGGTCTTGAGAGATCCCATCTCACCCTCTGAATAGTTCAATAATGTCGATCCGACGTTTGTCCCGTCGACACTTGTCCGTTTGAAACAGCGGCATGCTGCGTATCATGAAGTGACCTATTGAAAACAGGAATTAAGAGTTGGGAGGAAAAGTTTGACGTACTCCGTTGTCCAATCACTCAAACTGGCCGATACAACCTCGAACCTGTTCCACAGGTTGACCAGAATTTCACTGAAGAAATATCCTTTGAGCAGCTGACACAATATCAATCCAAAGGGGCCCAGAGGCCGAAGCCCGGCCCTGCAGACCGCCTCCCTCCCAGCACCCATACAGATAAGGAGTAATTACTTTCCCAAGCAATCACTAAGCCCTGCCTGCCCTTCATCTATTTGCTTGCAGAAAGTTTCTCCAATACAGAGCCTTGGGTTGCCATCATTTACATATGGGAGCACATAGTTACTGGAATTCAATATTACCCACTGGAATGGCCCACCGTTCCAATGACGGGCCACTTTATTGCCTCTTTTTTACCCCCAAGTCCACACAATCTATGACAACACTGATGTGTGGGGCTGTTGCAGTAACAAAACCACACAATGTCTGATACTTCTGAAGATATTTGAAATGTCAGGGTCCATGTTCGGCTCCAAACAGAGGATGCAGTGACCATCGTGAAGAAAAGAAGAAATGTTCAGTGTGACATAACATGCTTTCGTGCATCTTCCAGAAGGAAAAAAGGGGATTCAGAAGCCCCGTTACCCAGGAAACCAAGGCAAGGCAAGTTTATTTGTATAGCACATTTCAACAACAAGGTAATTCAAAGTGCTTCACATAAAACCATTAAAAGCATCAAAACATAAGGCAAAACAAAAGGAGATTTAAAAACAATTAAAGAAACAGTGTAAGAAATAAAATTCAGTAGTAAAATGCAGAAATGCAGGAAATTGATTAATATATTAATTGAATGTGGTTCAATTAAAGGCAGCAGCAAACAGAAAGGTCTTCAATCTTGATTTAAATGAGCTGAGGGTCTCAGCAGACCTGCAGCTTTCTGGGACTTTGTTCCAGATATGTGGAGCAGAAAAACTGAACGCTGCTTCTCCATGTTTCGTTCCAGCAGTCTTGTTGTCATATTTGTCATGTTCTGTTATGTGTCTGGCTTTTTCATGCGGCCCCCCCCCCTCCAGCCACAGCCCCCATTAGGGTGGACCATGCCATGTCGTGACATGGGAACCCTTATAAACGTGTTAAGAGCCGAAGGCATTTGCATTTTGGACGCTACTGAATGGAGCCATTTGTTCCTCTTCCTGTGCCTCCCTGAAAGACTCTATTAAAAGGGAGGTTTAGGAATTGCTCTGTTTTGGACATATTGAAGTTGGGGCAGCGTGGAGGGAACATTCAACAGCAGATTTTCCGAGGAAACATTTTGAGTTTATTTGCCTGTCGACATGTGAATGAATAAAAATAATTGATCCCCAAAAAAGTCAACCTTTCTTTAAGTTTTAAACATCTTTGCATAGTTTCAAGAAACATTGATGCGTTTTTGCTGCCTGTCAAGGTTTAAAACATGGACTACAGATACAAATAGTCCGTGTTTAATATTGTTCATTTGTGACCTTTTCTAGTCGTGACAGAGGACAAAATCAACCACAGACCCAAATGAAATGTTTCCCGATACCGTCAGATGTAACGTGTCATGAAGACAGAAGTGCTTCGTGGATTACACCTTGTTGCTTTTCCCAGGGAGCTTGAAGCTAGCGGACTGTCGGCTTCATTAACGAAGGCTTCGATTGATCTCTGATTCGATCTCACGCTGCGGTCGCAGCGGGATCTGTGGTCAGTCCGAGGCCGGCTCTTCACCGTCTGGCATCCATTCTGGCTTTCATCTCGAACCCTCTAACAGTTTATGTGTTGCATCTAGAATGACCACATCATCCATCATGCATATTCCTCGGTCCTGCCTAATGATGAACAATGGTCGGTATACTGCATCTTAGCAACACGCGCACACAATAGGCGGCTTTGATTCTCTATCACCAGCATTCTGCTGCTCAGCTGCTGATCTAAAATGAGGTTATTAAAGAACACAATTGATCGAATGTTTTACAAAAAAATATAAAATTTACAAATTACTTCTTATCATCACTGATATTTAAGATAAAGTCTGGTTACTTGAAAGCAAGAGGGTGAGGAGGGTTTTAATCAAGTGTCAAAAAGGGATTAAAGACTGTGTTCTCTGTGGAACAACCTCCTATGTTTATTTCAATACCCTTATAAAAATTCAGAGCATGTCCAAAAAACACATCTAATCTGTATCTTGGCAACCGTTTTTGAGGCTGCATTCGTAAACAGCAGCACTATGAAAAGGACACGTTGGTCCGAGGACATTTAGAGAGATTAAACCACAATTTAACTACCTTTTGGAAAAAGTGACTGTAGCCGATGATGTGATTTTGTTTTTTTCCATTTCCATAAGACTAATGAGATTAGCCTTATTGGTCAGGAATGAAAGGTAATGAGATCAAAAACAAGAATTAGAGCCAGGCTGATATCATTGGCGGATATTGGCTTAACGAAGACAGATTGGTATCACGATACATGTGGGCAGCATATTACAGATGAGAACAAAAAGAGTGAGTTCATTCTTTAGCTTATCCCTCTTATCACCTCTCTTTGATAATTAAAAGTAAAGAAATATCAGCTGATTTAATGCCATTCGGGTATATTTTTCATCTGCACAAAGGCAGCACCGGGGATCCCAGCCTCGGCTCCTTATGGGGGATCGATCTCCTGCACTATGAGTATTGATCGCCATCAGGTAGGACAGAGCGCAGCCATTGGGCCAATCATCATCAATGATGATGACGCCCTATTTGCCAGAATCCCGTTGGATTCAGCAGTCAAATATACAGCAGGCACAGAAATCCTGATAGAGCCAGACAAACCACAAGTACTAAATGTCTCCATTTCCTATTTGGTAACCATTGCAAAGGATAATAAAGATGAGGGCCATTATGAAACATAAAGATTCTGCCATGACATCAACTAACCGGCCTGTTCAGTGGTAAGGACGACACGGAAACCACACTGATCTAATTCTACCCTCGGTATGATACACAGTGAATTCACAGCCAGCTCTCAGGGGCATGCAGAGTTAAATTACTGTGAAAGGCTATTGATTTATAAAGTGTACATTTGGAGGAGGTAATGATTGTGACCAAAACCAGAGGAGAGGCTACCCACAATGACTGTAGGCCCTTCAGGAAAGAGTTAATTTGGGTGGCTGAAAAGCTATACTGCACACTACAGTCCCAACAGAAAGGGGGTCGGACTATGTCCGCCTTTGCATGTAATTGGAAAAAGATGGCCATGTAAAGCTCTTCAGCGTGACAGAAGAAATAAACAAACTTGATGAATGTGCCTTGTCGTGACCCTGTATTGTTACATTTAACACTTTCTTGAGAAATGGAGGCGATAAATCTTCATTCTTCTGAAATTACGCATGCAGATATTTACCGCCCCCGTCTTTAATGCCGGGATATTTCCCCGTTTTAAAAGGTGCTCATATGGCTGTTTGATATAACTTCAAACGCAATTAGGAGACCAGGGATAGCACATCTACAGCACATCGATTTTACCAGTCCCATCCCCCAGTTTAACACTGCCGCCACTGTTTGCCCCCCCCCCCCACACTCCTCAATATTGAAACGAGTAAACAAACGCCATCTTTTCCAGGCCTTTAAATGAAGATAAATGAGGACAAACTCCCCAATTAGCCTCCTTTCATCATTCGAGGGCGGTTGAAAAAGGGAACGTCACCGCGAAAGGCACTCGCGGTGGTTCTTCTCGACAAAAGCTTCTCCACGTCCGGCATCCTGCTATAAAGCGGGAACAGGAAACCGTGAAAATTCCTCTCTGTCGAATTAATTCATGTGTTCACACACCACCACCCACCCGAGTCTCAGATGAGCCTTCTGAATGTGCCGAGGCAGCAGGAACTGGGACAGCCATTAGTGTCCACAGCAGCACAGCTCTAATGATGATGGCTGTGGACTTGCTGCGCTCTGCATTCTGGAGCACCGGAGCGCCTCGGCTCTGGTCAGACGGGGAAGGATTCTCCAACGCGCTCTACTGAAGATAGCCGCCTCGCTTACTGGGTCGAGAAAGGAACCGAAATGGCGCCGAACAATATTCCTTTGATGCAATGAAGCACATACAGCTTTGGTCAAACCTGTCTTTTCTCTCTTTCCTGTGAATGTTTTACACCGTTTACATCCTCACCTCATATCCCTTGTACTACAAATAGGCAGTGCGAAGGAAAAGCACTTCTGACAGTAAAAGAATCAAAGCAGCAGACTGCAGTGGCCGACCCCGGGCTTCTAACTGTACCTGTACCTTCTAACCGTACTGTTTACTGACAGTGACAGAGAAGCAAATCTATGCCATCAGTCTAATGGCCCCATCTCCTGCAGCAGGAAACTGGAGACATGCAGACTTATAAATCAGCCACTGTGTGGGGGGAAAGAAAAGCCATTTTGATACCATTTTCACCGCTTATTGAGCAAAACAAATCCCCCTCTGGTTCCTATTGGAGCCGGCGTGGGGTCTTTATCGTGGCCTCCCCCACCTGGAGCTATGCTTATGGTCGGCTTCGCCCAGTATTGGCGCCCATTTCACAGTTTACAGAAAAGGAGACAGACGGACGTGACTGCACTGGCAATACGCACACGCCCAGCAACGGTATGCTCCTCCAGACGCATACAATGTGAATGACGGTCTCTATACAGTAGATGACTATCCATCACTCTATAGCAACACATATGCAGTGTTTTCCCCCCCGTCTCTAAGTAAGCATGCACGTGATGTAGAGCGATCCAGACCTAGTCGATTATTCTGTCATTTTGTCACTAATTCTTTCAATCACAGCTGTTCTGCCATCTGCATTTGAAAACCATGAAGATAATTTCGATCACAGCTCAACACCAGACAGTGCAGGTTGCACTGGGGCCCGTGGGTTGGGTGGACCTCAGAGCGAGCTATTCTCAATAGCGTAGCCTAAGTATATGTATCTGTGTTTCATAACATCCGTACGGATCGCTGAACGGTTCGGCACGCATGGGAACCGTGGATTAATTACACAGTTTAACGTTAACCATCACAGTGTGAAATAAAGTTTTTGGTCGGTTCCGTCACGGCAGCTTGAGCTGTGCATGCAGAGAGGAGGACCCCGGTCTTCTGCAGAGCTTAGAGCGGGTCCGAGGATCGGCAGAGTTTTAATTTGGCATTAGATGACCGGGCATCATCAGTCCACTCGATGGGGGCGTATTCCTCAGGCTCTTCCCTCTGGGCATTCCGTTTTTCTAAACTTCTAAACACACAGGTAAAGTTTAACCTCTGCAGTTAACCCATCCTAAGCATTTAGGCTGCTGTGACGCGCCCGGCTTCGATGTCTCGCTCAACAACACGATGGCAGGAGGGGGGAATCCAACTGCCAACCTTGTGGTTGAAGGACAACCCCCTCTACCACCTGAGCAACAGCGTTATTGATGAAGCTTTACTGGGAGACATGACTTCAATGTGCACCCATCACCAGCCTCAGGTAGCCAGCCAGAAAAGTATAAAACGAAACAAAACATGTAATTAACTTTAGCTGAAAGGACTACGAACTATTCAAAGCCTTTTGATCCATATAAGCGGTCCATTGCTGTAACCGAGATTAATATAAGCTGTTTCCTTACACCACTGGCCAGTATCAGTGTGTACCAATGACAGATTAATATAGCGTTACATTTTCAAGCAACATCTTTGAATAATATCTGATTTGTACAGATGTTTGTTATCTCTATCGCGGTGTGTAAAAAACCAAGGACTACAAACAGCGTCCCTGAATTCCTTTGCAACTCCCCGAAGCAGCAGATCAGAACTCCACCGCTGTGATTGCTGTAAAAACACTCCTCTCTTCACTGTGATGCTAACATGCCTCTGTGAACTTCCAAACGGAGCATCAGTCTCTCTTTGTGAAGTAAAGACACACCCACACACACACACAGGAGAACACGCCATGTTTTTCTGAATAGTTCTTTACACTCTGGTTGTGTAGCGAATGAGAGGGAAGGCTGTCGCTTACTTCACGACTGAGGCGGCTGAAACCAACACAAAAGAGGAGCGGCTTTGGTGTAAACAGGGTTGAGAAATGAGGGTTGCGTAAATGGGAAGAAAAGAGCGTCCCACCGTTGCCAAAATAAATGTGCATGAAGCTTCTTTGAGAGCCAGCAAAGTATGTCCGTGCTCACTGGAAGGAATGCGGTCTGTTCTTTTATGAAGAGGGGAAGTGTCTGCCAGAGGACCGGCCTTCAGAGAAAGGCACAATGCACAGGGTTAATAGCAGTGCTTCTGGCACACTTTCTACCCCGGCTACAACCCATCGCACTGCAGGTGGTGGATCAAATAAAATAAAAGGGAGTCTCAAGTATTAACCGGACCTCTGTGTGTTAGTAAAGACGATTCGACGCGGAACAACGGAGGAAGACCTGCCCGTAACCTTCAAACTCTCCTCACCTCTTCTGCTGAGCCACAGGAGGAAGCGAAGCCATCTGTAGCTTTTGGTTTCGGTTTGCGAATGGGGAACCGGGGACTGCTCTCGCCGCTCGGGGACATGATCCAAATGTTTCGACAGCTGGTGAGTTAAACCACACAGCAGAGCCGAGGGGCCTATGCAGCACCAGTTCGACAAGAACACAAGAACACGCACCCTGGGGGGGGGGGAATCGCTCTCGTGGACAGACCTCCGCGACGTTGGCCGGTGCTTCACCCCACTTCACACTCTGAAAAAGGATAATCACAAATCCACGACACAGGGCGCAAACTGTGCCTCAGCTGGGGCAAGTGGTTGTTAGAAAAGGGGATTACTGAGGTGTAAAACGGTTTAAAAAGCAGGGGGTATGAATTTATTATCGGCGGCGGAGGGGTAGGCACGCGTGAATTCATCAGCTGTCAGGTAACTGACAGACCTCAAGGCTAATGGTGTCAATTATACGGGCTTTCTGGTGTGATCTCTGCAAACATCCTGCGTCAAACTGTCATCCCATAAGCCCCCCCCCCTCCCCGGTATTATCATGACCCTTGCGGAGCTGGCAGTCTCTTGTTTGACTACTCTGTGCGAGGTGGATAAATCACAGGACTGACATCAACATGACTTGAAAGTTCGAGATTAATATGTGTATTTCTCAAGTGGAAACATATGGAAAACAGGTGCTATTCCTTTTTTAGTGACACCGGAGCCACGGGGGATATTGAGCCCCATTTTAGGACTGCACATAAAAATCAGTTTGCATTACAATTCAATCTGTAGCATAGAGTCAAAAGAGGCCCATGCTGTACAGTGGCAGAGCTCTGATGTAGTGTGAACTCTCCCTTGGTCTTTCATTGTTTGTGTTAAAAGTTCAGAGGAACACCACTCTGCACTTTCTCTCCAATGTGAAGAAACACTTTTTTTTCTTTAACTCTATTTAATTAATTCACGAGAAAAGCCACCACACATGAATGACTACAATTTAATCCTCAGTTTTTGAGGGCCGGTGTGCGGCTGCGGCGCACTCCGAAACAAAGTTAGACGACAATTTCGCCGAGTAATAAACCCCCCGCTCCTGTTATCATACGTTTGGCAGATGCAAGAGAATTAGAGGCAAAGCCTCCGACAGAGCTCTCTCTCGCTCTCTCGAGGAAATAAATCACGGCGGCCTGAAGTCAATTTAAATGCAAATGTCAACGTTTAAGACAAGGCGCCGCCTACAGAGTTACAGAGTTCAAGGAGTTGCGGCGATGAAGTTGAATCATACGGCAGAACACTTCCCTTGCCCGGGAAGATGACACACGAGGCCTCCGGACATCGTGACACACCGGCGGAAACCGGAAGGGTCAGCAGAAAGCCCCGGAGCAGTGAGAATCCATCCAAAAAGCCTGTGTTGCATGTCACAGGAAGACTGATGGGGGCATTTCCAGGCTGAAGCCCGGGATATCAAAGCAGGATTTCTCTTGGAACACCTCTATTGATCTGTTTTTGTTTCTCAAAGCCGTCGCTTCAAGCCTCTAAGCCATTTCAAATTGGCAAAGCTCTCACACTGAAGTGGTGTAGGGTTTGTTCATGCACACACTTGAAGACAAAAATTCTGGCTCGGACCGATGTGGATTCTTGCCAGGTGCTGAACTACTGGAGAATGTAGTGAACCCAAAGCAGATTTAAAACAGATTCTAACACATGTCAGCTGTTGATCAAGAACCGGAGGACTGTTTTATCATCTCTGCTGTGGAAAAATCTGTCAAACTATTTGTAAGGAAGAGTAACACAACCCCAGATGAAGGGATTCTACATTGATGAATGTATTACTGAGCTGCTATGAAGTGCTTGCTCCTCTTAATATCAACAGGTTTAATCTGAAACAAACATGTGTTTCTTTCCCGAAACACATCTGTAATTCTCCAACATTGGGCAGTTAATCACATGTTGTCTCTGCCATGGAACAATGTCATCATCATTTTTCCTGCACCCCTCCCGTTATGAGATTTTCTCCTTACGTCGTGCATTTTGTTAAGTTTACTGTACTAGTTTATTTACAGACATTCTTTATTTGTCTTGCCAGCTCTGGATAAATAGTTCTTACAACGCACACAAATATACAAAGTTTTCTCCCTCTCTGGATCACGGCGGATAGAAAAGACCCTGCAGCTGTTTCTCTTTAAGGAACAAGGCATGGATGCTATTTCAAGAAGAACCTGAAAAGGCTCTGGGTCAGTGAACCAATTTCACTATTGCTATCTATTTTCTACTACACTACAAAAGAGAAGTGAGGTTTAAACAAACAAAGCCATGTAAGTAATCTACCAGTGCACTATCCCAGCGTTGAAAGAGGAGTTCAACGCTGCTACGTTAGTGTTTGCTTGCTATTTACTAAAAGGAAAATAATTCCAATTATAGCGGGTGGCATTTCATAATGAGCACTAGACTCCGAATTAGCCTTACTCTAGTAGTTGTGTTCAGGAACGCCTGCATTACACTGATTAGCTAATGCAATTACAGCAGTATTTACCCCTTCCACTTCCATCTTGAGCGTTCCAATGACCAAATTTGTGACTAAAATGCTCAATAATTCAGTACCCAGCTATTTTCTGTAAGCCTCGACATCATAACATCTCTACCCAACCAGCATGAGAGCCCGTGACTGGTCTCATTTTGCCGGCAAAACCATCCCCCGACGTTCATTAGAAGTCCACTAACCGCGGAACAGTGTTACAAGGTGATCGTTTGCGAACCGATACGAGGCCATAAAAACGTGCTCTGCAAGAAGTCTTGGTTTCTACCCCCCCCCAAAAAAAATCTGGAGCTGTAAAAATAATGAGGTCAAGGAGGTCTGTGGTTGATAGCTGGTGGTCTTCGGGTCACACTTGTAAAAAGAAAAAAAGAAATGCAGAGTGGGGCTCCCCCCAAGCTGATGAATTAATTTGGATTCATACCAGCTTGGCAAGATTCTTTCACTCAACATTTGCTGGATCTGGAGGGGAGTGAATCTAAGAAATAGACATGCTGAGTTCTGGCTCTTTGTAGAGGGCCCTAAAGGACCACTGAACAGACTTTCACAACATTACAAATTGCTGAAAATTGTCGTTATGAGGGAAATGAATCAAGTTCGGAGACATGAAAGGGCCGCTATGTCCTTGTAGCAAAATACTACAATGGTGTACCGAATGGCCAAAACCAGAACACTGCTTGAGGACCACTCTATCTCTTATCAGGGTTTTTATATCGTGAATAAAGATCTATAAAATCTTGTATCCCCATAAGGATTAGGAGAATTTGTTTGTCTGCACCAGCTACGATCAAACCTAAATGACAATTTGGCGTAAGTGAATCTGCGACGGAAAACCAAAACAGCATTATAGTCCTTGCTCGTGAGTTAGCCCACTTAGCAAATTGACCACTCAGCAGCGCGTCCTCTTTGTGTCAGGATTCTAATCAAGCTTGATCTGCTCCCTAATCTTCCATTTGGAGGACAGTGTTGTGCTTGACTCCCGGGCCTCGCTGGGCCAGTAAACGGGCTCTCACCATGCACAGCAGACACCCGGGCTCGCATGTTCGCACCAAATCAACGCCGGTGGAGCTGCACCGGCTCGGGGCCCCCAGCGGTCCACTTACAGCACCCACCGGAGCCCGGCGCGGTGTAATGAGGTCCCCCGGGGAAGCCTCTGGACATAGAGCACTGCAGACCCCGTCACACTGACACATAGCGCTCGCCTACTTCCAGACAGATTGCCACATTATCCCGTAAAAATGATCAAGTACACATTTGCGAGGCACCATATCACATTCTTGACATTTTTTGGGGGGGATATATGCAAAGCTAATTTATGGTGTCGTGCGAATAGCGGCGGGAGCTTCCTGACTTGTATGGACCAGCAGACATTTTGGCATGTCATAGCAGGGAAATAATTAGTCAAATTCATTGTCCCCAGATGACGAATTTTCCTCCAACAGCACTTTGAGGTCGATATTTGTGGGATGAAAAGTCTCCACGACTGTTGGATGGATTGCCCGGAAATCTGATGCAGGCGTTGATGCCTCCCCTTAGGATGCCTTGTATTAACTTTGAGGATCCTCTTTCATCAAGTGGCACCATCAGGAGAACAGTTCCACTTGTCCAATACTTTGGTTTATGACCAGACACATGCATAACTTATGGCACTCCCTTCAGTCTCAGCTGTACTCTGTGTTCAGTATGTGTTCAGTAGAAATGAGCAAGTACACCATTATCTGTTCAACCAACTGAACTATCCATGTCTGTATCCTATTCGCAATGGGCGGAGTTTAAACGGGAAGCGGGGTGTGGCTTGACCAGGAGTCGATATTTAAAGCATGAAACTGATACGGGCTGATCAGAAGTTGCTATTGTCATAAATTATTACAGAACTATTTACAGAATGGCTCCCATATTGAGTTACAGAGCAATGGTTTGGATCGCAAGTGTTTAGAGCTGGCGTTGAACATGGTAAGCATCATACCTGCATCAGCATATTAGCACCGTCATACTTGGCTGTAGCTTGTTTCCTACAGAATCCTTTTTTTATTTTATTTTTTATTTCTCAAATACATACAGAAGACAAATCAGCGATAAAACACAGTGTAAAAAAACAGCAAAAATAAGTAAAGTAAATATCTTACTGAATATGTCAGAGTTTTTGCGCGGAAGTCAATTAAATGATTTTGAGAATCAGTTGCTGCTCTGTTTTATACGATTCATTTTGGTTTCGTACTGCTTTTTGGACAGAACAGGCAATTTGTGGCAAACCGTGATGGACAATTCCATCAAACGAGCTGCCGAACAGCACAGCATCGTAGTACGAAGCGTGTTTGACTTTCCGTCCCGGTACGTCCTCGGTGTCCCCTGCCTGTCACATGTGTCCCCCCTTCGTCCTCGGTGCCCTTCACTTCCATGTCCCAGGGGTCCCCTTGCAACCTTATCCGAGTGGCCACGCACAATACCCTTCATGGGACACAAAGCCAATGATACCGCGCTCCTCTGTTCCATTCTCTACATTTGTCACTTTTATTCCAGCGGCCTTTGTTCGCCTTACCTCCGTATGCATGACTTATCCCAAATTGAGCCCCGCAATTGAAATGGAAATCATCCCTGTTTCCCAGTGACTTAAGGGCAATAACATCTTACTCTTTGAGGCATAGATGTCATGTTTGTTGTTCCTTGGAGAATCTTATGATTGTGTTGCCCTTTTCACCAAGGTATTTTTATTTATTTTTATATTTCTAGACGACGTGTACGCTGTGATTCAACAGCAGCTTTATAAATCTGAGCGGGCATGCAAGAATGGGGACAACACGATTGTAAAATGGGTTTTGAAGCTGACAGCAATGCACAGCGGGATTAGAATTCTCCTCGTAAAACACCGTCGTGTTGGTTCTCTTTAATGGTTATGGTTGTCATGTGAGCATAATCTGAGTTGATTAATTAAACATGAAAAAAATTACAATACTAGCGCCATGTGAGGCAGAAGAACAGCACTGGCTTTGCACTAAATCCAGTAGAGGAAGGAATACTCTCGTAAAAAAAAAGAAGCACATTCACAAACAGGATAATAACAAGTGGAGAACGTGTATCACTTGGGCACAACTATAACGCAACATTCTTATTTATTTCCTTTTCTGAATGAAGACATTACGAAGGACATGAAAAGCCTGAAGCTGGAGGCAAACACCAATAAATCAGGGTTTAAAAATGCCTCGGCGCCACGGAGAGGCCGAGCTATACCTTCAGTGCGTAACACGTCGGCGGTGTGGGCCGCTGACCTCTCACCCCCTGCTGCTCGGAAAAAAAGAAGCGCTGACCATATGAGATAACGGTGACCTCACTGCAGGTTTGTCCTTCAGTGTTAACTGCACCGATTAATAGTCTGTGCAGCGCGAGAAGCCATTGATCACGTTAACCCAGTGGCCCCAATGATGCAGTGGGCTGTTAAAAAAGAAATAAACCGTGATTCCGATGATAAGCGCCTCTTGTCTTTGCATCTCCTCCCCCATCAGAGGCTCCGCGTGCAGGGAATCATCTCCAACACTCCCCTATCTCTCCTCTGAACCGGTCGCATGTATCATAAAAATAAATACAGAAATCTGGCAGATAAATATGCACGCTGCCGGAGAGCATGCGAAGGATATGAATATTTCATGGAGCCAAACGCATTTCCAGAACACACTGGCTCGAGTGTGCCTTCCCTGGCTGTCACCGGTGACAAACATGAAAGAGGAGGGCTCAGGTACGGCACTCTCAACTCACAGTTGGCGACCCCCCCCCCGGGTACTTGCTAGGCTCCGCAACTTCCAGCCAACACGCTTCTCGACATCTCAACACAGCCTTGTATCAGGGCAATGGTTGTCATAATCACAGTTTAGGGTTGAGACTTTATAGCCACTGATCGGCGTACCTCACGCAGCTGCGAGGAGAAATCTTCCCCAAATTTTTCCCCAAACACCTTTCAGACGCTGAAATGGACGATCAGCCTGACGCAGCGATTGGCTCCCGCTCGCTGTCGTTCAGACTGCTCTTTTCTAATCTCGAACAGCCATCTGATGCTGCAGATTCCATCTGACAGACTCAATCACGGTCTGAAATTGCATTGCCGACGCTCATGAAGAGATGCATTTACAGTCGGTGCACAGATAAGACACAGTCGAACATTTGGGAGTGGTTTGAATGCACACATTCACAGACGGGATCTATCAGAAACCCTCTACATCAAACGCTGAAAGATTTCGGTTTCAGCCTCCACCTGGCTTCACTTGCACCTGTATCGTATCACCAGGGTTGGGGGCGGGGGGGCCTCAGCCACGGTGAATCTCGATACAGTCTGCACTGTTAAAGCCCAGGTGTACACAGTTGCAGCACAATGAAAGGCCTCTCTGTGTCGCTCCCTTTTCTCCGTTTCACTCTCGACCCCGAACATAGCGAGCGTGCAAACATTGTCGTTGCGAGACAAACACAGAACAGGTGAGGAAAGATCTTTCACATCTTCAATACGCTTCACTCTGAACATATGGCCAGTTGGAGAAGCTTGTGTCGAGGGTGGAAAAACAACACAGCAAGTTGTGAGGTGTTTTCATCACTCGACTTTTAGGCAAACTAACTGAAAACACACTGTGAACGGGTTAACAGGTCACAAGGTAGCCCCGCCCTAAAGCATCCCCTGCTTTATGGTCTCTTTGACTCTAAATGGACCATAATCTACTAAATGAACATCATGCTGTGTTGAAGAAGACTTGGAACTAGAGATTGAGACCATAAACTGCTGTTTACAATGTTTACTGAGGTAATAAATCAAGTGAGAAGTAGAGTCATTTTCTCATAGACTTCCATACAATCTGACCGGAGGAGTCGCCCCCTGCTGACCACAAAGAAGAAATGCAGCTTTAATGCACTTCCACATTGGCTTCGTTTTCAGAGACGGAGGTTGCCGCCTGATCAGGAAGTTCATTTTGATCTCAACTACACACCTGTAGAGACTGACAGCTTCTTACACGGTGGCGACGCCATCATGAAGACAAAACCTGTCCCACGGACAGACATGTAAACACAGACTCACAACGTGACACGACAACACCAGCCACACACAGCCGCATGGCATTTCCTATCGCGCCCACTTCCTCTGGAATAATCTCTGATATTAGACAATGTGACTGCATCAACATTTTTTTTCGCCCTAACTCTCTGTTAGTTGCTTATTCTTTTGATTGCGTCCGTCCTGTTGCCATTAACTGTCTGGCGAGCCGGTCAGAAAGCCTTAACAATGATTATCAAGCCGAGTGCCTCATGTTTGTCCTGCCGATGAGAATACTGCAAACTGCCTCTCTCTAACCCTCTGTTTGTTTGTGTCCCACAAGAGCATGACTCTCCCTCTTCCTCCCCCTAGTATCTTCTCTTCCTTGCTTTCTCTTTTCACTCAGGCTTCTCCATGCCTCTCTCTCTCTCTCTCTCTCTCTCTCTCTCTCTCTCTCTCTCTCTCTCTCTCTCTCTCTCTCTCTCTCTCTCTCTCTCTCGATCTGGCACTGGTTTTCTTTCTCCTACCTGTGTGAATGCTGTGCTTGAGCTTTGCCTCTTGTGTGGATTGTTTGATATCCACAGTTGCTGTCATCGGGTGTGTCTCCACATATGAGCCGACATTTGTTGGCGACGGAGTATATGGCACAGAACGAGTCGGGCTGCAGCTACAAAGGATGTTCTGTTTCCCGTATTTTGTAATCTAAATGATTTAAAAAGGCTGAAAACGGTCCATGAAATGCGTCGGGTCGGAGCTGCATATTAAGTGGTCGAGAGGGGGCCGGCTGACACCGACTGGCTGGGAGATGGTCGACACTTTGCTTGTCCAATTACTGGCTCTCGCTCAAATTGTTTGGTAAGAAGCATTCGACCTACTTCTGGACAGAGAGGCCGGCCACCACGCGTGATGACAAGTGCCATTAGAGGCTCTTGTCTTTGGCCTAGAAATGGAATCCGGCCAACTCGCCTGATGTGGGGATAATTTCGGCTGGGAACACAGGACAAGGTGTCGGCCTGACGGGATGACCGCGACACGACTCAAACACTACTTAAGAGCATGCTTGAGATGATTGCATTCACCAATGGCATTCTGACCTTCAGAAGGTGTTTGTGTTTAACAAGCACTGCTGGTTCTACTAGGTGTTTGTTTTTTTGTTGTTGAAAATGTACCACAAACTGTGCTACACACAATATAGGCCAAGCTGATTTTGTTGTGAGCAATAACAGAAAAAGCATCAAAAGGAAGGCAACTATTAGAATATGGGTAAACTATGAAACACGTCTCTGTTTCCTGGGATTTCCTCAAAGGCATAATCTATAATGAGACACTAGACAACAGCGCTGAGGAAACATTTGAGTTTGCGGCACAAATTTGCATACATTGCAAATATTCATACTGAGGGAAATCACTGTGTTACCCACGCGAGAAACGCCTGGTGTAATGCAACACGCCAGGCACAGGAGCCCGATGCACAACGGTTCCACCCGCATCCCCGTCGATTACCAAAGCTCTGTAGGAAGCCAAGCCTTCTGATTTGAATATCACTATAATGCGATTTTAATCGCACACTCATCTGCGCCTCATCACTCATTCTAATCACGAGTCCGGCATGCTTTTACACTTGTGCAACAGTGTAGTGAAGCGCATTGTGATGTTGGTGTGGAGAAGGGTTGTAGTCTGCGTTTTCTTTTTTCTCAAATATGCATTGTTGGCGCTTTGTCGAATGAGATGGAAAAACAAAATTATTTTTTATTCTCCAGAGTAAAAAGAAACAAACTTTCACAGGCTTTCAGTGCTGTTTCGAGTGCCACACGACACCACTTACCTGTTCACGGTAAAAAAAAATGAATCTGCTGAAGTGGCACATGCAGTTTTTACATTAAAAAGCTGCACACCAAATATCCCTGAAGCTCAGCCATCAGCAGGGCTCCTAGATGCATTTTCCCTACTGAACAGAACTACCTGCCACATGCAGGATGACATGTATGCATTTAGATAATGCAATTCACCACACTGGATGACAAGGTTATGATTCAGTTCTTCGGCTCAGCGTTCAGCACCAGAGCCGGTGATAAGCAGGCTGAGCTCACTACTGTGTAATGTAATGGGCAGTGTGCTGGTAAATAAGAGGGATGGCAGAGGCTGATCTCCAGACAGTGATTATTATCATCAGGCATCACAGGCAGTCACAATGAATAAGGGAGAGAGAACAAAATGTCAGAGTGACATTAATTCACGCTTATCATCTCAAGTACAGCATCAAGTAGTTTGAATTTTTATTTAAAATGGTCTGAAAGCTCCATGATATTTTTTTTTCCTTGTGGAGAAAGAGGGATAATTCTGCACCTGCAAGGTGTGTGAACCTGGTTAAGGATAGCCCTCCACCGGCTCATCTCCCACACTGCGAGTCCAGTTATTTATTCCACTCGTGAAGCTATTACAACAGCAGTCGTGACTACATCCCCCCCCCCCCCCCCCCACACACACTTTACATGCATTATTTTATTCCAGTTTTCAACCCCCCACCATGAAGAGTAACACCGACACGGTCCGCACAGGTGCACGCTCTAATCCCGGCACCCGCTCACGAGCTCAGCGCTCAAAAGCTGGAACAATTTGTAACAAGTGCCACAAACTAACAACACTCAAGGGGGAGATACAAATGTCAAAATACACTGCTTTTTTTTTTCTCCGGTGATGTAAAAAGCAAACACAGAAATGGCATAAAACTCACCTTTAGGTGCAACTCATGTCGTGGCACAGCCGTTGAGAAAGTTGAATTTCCTCCTCCACCGCTGGAAGAGAGGAGCAGAGAGGGAGGATTTCACCGTGCGCGTATCGCCGCTTTGCCTCGCAGTTGGTCTGAACCGGAGTACCTCCCTCCTCCCTTGGATGCTACTATCGCTTCACCACCACCAGCACCCTCCACCCCCCTCGCCTCTGTAAGAAAAAAAAAAGTAATAGCGGTTTCTTCCTCCTCCTCCTCCTCCTCCACCACAATGACAGACCCAAAGAAAAGAAGGGACCCTATCGCAGTCAATAGGTTTTACAAAACCCCATGGCAACGCTGAAAACCCGCGAGCAACTTCCCCACGTTGTGACCGGGTTAAAGTGCCCCCCCCCCCACCCCCCAAAACACAGTGACAGCGACGTTATTCCCACCGAGAAGCAGGTCTTGTTTTATAGCGCGAGGAGGCGAGAGAATTGAGCACTAAAGCTGCTCACATATGGAGGGGACGAAATAACACTTAAAGTCCGTGTAGCGCCGGTGGGTGAAAGGCGCGACAGACGCCAAGTGGTTTACATCTCAGTAGTGAATTTGTGTTACCTGCTCATGGTCATATATATAAATATATTACATTTCTAATAGTTCTATTACATATCTAGATTTTTATTAAAATGTGTGTGTTTATTTTACCAGTAAAAGTTTACCAAAGCATGTCCTGTCCATGGCGTGCATACTATATTCTGCCATTGGCCCAAGATGAGAGGGTTGCTATACCTTGTTGCATAACTCCATCTGACACATTTTTCAAATAAAAAGAAGGAAAAAAATGGTGTGTTTTCCATTTGTGTTTGAAGTCCAGTTTTTGCTCGAGATTTTCATCAGGGTCAGATCAGGGTCGCCAAGTAAATTGGGAGAATTTCTTCCATTGTCTTTCATTCAACATCCATATCTGCAGTACACCGCTGAGCCACACGAGGAAGCCTGCATCTTCGTATCGTTCTGATAATTGTAGCCATACTTTTACCACTGAATATAATATGACAGGCTTGCATAGATTCTGTCTAAGTTATGAGAGGAAAGAGCGAGAGCCTGTTAACGCTTAAACGCATTTATTTGCTATCAATTATTAAGTATTTAAACACGGCTGTTTCAGCTAGCTGTTCAAGGTAATAGAAAGTGATGGCTGTAATTCACTCTTCTCATGATTTACTCATGAGGCCTATTGTGAATCGGGTCACGGCGGTTTCTCATTTTTAAAAAGTGGAAACAAGTTTGAGAAACACTGCTGTAGCCTCCCAGCCTCCGACTGTAATGCAAAATCATGTTGTTCACACCTCTGTCTTCAGGACAAACTGGGCTGTCCGATTATTTATGCTGCAGTGATATCACCATGAATACTAAAGAAAAACAAATCTCAGATATTTATTCAAATCACACATAATACAATGGTGAACGAGGCTTTTGGCTTTTAAAATGTGTTCTTCTGCTTTGATCCGAGGGGAAAAACAAACAAACATTGTAGCCGACACAGAACTAGAAATATGTACATTACTGGAGCCCAATAACGTGTATAAAAATCAAAGATATAAAGTTAATTTCTCGAGGGTCAATGTGCTCACAAAACCACCTGTTGGCGAGTGTAAAACAGGCAGAACTATTGCAGATGATCTCAACCATGTAGTATGTGACATGGGCTGCTGTAGTTTGTGATTGTGTTGTGAGTCAATTTATGAAAAGTGTGCAAATGAATCCTTTGCTCAATAATTGTATCATCATATAATAATGTCAGGAGAGGCAATATTAGTGTTCTACAGCTACCGACGTTGTGTTCTACAGCTACCAAAGCTGAGAGCAGCACTGTGTTGCTCTGTGTTTGATATTCCCACCTGTTATTTATTGGGATGTTTCATTTCGTTCTCGCTACATGCCTTTTGCTGTTAACATGTTGTTTTATCTGATTTAATTGTACAGTACTTTGGTCAATCTGGTTGTTGGGTCTGAGGAGTCTCAAAGCGAGCATTTCAAGCGTGGCAAATTGTGTTCACTGCGTGGCCGTTGGATCGGATTGCATCGCGTTAACAGGCGTTCGCGGCTGCATATCAGCACTGTTCACTCCTTCCATCATAATGCCAGCCCGTGCGTTGTGGACTAATAGTGTCTGTGGGGATGTGTGATTTTGACACCTCTTGACACCGCAGGATCATTAACAGCTCTTTGCGTCAGGGAGAGGGCAGCAAAGGTCGGCTACAAATCAATTTATCCAATGACCTCAGACCCACGGACAGGAATGCAGAGGATTTCCAACCTGGAAATGGCAAAGGTGGGATCTTAGGGCCCGTTCACCGTTGGCAGTCGTGCTTGTCGAAGAAAAATGAATTCGGTGAATTTGTAAACTATCTTCAGCGTGAATCTCTCTCTCTGTGCCAGCTGTGTTTTCATTCCCGAAAAGCATGGTCTTTCTTATCTTAGGTAAACTAAACATTGACAACACGCTGTCTCCTTCTTTGACGGGGCGAAGTATACGTGTCAGGATCGCTGTCTGACCCGTTGTGTGTTACCTCTGTTTCCTCTGATCTCCTCATGTGTTCTGTCATTCCCCTGTTTGTTAATGTGTGCCACGTGCTCTGTGTTTCTCCTCTGCCTCCCGCAGGCTGACACACCAGACTCCCACTCATCATTCCCCTGACACGATATCAACCCTGGTCCTGCAGTCTGGGGTTGTCAGTTCTTACAGTCTTTCACCTGCTTCAACCCTGTACCGTCTACGGTCATTCCTTCCTGTCATTCTGTGTCGGACCAAGGGATCCACACGGGTGATCCTGCCTGCACTCCGGTGTCGGTCCACGGGTAACCACACCATCGACCCTGCCTTCTGTACGGTGTAAAATAAAGTCTGTTCTGTACCTGAATCCGGTCTTGTGGTCTGCTATTGGGTCCTGTCCTGAACTCCCTTGACAGTACTCTGAGGTGTATTTATGCTCCTGTTCAAGACTGAGAGAGTCGTCAGACTTCCTGAATCCTATGTGGATGAAGGAACGCTGTCCCTCTTCAGCTGAAAAGAATCCTGTGAGTCTGTTAGTGCTCATGTTTGAAGACTTGTACACCCTTAATTTTTCTATATCTTATTCTGTAATAAATTCTTAAAGACGGAGAGCTTCAGATACTTTTGATTTCCACCACAGTGCTCAGAGGCTCGCTCACTGTCATTTCTGGCTCTGTGGGTCCTTTTGAATATCTCTCTTATCAGACAACTGCGCTACCTAGTGACTGGTTACAGGGTCAACAACTAAAATATTTTGTATTTAATAAAATAACCAATTGTAGACATGGCGTCTTGTCTTGATATAATGTCAAAGTCAGGAGATAGCTGTCACCTGTGCCGAGGTCTGGGTTCAGGTTCAGTGTGGACCTGACACCTGTCTAATTTTAGCTACACTACTACTACTTGTTATAATCTTCCTTCCCAACATGCTGTAAACACCTCTGGATTTTATTTTACTCCAAATATTATTTGTTCAGTTAACCGTTCCCAGGATGAGATGTACTGTAAATGCTGTTTCACAGCGATCGCTGGTCCTGAATATGTGCTTTAACATTGCTTCATTCGAAACATTGAACCTTTTTTTTTTTCCCCCTCGCAAATATCTCCAAAAACAAGAACGAGGACTTTCCCACTGCATACTGGTTCACACTGGGAGGACACCTGAACAGGGAGGGGTCAAAACAGGGCTCAAAGGGAACCAAGTCACAAACAGAGTTCTGAGCCGGGTCGTCTTCCCGTTCTGTCCACAGCGGATTTGTCTTCGCCCGACTGGCACCACAAAGGGAAGACTCCGCCCCTCTCTGTTACACAAAGAGGGGAAATGAACAGATTGACTTGAATCCAAATAACCTGATTTGGGGTATCACAATCACACTGAATGGATTACACAATGGGTTTGACTGAGCAATAAATGTAACACGATACCTTTTGTGAGGTGCTCCGTGTTTCGGTGAGTGCTCTTAACAAATCAAATTGGATTTGGTGGAACATCTGCTTCCTTTTTCTTTTTTCTTCTTCTGTAAGCGGTAAATGCGATACAGTAGCTCAAGGCCCAGTCCTCGGCTGACCCGGCAGAGGCCCAGGTTAAAAAGTGGAATTCTATGAAAGTTGATTCAATATGTTCTTATTTTACAGATGGTGCCAGAAATAGGTTACAAGCGCTGAAAACCCATTTTGGGACGTTTATCATACAAAAACACGTAATTTGGGGAATTTCACATGAAATATTTCTGGTTTTTCATCGCAGTCTGCGCTCACATGGCTTTGTTGGTAAAAGGTGATGTCACGGCCCGGCCCCTGTCAACCAAATCACAAACACCCACACAATGTTGGTTGAGCGAGTGCACTGAGTGCTTGGAGTGTTGACATCTAAATAAATTAAACCTCATTAAAACACATTTCTGATTTCAGTAAGCATATGTCAATACGGCTAGAACCGGACAAAATGAAAGATTTCACAGTTCTTCTCTAAGCTTTTCACCAATTTATTAAATTGCTGGTTTTACACAATATGGTTGGTTGTAACGCTTGTTATAAAATATCCTGTCATACATTTTTTTCTCTCCAACATTTTCCTCCCTTTCGTGGTGACATGTTGCTGGCCATATAGACCACAATTACTGGAGGGAAGCACACCCAAGACATGAAACCGTGGCACCTCCCCAGCTCGACGGGGCCGGGCCTCATTACGTGACAGAGAGATGTGAACTTTCCAACGGAGGCCGAGCGAGGGGGGGAAAGCATGAGCTGGTGCCGTCGACGTAACGGCTCTGAAAACAGTCCCTACGTTGTCAAAGGTGTCAAAGTTCACGGGCAGTGCATGAATGAATGCAGCCCCTCCCCCCCCCCATCGCCCCGCTTCCGTCTTGTTTTTCCTGATGTGCCCCCCCCCCCCACATCTCCCTTCTGTATCATGGAACATCACTGTGGGGCAGAAATCCCCCTCATTGACGTCTGCGGTGCTGCATAATGAGAATAAATGAGCTGGAAGTAAATATGCAGGCTGTGTGCTGTTTGCCGCTCTATACCAGTCAGCCCATAGGCTTTCACCAAAAATGAAGATGGATTGTGTTGCCAAAAGCCCGTAACAATGCCGCACGGTGTTTTATTTATCTAAAGTGGAATTCAAAGGCCTTTTTTTCAAAGGATTTAACATATATACATGTATTCCCATTTGGACAATTCTGTTTGTACACTTTCATCCTTGTCGCTGCTTTTTATTTTCGAGTGAGTAAGATGGTGATGATCCAATGTGTTGAACTGCATTTGCAGCGTCATTTCACACTTAACACGTTTCAAATGTTTTTTTCATCGCAATGGAGGGAGTGGTGTTGAACCATGTGTAGCTGTGGTGCTCTACTGATGAATCCCCCCCCCCCCCCCCCCCCAGCCTCTTGGAGCACAGTTGGTGGCTTCATTATTATGATATGGGATACAGGCAGCCGCAAATGCACTTTTTCTTTATTAATCAGTTCAAGCAGTTTCTCCGAAGGATTGGTTTGTTCATACCAAATTTAATGGCGATACTGAAGAACTATTCAACTTTATTTCCTCTAATTGAATTGATTCCCACATCGCTGTTCTGTCGACCAAATAGAGGTCTTCCAGACGAGCACTTATGAAGAACATCCTTTTGTTAATATTAATAGAATAAGGGGGTGCCTGCCCCTTAAATGAGTGGCCTCTGGTAGCTGCTGCCCTCAGGTATTCACGGGCCAAATTCCTCATAAAACGTAACTTTTGAAACTGCGGCAAATCGAATCTTTTTTTGCCGTCGCTATTGCCGATGTCCCAGGACGCAGGTGTACATCATCAAATTTATGATGGCTGAATTCCATTTAGATGCTTCAGTTTGTGAATGGTCTCTAAAGCGCAAAGTCTCCCTAATTATAATAAAAAAACATAGAAATACATGAATCACCTTTAGAGGTTTCTTGTGGGCGTATCCTCTTAGATTTGGGGAGCTAGCTGTTTTTACCTGCTTCCATAGTTCATGCTAATGCAGGAATTGATAATGGGAGTCGACACAGAAGAGTCTTTGGCGGAGCACGTGCTGCACGGCGGTCGAGGGGCAGCTGTGATTTATTGCTTGGAGGCTTTCTGCTCGGGCTTCCAGCGGCTCGGCTCTTACCAATCCACCTGCAGCAAAAGGGATCCCAATAAAGCCAGAGGCCTCTCTCGCTCTCCACTATAAGAATGTGTGAGCAACATCTGCAGCGACCCCGTGCCCCCCCGAGCATCACACAGGAAGCGCTGGAGGCACAGCAGTGGCTTTCGATTCGTAATTAATATCAGCAGCGGGTAGGGCGAGGGCGTTTTTTCTTTCCTTTCTGTGGCAGATTGCTCTGTGCGTAGGCGCTCCACCCCTCCCCGGGGACAACGCATCGCTCTGCTCGGAGAGCTCCATCACATGCCTTCGTGGAATCATTTAGTCTTTATGAGAGCGACAAGGAGCATCTTCTCACCCAATAAAGGCTGGGAGATACCGTGGCGTCTGGATAAAGGCAGGAGGGGCGGGGGAGGGGGGTAGTTTCACAGTACGAAAGCTGTTTCCATAGCAATCCAAATATTGCAGCTGTGAAATTTGAGCTGAGACGGGAGACCGGTGCCAAGCGGCCGTCAATCATTTAACAAAGGAGGAAATGGGGAATAAGCGTCCCCTCTCTTCCTACTGTAATATAACTGCTGGACCACTTGATACAGATGGAGCGCGCTCAGTAGATGCGAGCATGTGTAGCAGTTGCGTACTCTCCGTTGCGTCGTGTTTAATTCAGGACACGATATCTTTTGATGGCTCCAACCAGACGTTTATTCATCGGACAGAATACAGCTGGTAAAAGACAGAACAGCTTCAGTGACTCTCAGCGACAACGTTGTGGTCACAAGCTCCGGAACACTGTTAAATCAAAAGGGACAAATACTTAAGCTAACTGTTGTTAGCATGTTACTCATGCTAAATGCTAAATCAGTTAAAACCATTTGCTCTAGAAATGATAAATTAAAACAATTATACGAACAAAAAGGGACTTCTAGATATCTCTCTATATATATATATATATATATATATATATATATATATATATATATGTACATCAGACATCGAATGAGATGTTTCACAACGGAGCTTGTCACAGGTCAATCTACCATGAAAACAGCTTGCTTCAGACTCGTTCATGAAAGCTGGGCGCACCACTAGAGTCTGCCAGCAGAGGGCGCTGTTACACACAACCCACTTGTCTCCATGGGGAACTAATGATACGTTGTAAATGATATTTAAACAAGGAAATAACGTGAAAATGATAAGGATTAGCAATAACTTAGATAACATAGTAATACGAGCAACCAATGGCCAGGATGGCAAGTGGAATCATTAACTCTGTTACACGTGCACGAGCTTAGGTTGTCTGTCGCAGCTTCGCGTTTCGTGAACCACTGAGGGGAGAAAATTGATTTGACTGTAGCGCTGGATCCAGATCTATTGTAAGACTTAGTCTTAAATTGTTGAGCGGCAAATCAGCACATGAAGCTGTGCACCTAACAACTGCGCAAAACGTTGAAGGCGGAGTCAGCGATCCTGGAGAAAGATTGTTGATATTTGAACTCCCCCCCCAGCCCCTTCAGATTTACCTGCCTTCCTCTTCATACTCCATGGCCTTTCCCCCGTCTTGACCCCGAGCACTGATTGGCTGAAATAGTGTGTTGCGTGGCCCGTCCCGAGCCTCTTTGTTCGTTTCCCACTCACAGAGCCTGAGTGGCTGTGAATACTTTTTCTGCTGTTGTTTTCAGCGCACACACAGAACGGACAGCTGGGAAATATCCCGCTGTATTTGACGGAAAAGTGTGTTGGATTAGAATCGCTGACTGCACCTTTAAGCACAATTCAACCACCAAGCCGAGAGCTGCGTTTCCAGCCTGAATTTTCACATGTGGAGCAGTTTATCTTCATGCACTGTGTGGCAAAATAAATGAAGCACTAAGAGGGGCCAGAGTTACCGCGCTTCTCTTGTGAAAGAATTCCCCATTAGATCATGAAATTTCTCTGTGGTTGGATGCAACACAATGACTGTGTGATCATGCAAATAATTGCCTTTCCGCTTGTACTCGAGCAGATAGGCCGAGGCGGCGTGGTTGTATCGGATGTACGGGAAACGCAGGCTCAAGTACACACACGGCCTTGTTTGTATATTAATTCATTGTTGTTTACACGGAGGCTGAGGACAAACGACATCATCGGGGTTGATGATGAGGAAGATGTCACACGGCAGCTGTGTTACATCGGGGAACGTGTCTCCCGCTCCGACCGGCCCTGCAGGCCGTATGAGCGTCCTGAGATGAGATTTGAAGGTGCGAGCGATGCACCGGTGGTACATTTGGTTTGCGGCTCTCAGGGGGGAGGTGCATAAGGAGGTAATAGAATTGGGCCCACGGGATAACAGGGGTGTTATTTTGTCTGTTTCAATTAAATGTCTTGGGGAACCCTCTGAGGGGACGATTACATGTTTGGAAAGAGGACAAACGCTGCCCACAGGGGGGGGACTGGTAACCAGCAAAGTGGCTGCAAAGGAGTCTCCCAATAGATCAATAACTTCAGATCCAGAACCCCATCAAATCAACCCCTGAGGCTAATTAAAAAGAAACAATTGAAATCAAAAGAGAATAATCCTTCACACCTTTCCTTTCATATCAGGAGTCAGAGTGAGAAGTCACACCCCTCTCCTATAATCTGCTCAGATAATGAAAAAGGAAAGAAAAGCTGCCTTTGCGGTACATGTGCATACATCTGCATAAGATATTGCATATTATGATGGAGTGACATTTCCAGGAAGTGGCTGACAAATATAATTTAGGCAATTAGAAGATATTGCATCAGGGTTTCTTTGCCTTTTCTTGACCTCGACCCCGTCTTTAGGTCACAGAGTTCCCCAAAACCCCATCAGTGAGAGGAGATGTATGAATTTAGGATTGACCTTTTTCGTATGCCATTTAAATAAGCATGGAGGGAGCTGCATATTTATTGACTGTATATATTAATGTGGTGTTGTGTGATACACCTTTAAGAGTCAGTTAACTAGACATGGGGAGCACGAGGCTTTCTCAGCTGGTAAAAAAACTAAAAAACTTCCATTTGGATTTCGTTTTGGTCTCTTATTAGTTTTATACACATTTTCCTCAATTGATTTCTGTTAGTTTTAGTCACCAAAAACTAAAAACATGTTAGCTTGGCTTTTATCAGCAAACTATTGCGTTGCATTTTCATTTGAGTGGGTTCAACTTCAGCTGTCACCATTGTTTATGTAAGGAAATCAGACAACACAAAATGAAAGTTCCTCCTCGTAGCTTTAATGCAGCGATGCACCTCGAACCAACATCAAGGAGAATATCTATGTCGAATAACAAGATGCTATCATTCTGAATCCATCATTTTGGGAGTTTGACTCATACAAAGCAACTAAAAGTCAAGATATCTTGAACTTTCCTGCTTGAATTCAGATGATTATTCTTTTATCTTTTTCAGCTTGCCAGTCAGCTTGCCTCCAACCACATGGAAGTGCAATGTCAGGTTGTTGGAGTACCCCTTTGAAATGAAAACAAATTGAAAAGAATGTACAAAGCCGGCTGTATCTTTTGACCCTACGCGAGGTCCGGACCCCAGGGTTGAATAACTCTGCATGAAATGCGAGATCTATTTTTATTTTTTTAAACGCAGGATCACGCTGATGTAAACGCGGCAGCCATGTGTAACAAACTCAAAACAAATCAAGAGTTTGTTTAGAGGACCCAAAAGAAAGATGTTCCAGCGAAGCCCGCTTCCTGTGCAGCACGAGACATCCTGGATCTTGTTACCCGTCTGATGTGGACACATGATCTGATCTATGGGGGGGGGGGGGGGGGGGGGTCAGTGGGATTCACAGAGGCCCGGCAGCAGTGATTCAGGACTGGTTGATGTCACTTTGACGGAGAACAGAGAGGGCCATGTTGGTGTCAGTGGGGAGCCAGACACGACAGAACCCCCGCTCCTCCTCCTCCTCTCCCACTCCCTCCTCCACTGCACTCTCTCTCTCGCTCTTAATGGCCTCACCTCGCAGTCTCTTGCTCTCACAATCCTGCCCCGTCCATCCGAGTCATTGATAACCATGCTCCTAACAGATAGAATCTCCGTAACCATGTGTTGCATTGATGAAAGCCCTCATTATTCCTCTCATAACATTAGCAGCTAATAGGTTGAAGTGAGCGCAGAGTTGAAATGTAATCATCGATGTGTTATTCGGAGAAGGAAAGAGAACACAGTGAATGGAGGTTTTAAAAAAAAACCTAAAAACTTTTCCCTCCCTGTCCTGCAGCGTATAGGCTTTGAAAAGAGATGGCTGGTTTAGTTGCCATGGAGATAGAGGCTACGTGGAATTTAGTAAAGTCAATTAGCAATCTGCCTGCATCTCCTTAAATGTTATCTGGCAGCGGTCAGTGGTTGCGTTTGGGATTTGTTTATTTGTTATCACGGAGAAGGGCCCTCATAAGCATTCGCCGATGTCTCAGCCTGCGGTTTGCTTGGGCGAGCAGCGGCAGTTGACCTTTGGTGCATCTGTGGCCTGTCATCTGTGGCGAGGGTTGGCGACCCCGGGGCTCCATTTAGATGCTCTAACGTGGCTATTGTGGATCCCAAATGAGGTATAATCTGGACGGGCCGCATGTTTGTCTCCGCTCGCTTTGCTGGGGACGGTCACAAAAGGGCCCGCTGATAAATCTGTCTGTGCAACAAAGTCCTCAAAAGACACACACACACACACACGATTAGCCTGCCGAGATTTGCATGAACCTCCAAAAACACTCCCAAGAAGTTGCTTGCAGCTCCATTGTGCCTCTGGAGGATCAAGGGTGGAGCATGAGCCCCCCCCCCCCCCCCCCCTCAGACACACCAACAAGCGGCTTCTTATATTGCAATGTGAATTCTGAACAGCACCCCACCAGCGCTGATGAAAAGCAATATGGAGTCACCAAAGGCGGTGCGCAGAGCTTATTGTCACCAGCACAGGATGTATCACGGCACATAGCGGGTCACGAGTGTGCGGGGTAAAAATGCTAATGCCGTCTCCGTCCGTTATCAGCGCCTTGGCCGCTTTTCATCGCAGGACCTGATGAATCCACCGGCGGAGGCCGTTGATTGGCTTACGCGCGGCTTCCTGCCATCGTCTCTGACAGGCAGATGACATCAGCGTGGCCTCGGGCAGCACTGGGGATGACGCATCTCGTCCTCCTCAAGCAAATATAAAGGAGGGCTTTGATGGTATCATCTCCGAGTCGTAGCCCCCCCCCCCCCCACACACACACACACTGTCGCTGTCAGGAGACTTCCATTTCCCAGTAATTGAGTTTCTGTCTCGCCTCTTTGTGTTCAGATGAAGATCTGATGAAGTCCCCCCCCCCCCAACCACCACCACCAAACCTCTTTCCCCCTACTCCGTATAGAAGAGCCTCGCCTCCCGACGTGTTTGTGTCTACTTATTTCCCCCTTCAACACACAGCATGAATATTTATTATGAAACTTAGCAATGAGAACGTATTGGGTTGGAGTTGTTTATTTCAATAAAAGCATGCCAATTTTGCACAATTAAAGGAGCTTATCTATCCCTCAGAGTAAGCACACCCCAACAGAATGGAATTGACAGAGACCACACGTGGTTAGAGATGAACTTAAGGTTGGACGGTACATTTGACTACATATACCCATGAAAAAAAGCTCTCTCTTTCACTCTCTCCGTCACGTCGCAATCTAGAACAAAAGTGTATGCTAATTCTTGTTAAACCTAAGGAGGCGTTGTTGTTCTACATCAGAGGAGGAAGCGGGCTACATCTGACAGGTGACAACAATCAGTGTCATGAAAAATGCCATGAAATAAAAAAACAAGTGACATGAATTAAAAGTGTCACTGGGAGAGGTACCATTAAACACCAATACAACTCAACGCCAATGAACCAGTTCATAAAAATGAGGAAAGTTATTCAATCATTTATAGAAATGTAGAGAATTTATTTCTGTCATCGAGACTTTGGGACTTCGCAGGTGTGGGCTTCAAGTCATTTTCAAAACAGGAAAAAGAAAAAAGCATCCTTTCCCTTCCTCTTGCTAAATCTTCGTGGCGCTTTCTCACTTTGACATGTGCTCCGGCGTGTTGAATAGCTGATTGGCTGCCCTTACAAGTGACAGGCTTTGATAAGTAGATTTGCATTCGCCCCGCGCTGATAATTTGTGTCACAGTGTGACCTCGCGTCAGTGGCAAGATCAGGGATTAATGTTCGGCAGTCTGCTTTGTCGAACATCGTCTGAATCCTTGGGAGGCAATGGGGATTTAAGGGTGACGTGTTGAGGAAAGATAACCTCAGATGTCTCCTCTGTGGGCAGTGACTGACACAAATTGATTCACGGACTAAGAGCCACTGAAACAATCTAAATATTTCAACATGCAGGCCCTTCTTTCAAACGCAGGAGCCTGCTGGTTTAAAAAGCTGTGCTCTGCTTCTCTCTGTTGGTACAATCAAGAATTACATCTGTCAAGCGAGACCTATTCCCCTTTTGTCACTCAGCGCCCTCCTCCGGTTGTATTTGTTCCCGCACAGTTGAAACCAGTCCTCAAACGCCCCATGGGATTCAATTTCACATTACTTAGTGTTGAAATGGCAGTTATTTTTCACATTCAGACATCACGTTGCACAATTTTGTGCAACGTGTGTCAATCTGGTGAAATTTCAGAAAATGATCAAGCATCATAATTTATTAACACTTGTTAATATTAACACTTTTATTAACACTTGACTTTGAGCTTGCCTTGCCACTAGGGTATCCCGTGATTTAACACCGGGGAGATGAATCCAAAGAGCCAATCCTATTCATGCCCTTGAGCAAGGTTCCTCGTCCTTAATTGCCCCAGTGAAAAAGATACAGTTGTTCCAATGTACTGTATGTATAAAACATATCGTATTTCTTAAAGAGTTATGAGCCGGGCTTGTTATTAATGGACTCCAGCAGCAGTATCATTCTGCTTTATGGTAGCAATAACATAAAGCAGTCTATTTTTCCCGGCGCTGCCGTATGCAAAATAGGGCCGGTCAGTGATTACTTAGTAATTCATCCTGTTATATATAAACTTCTGGCGCACAGTTCAGTCTAGGGGGAGAAGTGGAGCATAGAAAAAGCATACAGTGCTCTGTGCTGACTGTTTGGATTCTCCTTAAAAGAGAAAAAGAGACAGAGATGAAAAAAAATGTTGCACTTAACGTTGTTCCCCCGAGGTGCCGGAGAAACACTGACTGAAGCCGAGCCGGCGATGCAGACACGTATATAAATCGACTCCTCCTCAACGCTCTGCTGCTACTTCCCATGGAGAAGATCTCTTTAACTCCCCTCTCACCCACAGCAACTTCACACCAGCGCAGCCCCCTGCCATGTGGCCATGCCAGTCTAATCTCGCACCCCGCGCCATCTGCCGTCGCCGTGCAGCCCCACCGCGTGGCACCCGTCGCTCTGCAGAGAGAGAACCAACCGGTTCAGGCCTCTGCACAATATCGACCGATATCACCGACGCCGACTGGAGCACGCAGGTTAGCCGACCAAGACACCAGGGGACTACAATAAAACCAAACTATACAGCAGTTAAAGCTCTGACGGCTGCTGAATGAATGAGTTAAGCGGTCCTAACATAAACCACAGCAATATCACGCTTTTTTGGTGCGCCCCGATTCTGTGCCCATTCGGACTGCATATGATAGGAACTCTTTTGTTTGTAACGGGTGCCTTATGTTCAGCAGCTGATCCGTTGCTCTTTTTTCTCTGTTTGTAGTCGCGTCTCATTAAGAAACACACACGGGCCCCACGATCAGCCCTAGAGACTGTGATGCTCTTTACACCCCGTGTTGCCAAAGTGCTTTTCGAACAGGCCGTCAGTGGCGTCCTCACCCTCACACTGTGTTTGCGAGCCATCAACCGCACGTTTGACAAGTGCTCATTTAATTATCACAGTTATTATTGTGTTATTGTGTTATTAACCAATATGCGAAATTAATGAAATATGGTTGGAGTCAAAGGTTTTGTAAAAGCTTGAGAAAAAAAGGAAAAAATAATTCGTTTTTCTCATATGTGGCATAAAACGAACATACTCATTAATATCTACTTCAATTCATTCGGAAGATTTAAAATGGCAACATGAAGCCTTGAGTTCAGCATTTTGGTCGTCGCCATTTTGGATTACGGCCATCGGCATCTTGCTTTTTGCAACCAGTGAATGGAAGTTACCATATTTGGACTGAGGAGGGACAGAGAGACGGCGTATGTAGCGGTAGCGACCTGTCAATCACAAGGTAGCCCTGCGTTTCAAAAACCGGTCCGTTTCGTGTCACTGCGTCTGAACGTGAACGTTCGCTAGCTAGCACTGGCAAAACACGTTTGAAAAGGTTGAAAAAAAGAGGTTGAGAATGTCGAAGATGATGTGTCTTTCAAAAAAAGGTTAAAAAAATGTGCTACCTTGCCCCTCATGAAAACTTAATGCGTTGTATTCCGTGTAGAAATGTCTATGCTGCTCTCTGCTGCTCAACACTGAGATGCAATACAGCTCTCCACTTGGCTTTCTGTATTGTGATTTCATTTTCATGTGGCATGGATAAATGATGTCACAATGGAAAACAATACATGACTTAAAGCTAAACAATTGTCCTTTTTAACATATGTTTTTGTTTTCAACTTTTCATTGAGGCATTTTAAATCTTCCATATGGACCTCTGACCAATAAGTAATAAGTTAAATGTCTCCACTCAAAGGGGGACACTATAAGACCCCCCCACCTATTGTGTAGCTTCCTGTTTTATTATTATACAGTGAGCTGCTGTATTTTGCATTGCACAGACCTATTGTCGGCCCGGTCATGTCTTTCTCCTCGGATATTCTGTTGGTGCAGCGTTGGATGGTGCTTATTGCAAATAGACCACTGTTTCTGCTGCAGGAAACATGAAACAAAGATCATGTTCAGGTCCCTGGAACGACACCAGGTGAAAAAAAAATTAAGCAAATATAAAACTTTTCTTGAACAGGGTGGAATCCTGCTTGAGGTAAATCTGTTACACAATTGTGAACGCAGAGCCATGTAGTGACTGTACTCTGGCTTGGTGAAAATGAGAGCATCTGTTCATTTGGACTCATTGAAAACAGCTTGTTTGGCTGGAAGGTACTTTTGTAAAATCTGTACAGTCAGTAATGACTGACAGCTAAAATAATTGTACTGTAACCTCATACTTCAAATTATTTCCAAAATTGAACTAGTTGTAACTCAATTAGGGCTATAAGGCTGAGACATTGTGCTTTTACATGGTGGATATCCTTACATAACAGTACTTATCCATACATTTAGCATCCAGTAAGAACTAGTTGATCCTCTCGTCATCCTGAAACCTGATTGGAATTAAATAAAAATGCTCACACAGCAGTCTGGCTCTGAGTGTTACGCATACTGGAAGGTTGGAGGATGTGGTCTGTAATGAAGACGCTCCAGTTGGCCTTGTAAAAATCAAAAAAATGGGACTTGAGTCAACATATGTCCATAATCTGCACATGCACAAACACTGCTGCTGCAAATAATCAATTACGGCATCGGAGCAGATTCACCACCCTCCTCTAGCCTTGCTAACAAGGCCTGCAGAGTTCCCAATTAATACAACCGTCAAGACCACTTCTCAAGGGCTGCAATCTTTTCAAAAAAAAAAAAAAAAGATATGGTGACAAGCAGAAGGCCTTATTTGATTAATCAGTGCAGCCAGTGTAAAGTGTGTGTCAGGCCCAGAGGGAGCAGGGCCAGTGAGTACGCAGCGAGCACCCCGGCTGGCTGGAGATGCTCATGGGAAGGCTGTTGACAGTCCCCAACCTCATTAGGAGGGCTAGTCAGAGGCGGCTTGTTGCAGTGCAGTCTGCTGGAATGTGTCTCCACCGAAACACTGGAAGGGCTGTGAAGCCTGCCGGTGTGTTGTAGCCATGTCAGGCCGGGAGCTGAGCTAAAGTCTGTGTTTACCACTGCACTGTTTTGACATTAATTATCCTCCCGCAGCCCGCAGGCGGGAGCTCATACAGCCAGCGCTCGAGGACTTGCTCTACGGTGGCTTGTTTTATATCCGATGATAGTTTCAAACCGTTCCTTGGAACAATTTTTTTTTGTGAAAATAAGCTACGTTAGCAATTTTGTCCATCTCGGGGAAATTTTTGTTCTCCTATTTCCAGAACTGGGTTGAGACTCTGCACCGCCGGACATCCTGCAGCTCGGGTAATGTGAGATAAAACTGACATTTCTACCTTTCTCTAAACGGCTGCGATGGGAGCGAGGTGTATCCAGAGGAGCAGACGTGGTGGTGAAAGCGGCACTTGGGTACTTATTTATCGCAGACTTCAATAAAATGGGTTTGAGCCAGCCGTGCCTATACCTCGTATCCCCTGTTTAACTGCAGCACAACAAATTAATGCAGCTTCACCTGAGAGAAGACATCACCAGTGAATAACCTGTTGCAGGATGAAAATACTGTAAAAACGAAGAGAGCCAGGCGTTCATTCCTTTTTTGTTGTTGTAGAGAAATAGTGTTGTGATGCTCCCAGATTGCAAGAGTGAATACAACAATGCTTCATCGCTCCATGGAGAGAGAAACATTACACTATTTACAGCCCTGCTCTGTCTCAAGAAGCAGCTTGAAAAACAACCCGTGTCACCTCGCCGTTGGGATCTTGAGCCAAAGTGATTGCAATGAGAGGCGCAATTATCAGAGCAGGGCGAAAACATGCAAAGGCAGCCTCCTCACTGCTGCATGAAGAGCACAGCATCACACCAGTGATGGAAAGGCGTATTAAAAGCACTCCTGTTGGTGTAATAACATGAACAAGTATATCATATGCAAAAATACGCAACGTAAAGCGGTGAGAATGTTCTTATTTTAGGGGACATTTAATTGGATATTGATTTTTTTTTAGGTGAGGCTTTTTTTGGATGGCAGAAATAGGTTTTGCCGCTGCCCCCCCCCCCCCCCCCCCCATCCACAGTAGTACATTGCTTTACTTCCGTGCTGGTACTCATCTCGGTTTTCTTTTCAAACTGGCGGCTTGCCGTACGCGATCTACTGCAGTAATACACTGAACCTCATACAACGCCACTTCAAAAAAATTCAATAATATCGCTTTAAAATCCCCATGGCAACCTTTGAACAAAGAATGCATACTGAAAACAATTATCACACAGTATCAACAAATTCATTTATTCATGAAAAAGTTGCAAAGAAAATAAAAATGCACTGCAGGTTTATACAGCGAACGGTCGGCGAGGAGCCTCCAAGACATCAGAGCGATGATGTTCCATCGGGTGTTAAATGAAAGGACAATACTGGCGCAACATATTGGCGAACTGACCTCATTGTGGATTTCTCTCCACAAGCTGTAGCTCCCTTCCCAACACCATGTTCGTCACATATTCTGTTCTCGCACACATCTCACGTTTCCTTGAAGACAATCAACACTTCCCCTCTCTTTACCCCCTGCTCCTCCTTCGTGGTTACAGTGAAGGGACACGCTTCGTAGGCTGATGATCACATAATCACAGCTCTGAGTATTTTGGAATCACCTCTAGAGATATGGGCAAAAGTCCCACTTGACTGTTAGCGCGTGTGTCCGTGCCGCAAATTCTGATGGCCGATATCAGATTCAGTGCAACACAGTTGGACATGATTTATCTTACACATTTCCAGTGGATGTTGGTTTAAAGCCTCTCGTGCTGTCCAGGAGCCTCGTCCACGCTGCTGTGTTTCGCCAGTCCAGGAAACAAAGAGAATAGACAAAGACAGGAGGGGGATGGGGGAGTTAGGAGCGCTCCTGGAGACTTTATGCTGTACACATCTATGTCCACAGCCAGGTTTTCCAGCTGTGGCTGTCAAAAGCCCGGAGCGTGAAAGTGCACCTACATCATCGCACTGCTCTACGGTGAACAAAGAGACTGAGGTATGAGGGATGTTGCTCTGGAGCAGCATCCCACGATGCCCTTGGCGTAGGTCTCAGGATTTACTATTGATGCAAACACCATTACCAGCATAATTATCATCTATTATTACTAACCCCAGGACGGAAGAAGCTCCATAATGTACTCGAGTGAACATACTGTGCAGCAGGGGCCACATTGAAATGCAAAAAACAACAACATGCACCTCAAGGTTCATTGTCAGTATCACTAGACAGCAGTTCCCTCTCACATCAGCACTCAGCGCTCCGCAGACGCTGGCTCGCACAGTAACCGATCATGCGCGCACATATCAGCGTGTCAAGCTCTTTGTCCTTGAGTTGCACCCTGAAACTAATTTGCAGCTGGTGAGGGGTGTGCAAACGGGAGCCGCAAACACATCAATTAAACTGACACCAGGCTCTCTGCTCACTTGTCTCTCAAAAGCACACAGGGGCTGGTGCTCCAAAGGCTGATGAGAGGAAGTCCACGAGTGAAATCCCTCGATCCCTGTGAGACAGAGCAGAGGCAATAATTACTGGGCAGCACATTTGATTTATTGTAGCTAGCTAGAGTCTCCCCGGCATGGTTGCAAAATACTCCCAAGACCAGCCTGAGTGTGATGCAAAGGAGCATCCCACACACATACCTCGGTGGTGAAATGTATTTCTGCCTTCATAATACGGCATGAATATTTAAGACTTGTAGGTTGAAAAAAACATTTCAATAAATTCAAGGGATCCCCCCAAATTCAACTCTCAATTCACATGAACACCGAAAAGCAAGGGGACATCTTGAGACAGACGGATTGACGACATTATTGGTGCATAGAGAAGGAAAATAGATTGAAAAGGAGCCTGATATGCCTCTGAGATACGTGACTGAGTCCCCTCTTGGCATATGCCGATGGCTGAGCCGCTCGCAAAGCTTCAAATATCCAGCCAGTCAATACGGCGTCGAAATAATGTAATAAAACAGGCAGCAGAATATGAACGTGGAGGAGTACGGCAATGTCATTTGAAAATATGATACAGAGTGTGCCGCGGCCTGACCGAGTCAAATTTGAGATCACTATAAAAATCCTTTCAACGCAGATCAATCCTGAGCCACGGGGTCAGATCACATCCCTTTAAGAGCCGGACTGAAAACCTCACGGAGGCTCGGTGTGTCCCTAACTGAGCTTAAAAACTGCAACACAGTATTTCCATTTGTACCTCGCACGGAGCTCACCTCGTCCCGAAATGGCATTCATAACAGGACATGTGTAGTTTACGAGGGTTAACTGGCTCTAATGGGTAATGCATACGTTAATCATGTATAGGTTACAACAGTCATTATCTAGCATGCATTCTCACTGTTCTAGCGCTACAGCAGCCACATAGCTGCTTACCCTTTTAGTTCATGATTTAGAGTAATTTGGATATTAACGTAAATTGCTCAAGAAGTAGCCTAGTGCGCTTTCGAATGTAGGAATGTGACCGCTAACATAGCATACTTTAAAAGTGAGAGCGCTTAAAGGTGCTAAATTCCAAATTCAGGCCATTAACATGGCATCGAACTACCATGTAAAGGTTTAATGGAGTAATGTCAGGCAGACTATGTGTGTGTGTAATTAGAGTTTCTCGGTGCTTTGTTGACATAGCCGTCTGGTGCGTCCCAGTGTATGCGCCGCACTGGCTAGCTAATCGCCGCCTCTCTGCTCATACGGCGTTTGCCGCCGATACCGCTTGTCCCGTCGGACGGCGTCGTTGCGAAAGACATAGCACACACCAACCAGTTCCCCCTCAAGGTAAACACTGTTAGCTCTGTCAGCATTGTTGTGTTGCTTGCACTGTTCATGCTGTTGGCACCGTTAGCTGCTAGCCACTGGCTTAACCTCCACCATGTTGAGAGCCTTGTGGAGGCAATCCCTCAATTGTACATATATTCTATGAATTAGGAAGGTAGCACCTTTGAAAGGAAGTGTGTCACATAATATATCAGGTAGTTTACGTTTAATGAAAACAGAGAATCCCTCGTACCTATATTAGCTTTATTATTTGTACCATTGTGATTCTGGCCAAGCGGCAACCTCCGATGCTGAGAAATGCCATTCTGTGAATGGCCACTTGAGACATGTTAAAAATTGGAACTACACAAGAGTTGACCCGGTCACTAGTACTGTTTACACCTACATTTAATAAGTCTTTACCTTCACAAAACCTTTTAATAAATGACAGTTTTATTCTTGAATTACAAGACATTCTAAATCCTAAATAGGATTTGACTGTCAATTTCTCTGATGTACATCGGGTACAAACCTTTGCATGTTGAAGCTGCACATAAAACTTTATTGCCATGACAGCGAGCAGACTCTTGCATGTCTTTTTAATGAGAAAAGTTTCTTTTTATGATGAAATACTACAGTTTTTCTCAATAATGAGAAAAATGTCATTATAACATGAAAGTACTGTATCTTGTTATGATGGGGGGGGCGGTATCTTGACATTACATGACTTTTTTCTGTCGTTGAGGTTAAGTCTTCTGTGACAATATCTGCTTGAGGAAATGTCAAGGAATCAAAGGGAGTGTGATCGATGCGCTCTTTGCTTCCTTACGGTATAACACGCGAATAACAAACAGCCCAAGTTAGAGAAGAGAGAAGAAAATGCATATTCTGTGTATGCTTTATGGGTTTTAAACATTTCATTATGTGTGGCGTTTTTAGGCGGAGGCTCTTACGGATTCGTGTTCACCTCGAGGGCTTGAGCCATTCCTCGCTAACAAGGAAGCGATCGCCACAGTGCAGCAATAAGTGCTTGTTGTCGGACAAAAGGCCTGATTTCAATTAATTTAGCTCCACATTACAATTCAGCTTTCATGGAGATTTGAGGCATTGAAGTGTGTACATTTCAGACGGAGCTCATGTGAGGTTTAATATTTTTTTTTTCTGTTTTGTCTTGGAGTTTGAAAGCAGACTGTTCTCTCTATCTCCCTTTTCTTTTTTTTAATCTGGGCTTCATGTTACAGAGATGACAAATTCCCTGACACCTGTTTCTTTTTGTACTATCTCAGTTCTACAGAGAATAATAACAGCTGTCATCCTTTTCAGCGGAGCAACTTCACATCTCGGGGCAGCCAGGGTTGACTGAGTGTGACTGGAGAGATGCGTTGATGCAATAGCTTCGACGGTAGAAAAATGAATGGGCGACACGCTCTTTTGTATTGCACAGTGGATACAATCAAGCCTTCGTCATCGTATCATTTTTATTGCAATCGCCGAATGGAAGGCGTCCTCACTGCAGCCTCGATCCTCGCCATCCTTCAAAAGACGCGGCCATTATGCAATTTCTCACCCGGCTCGCCTACTGATGGCCCCTCTACCATCCAACTCAATCTTTTCAATGTGCCTGCCTGTAGTGCTCTCCATCCTGATAAAGTCTAGATGACACCTTAATAAAGGCAAGATGACCTTTCCCTCGCAGCCTGGAATCTATCATCTGCACACCTGCCCGTCTGGTGGAAGACCACACAATGCTCGGGTCTGTATTATTGTGGAGAGGCTCTGTGTGCAGCTGATTTGGAAAAGGATCCATGCAAACAAATTGGCCCGTTTCAACACAAGCCTGTTTATAAAGCTTAAGTGCAAGCTATGAAAATAGCATTACTGTGTACCTTTCAGAAGCACTTCTAGGACTGAATGTGCCGGTATTGTAGTACTGTCTACTTTGCTGAGAAAGTGTCAAATCTAATGCATGAAGTCCAGTGTGGAGGACCACAGGGAGGGGAATAAAAAACAAAGAATACTTTACATTTATAATTCGGAACCCCTCTGACATATCATACCATAAAATGTGTGAGCTGCCAAACAGTATAGAAATGCAGGAACATGTTGTCAATATTAGTGATTTACATCAACATAATGAAAACATGAAGCTAGGTTTAATAATGAGCACTTCATTCCCGCATCCTACTCCAAGCAGGCTTTTATATGATATTTATGAGACAACTACACACCAGTTTTAATATAATTATGTTTAAAACACGCAAAAATTGTCGGCACTCAAAAGCATGATGAAAGCTGTGGCAAAGTACGACACAATATACAAGTATGTCTTCTTATTATTTGTATGTCATGGCTTAAATACTTTTCAATAAAATAAAAGAGTGTTACCGTTGCATTTGGGACACGTCAACAATCTGACGTTTACACCCGTAATGTGCACTGTGCTACGTGATGGCACATTGCTTCCGTGGCACCGATCATTAGACATGAACGGTATCCTTCAGACGGGCCTAACTAAAGCCTGGGCCGACTCCGTCTAAATCACTTACAACTCCTTCAATCAACTGCAACAATTTCCACTTTAAAACTTTCCCACTATTGTTTCCTGTTGCTGCTTTTCAAGCTTCTTTTACCAGCCTAACAAAGGACTAAGCGGTTGTTGAAATGTTTCATTTCCCTCCGATATACAATTCTTTGTTCAATTCTTCTAAATCTTGTGTTGCCTGTAAAAGGCTGCAGACCGAGTAGCGCTACGTCGGTGTTGCCATGGTTGCTTTCTTTTTAACCGGGGTTGACACATTGTGATGACAAAGCGCCGCCTATTCAGTGCTGAAAATCTGCCCGGTTGCTTACAAATCAGCCCAAATACAAAAAAAACTTTCAGCCGCCATATACACTCCATGCATCATGAACACCCTCAGCGCCAGACACAGTGAGGTGCCTTAGCTGTAGAGATGATGCATTCCCCACCAGTCATACATTTACCAAACAGACGCACCAAGCTGAAATTGCATTTGTGCTGGTGATTGCACAGTGTGTATGTCTCCTTATTGCATCCTGGTTCAGCCATGTTTTAGCAAAGGAGGAGGACAGCGAGGCTAGAAATCCTCGTGCAATCTCTTCTCTCTTAATCGACATCATCTGTATCTTAAGGTAAGTGTAAATGAAGGACTTTTGCTCTTCAAGCGCTTAAGTCTTCTCATTTGACATTAAAGGGACAATTTATCCCAAAATCCATATTTTTGCTGTTACCTGTAGCGCTATTTATCAATCTAGATTGTTTTTGTGTGAGTTGCCGACTGTTGGAGATATCAGCCATAGAAATTATCTTGAATATATTGGTGCTAAAAAATAAAAAAAAAGTGAATTTGAAAAACTCATCAGCATCGTTTCATTCCAGAAATCATGACCCGGTTCCTGAAGATAATCCACTGGCCTTGTTTTCTTTCTACCGAACTGAACCCGCGTGCCGTATCAACGTGCACAAGGACCTGTACTTCTAAACTCTATGCTGCTAGCTCACCTAGCACCACTTAGCTCACTAACGCAGAATGTTAAAGTCTGGCGCTGTCACAAGCCTCCCACCCACGAGTAGATGCACGCTTCACTCTGCGCAGTGATACCATTGCCGGTATATAAAGTATATAAAGTATATAGTTCCTGCAAAACTCCTCAGAAACTGCGTCATGGTTTCTGGGAAGAGACATTTCTGTTGACTTTTTTTCGATATATTTTTTGCCGCTTTGAGAACCACATGACAAACAGTAATTTGCCATCTAGTTCCATTATATTTGAGAGGAGGCAGACATCTTTACGAACTAACACTGCAACTCGCACCGAAGCCAGCTAGATTGAGGAATAGCACCACAGGTAAGAATACAGAACAATGAATACAAAAAGGATAAGACATCAGACTTTTCAGTAACATTGAGGACATTTTTCTCTACAGCAACTGCTGTGGCTGTGCAGTCAAGGGCTGTGGCTTTGAAGGCCTCAACACAAGGACATGAACACAACACCAATCCAGGAAAGCAGCACAGAACAGAGGAGCTGTTCTATATCCAACTTCCTGTTTGTCTGCTTTCCAGACACACAGGTTACCTCAGTAGGGCGGCTGCTGTTTCAAGGCAGACAGCTCATCAAGATGAATGAAGTATTGGGGCAGGAACTTGTCTTCTGGCGGGCGGAGAGAGTGCTAACGGCACACTTCCTGTCTCACAAGGGCTTAAGGGAATAGCATCAGACAATGTAATATATACAGAACATGTTCAGACTTGCGGGGCTTTTAATGCATTTTACATGATCACACTCCACAAAATGATTAGTTTTATTGCGTCCAATAATTGACACTGGACAAATTAAGGTCGTGTGGCCTTTTGTGCAGGTTTGTCAAGTATGGAATTGTCTTTTTGAAAACAGCCGCCACGAATACAAAGATAAAAACATAATCATGAAATGTAATAATGACAGTCACGCCCTTTGTGCTGTAGTCGGCTGCACCATCAGGACACACCAGCGAGTTTTTCTCTTTAGATATTCCCTGTGTGTTTTCCGTCTGGTACCATCCGTGTGAGCTGCTTGATTACCTTTAGCACTGAAAGCGGGGGAATGTGAAGTCTGGGCAGGGCTCTAATCAGGGTACCAAAAAAGCCTGATGAGTTCCTGATGATGCAGGAGAGGCCTGGCAGTCTGCCTCTCGGGATAAGTGGAGCAGGAGGAGCAACAGCTGCAGCCCACAGACTGGGGTCAGGCTGATCTGTCTCAAAAGTCTGGCTGCTGCGGTTCTAGACGCACAGTCCTGAGGTCCTGACCGTGAACCTCAGATCTGACGTCACTTGGGTGTCGCCAGTCACCTAGGCCTCAGAAGATAATGGCTCTACAGTGATATACGTCTTAGTTAAGACCACCAGCATCTAAGTGTCCTACTGGAGCTCCACAGCTATGGCATCGAATAATGGCATTACTGAAGTTGTCAGTCAGTTGTGGGTCATTCTGAAACAGATCTCAAAATTAGGAGAAGTGCCTATGCAGCACAAGCACTGCTGGCAAGAGGCCGTGATGAATTGGCGAGCTATTTTCAGCAGCTATCCCAGCAGTGCAGCTGGCGCCGTGCCACGGTGGGGTCGCCCTGACAACTTCAGATGAGGCCCCCCAGGGGACGGGTGGGACGGGTCGGCCAGGGCGCCGGCCTTGCACTGGGCCTCGGCCAGCTCCTCTGAAGTGGTTCCTTCAGGACGGCAGATGGTGGACTATGCGAGAGGCGCGAGCTGTGTTCCCACCGCTCAGTCGGCCACTCCAGAGGAATCAACCAGCTGGGCTCTTGAATCATCCCGAATCATCTGGCTTCTGTCTCTGACGGCCCCACCAGTGGAATCAAAACTTGCTCTTCCAGACGGACAGACAGAATGCACAATATGTCCTGGTGCACTGAAGCAGCGGGAGGAGACTGCAGACACAAAGCGCTAGCGAGCGCACTTTTTTTTTTTTACGTTCTTGGCATCTAACGCGGTGTAATTACTTTACTGTCACGCGTCAGCGCAGTCAGCATGATTTATTTGACAGTGTTTCCTCAAATATCTCACTACGCTCACACCGGCCCCCTTAAAGGGTGCAGTTAGCGAACAGCAATAATTAATGTCCATAAATTAATCCTGCGCTTCACATTTTAATAGTTAGAGTGCAGTGACAGGCCTGATGTTATGAGGTTATGAATTCCACTGAGTCCTCCCTCAGTACTTTTTAGCAGCTATTCAAGGGCAGCACGCACTTCACACCATATCTGACATGCTGTGTATCTGTGTGTGTGTGTGTTTTGGCTACGGTGGACTCAGATTTAATGAGGCACACCTGGCCCTCATTCATACTGGAAGGCAGATTTCATATTAATTAGGTGGCGGTCTCAGTTTCCAGGGTGATGCCAAACAGCTGTAGGGATTCCGTTCACGCTGCATGTCTCACATTTATTTAAAACCATGGGGGGTGAAGTGTTCAAGCAGTAAACACAAAGTCAACTTGTTCACGAAATGCAGAATTAAAGTCAAAATGAAACAAGCAAAAAAAAAGAAAGAAAGAGCCTGTGAGGAAATATCTTTGAAAAATGCAAGTTCTCGCAAAGCTTTCCCCTCCCACTGAAGTATGTGGTGGGTGGCTGGGTGAGTGTCGGCGTAGGTGTAAGTGCAGACTGCAGGTATCATGTGTCCCTTGTGTGAGCATGTGGAGAGATCATGTTTGTTGCTCGGTGCTGCAAGAAGTAGTCTGGCACATAACTCTTTGTGAAATCACAACTTCATGTTTCCACACTTTGGTCTTTGTACGGATTAAACACCAGATGCAACGTGATGATTAATGCATTTTAGAGGCGCTGTGGGCGGATTTTGTTATTGGACAAACCCAGGCAAGCTCCTCCCCCTTGTTTCAAGTCTTGGTGTTCAAATATTCACATACAGATGTAGGGAGTAGCTTTGCAGTATGCTCTGAGTGACATGTTCCTTTCATTACCATGCAAAAGGCCACTGTATGTTGAGTAAGTTCCCACACCCTGTCCTGCTGCTTTAAGTACTCACTGAAGCATGAAATGTGTATTCATCCAAGTATTTAGAGGTGTACAGACCATATCCACACGAGTCCAGTTTTGCTACGTTTACACTGAGCAGCCACACCACGGCGGAGTTTTGGAGCACCCTAAACGGAGGAACCTGAAAACTCCGCCGAGATTGGAGGTATTTGAGAACTCCGGGGTTTTGGTTGAGTGTAGACGTCGGATACGGATGTCTGTTAGAAAAAATGAGCCCACACCCGTGCTCGCTCCGTCCCTGATTCGTCACACTCACTATCACGCGAGCAGCAGCGATTCATTTCAACATGGATAACGAATGGCAAGCCTTGCTTGCTGTGTTGTCTGTACTAGCAGCTATTGTGGAGTTAAATGCATCATTTTACAATGCTGCTATTGCCTACAGGCAGAGGAGGCGAGCTATTCTTCGAGCGATGAGCGACCATTCCCGAGTCCAGAGACGCTATCAGCCGTACATGGAGCGCCGGTTTTGTGCACGCTGTATTACCTGTTGCGTACTAGCAGCTGTTGTGCAGTAAAAAGGCTGCATTTATGTGGAGGAAGCAGCTGTTATTCTAGCGATTAGCGAGCTGCTTGACCATCGGCGATCAGCCCCCACGGAGCGGCTGTCTGAAGCTACAGTTAGCAATAAATGCTATTCAGAGCTACAGCTACAAACAGACAACACAGAGGAAACGAGTGAGAGACGAGTGAGAGACGCTGATTCGTTTTACTTCAGTTTGGTAGCCTTGAGAGACCTTAGTCTGCAAGTATTTCTTTATGGAGCATGAAAAGATGTACGAAGATATATTATATTCGCCAATGCTAATCGCGGTTAGCATTTCCCCATTGGCGGTAATGTTCAAATTTGCTTAGAAGCTAGCGAGTCGGACCTGTGCATGATGTTGTGCCCTAAAAGATGGAGCAAATGCCCTAAAGAATTGATAGAGGGCGAAGATGATGCCCCTGTTTTTTCTGCTGGGTGACCCAGCTTATCCCCTGAAGGAACACCCCAATGGCGGAGCGAACGTTACATTCATCAGCCACGACAACAACACATAGAAGCGAGTGATCGACGTGTGTTGACCACATTTATGGACCATAATCGAGTAAACGTTTCCGTGTAAGTGTTGATTTTAAAGTAAAGTTGATGTGAGGGAGCGAGAGATATAGCCAGACAGACCCGCAGCGCTGTAACTACGTCTGACAAATAAAACTTCTAAAACTTTCCACGAACTGTCTGTTTGACTTTATAGAGGAGGATCTTAAGTATCAAATACAACCTTTCATTATTGAAGACTACTTTATTACTCTGTCATATTTCTTTTTAACTAAGCAAGCAATCCACTTCCTGTTTACACCGTCAGGCGCATGCCCAGTGTACGTTAATGGTCACGTGCTGTCCGCCTTCGAAGGCTGCCGTGTGGATGCAGATCAACTTGAGAATAATGCTGAAACTCCCGTGTGGACGGAGATCGTTTCTATTTGACAACTCTGCATCCAACTAGACACGGACTAGTGTGGATATGGCCTAACACACTGTTGACTTGCTCGCTTCATGGGATTCAATGACGTTAATTATAAGGAAATAATACCGGCCTTATCCTTAAACTAATACCACTTCTTCAGTTGTGTTCGCCTTGCAAAAAGCGGGATTAATAAGAGATCCACGGGACGTCTTTATTAGAAGTGTGTTATTTACCCACAGTGTAGTGTATTGAGAGGGGACCCCTATTAACTGTTGCACAGCCGAACGGCATGCTGGGTACAGCTCGCTTTCCGTCGCTCGTGACCCGACTCGGGTTCACGCATCGCGAGCAGTTCTCGAGAAAGCTGCGAGCAGCTGTACCGCAGGCCGAGCCATCGGCCCCGTTCCAAATAGGAAAGTTCTGAATGGGCACTGCACTAGTTCATGCAAGTCCACAGCGTTTTCATATTCAAGCATTGTACAGACAGAGGCCTTGAAAGTGATGAAAAAATATCTATCCAAAAATTTGACGAACTAAATGGAATTTGTTAAAAGGAGATGAAAAAAGGCAGACAGTTGTCGTTTTCATCTTGCGTTTGAGGGCGTAATTAATAACAGGCGAGAAATAATTATACATCAACCTATTGAACTGAATAGCACCGGAGAGTCCGTCCTTGATCATCGAGAAATAGAATTTCATAAACTTGAGATAACATATGCACAATGAAGGTTGTACTATTAACACGTTTTAGTGGTCTAATATGCTTAATAGGCAACACTCAGTGCATTAGTCATCTGAGGACACCATTAAAAAGTGATTAAAGGTGTCTATTTGGAAAGCACCCCTGACCCCAATGGAATTCGTATGTGCCGCAAACCATCTGGGCACCTGGGTGTGACTGCGTTAGTTTGGTCCCACACTCACTGCAGCGGGAGTGTGCGATCTTCACAAGTTTGATAGGATTTGAAAGGCTGCAGTGTGATTTGAGAAGGTGCGATTGTGGAGTTTCTGTGTGGCAGAAAATCTACATCCCTTACAGCTCCTCAAACAATGTTCTCTGTGGCCTCAAACGTTTGCTGTAATTACATGTGTGAATCATTTCCTTTGAGCCCAGATATTTTTCTCACAGATACAAAATCCCTTCGCACCGGTAGACGCTGATTCTGGATGATTCATCCTCACGCAGCTTCATACCGGCTGTGATGTGAATCTAAGCAGCAGTCACAACACGTCACAACACGCTGATTACAGAGCACGGATCTTACCTCAATTAAAGACAACCCACCACTGGAGATTGTGATATATGACAAAATAGAAGAGAGAATAAAATATATTTATATTTTAAAAATAAGACTAAAATGCCATGCTGCTTGAGATTAAAGGTCTTGGACACCAACACGGGTGTCTTTTGTTCTTTTTCAAATTTGGCTGTGATTTCCAGGGGGTGTCTAAATACTGTGTCCTACTGACGAATGTGTTTGGTTCCCGGTGAGATAAAAGGCCAAAAAAATATGGCGGCCTTTATAGCACAATGCGCTTCAGCTAAAGAAAACACATGCAGATGCAGGTGTTGATGAAACACAATCAGGGAAGAAAACATCTCCACAAATTTGACTTCTTTGTCCAGCATTACAGAACATGCTTCAAAAAGCCAGAAGCCAGGAGACATCAATTGAGTCAGGTCTGTTCATAATGTATCAAAGGAACAGCTGTGATGCCAAAACAGGCCAGGGGCATAAATTGAGGGGGAAGCAATGTGCGAACCACATCCACCTTCGAACTTGGCTTTTCATTTTAATTTCAATCTAAAGTTCGGTAATGGCAAAAAAAGACCAGGTGTGTGAAGCGGAGGAGCGCCAATGTCCCTTCCGCACTTCCTCGTGCCCTAATTCCGACGCCCTTGCTTGGAACATACCCGTCTTTGAAGTCACACTTGTAAAGTTTTGTGACTGCCAAAATCTGTCCAATCCCACAGACCGACAAATAAACACGGGACCGTTCACCCAGGAGATCGCTGTACCTGATAATCCACAGCAGCAAAGCCACCGGTGGAACTAATAACATCAATAACAACTGCACTCTGTGTTTAGGTGAGACAATTAAACTGACTTCTTCACTACTGTAAGCTGCAACTTCCAGCAGCAAAGCCATGGAACTCATTGTTAACGAGATACATTAGCTTGTCGGGTTGAGTTATGGAAAAATGTGTATTTTTTACTATTGTTTTGTCTTGCCGGACAACCAATTGAAACCCACGTACATACATGAACATCCATATGCACACATACTTACCTGTTTGTCATATTTTCATTTTTTTGGTTTGTTTTTTTAATTATTATTTTTATATTTTTTTCCCTCCATCTCAAAAGGCTCAAGGACATTCTCACACACACACACACAATATGATATTTGCTGGCTTTTATCCCACTGTTCTTGTTGTCCTCTTGTTGTTATGTCTATGTATTGTCTAAATATTGTCTCGTGTCTTTCAGACTGCAAGTGAGACGCAAGGCTGATATACAACTTATTATGAAACATATTTTTGCTACAGAAATGCTGACATTCAACTTATTGTTTGCGGAAAAGCACGACAACATTGTTTTCTGGCAGAAAAAAACAGACAGGTAAGTCTCATTCCATACCTGTGGACCTCTGCAAAGCACACCAAAGCTTTTATATATCATGGCCAGTGGGGACATTCACCTTTGACAACGATAACGTATAACTTTCTTTAATACAAATAAAATCTGCGCGCAACAGATGGGAAACTGCACAGTTGCCAGCGAGAAAGGAGGAGCCTGCTTTTGTTTGCCTATGTCTGACACCAAGGACCCATTGTTTCAAAAAGGACAGTGGTAAATCTGCCCCCATTCATTGCACATTTCACATGTGCTGTTCGAGAACGGAAGCTCAGCAGCAGTAACTAGGACAAGAGTTAGCAAATGGTCAGTTCCAAGGTCCTTATGTCGCACATCCTGGCTCGCCGAGGATTAATGGGACACTTGATGGAACTGAACAACCGTCTGCTGTGAGAAAGCTCTATTATCTTCATCAATTAGCGTTGCACACGCAGAGAGGTTAATGTTCCGGGCAAGCCCAAGTTGTTGCGCTCGGAGATTTGGCTCGCTCCCCATCAGCTCACGTGGCCACTGACTGCAATACCGGAAGAGGAATATCATTGCCCAGCAGTCCCAGACACCTTCCACTTCCCCCACCTTGTGGCCGCTCACTAATAATCCTCTCCTGACTGATCATCCTTTGAACATACGGGAGAATTTGATTCATTGCATACTGTCACATAACAGGTAAAGTATTTATTTAGTTGGTTTTGCTCTCGTTTTCCGCTGCCAGGGAAGGTTGATCCACAGATTATCCACAGAAGCAATGCATGGCAGTGTACAACAAAACGCTTCATGTCTCAAAGTGAAATATGATATTGATTGATACTGTGGTGTGTTGACCTGACAGTGTGCCATAGGGCTGAATATGAGAGTGCTTCTTCTGTCAAAAGAATGGAAACCCGGAGAGACTTGCAGTCAACAAACACAAACTTGCAAACACATTTCCATATGGGAACTCTAAAATAGTTTGTTTTTGCAAAACGGAGCTCAAATATCCTGTAAAATGTCTGATTGGCGAGTGTGTGTGACCACTTATATAAATGCATCGGATGCAGTTATTGACGTGTCATTTGATGCTTCCACTGTGATGCCTCATGAGTGGTGCTACTGTATCATATTTTCTTGCCAATAGCGTCCTCAGCAGGTCGATTCACGTGCTTAGAGATGAGCTATTGGACTGTATTGTGTTGTTTCATCAATTTATCAGACTTGCTGTTAACGATGTAAAGCACCAATATGCATAATGTATATACAGCTGTTACCAGAGGACAATCCTCTTCTGGATTATATGTGGCTGGAGTCTCTCCCAGCATGCCTTGGGTGAAAATCAGGAGAATACCAGAGGAAATGTAAGTAACACACACACACACACACACACACACACACACACACACACACACAGAGGAAGAGCCGCTAGGCTGGGAGTTGAGCCCATGCAGGTACTTTATGCTGGGAGGCAACAGTGCAAACCACTGAGCCACGCTGTGGCACCTCTGGACATTTTTTGATTTTGTTAATTAGCTTTTCCTCATCCATGTCTTGGCACGCTGTGGCCTCCTTACCATAATTCTTAAGATGCACAGTGGCATGACATACAGTAGTACCAAACACAACATCCTCCCGGAAAAGCAGTTGTTTTGGCGCCCCATTAATGCTCCAAAATTGAATTAAACTCATGTTAGAGGCGACAGTCAAGACTTTCTTTTGAAACAATTACATTACTGCTGCTCCACTGCACAAACTGACCGGGAGATACGCAGTAAGTGTTTCAAAGTTGACTCTGCAGGCCTGCTGATCATTCCGAGTGACGAAATGATTTCTCTGTCGGGTGCTGAGGCTTCCTCCTTCAGATTGGCATTTCTTCAATGATTGAGGCACGATACTGTGGCACTGCAAACAGCAAGGCTAAAGTGCCTTCTTGCTGTTTTCAAGTCAACATAACATGAACCATACAGTAACCTAGTTTGTCACCTTTTAAGTTCATGAAGAAACAGTTGCTTCTTTATACATATAGCTGTGGTATGCTCCACGGGTCATATACATCAGGTCCCATTGCTTTTTCACTGGCTGGAAACGACTCTGATCTGAGCAGGAAGAGTGACAGAAACGTTGAAGACGAAATGCTGAAGGGAACTGCAGATTTGGATGATAATTATCTGCATACATTTGATTTATTATAGCAGTTTTAACCATCCTGTAGATGTCATGCCCAGATATTATAGAAATGTATCTTAGATATAAGGAGTTTGACATTGTGTTGGACAGTGTTGGATTGAACTAGCAAGCTTTTACCTTGCCTCCTACAATACGTGTATGGTATACAATGGACAATGGGTTTTGAGGACTTAAGCGCCACACAAAAATAAAGATTTCACAGTCAGGTTGCGAGAGGAGATCATGAGAGTAATGTGCGTCGACAAAATCCCACTCTAGCTTCTAGAAGGAGTCTAAATTCTAGGACAGTTGCCTTTGTGCTGAGGGGCTCAGAGCTGGACCCAGGACATCCTGGTGCCGTCTGACAGATTCGACGGTGCTTATTCAGCACCCAGAGACCAGTAAATCAATGATCCTTCAACTGTTAATCAATCACAACTCACTGCTATTCTCATAAGACCACTGTAGCTTCATTACTGTTCAACAATTAACACTGCCGGGAGAGTGATTGGTACGCTGACTTCCATGATTAATGTGACCATAAAATAGGAGGGGGGTCCAATGAATTTAAATTTCGATGTTAATTAATTACAGCAGAGTTATTAATTCATTACAGGATGAGGTTAAAGTGTTTGGTTGCTTCCATATATCAACATGACTTAGACTGACAGCAGCAGGGTAATACAAGCTTCATTCAGGATTATTCAAAATCCACTCTTTTGTCGTATATAACTTTTACTGTGTATTGACAGGTGACGCTGTCGGTCTTTTTTATGTTACTTGGTCTCAGCAAAAGAATGGAAAATCACAATAGTGCTGCATCTGTCCTTTTCTCGCTCTAAATCTTGTTAAAGTCTGTCACAAATCAGTGAGTTCGGTAATTGCTATTTGTACTCTCTCGTGCCGGGTTACCAAACTGTTTTCAAGCCGCACATCTTTTTGAGGCCTTGGACTGTTGCAATTGATTTTTTTTCAATCATCAGTTGTTTGTAACCAAACACGTGTCTGGCTCCGAATGAGATACTAATTGGACATTATCATTGTAATGATTGAAGACTACAGCAGGTAGCTGGCAAATGCTGAATTGTGTCCCAAAAGATGGGATGAGTCAAGACGAGATCACAGCACCTCCTACACGCTGTTCCCAGATGGCACATTTACACACATAATCCCTGCATTATTCCTTGTGCTTGTTTTCAGCATTTGTTGTGAGCTAAGAATGTTGTCTTATTTTCATTATTGATGTATTTATTTGCAGCACGTGTCTTGGATATTATTATGTGTCATGTCTTACCGTAATAAGTAGGGCTGGGTGGTTAAAATAATTACTGTACTTCCTAAGGAAACTGAATAAGTATTACGTCAATAAACACCTATTGGTCCACCTTCATAACGCCACCATAAAGAGCATCCCGATATGAATTCTAACTCTATTGTATGCAAGCTAAGACAGTCTCTCCGTTCGCTTTTTTCTTCTGGTATTTGCATTCATGATAAAAGGGGTGTTCCTTTGTGACAAAACGTCTAAGTAGCATAAACCTGTGTTTGCCACAGAGTTTAGATTCTGGAATAATCCAAAAGAAAAAAAATCCCATTGGCTTTTTGTGGAGGGAACCGGTGCTAGGCTAACTTCCTGTGCTGTGGCCTCCTGTTCCCCGTGAGGTTAACACTTTTAGCTCTATCAGCACCATTGCTTTTGCTCCTAGCCACCAGCTCAGCCTCCTCTGTGCCGAGAGCCGTGTGCAGACAATTCCGGCAGTATTGTGCTGCGTCACATTAACATAAAGAGCTCTTGTAGTGATTGGCTGCGAGCAAAACCAAACATCATTTTTTTCTCTAGATCTGGACCCAAAAAGGATCGAATGCAGGCATCGTTTGACTGGAGACTTTTTGATACTACTAACTGGGCTATTTCAGTCGATAGTTTAAAGGTATCGAGTACCACCCAGCCCTAGTAATGAGTGAGACGTTATCTGTTTTTTGGACAGCAGGCTGTGGAGGACAAAACTGTGAAGTTAATAAGTTTGGCTCTTGGTTCATGTGTTCCCTTAGCATCCAGTCTCAGTTCATTGGCACATGGAGAACTCAATTTTGTACATTTGCATCGGTTCTCTGCCAAAGTGCCAATCAAATGGGAACCTGTACCCACATTTCCCAGCAATTAAATATCAATACAACAACGTGCACTAACGCATGTCAAGGCAAATGTCAAAACACCATCCATTTTCAAACAATGCTGCTACATGCCTCGTTTCAAATGAGAGCAGGGTTATTTCTCCGATAGCAGATTTGTTCGAAGCATTTGTATCATGGCATGACTTACATATAGGGCTGACTGAAAATGTTCTTGTTCAAGTTTTTGTTGAACCTCTTGTCTTTACTCTGCAAACTTACAGGAATCGGCAATAGACAGTGAGGACTCTTTGAAGTCTGGAGTTGGAGTTTTTTGAAGAAAAGAAAAAATACAGTAACTGAGGGAAAGGATGCCAGCGCAACTACCACAGATGAATTTGATATCCCACGGACCCATCAGTATAGGCAGAGATACCGTACAGCACCTGAGAACTTGCTTTCAAAACTTTAGTATTTCTCTAAAATATTAAATATTGATGACTAAATACACAACAATCAGTTTAAGTTTGAAAAGAGAACATCCTTGGTATTAGTTGTTGAGAGTTGAACCCCAAATAAATTGCTTTATCAGGGCAACATGAGCAAACAACCCCATAGCTGTCAACAGACTTTGATTTGCAAAATCCTGATTGGTGCATAGAGATACACAACATCACCATCCTATCGCTCACAGCAAGGAATCCATTGTTTGTTTGCAGGCACTTTAAACTTCCATAAGGTGCGGGTTATTGGGAGACAGATAGAAACAAAAAATAAATGGTTGCAGAAGAGGCTGAGATGTTGTGACTTTTAATCGGTCATGCTCCAAAACCACTGGACTACATTTCCCATCATGCAACTTAATACATCATTTATTTGACCTTTCTTGATTATTAAACTTACTGCGTCTTTAAATCTCCACACCCTGGATTTGTGACACAGAGAATTTGCTCTAAATTGTGAGTCTCCAAGTCGAAGCCGAGATATCCTGCTGACTTATTTAGACTTTAGAAAGCTTCTCCAAAGTTTACACAGGCAGGGTAGTACTCCTCGCAATCTCGGAACCCATCGGCTATCAGCCTGTAAATAATTTGACCTCCGGGGGACAACTGACATTATTTCAGGGATTCCAGTGAAGCCAGCAGATAACGAAGAGCGGATATCCAGGCGCAGACTTCCTCCTCTTTGAACCACTCATGATCAGCAGCTTGAGAGTCGAGGACGGAGTTGGTACTGAGAGACGTCTATGACCAGATTGTATATCTGCAGTCACATGCAGATACATGCCTCTACAAACTAATATAAAGCTAAATCGAAAAGTTAAATGTATTCTGCCTCTTTTGCTCTCCACACAGACTGTTTACCATTATGCAACCAAAGCCTGCTCAAACGTAATTGGTCAATACCACTCGGACTACAAACGGCCTAAAATAACAGGAACCAGAATTCTTCCAATCGGCTCTTTTCATAGCAGCCATTTTGACATGTCTTTGCGGGGTAAACACAGGCGTAATTGATAGTTAATTATGGTCCCAATCTATTTAGTTGTCCCATTAATTTTTTCAACCACACCTGTGTTAACCTTGCAATAACATGTCAACAGGGCCGATGTGAAAAGGTCCTACATCCAAAGTCTAAATGTAGCTTCTATCTGGCCCAGTTTAGAGAAACTGCTGAGAATAAGTAAGTGTCATAAGCGCCAGTCCTAAATCGAGAACCCCTACATTTTGTGGTCTCAGAGTAATTCACAAAGCACTTTAGGAGTAAAAGCAGCTCTTCGTCTGAGAGAACTTGGAGGCAGTCCAGACTAATTCTCTCTCCAACAAAATTACAATCCCAGAACAACTAAACTGCACCCTCAATTACGTTTTGAGGGAAACCTATTTCCTCCTGGATTAAACAGTTTGAAACGCGTGGTTGTAAATTGAGATAAAAGGAATCAAACAACACAAACTACTTTCAATCAGGAGGGACTTGTTTTATAATTTAACAATGATTTATTATACATGCATCAAATATCAAAAGTGCAAAGTCTTTGGCGATTGGACTCCATCCTGAAGTACTATCACCGAGGGTAGGGACACCAGGCCTACAGGCCTAATCCCCCCTGGAGTCCAGACACTGGTGGTGGTGGTGAAAGGAGTTGCTGCAATCTGATGATAAATCAGGAGCACGACTGTGATGCTGACTACAGCTATAAATTTCTTTCAAAAACACATTTTGATGGAGGCATTTGGACAAGGGCTCAGTTGACGCACCAACATATCGAGCCGATCCAATGACACTGGAGATGTTTTTGCTTTGCTCAACTCTATGCTACTTGAACAACAACAAATGATATCAATTTGCAGCCCTGATGATCGTCACCTGTGAGACGTATTCATCACAACAACAGCCAAAGTTTGAGAGCTCATCAAGTGCACATTTAATGATTACCGACTGCAATAGCTGGATGAATGAAGGTGATTTAATGGTCATCGCTGGATTTGCCAGTAAAATTGGTGCTAGTATTATCACATCAAAGTCTGAAGAAGTGTTTTGTTAGCTGGGAAAAAATACCACATTCTGATGGTGTTCGATGCCAGATAAGTCAATATAAAATACTTTTATTCTCATCTTATACCTACCCAAACAGCCATACGTCTGTCCCTTCACTGGTCACCTGTCTCACCATTTGTCACTGTGGCCATAATGACGAAGTTCACTCACGAAACAGGATGTCGTGACGTCCATAACAACGGGGTTAACCCTGCCTCTTATGTTGGCTGTTGAGTTATTTTTGTTCCTGACGAAAAGTTGCTCTCAGCAGCTCTTTGAAAAGCTTCAAGAGGAAATTCTTCGCGAGGATTTTTTATAGGCCTTACAGCCGAAGAATGCAGCCGCTGACCTTCATTTGAATGCGACTTTAAATGTTCTTTGATGGAAAAATAATTTGAAAGTCTTCCAACAATACTGACATTGAAAGGGTGAAAAGAGTTTCTCTTCCTGTAGAGAACAGAACCGTTGGCTGTGTACTTTGAGAAAGGATTTGGAGCCTTTCCTATTGGCCTCCCTATAGCCAAAGTCTCTTTAGAGCCAGCATCCAGCAGCTGTTTATAACAAATTACCGGCCAGTTTCACGGTGTTAGCCGGTTCCATTCTGCAACAATATGACCGGTTTGCATTGTGCAGGTTTTGCTGCTGGTATTTCTTTGCAACAGGCCTCTGTGGAGCCTGGACACCCTTTTTATCTGTTCGCCTCAAGTCGCAATCAGATAATTGTTTCTCAGAGCAACCATTTGAGACTGCGAGACCATGTAATCCCAAGAGCCGCTCCGATGGCGCTACAATAGCACGAGGCTGCGAAGGAACTCTAAGGGTCTCATTGTGAGCTCCTCTCTGAGAAAGAGAGCGCTTCTCAGAATTGCTTAGGTTGAAGGCAGGGACCACAAATACTTGATTCATAGCGAACTAGCACAAAGGCAAAGGTCGCACTTATATTTCTGTGGAAGGACGGGATTGTATCTGTCAGCTTTTGTTGTTGCTATGGTAGCTTGAAATGGATGAAAAGCCGAGTTTTTTTATTCAGGACCCCAAAATCTGCTTACTAATTTCTTTTCAGCATTCATCATTACTATATTACCTGTCAGCTCTCTGCCTCTGTCGTTCCCCCCTCTATGCCTTATGGGAATGTCTGTATCCGTGTCCTACTCAACCCAGACAGTGTTGCCGCTCGTGGGGCTGCATTGAAGATTCGACGGCGATACCGCTGCAGATAGAGCGCCAGGATCCCCGGCAACATGGCGGCACGTCTACGGGAGGAGTGTGTGTTGCTTGAAATTGTGAACATATGGGAAAAGAAAGGAAGAGAGAAGAGAAGAACTTCAGGTTGACCTTTACAGACAAGACACTGTGAAGTCAAAGCCCTGGCATTTCAACGAAGCCACATTATATTTAGAATTAAAATGACTAATTGCAACAGAGAGCTCCAATTCCCATCTCTCATTATTTGTTTCGGGCGAAACCATTCATCAGAGTAAAGAATTGATTGAAATGTATCAGGGATTTATGTTCCCTGATAGGGCTATTTATAAGCCGCACGAACATGGCTACTTTTTTAGCTTTTTCTCTGTTTAAAGTGTTGTTGTTATTGCATGGGCAAGTGTACATGAGAGCTTTTGGTTTTAGCTCTTAATGCCTTTGAAAGCACAGAGGGACAAAAAGCTCTCCCGCAGATTGCCTTTATTTTTTCTTGTTTATAATTCAATTTTAAAGCAGAAAATGTGCTGACTACTTGCAGAACAAATACTTAAAATGGTGAGAGGTGTAGGAGGAGGACTAATTATAAACACCATACTAATTGTTTTTGAGGCGCTTCTTTGCAAATCACTATCTATGTCAACGTACAAAGCCAAAGTTCTATTGCGTGCCTCCTCAAAGCGACCCAATCCTTTTGTAATTTGCGTACATCTCTTTCAGTTTGTGATGCCAGTTAGTCGTTTTCTTTTCCGATGTTTTTGCTAAGTACATCCTTTTTTCTACAAAAAAAATAAATAAAAGTTATTTCAAAACCACTATACCTTTCTGTAGATATCAGCCAAAGCGACCGCCTGCAGCTGTTGGTTTGTCTAACAGCGATGATGAGCAGCGCGGCGATGGGTTGAGCAGTGCCGTGCGCGTGTCTCCGAGCTGTCAGTCAAGTTAGAGAAGAACCACTGTCGAGGTAAGTCCCATTCCATGCCTGGAAGCCTCGGGCCCTGCGCCTGCAAGGTTGAGAGGCAGGTGCTCTGCACATGAGCCAACTCGCAAGAATCCTTCTGAACTAGACAAAAGATAGGAGTTCTTCTTAGGGAGATAAAATGGCCTCTAAATTTCCCATAAACTAAAATTCAGTCTGGATGATTCCAATGGGGTTTGCAGTGCATTGAGCTCTCACGACCACATCATTGTACGGTATTTAAAGGTAATTTCTATCAGACAGGTTTGAACTAAAAGGAGTGATGATACCTTTTCTTTGGAAAAGCGTCTGACAGTCTTTTTTTCTTGAAGGGAAGAGGTCTCTGAACTTTAGTTCCCTTTTGTTAAAAGTTACGCAGTGAATACGTCTCGGACTTTTAATTGTTAAAAGTTACAACGGAAGAAGAGGTTCTGGTCTGCGCTGCCTTTGTCTTGGTTGAAAGTTGTAATAAAGCGCAACTCAGAATTTTGAATATGTCCGTTCCGCACAAGGTGATTGATTGGTTGGTTGATGTCTTTACTCGCAGTGCGAAAGCTCAGCAACAAAAATCAACCTTTTCCCCCCCAAAAAAGACTTGATTTCGACGCATGATATTCACCTTCTGTTGGAAAGTATTTATGGAGAAAAACAGATTGAAAATATATGTTGACGTGCAAATGAATCACATGAAAAAATGAAACGGGCCTTTATAGGTGCAGAATTTAAGTATCTTCTTTGTCTCCTCACCAGCACACCATGCACCCAGGCAAAAATGCTAATACCATTATTTTCTTTTTAGGAAAACTTTTTGTAGTCTGTGTGGTGGCAATTCATCATATGGTTCTTTTAGTTGTAACTTGTCTCACTTAAACCTGCATAAATCAGCTTAACCCTGTTCCCACGAAAAGGCTGGGAACCTGGCCTTGGTGGGTGAAGCGGCCGTCAGGGGGAGGGTGGAGGGAGAGGAGACAACGCGCATAACAGGACCTTTTATTTTTTCCTCACTAATTACATGACAAACACTTACTGACAGTAAATGCACTTAAGAACATTAACTACAACTACAAACGGAACAGTTACGCCACATAGGTTCAGAGTTACAGTTCTATGACTTACATCGTCAATGACTCGATCTGATTCGACCGCAACCGGAAAAACAGTTCGCAACGTCAAATACAATTTCAGAATAAAAGCACCGTAACTTCTAGATTATAGTATCTCATAATTTTGACTTACTATCTCATAATTTCGACTTACTAAGTCGAAATTTCGAGATAACGGGACCTTTTAGTTTTTCCTCACAGTGGCGGAAACGGGCTTCCATAGGAAAGAGCTCTATCCATTCAGCTGAATTTTGATTGAAGTGTTCATTAAATATGTTTTTAATACTTTAAGGAGCTCCATCGTGATTATTTCTCACAGAGAGGTTAAAAAGATTTTCTTTCCACCACAGTCTGCACAAACACTCTCTCTCTCGCTCTCTTGATGCGGTGACTATAACAAAAGGAAAGACTCACTAGGACCTCCGACTGCACAGTCTGCTGTGAGGAACCCCCCCGCCCCCTTAATGTGGTCTGAAAGCATTTTTTGTGTATTCCTGAAACCACCTGCTGTTTGTCTCAATAGCTATGAAAGTTTCTCTTTAACCGACTGGTTCCATGACTTGTTGCGTAATGCTGGATCTTTATTCTCGAATTTATACCGTGACCCACTTTTACAGGCTGTGATTTGTATCACTTAAATATGGCAACAGCACCATGGCAGCCTGTGATTTATACCACATGAACATGTGACCACGCTCCCTCGTGAGATACTAACATCTGATCAGAAGTGTGGAGGCTAACAGATGTTTATTTGAGTTGCGCGTGGGTGTGCTATTTGAAAATCCCACAGCAAAAATTACTTTTGTCGTGCTTGTGAATCATTTAAGGCATTTATTTTTTTTAAATATCCCAAATGAGGCATATACAAATGCCAAGATAAATCTTCCTTGACAACACAACACAGCGTGTAACCGTCAAGAACATGCCTGTGAAAGATTCGGCCGTGGGAAAAGAAAGATTCACAGGGGTTTCATTTTTCAGGAATCATGTCAGGCTTGGAGTATGTATCTTGCACGGGGCTGTGCCCGATAATACAATTCATATCTGAAGGAACACATTGTCAAATGATTAATACAGCAGAGTCACTTGTGATTTGTGCACATTATGAAAGATGGCGAGCGGATGGCACCACGCTAATCTTTCAAAAAGGGACATGAATAATGTGGAAGTAGATAGGGGACAAAAGATTCACATTTAAGGGAGCACAACGCCGACCCAGCCTGCAAGTCAATCTTTGAGAGTGCACGGGCTCGTGAGCGCAGAATCAGATCTCGATTCACACAGGCGCTCCTTGGCGACCGTGGCTTACTGGGTAGAGCGGGTTGTCCGCCAACCGAAAAGTCAGCGGTTCGATCCTCGGCTGCACCGTGTCCTGTGTCGAAGTGTCCCTGAGCAAGACACAAGACACGTTGTGTTTGACAAGTTGAGATTGAGAACAGGTTGCTGAGTCTGCTCTCTCTACTTTCTCCAGCTGCTTCAGCCTCTGAGCACAAGAAGTCGGTGCATTTAAGGAGGATTTCAGGTATTGCGGGTGTGTGGATCTGCACTATAGATTGAAGTTTAGACGGATTTAGTCGATGTGACTGACCCCCTTACCCCCTTATCGCTTATATCACCCTCATTAGAATGCAGCATTCAGCTCAGAAGTGGCAATACCACTTTCATAAATGTTGGTCTTATAATGGTTCTAACATCCTCGCTATTAATTAGACTCTCACAATTAATCGGCCTTCATTTGAAGATAACAGACACCAAGTGCTGCTCCTCGTCTCCAAGGTCCAAGAAGACAGATTGTGAAGTGTGTCAGATTGCTACTTTATATGATAAGTTGATTGAATGAGTCTCAAATTCTAAATACCTGGGGTTTGTTTCCTAGAAGACAATCTGACTATCAAACATCTTATCAAGTGTCTCACACAAAAAAAGCTCAGGGTAAGGTTAGGTATCAGAAGGTTGGTTGGTGCTGGGGAGGGAGGTAAAGACTCCTCGTCTAGGACCACAGAATGGAACATTGTTACATTTTTCTGTGAAAGGTCAAATTTAACAAACTCCCTCCTGTGTTCTCTTAGAGTGGCTGCAATGTCCTGGTTGGTTTTAAGTCTATTATATGTTTTTTATGTTTATTTAAGCAAATGTTTTTATGTGACAATTCTGTAAAACCTCTACATTGCCATCTTAGCCATGACACCCATGACAACATTCACAACTTCAATGGGATTATCCTGGTTAAATACATATTCAATTAAAAAAAAAAAAAAAAAAAATATATATATATATATATATATATATATATATAATTTGGGGGCTAACACATCGGCACCCTCCACAACTTCTATCTCAGAAGTAGAAGGGTTCAACAGGATGAAAGTCAACTTCCAGGTCAAATTGAAAAGGGCGGCGCTCTCTCAGTTTGAGAATACGTTCAGAGGATTCAGATGAAGTGAGCGCCAAGCAGCTTTGATCATTACAAGCGTGAGAATTCTTGTCGCTGCATGGCTCAAATGCAGTCTCACAATTCCACTTTCGAATCATCCGTTACGCTCGCGAGTCCGTCCCACCTCGCGCACAAAATCGAATTCTACTCGTATTAATCTGTGCCCGTGTGCTTTCAAAGGTTGACTTGCAGAGAAACCGACTTGTCTGTTGTCCCTCAGTTTACTTCAATAGGAAAATGACAAAGCATGTGATGCTTTCAAGTGCATTCATATAGATGTATCATTCCATTGTCTCCATTGTCTCTTCCCTCCTTCTCTCCATTTGCCGTGAAAAGGTTTTCCTGCCATCCAGATAAAATTGCTCCTTTTAATAAAATTAAAAGAGGTTGTGGATACAAGGGTACATGATGATATAGGGTTTGAGACATGTTTTAAAACAGCTAAGGCTATAAGAGGCATGTTGCTGAACTCTGAGATTCTCTTGTGACTATAAAACATACGGAGGAGTTTAGAGTATTATTAGAGTCCCATCAGCTCTCCCTAAAAGTACGTCTTCCTGGGATTCACCTTTATAAACGTACATGCTCCAGGAATGATCTATTTTTTAGCCCAACCCATAAATTAGCATGGTACTGGTTACCTCGACCAAAAACCCAATTCGATTTTTTTCGTTGGACTTTAGCGAAGAGAAAGTAATCTCCGTGGCAAATACAAGTTTTTGATACAGACATGTTTTGTTCAGCAAGAAAACCTTCATAAATGAACACTGGTTTCATGATTCTTTTAAACCGTAGTTGCCAGAAGCAGAAAGCTAACGCTAAGCTGTAAACTATTTTACACCACAGTCAAATGACTGCAACATCACCACCAACTAACCTGCCAACTTGTAATTTGATTTTGCGAAATCAATTTACAAGTCGCAAAAAGTTTGAGTTGAAATGGTTTGCAGGAGCACGAGTACAAACACAACGAGGCTGTGGTGAGAAGATGAGTTTGGCGCGATGACATTTATTGTCCCCTAGAACCTCTCCAGTCTCATTTAGCCACTTGTCAGCAGCCACATACCTTAAGATACATAAAACCTTCAAAATGACGTATTCTATATCGTATAAACATTATGTTAAGCGCAGACCTTATTTCAGGCATTTAACCAGAAACCCATTGACTTTGAGAGGGGGGGGGGGGGGGGACCAGAAGTGCAAAAATGCTGACTCATTTCTCAGTTTTATGTCTCATTCCTGCAGCACTGTATTACAGTACCCCTAAATCCACAAATTGGCATTACAGTCAACACAAATGCCAAACATAAGACATGCATAGGAGTAACTTCCAGTGTATGTATTAGCCTTTGAAAGCTGAAGCTAATACCGATATATTTTATTGCATTTTCTTTACTGAGAAAACCTTCTTAATCCAGTGTTTTCCTCAATCCTGTTCTGAAATGTGGAGCATCATGGACCATTAAGGCTCACGTGAGAGCCATATTGATTGACTTGGTTTAACAGCGCTCTTTAAAAAAGGTACAGTACCCTGTGGATGTGTTGCTCACTCATGACAAGTCTGAAGCAATGGGGTGATGATAACCCCCCCTCTCATCTGTTATACATGTGCACCAGGGCACCGTATCAATATTTCATCAAACCTCAACTTTGATTGTTTCTTATAGAAAAACAAACAAGCTTTGAATCCATGTTTTCAGTATTTCTTCTTTAAGCGACGTCACGATGACAGACCTCAGTAGAGTAGGCCCAACTCGTTTTAAAAATCCTTTAATGGACGTTCAAATGAATAGAAAATTAAAAACAGAATCGACTCCCTGTCGCACAAAATGTAATTACATAACAGCTTGCTCTTGAATAACCCCCAGACAGATAGACACTGCAGATGGATATTAACATGGAAAGATTGCCGGCCTGTTTGCACCCGCACACATACGATAAAAACCAGCCGCTCTCACAGAGCTGCAATCATGCGAACGTGGAAATATGTTTTGAATGCACTGGTGGTGAGCCCGAGGTTGGATTTGACGTGCGGTGGATGTGATTGATTGTGTTGTTATTGCTAAGGACTCTCTTCCGGCTGCCTCCGGGACCTTTTTTTGATCCATCCACTGTCTGTTTGTACTGCTGCTCATAAATTGTACAGCCCGTGCTGCAACCTACTGGGAGCTTAAACAATTGTTTTATTGATGAATTTCCCTCACACAAGGAAGAGCACTGCACCAGGCTGGCATGGGACCTTTTAACACACTCAAATTAATACTGCTGGTCTTTTTCTTTTTAAATTCAAATCTGATGAGGTTTTGTATTGTAGGAGAGGATTGCCCTTTAAAATGCCTTCTTTATTTCCCGCCTTTTTCTTCTGCTCTCGAAAAACCAAAAGTGTCTTTAGATGGAGAGGTGAAATCGTGGTTTATGTTGTTTGGCGAGGTCTAAGTTGTTTCATTACCTTCCCTGTGGAGAAATAAATGTAAAATTGTAACATTAAACAAAGAGCGCCTTTGGAGTTAGCATTAGATTCTTCATTATAAAAGTAACATTAGACTTTTACATTGCGCTGTAGCAAACCTAAATTAATTACAGGCAGCGGTGCTACTGCCATGCAGGTGCTGTTTGTGAGAGAGAGAGGCTATTTATAGGTGCAGAGAGGCAGTGGGGCGATATTTTGTTCGTGGGAGGATTATTGGTACTGTTAGTCTTGGTAACTTGTATTGGAGAGAGCTTGGAAGATAGCTTATGTCATTAAAGGGAGCATCTTTAAATGGACACCAGTCCAAGCCTTGTCACAGTAACCTGCATGGCATCAGCAAATCAGCAAGGGAATGGCTTTTTTTTTTTTTTTTTTTGAATAAATATTGCAAGGGAAACATGTTTAATTCTCGCCAGGATCGGCTCCAGGTTCCCGGCAAGTCAACTGGGGGTTTGGTTGAAAATGGAGTGCTGAAATATTTATCGGAGCGTTGCATATTCAGCTGAGGGTCCTTTGTGCTTGCTCGTGTGATCTTTCCCAACACGTTCGCAAATTAAATATTTATCGCATTCAAATAAAAAGGTCTTGCCGAGAGATGTAGTGTGTGTGTGCGTGTGTGTGTGCACGCAAGGGGAGAGGCGAGTCGTATGCCAGCAGGGATGATTGGTGTGGAGCCCCGGGAGGTGGGGGGGGGGGGGGGGGGGGGGAAGTGTTGAGCCTGTCAACATGGAGATATGAGACTCCCCTCCCTATCTACTCATTCACAGAGACTGGAATCAGCCTCAGCTTAGCCAGTGCGCCGTGGCTACTGACGGGGCTGCAGCAGACAGAAAAGAGCACCGTGGCTGACCTGATGCTGCATGTGCGCCAAACATACCAGCTATATGTGGCTTCCCCGCGGCAAACTACAGGCATGTAATTGCATCTCCCTCAGCATTGGTATTTCTACTGGATTCTCTCAGTTTATGTACCGCTTTAAAATGTTGTTGTTTTTTACAGATGACTATTTTTGTAACTGTCCGAAACAGTTTCTGAGCAACGAGATGAAAAAAAAAAAAAGAATAGCTGGAAAACGTTCAGTAGTTTAAACGTATACCGCTGGCATATGGAAGCAAAGTGCATTCGTTAAAAAAAGTTTTGGTGGCTACACACCCGCTGTGACCGCCGGCTTGGGGGTCTGCGTTGGCTGGATTTGAGTTGCTACAGCAATTATTAGTTTTTCTTCTTCGTGGCACAAAAAAAGGATCTAATTCGACTCATATTTGCTTTTGTATGAAGCAACAAGCCAAGAAAATGTTACCAAGAATTCTGAGATAATAAAATGAATTCAGAAAAAATGCATGACGCATTCGTGGGTTTGGTTATTTTGACAACAGGATTTTATAGATGCTAAAGTTACATACATAAAAATTGTTTTTTATATCAACATTACATGTGTGAGGGGACACTAAGCTGACTTAGTGTTGTCTGTGTGAGACTTACCACTGCTGCTAGCTGCCATTTCTCACTGGAATAGTAGTCAACTCAGCGTGTGCCAACTTTCAACTACCAGCTGGAGTGAGATTCTGCCTTTTTTATTTTGGTGGGGTGGTTGAGATGCAAATTTCGTACAGTGTCATGCAAACTGATTCTCTCAAAATATTCCCATGAACACTGTCGACGGTTTATTCTGTGGATTATCTTCAGCTCCATTGTTTTGGGTCTTGATTCTGAAAAAAATGTGGAATTTTAAAATTGAAAGCAAATACAATAAATCCAAACTATCTTTTCACGAGTTAAATTCATGATTTCCTAAATCCTGTCCATGCGGATGAGTGTTTCATATTTACCTCTAAACGGTGATTTTACGGGTTTTCAGCAAGTTGCTTTATTTCTAAATAGCTGATGTCAGCACATTTTTGACAAATATTGCTGTGCTGAGCCCGGATGTGACCGTTGCATCCTGACACACGCGTATCAGAGCTTTCCGTAAACTCCGGCTGTCGGCCAGACAGCCGACACTTTTGATTAACAAGTTGCGATTCGCTGCGTGTACATTTTCCAAACACTAACCTCAGCTTCAAAACGCTGCGAGCATGATGAGCACGCGGTTGCACTTGTCTCTTTCATGCAGCTTTTGTGATCGGGCGCGCCAGATTGGAGCTCAGCTCTGTCCCCATCTTGACGCATAGTGATCAGATATATCTCGTGGTTCAAGTAGCGGCTGTAAAACCACGGATATATTTCAATCCTCATAAATTCTTCACAATAAAAGTCCCCCTTTTATCTTGTGTAAAATAATTTATTTTGAAGCAGCAAAATCAAGAAATGTTGGGTACGACTCAAGACAGCCGGTCTCAGCTGTGCTCCAGCCCCGGTTTGCCTCCTCTCTTTGAAGATGGAGACCTACGTTTGATCAATTTCATGGATCGTGTCCACAAGCTGTCATCGACTCACTGAAATCTGAACTCAGCGCGAGCCAGGCCACCTCGGTAGATGATCTGGTTTATCGGATCCAAATGCGAGCGTCCAGACAGACTTGGACCGTGATCGGATGACAAAAGTCACATTGTGTAACCACGGCCTTTTGTGTCCTGCTGAGCAGATAGTTGAGAGTCATCTTCAGTGTTTGACACATATCAGTTATTTTGTTCATGACTAAACACAGTAATACCTGTGTTGATTGTCCAGACAGGGCACATCCTCAGTGAAGGTGTAAGGTCTGATGATATTTCTTAATTACAAAAGCTCTGATCAGTAGCGATTTACAGACTGCATGGGCTGAAATGCACAAGAAGCCCTAATTCTCTTTTACAATAATTCACAATATGTTTACCATCAAAATATGTAGTGTAGTGGCCATTTGTCGGCTAAATCAAACTTCAACAAATAATAATCAAACGCCACTGATGCACCGTGGTCGGTATCTTTACGCAGCCAGAAGAGAGTCAAATGTCCAAGCAGGAGTCCATTTTGGTGTATTTATTAAATAAATCAAATAAAACAAGCAAACAAACTAATTAACAAAACTCCTGTCGTGCTGTCTCTCCTGTCCTGTGTAGCTGGTAAAAACTATACGCCCACCCCGGTGCATGCTGGTCCTACCTTTCTACTTGTTTAAATAGCAACAGGTGCCCACAGTAATTACCCAAAAAATAATAGAAACAAACAAATTACTATTAAAGAGAAAAATAATCTTAACATATGAAACATCTACAATAATTAAACAATACTACTTATAAATGAAATAACAAAATACAATATCAAATAAATAGCTCCAACATGTAGTAATTAAGATATACAATGAAATACCAATGTGCCAGATGCCACCAAATGTGGGCTTTTACTGCCAAAATGTTTTGCCCTGGCTCGCTATCCTCCCTGCTCACTTTAAATCCCACAGACTCACCAAATTATGCATTTCTGGCTCCGTGGTTGCACCGACTTACGACTCTTCTCTACTTGTTCCACTGTGCATTGTGCACTGTGCGTTCCACTTTAGCATTTCGCAGACGCACATCTTGACGGAGACCGAGACTCTTGACGTACCACTGCGATGTACAAGACAAGAGTCTGGGCCGGGGCCAGCCGAGCTGACGCTACTCGTCCTTCTTCATAAATGACCTTGTTACAGTAATGGTGGCCTATTAGCGAGGCTATCAACAAGAAGCCTACGTATGCCTCTGGATGCCTCCATCTGTAACACAACCCTCAGCAACTGAGTCAAAAAGAATCTTGAGACATTAAGGGAAATTCAGTGTGCCGTAATTGCCACAGTTAGTGGGCAGAAGCCATAAAAATAATGAGTGACAAAAACTCCTGTTAAGAGCCGATGAGAATCCACAATACTGGAGGTAAATAAGGTTCGTGCACACTGAGCTGGTCGTCGCCAGCTTGCTGCTAATTTTTGCAAAGGCTAAATGTCAGCGTGCTACCTCGCTAATGACACAACCAACGGTTATCGCTTTAAAACACATTCAAAAGTCCAACAGCAGCGGGGACGTGTTTTATCACAGCATGCTCCGATCACACTCCCTCTGCTGTGGCAGAAATGTTATTTCCTTTTCAAACACATGCAAGTCAGGTCCCCGAGTTACCGTCCCGAGCATCGCGAGCGTGAATGTGTGCTGTTCACCGTTTCCTGGGGGTGAACTTGAAGTGTGGGTCAGCGCGTGCTGAGAAGGAGAGCAGTCGGAGAGAAAAGGGGCGCCGGCACGGCGGAGCGCAGCCGACCCACTGTGACAGAGACATACGAAATGAGCCAAACATAATTAGCATTGAAGTAGTCAGCGTGTGGGGGTGTTTTATATGCAAACTATTACCTCATCAACATCAACAACGGCTATTACAACATGACAGAGTGCCTCTATTGATGAGCGCGACCCAGCACGGAGCGTGCCGTAAATCACCGTACGATCCCTCTGAGGCCAAAATTGGCATCTCTCTTTTTTCAGGGAGTACCACACGGCTGTGAATACAACGTAACTTAACAGAGTGAACTCGGATACATTTTGCTTCCATATCCGAAAGGGGCTCTTGAGCTCCATTGCTGATGGCGTCAGACAAAATTCTTGTTGACAGGGACAGCGCAGCGAGAGGAAATTGACCTCCTGGGGAGGGGAGTTTCAAAGCAGCTTTGTCTTGGAAATGTAGCACCAGTTCATTAAAGGTTAATGGTGCATTGGTGATACGTTTTATCCTCCCCCTCTCTTCTGGACTAATGGCGTCTTGACTTCTTTCAGATAGGATGGCTGTCCGAGTGCTTGGTGCGAAGGGTTCGCTGGTGGCCGATGCCGCGATACAGTTCTTTGCAGGGGAAACGGCAAAAGTATCGAGAGACGGGATTTACAGCTCAAGACCCCAGTACTCTCGTCTCACCAGACATGGCCGGTAAATCTTCTCGCAATGAAAGGATAAATCTAAGACACTGTGATATGTTTATAACCCCGTGTATCAGCTCGCTCTAGGCACCAGCGCTGGGTGCTAGTCAGATAGTAAACCTAAAAGTAAGCTCTTCCAATGTGGTGGGAGGACATACCCGTCATATTCTGCTTGGCAATGATTGCAAAGAAAAATTGGAAGAACTTAGTAGAGCTTTGTATTGTATTACTCATGGAAGCATGATGGTATCTGGATATAGTCAGGGGGCCAAAGCACCATTTATTTTCAGGCGTTCTAAAATGGAAAGTGGTGAGAGATAGGAGTTTATAGTGCTTGTATATTAGCTCCAGAGGGAAGTGACTGCAGTTAACATGTCTGGCCACCGGCCAGTGTGATCCAACTTCTTCATAAAGGGATTAGTTTGGATTTTTTTTTATATAGGGTAGAAATATCTATGCACAGATATCAACTCCAGCCGTAGATACGTTTAGCAAGAGATGTTCTTATAAAATGTGGGAGCCAACTAAGGTATACCACACACAAGTAGTTTAACCTACTTCCTGCTCAATGGCATTGTTGTTTTTGATTTATTGTTTTTGTATCAATGGATGAGAGATTAGTTTTTGTGAATTTGTTTTCCCATAAGGAACCATTTGATCCAGTTACACACTGCGTCAACGCATTTTAAAAGGCTGCATTTCTGCTCTGAAAATCAGAACAGAGCGTATTCTAAATTTAAGAACACAGCAAAATCATTTGATGAAACAAAAAAAAAGAGCAGGAATTAGTGTTCAGTATAAATGTGAACACACGTTTGTGAAAACAGGCCTCTTGCTGCCTTGTTGGCTGACATTGTTGTTAAAAGCAGGTACTCACCTGTGGTCCTTTTTATATGGCTGACATCCTGATTGTTGAGTCGGCAATCAGGCAATCAGGTGTATTGGCCACATGCGCCATGGGTGTCGCATTTCGAATGGCGGTGCTTTGAAATGGCAGACGAGTGACTTTGTGTCAGATTCCCGTGTCTTATGTAGAGAACAGTGTGCAGTGTGTTACAAAAAGTGCCATGTTGAATTGCAAATTGGGTGCAAAGTGAGACTTAAGCTGTGGTTGAGCTCTTTGAGTCTCAGGCTCAATAATTATTATTAAGATTTTATTTGTACAGGGACAGTTCACATTAATCGACAGCACACATTAATAAAAACATGACTGTAAATGTGACAGTGTTAGCTAAAAAAGCTAATTTTCAACCGTTGTCCCTGGGCACGGTGTTAAAAGTGCTTTGTGCTTTGTGTGTCATTTTAGCGTGTTAGCAAATGAAAACACTGCAAAATAACAGCAAAATCAAATACAATATGAGTCAATTATAACCGCAAGTTTGAGGAAAGTCAGCTTAAGGTGATTGTTATTTATCTACGCTCGTTGCGTTGGTACGGCCCTTAGTTACATCATTATTTTAACACAAGCCATGTTGCTTCAACCTAACCAATCGTTTCACAACATTAACCACGTGTCAGTGCGTTTCTGCGCATACGTGTCACGTGATTTGCAGATACGTTGGCGTTATTCAAGTCTGTGTTACGATTTGAGACGGACTGAGGAATGACTTCAACTCTCCTGAGCTCCACTGGGAGGCTTTGGGCTTTCTCATTTGGCTTTAACCTGCGCTTGAGAGTGTTGAGCATCATGTAGCAACATCGAGCCTTATTTAGGAGCGTCTCATCCAGATCGTGGGACACAACCTTGGACGGTTCCATAGTGAAGCTCAAGGAAGCCGTTTGCGGCTCTTAATTGGAGGTGGAGAAGTTAACGTGTCATGCATTTAGTGGTTGAAGCCTCGCCGCTCGTCTCAAAAAGCCCGACTGCTCCCCGCCCAACCTGCCCACGACCCGCCTCGCAATGTGGCCGCTGCTAATTTCACTTCTTCAGTGTGTGTTGGTGGCTTACTTTTCATAGTAATGCTGTTAAAATGATAAAGATGAAATGATATCCAAATGATATGTTAGTTATTGATGGAGAAAACCGGTTGTGGATGTTTTGCTGCAGCGGTGCCTCATTTATGATTTTGTAAAATACAGCAGGCTTTATTCTGTATTAGATGGCTGTGGCCTGCCCATGCAGTCTGCCGCAGTACACCCCCACATTTCAGAAGCTCCCTCAGTGAGTTTATTATGTACCTGCCTGCTGACAGTCAGGTGCTTTAAATGGAAACATACTGTACATGATCCCCTGCAGCTAAAGGAATTCAATCTGCGGCAGATTACGGTCCACCTTGTCCATTCAAGTCTGGTTCAACTCAGCCACCATAAACCTGTCAGCGGAGGACTGTTGGCTGCAACCTGCTGTTCATCTTCAAGCTTGTATTTCTGTGGCCATGAGGCAAAATCATCTTGACTCGTCGTGACATCACCGTGACCATTAGCTCCTCCGGGTCCTTCAGCGCCCCCGGGGTAGAAATACAACATTTAGGCACCGTTACGACTTCTACCCCCTTGCATCTGCATTCCAGAACAGTTTATCTACAAACCGTCAATGGACTTCGGGAGAAATCTGTATGGCAGCACAGAGGAAAGGAAAGATGTGGGGGTAACGTGTTCCTCTTTGCTGCCAGGATACAGAGTTTGCCTCCCGCCTCAGAGCTCCAATCCAATTAGCTAAACCACAACTACCTCCATCTGTGCTAGGTTGCTTTCGCACTAGTTTCACTCCCCCACCTACTAAGTGCAATAACTAACTGTGTAGTCCTGATTGCAGGCATCATCACGTAGTGCTGTGTTTGATTTTATTTACTTATGGCACACGTTAATTTGTCTGACTCTAAAGCTGCTCACACTTGGATTTATTCTCCACTTTTTTTTCACACATCCTTGCAGCCAGTTTTATTTTTGTGCGTGTGTATTTTTGGCAAGATGCACAGTTTGCTGTGCCGAAAGTTCAAATGTTGTAAACTTAAAACCCCCACCATGGGCCGATGAGCACAGCCAATGACGGAAGACGACTGCTGCCAACAACCATGTGCAGAAAGAGAAATAAGTACTGTAAAATAGTAGGTAAACTGCAGCAAATCGATTTTTGCATTTTACCCACGCTCTCTGTGCAATCTGTAGGGAGGCTGTCAGGGCGGATGGTGGAGATGTAGTCTGGGCGGCCTTACGTTTCACGGAAAACGTATCTCATGTTGCATGTTAGTCGGATACAAACATATTTTGTAAGAGTTGTGCTACATTGTGCTGCGTCACGGGAACCGTTGTCATCCATGATAATGTGTGGAAATCCAAGCTGAAATATTTGTTTATGTTTTAATATGTTTACAGTTGCAATGGCTAAAACACAATTTCTGAAACTAGGGCCCTCTCTGTCGAAACTCCACATACAAAAAACTAAAATATATTCGGAAATTAAAAATATACCTTACATCTCCTGCAAATGCAAACACAAAAAATTGTATTTTCACAACTTTAGGCATAAAACACTGGAGTCCATTGGCATTGGAAATTGACATTTCCATCTGTAGCATGCTAAACTATGAACACAAATGCAATGTTCATTCTCAAAACAACAGTAACTTTCTTTCGTTTAACTCTCGCTCCAAAATTGGCCTCCATTGTTGTTTTTCACGCCAAACAGCAAACCTGATTTCTTTTGGGGCTCAAGCTGTGATTTCTAAGTGATCTAATTGGTCACATGTGTTTTCACAGGTGCACTCTGTAGCGCAAGTGATTGGTAATTGATTGTGGTATTTCAATGAAGTGTTCAGCTAACAACACACACAGGCTGTTCGTTTTGAATGATGTGTCTAATGCAGAAAACAATGAGCAACAATGTTGGGTTTTGGAGCATATATAGTGTATCGCTAGCACACATCATCAGATTTGGTTCTTATTTAGGTGATGTCATTTTCCTTTGACAGGCCATGCTACAGGAAACACTAGTGAGTACTTTTGAGTGTGCAGAAGCTAACTATTTTTGGAGATATGATTTTATTTTGTCACAGCTAATGACACTTGCGCTAAGAACTAGTCGATTACACTAATTGTGTTATGTATGACAGTCTGACTCTGGCTCGGCCGCGACTCCGTCACAGTTTCATTATCCTCCGGAAACATGTCACAAGCGGAGCATCTGTTCCTCAGCAGCCACATATTAGTGCGGTTTTGCCAACTTTTTAAAATCTTTTTTTCCGTATTTCACAAGCATAAAATAAACATTTTCAGGTCACTTCAATGGCGGTGACATTTAGTAACAGATGCTTCCGTTGCTTCTAACCTTGTCTGTCATCATCTCACAGCTGCTGTCAGTTACCTGTATTTGTGTTCATTTTGTCTGACAATGTTGTGGTAATAACCAAGTGGTTAAGTAGAAGCATGCGAAATAAATTAGTGCAGAAGTAGTGGCACAAGGTAAGGCAAAAACAAGGACAGAGGAGTAAAAAGAAACAAACATGCTGCCTCGCGAGAAGAGCGAACAATGAGAACATGTTGATATTGTTGCAAACGCCTCGACTTTGTTCCGCGAAAACATTACGAAACCAACAAGGCAGACAAGTTGTTTGGCAGCTAATTGAGGCGATCGGAGCTCGTGCCAGAGTTGCGTTGAGGAGCTCGTTCTGATTTTTAATTAACACCACTGGACCTCCGAAGGCCTAAGAGGGAAAAACCACCGAAGCGAGGCGCTCGCTCAACCATGAAGGTCCAGAGGTCTGCACACACCAGATAATTGTATTGACGTTTTGGTGGACTACACAGTACTGTATTTATGTTGCTTGTGGAGTTTTTTTCCGACGCGCTGCCCTCTGTCAAACACTCGTTCGTTATCTTCTGATAAATTGCATAAAGCAACACTCTTATTTCAGTAATTACTGCTGAGCCCAAACCGTTTAGCGGCAGAACTCAGCCTTTTGGTCCTTGTTGGATCCATGCGGTTTCTTAGTTGAAAAAAACGTGCTGTCCCCAGCACGTTGCAGTAGCCCACTGTGACTGAGATTAATGTCGCTGTGATTGTTGTTACCTGTGTGGGGCGGTCGGGACAGCAATGGTGGAATTTACTGCGGGGAGGCGTCGTGAGACCGGGACTGTCCACTTGTTCACCCCCGATCGTTGACCAGGACCATCTGTCTTTCGACAATCAAGCCAGGGTTCCTGCATTTCTACGTCGCGGGAAAACCCAGTGGCAGAATGAATCATTAGTTTGATTGCTCCTTTGTGTCCAGCTGTGCAATATCGTCTTGGCTGACTTCAGTCGGCTTTGCTGCAGGGAAATGTTGGAGAGTCGGTGTAATGACTGATCGGTCTTTTTCCTTTTCTCTCCCTCTACAGTCGAACACCCATTTCGGACTTCTAATTAGAATTTTTTTTCAGTAACTGATTAGAAACAAGATAATTTAATTGCCACTATGTTGGAAAGATGCCTTCTGCTGCTCTATACAAGGAGAGCGATGTATTCGATTCTTGCAAGTTACTCATCAAATTTCCTGTTTTTCAAACTTTCTTGCTGAAACCACATATACCCGAGCCGAGCAGAGATCGCGGATAGATCGCTATTCTCAGTTTACAGAGAGCTGTGAGGCCCGCAGGGGGGGGGAGCCTTAATAGATGGTTAGTGATTTACATCATATTTCGGTTTTGACAGCAAATCTGTTCTTAAGTTGCCGTGACAGCCACTCAAATTCATGCCAGAGAGCTTATGAAGTGGAATGGATTATTCCCCCACGTTGCCTGTCTACAAACCAAACTGAGCGGGCCATGACACAGTTCCTCTGGCAGAGGCTTGTGTGGTGGCATGCTGCCAAGGAACAAAGGCCCCAGCTTGGCAGGGCCGCGCGACGGAACAACGAGGACCATAGTCATCGCCCCTACAAAAAAACTGAAAAAACCAGCTGCGCACAGTCGCAGCCGATCGAAGGATGTCGTCTCACTCCGATGTGGAAACACAGCTGCTTATTGTGCACGGCGCCGGGGGTGAATCACACCAATTAATGCCCCTCATCTTCCTTCCTATTTGGATGAATGCTTCTCTCTCTCTCTCTCTCAGAGTCACTTGCAATGCATCTCCGATTATCATCGTATCAACATCCGCAGCAAAAGGCCGCGTGTGATCACTAAGAGGCTCTTAGCTTCATGCACTATTTAGATGTCCCCCTAAGAGCCCTCTGCTCTTCCTTACCACTCATTGAGATAAACATCCAATTCATACTGTTGCGCTTTTCTGTGCTCATCGCCTGCACAAGACGGTTTCATAAACATATGGCTCAGACTTCTATTCAATACGGTTCTTTTTAAAAGGCAATTTGCTTGCAGAGAAAAATCTAGTTTGCAGACATTTACAGCACACATGAGCAGAAATAACACGGCATAAAAACCCAACTTGAATAATATAAAGAATGAACCAAATGTGATTCGGCAACATTCAACAAAAATACTTGTTCATCACTCATTGATGTGAAATGCCACATACACAGGAAACCACATCCCTGCATGTTAAAATGAGGCGGTCTGCAAGATTCTTTCCGACCCTCGTTAACGCCGAAATTGGCATCCAGAGGCTGTCGAGGAAGGAGAGAACAGCATTAGCTTTCCTCACCACCGCTGCGCTCCTCCAAGACTCACTCACGCCAGCAAACATAACATGTCTGTTTTCACCCAAGTTTCCTGATCTGTTTATTAGCGCCTCCAAGAGAAAAAGCAGCCACTACAGAAGACTCCGCTGCTTGGCAAATACAGATAACACTTGGATACCACCGTTTCTCTCCTGCAAAAGGGTGTCGAAATGGCAACATTAGCCCCAAATGCGATAAAATGTCTTATCTGAATATTAATATATGCAAGCATGTGGAAAGAGCATAACCCAGGGGAGAGGCAGTAGATAAAACGAGCCACTGCGAGAGGACTGCACTGACCCAGATACGGTGAAATGTGGCAGCACAGAACCCCAATATCCTGTCCGTAATGACCATATCTAACTTGACACGTAGCTCATCAGATTTGTAAAGATGCACGCCGTCTGGTTCCAGCTGATTGGCCGATGGCGCTCACATCACATTTGATTATTTTGCACTCGCATTTACGCACAGGTACCGAATGGTAGCTTTCACGTCGGCACACACTTCACAGCCACACACACTTCCACAACATGTTGTCGGTGTGGAAGTTCTTCAGCGTGAGTGAAGAAGATATAGCGCTCGCAAAAAAGGCCTTTTTCACAGCAGACATTTTGAAGCATCACTGCAGGGTAAACACAGATGTAATTGATAACATTAATATTGGAGGCCTGTTCCATTTAGGCCCCGATACTGTGCATGCTGGCTCACTGGAATGTGACACTAAGTATGAAGGGACCATAATTAATGTGATTAATTTCACCTGCGTTTGCCCTGCAATGGACAGGGCCAACTTCTCAAGGGCCAAAGAAGATGTGGAGGAACACCCTTAAAACAACAGAAACAACTTACTTAATCACTTATTACATTGTCATTCATTCCCATGCTGCTCAGAGTAATGGCAGTGGCCGGCTCGTCTGCCGACAGCAAGCTCTTTCCCTGTAGCACAGTCCTGCTTGTAGCGAAGCTAACAGCTACGACCTTAACGGAGGTTGCATTAAGTTGCATTATGAAGGCGTTCAAGCTCTGTTTAGGGTTAGGGAGTATTGGGCAACGGTATTATAACGCTATCATGATGTGTTCAAATGTAATCTTGTGGAATTTTTAGTTTTTGGCAAGAACCTTAAATGAATACAGTTGGTGAAGGAGATTTTTTTCAGAGCAAAAAATTATGACCGTTTACCTTTCTAACACTAGCTCTAAGCATCTTATGATACATAATTAAAACTACTGATGCCAAGATGTTGTTTTAATCAAAGTAAGTATATGAATTTAACACAATCACTTATTTCTTAATCATTTGAATTGTGTGATTTTATGCAAATAAACACTATAGATGACAATAAATAGCAAAGCGAAAGCATAACATTTAGAATTTCTAATGGATTACACTGACTTCTGGATGGTTTTTTCGGGGCGATGGTGAAAAAAGTAAGTCTTGAGCCTTGCTGTCAATTACAGTTTTTAGAAAAACAATTGGAGTTTGCTTAAACAATTGCAATCCGTGCAATTTGTTATTTCAAATAACGTGGCCAACATCTGATGTCATAGGCTACTGTAACTTTAAACTTCTCTCAGCTCTGCATAAACTCTTGTAAATCCCCCAACACCAAGTAAAAAGTTTGTTTTCCAACTGTTTTCTCTTTGCATTCCATCTTCACAATCTCCCTTACTCTTTCCAGTGTCTGCCTGCAGTGAATTCGTTTGTCGAGGGCTGCTTGGAGATGTATAATGGTTCATGTTTTCCAGACAGTCTAATTTGTTCGCATTTTATCTCCATCTTTATGCCTCCCTAACCTCCCTCTGCAACCTCCCAGCTCCTTCCTTTTTGCTCTTTTTGCACTTAATAAGGATGCGGCGTTTGATCGGCATGACTCTGCAGCACTTCATTCGTTCAGTGGTCGTACAATGTCACTGAAGTTCATGTTCAGGTCAGTGAAAGCAGCAATATTACTGAATCAGAGTTGGACATATTTTAGCCTGGAGCTACCAGCTTATTGTCTCTGTAGTAGCGGCTAAGTAGTTGGAACAGCTTTTGGCAGAAATGTGAATAACATGAGTGTGAGTCGCTTCTGCTTCCCTACGAAGGAAAAGTACAGAAACATATTTGATCAAATTAAAATAACCCGAGAATCTTAACTTTTTGATTTCTGGAATGAAAACAAGGGACACTGCCAGTTCGGCGGTCAATATATCATCATTATTATTATTATCGATGATAGGGAGACATTTCTGGTTTCACTTATGTTGAACATGGTAACTATAATAACTATGGTGCACGTCGACAGAATTTCTAAACCATATCATAAAATCAAAGTGACCAAGAGGAGTGAAGCAATGGTAAACTATGGAACTCACAGGAAAGAAAAAGGCCAAACGACATCGGTTCATCACATTTTATTTTACAAGACAGGCAGACAAGCAACACGACTGAAACACTAACAAAGAGACAAATCAGACAAACTAACAGTCACTCTATGCCAGACAACACGGCGCACCATTCACTTCAATGCAGTTCACGATCCGTCGTTCACCGCGGAGGCATGCAGGTTTTCTTGTTCTCCATCTCCATCAGCATATATATATATATATAAATATATATATGTTCCCTCGTTAGAAATTGTGTGATTCTGCCACGTCGATTTTTTTATGGAGATGCCCAGAATTTCAAAAGCTCATGCAACTACATTAAATTTGCATGACTTGGACATATACCAGCATCTATTGTGGGCAATTGTTGGCTTGGTGTTGAATAATTAATCACAATTAAGCTGTTTGTACAGCATAGTGTCATCTTTCACTTTGGTACAGCCTGTTATTTTTTTTTCAAAATGATGACGATGAGGTTTCTTATGCTGCTTTGACTTGGTCATATTTTTAACAGAGGTCATAATGAGTACGTATATAAATGTATAAAAAAAAACTGGCAATAATCTGGTAATCAGCTCGAGGGACTGTGGTGTCCCAGATACCCCAGTTGTTTCTATTTTAAAAGGCTGGTAGGTCAGTTGCCTCTATTGAGGAATTTTTTAAGTCATGCAACAAAGAAAATGAAAGTTGGTTTTATGGCAGGTATTTAAGTCTTTGTTGGTTTCCTGTCAACCGCAAGGTGTCAACAAGACACACACACACACAAGTCGCTCCGCCAAGAGAGAAATCGCTGAACTCGTAAGTCCGCCTAAAAACCTCAAAATAGTTTTCACACTTTTTTAATATATTTTTATTGTGCGGATCAGGCAAACAGTGTGTGGATTAGTGAGCTGTTGCTGTGGGACTTCCTCAGGCTAATCTGTAGGCTAATTGTCTGCTGGTTGTCGTTTCATATTTAGCATATGGAAATACGTGTAGTATCGTTCCCATTAAAAATCTCAGGTAGAAAGTAAATAAATACATTTCTCAAAATGTTGCCTCCCAAGCTTTAGTGAATGTGATCTTCTATACCTGCTTGCTTTTGAAATTATATATCTAATCAGGCCTCGACCAAAATAGTCCTCTGGTGCATCCGGCCACCACTTTCCACTTACACGCTTAATAAATAATGTAACAATTTGCAGGGAAGCGGAGGCGACTCACAGCGTTGCCTCCAGAAATAAAAAGCCGTATGCTCGAAGCACAAATAAATATGCAATCGTTCACGGAGAGCTAACGATGTTTAACAGAAAGTGGCACCAAACGGTATCTCAAGCACCAACTGCCACTGATTGTGTCATACAAAACACATTCATACATTCACAGGTCCACAGAAGTGGTTCGTGAATATATTGTGTTTCCACATTCAGGCTATTGCAACACTAAATACTGGATTTTTTTTGACTGAAGGCAAAACCCAATAAGAGGAATTGTGAAATGTGACCAAAACAGCTGCACTCAAGAGACTCCACGTCACTACAATATATTCTACTTCAGTACATTTTTTGCTGCTTTACGGTATATTGCATACGACTAAGAGTACATGTAGAGCAGACATCCCAACCTAAAGACACAGATAACGCAGATTCATTATGAAACAAAGCATTTCCGAGTATTATGTTGGCAGTGACTGGTGTTATTGACGAGGATCGGGACAAATTCTGGTGGGTTTCAGGCTAAGGTTGGACTAACTCGGGCTGGGTGTTGTTACGAAATCACCATGTCAGTATAAGGTGACCATATTTTCAAATTTAAGTTTCAAGTGAACTTCACATCCATGCACGCACCATAAGGATTGTAATGAATATCTTGTAAACAAGCTTCGTACGAGTGTTTGATTTCAGATTTCTTTGCAGTTCAGAGGTGATGATTTAAATTTCAACAACAGGGTTGCACAACGAAATGCAGACTGCATTCCCATTTTGCTCCACGACAAACTCAAAAACACACCCAAAACCCTATCACGTGGAGAGCTGAGGATGAATAGGGGAATCTCACTGAAGTCTGGTGGTGCGGCAGCTGATACTTCTGTGTATCTTGCCAGAAAGCAGCAGAGTGAACATGTTGTGGCTGGGGTGGGTATTGTCTTTTCATATCCTTTGAGCTCTTAACAGGCACCTATTCTCACCAATATGACGCATGAGCAGTAGATGTGTGTTAATTGTAAAAACTGTTATCTTCTTTCATTTTACCGAGCGCACCTTTCAATACCGTGGAAAGCGCCTCAGCAGACAAATAATCATGTTTTGTCTCCCAAAATCCAACAAAACATTGTTTATTTGAAAAGTATATTTACACACAAAATGCATCAATTGCATTTGCATTATATAATCGATTGTCAGATACCTTTTGAAACAAAGTGCAAAGTATTGCGTCAGTGTGCACCGGCTGCCGGCTGAATGGTCGACTGTGACATTATCTGGCGGCCTTAATATGATCTTTTATATCAGCATTTCCACCCGTGCGTGACCTACAATGTGCTCTTGCAGTGTGTGCAGAACGAAGCATTTTCATTGCAGGGTACTTGAAAGACCGACTTTCTCTTTGGCATGACAGCTAACTATTGTCCCAGTGTACTGACAGAAAGAGCCGCAAGCATCATCGCAACAGTCTTGACAACGATGCATTGATTGATTGTCACACAGACAGATAAGATCCTGTTTTATATTGGGTCAGTTAATAATAAGCAGGACAGAACACAATAAACATCTAAGCTGAAAACAAGTATAAAGCCCAATTTCCCTTTTTTTTTTTTAATCAAGCAGTAACTAGCTACTAGTGTTAGCCAATGCAACCGTGAGCTTGTTATTAGCAGCCCTGAAAGTCCCGTGAAGTGCTCCGTCACCCATATCGGGATCACGTCACGCCATCATAGTTTCACCGTGGGTCCCGCACAGCTGAAGCGAGGACGGAAGCTGCCCAGAGCGTGCGCGGCAGGACACGCCAGTCCTGGCGCAGCCTTGGGCCCCGCGGTCAGCTGTCCGAGATGGACCGAACGTATGAGCGAAGGGCTGCTGGACGAGCAGCCGTTTACTGACAGGCTTCTAGTGACACACACACACACACACACACACACACACACACACACACACACACGGTTAACTCCCAGCCAGAGCCTGTAGTAATTGTTCTTTGAGACATTTTGTTGGCAATTGTTGTATTGCTTAATTGTATGTTGAACATAAGCGAGCAGATTCAAGTCCAACTAGTGTAATAATAGTTATTGTATTGATGTAGCATTTTTCAAGCTTTCCAGATTCAAAGATTTCCAGATTTCTTTTATTTTTTAAAATCTAATTCCCACGTTACCCAGCCGTTGGACTGACTAACAATATGAAGTCTGGCTGCAGCCTAAGGCGATCGAGCCATGCACTTCTGTCTCTGTCTTCACATACAAACGCATACATTGGGAAATAAACGAGTGCTCTTTCCCTAACATGGGCGTTGCAGAAGTCTGCATCTTTTTCAGTTTGGCAGCATTCTACGGAAAGCCGAACAACAGGATGGAAAAGTGCTCGATAATAACAGATTCCAATGCAGGTTGTCAGCACATTGACAAATGTTTATGTTAAGATGCCAAGACGCTGTCTTCGGTCTGAACAATGCCTGTCCACACAAAGAAAGAACAGATCAGGCATGCACACACTCAATCATTCCAAACCCACAGATGTCCAATCAACACAAGTGAATAATCAAAACAGTGCCAAAATGTTACACATCTTTCATACATTTTAGATATAATTCAACGTTCAAATCCCATTCAGCTTTTAAAAAGAATCAACCTTTATTGACGCTTAGTAAAAAGACCCTTCTCAGAGTTTACATTAGTGTGTTTTGGCCGGAATGTCACAGCTCGAGTGGAGAAAAGTACAAAAATCTTTGAACAAAAGTGTCTTAAACTTGCTCCCATTCCCACAATTTGTACTCTTCTCAAATATTCTCAGGTAAAGACGTCGTAGAATGTGTGCTCATTCACACATGGTGGCTTTAGAAGCAAAGGAACTCAACTGAAATAAAATCAACATTAAATAATGATTTTTTATTTGTTAAATTCATTTGCGTTATTTTCTTTACCTCAGAGGTTTAAGTTGCTTCATGCTGCAGTGTGCTGGTCAGTCGGTCTGGTTCACTGCTTCGGTGACTCAAGTGACCGTAAAATCTGGCTGAAATGAGTCAGTGACTCAAACAAGCATTCAGTAAAAAAAGTCTCTGAATGCTCACATTTTTTACATTGCAGTTACATCAATGTTTCGCACAATGTGAAAGGCATTGTATACGTTTAGATTTCCTTCTGTAGTGTTCTTTATATAGCATGGGAATGCAACAATGAGTTGGTTTCTATTTCTCAGTGTTGTTCCTTTTTCCCTACTTGTTCCACCTTTTGACAAGTCCACGGTCAGGCGTTACCCACATCTGTTGGCTTTTCTTTGCAGCACAGACTCAAAGTGAGCCAATGAAATATAAAGTGTTATTCTCGCCAGTGAATGTTGTTATACCTCCAACTTTAGAGAACTGGCAGTAACAACAATGAAAGCAGTATTGTAAGCTGCCAAGCCCGGAGCTCAAAAGAACTCAGCAGCATCTCAGTCAGTTGCTTGATATTGCTCGTTCACGGCAGTGTTGTGTTGAAGTGCAGCGAGCATGCCAGCCTTGTGACCTCTTTTCAAGTTGTTTTTTAAAATCTAACTTGCATATGGCTTCTTAAAGAATCCCTCAATTTGGTGCGACAGCGCCTATCAACCCAAGATTTTGTTTGGGTGATGAAAACACACATGGAGTAGGTCTTGGCAAGGCACAGCACAAAGTGATGCAATTTCCCTCAGAAATCTCACCCCTCCTTGCCAGAATCCTATGTCAGTCAAACCAGAACACACGTCATGCACAAGGAATCAGAGATTTTAGTGATTTAATATTGTTTCTTGCCTGCAGTAGACAGATAATTAGTTCATAGGTGTGTTGCCCACAATCGGATACAAAAACATATCCAGTGGGACTGTTGTGACAGTGGATTGTGCTGCAGGAGTCTGTTTAATCCTTGTTTGTGGAGTTTCAGTCAGCACCATCAGACCTGTAGAAAACACTGTCACTACTGCTAGCTACATTAAATAAGAAACTCGTTGTCTCATAATGGGCAAGTGTCAATTTGATCCCCCATAATTGTCTTTACCGGGAATATTTGCTCTAGAGGCCCAAACCGTAAACATGTTTATTTCTGCTGTAAATTTGGGCATTTTTACATGCGGCTCTATAGAGATTGACTCACTTTTGGAGCCAGCCTCAAGGGGTCATTCGAGGAACTGCAGTTTTTGGCACTTCAACGTTGGCTTCATGTCTTGGCATCAGAGATTTCCACTTGAATGAATCCTGTTGAACTTCCTGTTTACATCTCCGAAAGCATAACGGAAAAAAACTAAAAACAAATTCATCCCAAATTGAAGTTTTCAGTTTTTTACACTATCGAACATTTTGAACAGTATTTCGTCATGCAATGTCCGATCAACACTGTTCTCCCTGAAACACTGATATGTTCCTCTATCCGCTCAAATACAGAAACCTGCTGGGTTTAAAACCATGTGACGCTACAGGCAACAAAGCGATTCATTTCACATTGTGATTGATATATATATATATATATATATATATATATATGGCGTGCCTACGACTCATTCATTAACGAGTATGCCATAAGTCTGTAAATACAGGGAGTGAACACCGGGCAAAAACAATGTTCAGTTCAAAGGGTTAATAACAAGCCACTCTTTTCTGCCTTCATCAAAAAGTGGAATTAGTTTCTGAAGATAGTTTTGGAGGCAAAACGTTGGCGTTCTGTAAAATCTGGCAAGATTCTTTGACCAAATATTCATCTTTCAGACCTAATGAGTCTCAAAGTTGGTTTAATGAATATTCCTTTTGAAATGTACTGCGTCACCTCAACATTTAATTGTGAGAGAGACTTTTCCTTTGCCTGGAAAGAAGCTCGATGACCACAGCGTCTTTCTCCAGGAGACTTCAGCGGGACTTCTGCTCTCTGAAACGGATGCTTGTACGTGCACAATTGTCTCATTACTCATTTCGCTGCCTTAGTTACCCGTGGGTGAAGGTAGATTATCTGCAGTATGTGGCAGCCTCCCGTCTCTGCTGACCTTGAACTGTCATTTTTTTTCAAACGCAACACTCCCCCCTCCACACACACACACACACACACACTCCTGCACACCTCTCCACAACCAATAAGACACCAAATGACCTTAATTAATGGCATTTCACCTCGTCTATATTTCCCATCAGTCTCTCTGAAAACCCCCTGGAGTTCTCCGGTGCACAGAAACATTAAATATTCATATCTTCATCATTTCAACATTTAAGTCAATCAAATGGATTGCAGCAGATAAAACTAACAGCAATTATCTATGCAGTGATCGGGAGATTTATTTAGTGTGATGAGTGACAGTCGGTGGAACATGAGGCTGCATGTCTGCCGCTCTCTCCTTCTTTGCCTATTTTTCTTTCCCTCTTTTGGGGGTTTCTTTCAAGGCTCCCCTTAAGTTGAAAGGGAATCGCTAGCGCAGCTTATGAAGCATTTTTGAAAAAAAAGAGATATCCACTTTAAACGTCAAGTGACACGACTCTTTCAGTGTGGCTGACAACTTAAGAATTACAAACTGTGGCGCCATCCAGAAGATTGTTGTGGATATGGCTTGAGAGCTAATGTGGTGGCTCTATTTTTATTGAGATTTAAAGGTACAGTGTGTCAGATCTGGGCTAGACTTTTGTTTTAAAAGATTCAAAGAATGAGGTAACATTATCAACAGGAAACCTCCTCGTATTTCTGTTTCCTCCTCCCCGCCACCAGGAGACTACTTCTTGCATTTAGCAGATTCTTGCCGTGCTGTTAGTAATTGTAGATTGTGAAATTCTGCCACCTACTTCTTATGTGGGATTCCACCATGACCCTAATTGATAACCAGCCTCACATGTTTGATTCTACTGTTTTTAGCAACTTGGGAAAAGAAGGCTGTGATGTCGCATTCCCCCTGAATTTCTCCACATAAATCAAAGTCGTAAATCAAAGCCATGCTTTTCAATCGTGTGTGCTTCTTCTCCTGTGAGGGGGTGTATGATATCTCCATTGGGACGAAATCTTGGTCAATTTTGTCCATTGACCCCGAAACGAATGGGCTCCATCAATTATTCAGTATAATGATGGATGGTATTGGTTTTCAGTATCAGATGTATTTCAGCATCTGTGTTGATGGCTAAAAAGTCTGGTTCACTTCTTTATGGTGATAAATCAGGGATACCCACGACACATGGCGGATTAAATAAGGGACCTATTTTACTTACCTACAGCAATATATTTCCGGCCACGTGGGGCAGCAACACTGACATACAGTCAGTGTTGCTGAAACCAGACCGGTGAACAGTGGTGTCGCAAAAATCTGGGCCCCGTACATGTACTGAATCATCAAGTAAACATTGATATTTAGCGGTGTGTCGGTCTTTAATAAGACAATGGTGGAAAGCCATCCTACACTGAGAAAGGGTTATGTTTCATAACAACAGATAAGCAAATAAGAGTTCACTATCATGTTTTATTCTATAGCAATTGTGTCACGACACTGAAGTAGCATAATACAACTTGGAAACTTAAAGGCACAATCCCTGTATATCAACCCAGTCGGCAAAATAGAATGTTGGCATTGTAGGTTTCTGCAAACCACATTATGTCCAGATTTTGATTACATATCTTTTGATAAAAGATATTGTTTTGGATTCAAATAAGTCGGCTTCTTTTGGTTTCACACATGTGACACAAACACCACTCACCTTATGGACTTACTGTTCGCCAAGCAGGGACTTACTGTTTGCCAACTTACTGTTTGCCAAGCAGGGACTTACTGTTTGACAAGCAAGGACTTAATGTTCGACAAGCAGGGACTTACTGTTCGACAAGCAAGGACTTAATGTTCGACAAGCAGGGACTTACTGTTTGCCAACTTACTGTTTGCCAAGCAAGGACTCACTGTTTGCCAAGCAGGGACTCACTGTTTGCCAAGCAGGGACTCACTGTTTGCCAAGCAAGGACTCACTGTTTGCCAAGCAGGGACTTACTGTTTACCAAGCAGGGAATTACTGTTCGCCAAGCAGGGACTTACTGTTCGCCAACTTACTGTTCGCCAAGCAGGGACTCACTGTTTGCCAAGCAGGGACTTACTGTTTGCCAAGCAGGGACTCACTGTTTGCCAAGCAGGGACTTACTGTTTGCCAAGCAGGGACTCACTGTTTGCCAAGCAGGGACTCAATGTTTGCCAAGCAGGGACTTACTGTTTGCCAAGCAGGGACTCACTGTTTGCCAAGCAGGGACTCACTGTTTGCCAAGCAGGGACTTACTGTTTGCCAAGCAGGGACTCACTGTTTGCCAAGCAGGGACTCACTGTTTGCCAAGCAAGGACTTACTGTTTGCCAAGCAGGGACTTACTGTTTGCCAAGCAGGGACTCACTGTTTGCCAAGCAGGGACTTACTGTTTGCCAAGCAGGGACTTACTGTTTACCAAGCAGGGAATTACTGTTCGCCAAGCAGGGACTTACTGTTCGCCAACTTACTGTTCGCCAAGCAGGGACTCACTGTTTGCCAAGCAGGGACTTACTGTTTGCCAAGCAGGGACTCACTGTTTGCCAAGCAGGGACTCACTGTTTGCCAAGCAGGGACTCACTGTTCGCCAAGCAGGGACTCACTGTTTGCCAAGCAGGGACTTACTGTTCGCCAAGCAGGGACTTACTGTTTGCCAAGCAGGGACTTACTGTTCGCCAATTGGTGATGAACTCTATTCTGATGATGACATCATGAATTCCATGACATAAAGAATTCTATCCATGGAGTCCTTGATGGCATCGTTACTATGGATACCAGATTGAATTGAAATCTTTGAATTTATGAATGTAATGATTTCTCATGATCCTTAAAATATGGCAAAGAAATGAAACTATATGTAACCATATATATGTGTAAAAAATAAAAAATATAAATCATCTTAAAATACTGATATAAATGATCGTGTAATGTTTTATGTAGTGGGGCAGATAGTAGATTAATCGTGCAATTTATGATACAAGCATGAAATTTGGTGGAGTTGTTCTGCAGAGGTATCTGGTTAAACCTGCCTGATTGGCCATTAAAAAAATCCAAGATGGCCACTAATTGGGCCTCCCGAAAATTCGTTTTCTTAATAAAACTTTGTATTTCCCTGATTTGAATGATCTTGCTGTCTATTTGTAGGTAATAAAATATGCTTTAATAATTACCCACAACTATAACACTGGAAAAATGAATGTGCTGATGTCATTGGACATTTAGTGGAAAAATGAATGAATATAAGTGTCAATGAATAATTCAATATTTTATTGAAATCATTTCCTTCAACGATGTTCAAATTGAACATGACAAGAATATGAGGTTAAACTGGACAAAACAAACTGTATGGCACTGGATACTTAATTCATCTAACAATAATACATTTGATATTAAAGATAAATGTGTAACTTATAGCACATTCCCAGACTAGTCTAGTCAGCATGGACGGTACAAAAGTTGTAACTCATTCAATAAATGAAACAACTGTACTTCACATTTCAACATTGTAAAATATGCTACATTTTCATGTAAGAGCTACAATATTATTCTAGACACGAAATCAAAGCAGCTAAATTCACATGTACAACATTATAAGACTAGTTGCTAGGACACTCAGGTAACTCAGGCCCTGTGTTTGTTTGACACATTCATCCACACTGACCTCCTCCCTGGAACGCACTGCAATGGACTTGGATTAACCATATTTCTGATACATCAAATACAAAGGTAATCCTTTGTATTTTTTTGTTTTTTCAAAAGGCCAGGTTTCGAAGACAAGGATTTCGAAGGGGATAACAAGGGGATAACAAACATATATCAACATATAGTTGACAGTTTTGTTTCTTACTGGTGAGTGGACCAAACAGTAAAAACCAGACCGGCAATAATTCACTGTTTGGGTGAAAACAGGCTACAAACAACTGCTGTCACATTACACGTTGATTTGATCTACTTCATTTGAAAATATTGATAAGTGAAGCTTTCGAACAAACAGGACCTAATAACAGTTTTAAGGCCACCGCGCCTATTTATTTTAAAGAGCATCAAGGGGTCTAGTAGCCCAGATGTGTATACACCCATACTATTAGCTCATTAGCATATGACTGAATGCCTTTGCAGAACTAATGAACTAAGTCAAAAATCACTTTTTCTGCAGTTGCATGATTAAGTCAGTTCGATTTCGATTAGTCTCTTTGTCTGTGTGGTCCCACAATCAGACTTTTCAGTGCAGCAGTGCTTCTGAACGAAACCCAGCTCACATATACATACATGCAGGCTCTGGCTGCAGAATACGACACGTGGGCTAATTCTACTTCTAATAAAGACGAATCTTGACGTTTTTTATTCAATGCATGAAAAAACCTTTTGTGGGTCAGTTCTGAACCTTTCATCCTCTCCCCCTTCCCTCCTTTTATCAGCAGAAGCTGCAATTCACAACATCTGCAGCACCATCCCTGCATCAGTTCACCACCCAAACACTATAAGACGTTGATTGAGATTAGACATGAGGACAGTTTGGTTATGATAAATGATCAATAGGCTACGTCCTCCCAGGGGGTTTCCTCTCTCCTTTTTCCACCTCATGACTCCCAGTAAATTCTATCTCGATCTCAGCTCTTTATAACGACAAAATATCCCCGAGATCACACGTGCACCCACTCCAGCAGAGGAATGGCAGGTGCCCACAGGCTGGTGGCGCATTACTGTGCTGCGATGGGTGTTTTTTTTTTTCACGCGTCACCAGTGGGCGCTTCTTTCCTGCGTACAAAGAGAGCAGAGCCCGGGGATGCGCACAATGTGAAGTCTCTCTCCGCTCAGAGGCTGTCCGCTGTCCTCTCTGCTCGTTTCTTGGCAACATCCCGCGGAGTGTAACACGAGGAAGGTCGGGGAGCATTCCTCGGTGCGGCGAAAGCGCGCATCGTCCTCCACCGGCAAAAAAAAAAAAACACCCCCAAAAAACTCACTGATTGTGGAATTTAAAGCGACCGAGAGTCGCCGTTAGTCGCCCCGACCCTTTTTTTTTTCTTTCTAAGGAGCGAGAGACGCACTTGAACGGAGCAGCGCAAAGTGCAGAGCGGCAAAACGCCGCGTGAGAACAGAGCGACCTTCTTCTTTTGGCTTCTGGAGAGCACAAGAGTTGCAGTGAGAAATGTCATCCGCTCACTAGAGCCACAAACAACGCGTCTGTACTGGACACTGGAATTACAATCACTGCAGTTTAATGAAGAGGAAAAAAAGAAATCTGCATCCTAAAACAAGTAAGTATCAATCCAGGAAATCCTCACTCCACTGCCTTCTTTTTTAATGTGCAAGGAAACTGTGTGTTGCTAAGTTCTTTTTTTTTTCTGCAGAAAAAAATGGTTGCACGAACAAGTTCATTTGAATTCAGAGCAAAATGAAATAACCCAGAAAAAAAGCCATCCCTGTGGCGAGATGGCTTCATGTAGTGCTCTAAAAAAGAAGAAGAAAAAGGGGGCCACTGCATGCTGATAGTGGTCCCGCTATGCATGATGCTGATGATTGCGTTTCATAGACGAGTCTCAACTGATTCCAATGGTCCTTCTGGGATTTCCACCGCTGGGGCTCGTTTCCCTCATCTAGGACAAAGTCCATATGGTGCTGCTCTGCTCAGTCACACAGAGACAGCAGCAGGACGGGGAAAGCTCTCCCTCTAACTTGTTTAAACCAATTATCTCAGTCTCTGCGGAGGAAAACAGTCTGAGCTGTTTTTTTTCCTTTTGTTTGTGATTTAGTTTGTCATCTAACAGCATCATATTCTGATATATTTCTGCAGAGAATTGAGCTCAAAGATCTCACAGGAGTATGATATAGGTGCAGCCAACAGGGGAGTGTTATTAGAGACATTAATGCAAAAGCTCAGCTTTCATATTTATTTTTTTTCCTCTGGAAAAGCAAATATTTGGCCACCAGCAGTCTGCACACAAGTCTTCTTTTTTATTCTTCTTCTCTCCACCCAGACGCAAAAGGACAGACCCAACAGTGAGAGGGAAATGCTCAGCCTGCTCCATCTTCAAAGTATATTTTTTCATTATTATTAATATTAGGCAGGGATTGCAATCGTGCTCCCTTCATTTTATGTTTATTGATAGATCCTTTGCACATAATTTGAGCCGTAGCCAAACGAGAGGTGAAACACGTCTTTGAAGCGATGCAGCGAATTATTCCGTAACGCAGCATTTGCTTCGAAAACCCCCTTTTGATTGAACCAGAGTGGCAATTGTTGGACAGCCAGCTTTCCTGAGAAAAGCTGTGAAATGGATTGAATAGCGAAATAAAATGTAAAAAGCCTGTCTCCTGCTCCTCATCCTTGATTGTGGCTGAATAGGATGAGGATCTGGGGATGATGTGGCTGGCTGATGATGGGGTTGAGAAATGGATCGCTGCTCCCCTCTCTTTTAAGTGCACTTACTCTCCTGCCCCCTGCGTTAGGCAGCAGCTGAGGGATGCAGCCGTGTTTAACATGGGAGGGAGTCACTGGGGGCGTCCTGCTGTCCTTCCAGGGATTCATTTTTGAATGAAAATACACAGCTGTCAAAGGTCTGCAGAGCCTCCTGCCCAGATGTTGCACTCGTGGTAAACAAATATGTTACATGAGCGACACTAGTGAATTTGAAATGACCGTTTTTACGCACTTTGTGTGAAAACCTTCATATTGTCCCTGCTTTTAGGCTCGAGTGACATTTCAGTAGCAGTCATACATATCAAGTGGCTACTGTGTTTGTTTTCCCCAGCCTGCAGTCTTGAAATGAAACATCTCAAGAGTGAATATGCATTCAACCAATTCTTTCATGAATGCCAATTGTAACAGCTGTTGAGGCTGGGTGGCTTTCTTTTGTTTGCAACCTCAATAAAGAAACTCCCTCACCTGAGAGAAGGCAGAGTTGTGATGCAATCGGCGCCGGACAATTACCCAACTTGGCTGCGTCGTCTCACTTCACAAGTATTTCACTGTGGACATTAAGCTTCTGCCTTTTATTTGTGAATCACTTCAATAATTCTTCATTTTTTCCCTTGAAATCCTCCCCGGCTCATGCCACAATAGACCTGTGCCAGGCCCCTTTTGGACTAAATTAGGAGGCATCAGTGCGCGGTTGATCGTGGATTCTTCATTCATTGGCGAAAGCAACAGAGCAGCATCAGATTGAGTCCGTTCCCCCCCCGGGGTGGCAGATCCTCGACTCCCAGGTTCTCCTGCAGAGTGATTTAATGGAGACAGTCATGAAGACGATAACTATGTGGAAATGAATGCATCATGTACCGGAATGAATTCATACCTATTGTGCCACTGGTGTTCAATTTTGACAGAGTTGAGGTTTTTTCTTTGCATGATCCGATACATCTTGATCTCTGTGCTCCGCTTGTGATCTGAATACAGACCTCGAGCGTGCACACCCCTGCGATAGAGAAACTCTCCCTTTCTTCCCTTTCTCTGGTGGATTCTTTTCACAATGATGGGCTGCATGCCTTTAACCACCTTTCCTATCAATTATTAACCAAAACAACAACCCCGCCAACCAAGAAGCCATCTCATTTGCTCTGGAGTGTGTTTCGTCCAATGACTTCCATTAGGTTGAGCTCCTGCAGAGGTGAAAGTGTGATGCCTCATTACATTTGGCAGAGCAATCTTTAGCTCATCATTTTCAGCTGAGAAAGAAAAACCGCCCGCCTCACCTTCATCGCGTCGGCGACAAGTTCTTTTTTTTTTTCCAGTTTTCCCTGCGTCCAGAGTTGTCTTCCTTTTGGATTTGCTCAAGCTTTCCGCTTATATGCAGCTCAAGGTTTGACACTGGTGCAGCTTTCTGAAGGTCAAAAGTGATACAATTATTTCTTCAATTTGTACAGCTTGGCTTTCGTAGCGTCACGAGACACTTAAGCTCTCCACCGAGAGCCACTGCAAAGCTGTCGGGGGGGTGACACACCCTTGTTACACAATATCTGGACACACTAGCACACACACACACACACACACACACACACACACACACACACACACACACACACACACACACACACACGTTGCTGTTAATCAGACAATCTTTTTGCCCCAAAATGAAAATTGTCCCCGTAGGTTTTACCAGACTGCAGAAATGAAGCTGTGCTCTGGGGCAAACATCCATCATATCAGCACAGGAGCTGTGCCGTGAGCTGAGTAACACCCAACTTGCAAAGAAAGAGATTTTCTTCTCAGGATCTTGTAGCTTTTTGGACTGATGACGAGGTCGTATCCTCCAGAAAGCGAATGGCAGTTAATGCTGCACTCAAACTGAAAACTGCAGTAGCCTTTATTTTTTTTGCTTCAGTAGAATCTCCAACCATTTAATCCAATGTGATGTGTTTTTAAAGCAGCAAAACGCCCCCAAAATTTTTAAAGACACCAGGAAATCCACTCTGGAACTCTCTGTGCCTGCAATGACACCAGATGCGGAACAATTACTGGCACCAGGACAGTGCGGTTCAGCCAACACTGGGCATTAAATTGTGATCAGGCAAATGGGATGAACCCTACCCCTCTCCATACAATTATGTATCCATGCTTTCCATGTCGGAGCCCAGCCACAATAGTTACAAGTTGGTTTGAAACAAGTGATTGGTTCGTATGTTTCAAGAATTCCAAACACAGCCCTGGGTTAATCTGCGTCACAGGGTTGTGTTGTAAGGATGAGGGGCTGGGTTGAATTCTTAATCCTGGGAGGCGGATCAGTTTCCACTGAGTGTGATGTGGGTCAGGGCTTGAGCAAAGCCCCTCCTGTGCCACCGATACTGCATTTACAGTCTCGGGGCTCTTGGTTCCACCTGCTCAAGAGAAAAGTTGAACGGCCATTGATCACTGGTCAGATGGGTTATCTGATGCAGGTGTGTGTATAGGTGATGGGGGTGGGAGATGCCTGAGGATAAAATCTTCCATCGCAATATATTGTGCCAAGATACATTGATATACTGTCTTTTAAAGACTGGATTTTCTTTTTTTGGCTTGTCCGTATTGAGGCGGATGTCCAATGCTATGCAGTTCTACTGATTTATTCATAACAAAGCGCCTACTAAAACCAGAGATATTAAAGAGGCACGTCGGCAAATACGTATCATGTTCCGACAATGTTAGGGAACTCAGAAGAGTCAACTTTAAAAGAAGAATGATCAAAATCAGAACCTCAGAGGCCGACGTATCCTGACTTTAATTGTACTCGTATGTGTCAAGCACCAAAAACCGCTGGATCCTCCGTTTCCCATAATGCAACCGTCTACCCCACACCAGCAGCATGTAAGACAGACGTTTTGTTTCAAGCAGCATTGGAGAAGTTATCGATCGATCATAAAAACTGGATTTCCCCGGAACCTTTACATACAGGTTAGTGCAGAATGAAGTTCTCCACAGATGACTCTGAAGCTGTAGGCTCAGGTGTGGACCCTGAAAACAGAAAATACCAAAAACAATTCAGCAATTTGACAATTTAAGACCAATGCAATAAAATGATAAAAAAACGTAATAAAAAGGAATTAAAAGCTGAAATAGCAATAGTAGAAAAACAGCGTGAAATGAAAAAATAGATTAATTAAATAACAATTAAATGCAATAAGTCAACTAAAACATAGAGTAAAATTGTACAACTGAAAAACAATCAAATAAGTGAGAAAAATAATCAAAGGCCTGGCTGATGGGTAGGTTTTAAGTTTATGATGAAATGTATAACTACACTTTCCCTCGTCAACTGAAAAAAACAACAGAAAACAAAGCCTCCACATGCCCCGATGCATTCTGCAGTTTGGTCCTACTGGGACAAGAAAGACCAGGTTGGAATAAATCCAAACCAACATATCATTGCTCGAATATATTTGCTCCCAAAGTAGCTTAATAGCCCCTTTAATTGGTAGAAAAGGTATAGGCTGACAGTGAGATGTACCATTCGTATTGGTTTATATGCCGCTTTCCTTTATCCTCCGTCGATGAATTTATATACAAATAAAAGGAGTCGGTTTGCTTACATTCAGTCTGCAACATCAACCTTTGTTAGAGCATGAAGTGTCGTTTGGTGGATTTGCTGGTACACAGTCTGCCAGCTCCTATTAATCGTCAAATGGGAAAAGAGAAGTATTCCTTTCGAGGTCAATCATTTCCTTCCCCACTCCTATTTAAAGCTGCGTTCAGCTTGTTAGGCGGGATGACAACACCGCCATTTAGCAGCTGTTTCTTCTTCTGTGCCACCTGAAAAATCGCACCGCCGGCTTGTACCCTCAAGTTCTCTCTCTCTCTGCTCCTGCCCCCCCCCCCCCCCCCACTCCCTTTACATTCTCTGCACTTACAGCATCTCCCGGATAAAACAAACCAATTATGTAACTTAGCAGAGCTATAATCATGTTTTGTGTTTTATTTTTGCTGATGAATGCTTGTCGTATCCGGCTCAAAATGTCATTTTAATCACATGCATAATTACTTTCCCTTCAGATTAAAATTCCTGTATTCAAGGGAGAGCGTTCACAAGCAACTGGATGAGAGTCTCATTAGCCCTCGGCAACTAAAGATGATGTTACCATGGAAACAAATTGTTCTGCTATCAATCACTGGATGCCTTGCAGGTAAGACGTTCTTTACACATATTATGTTTGAGACTGCAGTTGTTTATGTCATGGCAACATTTCTGCTCATAACTTTGTGTCTTCCAATGCATATTCATGACGGGATGCTTTTTTCCGCTCACGGGCGGAAATGCACATCTGTAAGGTTCGAAGTTATGAATGGCGTTTCATTCTTAGGGAGCAGTGTTGGTATGGAATACGGAGTTTCATCCATTGGTGAGGAAGAGAGAGAATCAGAACAGTTGTAAATAACCTCGGATAGAAAAAAAAAAAACCTTCTTCTAGACTAAAAGAAGGTTACACTGATTAAGTTGCAGTCATTACATGCACACCGTACCCAGCACGATGCCCTTCGCCGCACACGTACAGCACACTGTCGGGCACAACCGGGAGTCCGATCCCCATTCCTGTTCATGACCCGTCCAGATCATTATCTGGATCCACGCAATGAATCCAGCCCCCCCTCCACACACACATTTTTGCACAATCCACTTGCCGCCGCGCCTCATTCTGCCCTTGTGTGGCCACCCGGGATTTGAGAGGCACAGACACGCCACCAGAATGTCAACCCTTGTTCGAATGACATTGTAAATCCCAATGAATGTTATTCAAATTGGCTCATGGGTAATTCACGCCCCCAGTACTCAAGGGAGCCAGATCCAAGCATTCTCACCTTCCTAGCGGACAAGTGTTTTTTAACAGGGCCTCGGGATTGCCGCCGATATAGGTGCTAGTTGTTATTCAGTGTTGTGATGGAAACCCCTTGACAAAATCACTACAGCTGATAACAATCATTATGACATCTGAAGTGACACGCTGTCTGGCTCTATATACTCACAAAACACTCCGACACCTCGGATGTTTGCCTGCAGGGCATTTTACTCCAACTCGCATTAGGGAGAGCTTGTTAAACCAAGCTGTGAGGTGAATACATGGAGACGTGTGTGTGACGCTACAGGTGTTCAATCAGTTATGAAAGGGTCGTTCCACTATGTTTTTGAAATGTGACAGTTTCAGATTCATCCCAAAGTTCAACTTTGCTCCAGTTTGGTTTGAATCTAATTCCAAGAAGAGTTGCAGTGATTCGTTGTCACGTCTTGTTCCCTCCGTCTATCACACGGCGAACTGTTATCACCGGTTAAAACCACGTGTAGAGCAGCTAGCCACATGCTGCAATCTGTTCGCGGTAGGATATTAATTGGACCTACTCCGGCCGTCTGTTGACTCTGCTTTCATTTAGTACCAGACTGTGTTCCACATCCTTTCCTTTTAAGCTGCTGGCAGATGAGTGCATCCTTATGGCCTCAATTAACCGGTGCAAGCAGAATGTGACATAGACGTTCTGAAAATAGACCACTCTGCTGTATTTATCAAGCCTGTCACTTGCAGGGAAACATTAATTATTGTGGAACTACCTTAAAATATTAAAGCGTTCTACTTCGGTGGTCAACGATTGTCTGAACTGAAGTCCTCAGCTGTTATTGTGATGTTGTTTCTAGCAAGTAATTAACGCAGAACACCTCCGTTTAGTTGTATCACCAACACTTGTCTATTTGAGTTCTGTGCGACTGCGTTGAACTCACCCAAACCCCCTAGCCAGCTAAATATTCACACAGTAATCATTTGTATTGACTTGCATTTTTTACACAGGACTTTTGAAGCAGGGAGATTAATTATACTGGACAGTAGCAACAATGTGATGATTTAGCATGATAAAGTGACGCAGTGAGGCCCCTCGCTGTAGAAAACAGGTCCAGCATGCAAAATTGGAGTGAATACCCATAAGCGCCATGGCCAGTGCTTTTTTTTTTTTTTTCGTCACAATTCCAAATGAGTCAGCAATAGCAGTGAATGCCTAACAAGGGTGAGTGGGATTTGCTCTTCTTAACGCGAGATATAGAAAGGGCGCACACAACACTTCTCAAGGAATGTCCGAATGCATTTCTTTGCTTTTTATATATATATATGTGTGTTCACAGTATATTGAAAAAGTCATGTACACCGAGTGTCAGAACATTGCTGTATTTCAGCAAGATTAACTGTTTGTCCTCACAGGGTCTGAGCTTTGGCTGTGTTCTCCCAGTAGTTTCTCTTCAGGTCAAAGAGACAATTTCTCTGGCTTGTACTGTGAAAGACTTTCTCCCCTTTCCCCTTCCCCAGCCTGTACAGAGGATGTCATATTTCAAGGGCCGAGATGGAGGACAGAGCCGAGTGACCTCATTTTACCGATCAACTCCCCGGACCAGCGGGCCACCGTCACGTGCGAGGCGGAAGGGAGCCCTCCCCCGCAGTACAGGTAAATTACCACATCAAAGTTGCATTGCCCCACGAGCCTCCCTCGGCTCGGCCGTCCACGCGCGGCATCTCCGCATCGCACGCCGCAAACTGGTTGCTGCCTAATTGCTTGTGAATCTTTGCTCGCTTCCGCGGGAAATCAAAGAGGGTACCGATAGCGTTGATTGCTATTGATTCGTCAAAGAACAACGTTTTCTGGACATAAATGCTGAGATTACGCACCATCCAACAAAAAGACAGGCTTCAAAGAGCTGCTGCTTAATTGAGCATCCATTTCCAATTGAAAAAAAGCTTATCTGTCTGAGCCGAGGATATGATGTAGAGTCAGAGTCGAGGCCACTGTGGTTGATGAATATGCCAACGCCCCAGATACAAGTGAGGTTAACTTTATTCATGATAAGATTTAAGCCACAGCACGGCTGATGATTTATGATACGGTGCACGGCTTAAGAAATCATCAGGAGAGAAAAGGAGATTCCAGCGACTCATTTGCACCTCGGATCCTTTGATATCTCCCCGCCTATTCCCTGGCGGTGAAGTGGAACCTGCCCCGAAAAACCGGCAGCTGGCGGTGGTTTTTTTTGTTGTTTTTTTTCTGGTGGATTGTGTTTCAGAGCTTGGTCAGCACCATGTAGATGCACAGCAAGCAGGGAAGAGAGGCAATAACCTTGTGAGTGACATTCTGTTAAATGCTTACATTTCCGATTATGTGTCCGTGCTGAAAACATGGTTCAGCAGCGGGGGTGGGAGGGGGGGGGGGGGTGTATCATGGTTGTGCAACCGGATAGTCAGTCGAAATAGAAGTCGAGACCATCACTTGCATTATTTCAGCCTTCTGACATTCACTTGTGTTGTGCGAGAGGTTTTCTCTGTTGGGTTGTTTGTGCAGGAGAGGGCAGAGTTTTTACGATACAGCTCTGATTAATGGACGTCTTCCCTCCTCCTAAATCAAGTCTCGAAGGACAGAGGGTGTTGTATGCTGTACGGATTTTAAAGTGTCTTTCATACATTTTTGGTCGTGGCTCAAATTGCTTTTAAATGAACCGTTGGAGGATTTAGCAGTTAAGAGCCAAATATATTTAACAGGAGGAGGTGGAGACCAAAACAAAGCCAAAAGGATGGTTAATTACTAAGCTTAGAATGGGCAGGTCCAAAGATGTCAGAAGAACCGATACTTCGGTACCAAAACGATGCCAAAATTCAGTAAACTTGTTTTTCTACAGTACCATATGTCCCGGCGATCAGGGCTCGAGACTAGCGGCGTACTGCCGTCGGGGACGAGGGAACATCTCCCCGATAATACTATATTGTGAACATCAATTCCATGTTGAAATTTAGCAGGAGGAGAGCTAATTTACTTCAGCTGGTAGCAGCCCATGAGCAGCACAGTCCTGCTTTGCTGACCGCGAACGGGAAAGGAGGTTGCATTGAGTTACATTGTGATCAAGCTCTATTTCGTAAAAAAAATGTAATCTTGTAAGGTTTAGTTTTGGGCAAGAAACTTGAGAAAAATTTCAAATAATGTGAAGCAGTGCAGTTTGTTTATTACCTTTACATTTGTTTTTCGATTTGAGCTAAAACACACTACAAAATATACTCCATGCTTTCAAAGAGATCTGGTGACGAGTACACATTTTTTATTACCCTTTCTACTACTCTGATCTTATCTCAAGCTTTTGTTCCACTTCATCCTGCTTCTCTTGTGAACCCTCTTATTTTGTCAATTTTTAAATGTACCCTACCCTGGAGTTCACTCACTCTCCACCATTTGGGAACACTCGGCTTCTGTTTGGTGCGCACATCTCGCTCTGGCGATATTCATCTAGGTCAGTAGATCCACTGTTTGGAGTCAGTTATGAATAAAAAAATATCTGAAACCAGGTTTAAAAGGAAGAATTGACGTTTCAGTGAGCCGAGTCACGACTGTGGATTGACAGTTGTGGTAATGCTTTTAAAGACGCACGATTTCTCCCCTTAATCTTACTTTGAGGAGGGAGTCTTTCTTTTTTTTTGGAGCTTCATTTGGGTTGCATCATTTCTTCTGATCGTCCTTGGCTTGTTTCCCTTCGGGCGGAGAGAGGACTTTCTTTTGTCCTGATGATAAAATAGAAAGCGTAAATTCTTGGCAATTTATTTCCCCAACACTGAAATTAGAACTTGCAGACTGAAATAAAATGACTGCCTTCAGGAAGTGGCCACTCTCTGACTTTCACCAGAGACTGCAAACTATCGGCCTAAAACCCTGCAAATGAAAAGTATTTGTATAATTAGATATGCCAAGCGAGAGAGGGTATTACATTCGGCGCTGCACACTTAATTTCCTCAGTCACTGCAGCTATTAAGAAAAATTCATCCATTTGGTTTAATAGCCATAGGAAAAAAAACGAGGTCACACAATATTGAATTTGTCAGAGAAGATGATGTTAACCCTTTGTCAGGGAGCCACGGAGCATTGAGGGTATCAGTTCTCCCACAATAGGGTGTTTCAGCTTTCCTGCATATCCTCCGGTGATGAAATGTCGATGAAATATTGAAATTATAAGTCAGATATTATTTGATCAGTTGACAGTGGACAAACACACCAAATGTATTGGATTTCCAGCAGAGCTGCAATGAACCATTGAATAGTGGTAATACCAGGAACAGTTGCATAAGTTGTTTATTTCTGTCATAAATATAAAGTCCACATGGACACATCTTTGTTATTTAGACAATATAGATCACCGCACATTAACAGGCAGTATTTCTTTACATGTAAAGAGGAAAAAACAGAAATACATATTTTGATTTTAATCCAAAATAACGATATATATTCATAAAATAAATATAAAGAAGAATAATAATAATCATTTTAACGTAGTCTGATTTCCCTTCCCTGTGTGGCTCTCACCTCCAAGCCCATTGGTTCCATGGAATTATTATTTTTAAACCGCTCACAAATAGTTAGTTTCATTTAGTTTCACACGCTCAAATTTGTCAAAAAATGACGTGTTAGTGGGATGAATTCATTGTTGAGCTTTTATTTTAAAGATTGATCGACGTTAATAACAAAATAAAAACATTTAATACCACCAACCTTTAAATGATGACCAGTGACTGTGTCAGAGACAATCTAAAATGTAAACCAGACAATTGCTCACATAACTGCTCCTGTGATATACTGACATTCAACAATGGAATCAGTCGCTTAATATGCTGCGAGACAAGTTTGAATATCCCGTCTCGTTGGTTTGAACGCCAGAGTAGAGAGAGCACGTACGATAGAAGTGAGAATACCAGGTCGTCGCTTGTGTTTAAGCTCATAGCTCTTGCTAGTGAGCTTCGTATGGTCCGATTGTGTTTCCATCACATCGACGCTCCCCTCCGCCTCGCCCCGCTCGCCAGCGCCATGAATATATGAACGGGGAGCCCTGACAGTTCTCCAGTTGACAAATAGTCCAGTGTAGCGCCAGAGCACACTCCAGGGCTGGGAGCAGTGCTTTATGAATACACCTGTCACTGTGTTTACTATGAATCTGCTGTAACACAGGATCAAGGGCACAGCAGTGATTGGAAAGGGGGAATACAAAAGTGCTCTGGCTGGTGTCTGCCATCATGTAATGTGACTTCGGGCAGATGTATGACTCTACCTTTGTTTACGGGTGGGTTCAGGGTAACAGGAACATGAATAGAACTGGGAGGGTGATTAGAAGATGGGTTGTTGTTTCTTCCGTTGCAGCATAGAGCCAGATAACAGGGCTGGATCTAGAAATTGTTTCGGAGGGTATCGATTTTGATCTTTTGGAGGGTTGTCCTTTTAATCCTATGAACCCTCGGGCGTACGAGATTATTTAAAAACCAATGGCATCAACTGGTTGAAGGCCGGCCTGTGGTCTTTTAATAAGGACAGATATACGGACTGATTGATGAATTTGCTTTTATTTGCTTATTTGACTTTTATCGAGGCTGTAAATTGTGATTGTAAATGGTGTTGTATCTGCTGGTAAGGGTTTATGAATGTGTGCATACGTGTGCATGCACATGTACTATATTACTGTTAATATTTCAGTAACTCCGTATGACTTTTTTTAAGCTGATACAGACACACACAAAAAAAAACATTCACCTTGATACAGGGTGGTTCTCCACTTGAAAGCCAAATGAAGATCCATTTCTTTTAAAAAGCAGCAGCAATAATCTACTCAACACAATTGCAGGGAGTACCCTGGTCTGCAGTTGACTTTCCATTATCAGCGCCAAGCCAAACAGTATGCGGTCTGTGTGGTCACTGCCGTCTCTGTGGGTGTCTGGCCTGGAGGAAAAGGCAGCTGAGCCAGTGCTGCAGCGCAATCTCCCAGTCTATTTGATGAGTATAGACCTCATGCAAAATTGATGTGAACCTCAAGGCCGGGGAGTTCATTCAGAGCATGCTCAGATCAGCCAGCGCCCTGCAGCACGCAGCACTCTTCTCCTGGAGTCTGTTGGACTTACTGTATAAGCTCCTCTGCACCTGACGTGGTGTTAGATACAGCTCGGCGCTAACGCTGAGAGCTCTGCTCGGCCTGCCTCACCTCTCTGTGCAACCAGTGCAGGTTTGAGAGGGAATTGTAAATGGAGGATACAGACAAAGGACAGATGATGTCGTGCAAAACCCCTTAAAACTAAAAATGTCGGTGATCGTCACAGGTAATGGACTCAGTGTGGCCGTTGTGAGACGTTCCTGCTCAAGTTTGTTTCGTTCACTTTGTGAGGACTGAAGAGCTGAAAATATAGTGTTTCAGAAGAAAATAGTATTTTCAAAAAACAGAAATGTCGTCTCCTCGATGGTTGAAAAATAACTCATGCTGGAGATAGAATTATGACTCACCAACTTTAGCTGTCGGCTTATTACTGAGGTAGGAGGTCGGTCGCAAAGGCTGCAGCAGAAATCACGCTGCTGGGGAAACATTGGAGGAGGCTTCAAACTGTCTGCCAACCAGAAGTGAAAGAGCGCTCCATTAAGAGAGGTTGCGTTCCTCTTTAGTGCTTTCCGTTTCATTCCGTTGGTGTTAAAAGATAACAGCCCAGCTGGGTTTATAGAGATGCTGTGTTGTGCTGATGTTTCTTCACCTTTTCCGAGTGTGAACGCTCACATGTCTTTTTCACTTGCCTCTCACTGTCACCATGTGGGAAAATGCAAGCACGAGTTCGTTATTTTGTTCTCAGCTGTCTCGTAATGACAAAGAGTGACAAAGCTGTGGTTGCACAGTCCAGTTACCCACGAAGGCCATCTGCTTTACCTCTCATTACTCCCCGATCTTTCTCTACACCTTTAAATCTGTCCGGTGTCTTCAAATACCAGAGCCTGTCTCAGGTGGTTTTTTTCTGCAGCAAGAGTAGGTGGCTTACTGATTGTGTCTGCTATGCAGAGACACAACACCATCACACCCCACCAGCTGTCTGCTCCGAGGGTGTGTGTGATCTGTCCAGGCTACCCACCTTCCTCCCCCATTAAGTTCAATTATGCTGGGTGGCTGCAAGTCTAACTAGCTTCCCATTCTTTTCCATTTAACCTCCTCTTCCTCCTGCACACACAATAATCCTCCCTTTGGCACGAACAAAGAAGGGAAAGGAGAATTCAAATGGAGAAAGACGAGGACTTCATCAGGAAATCACTTAAAATGTAATCGGAAAGTGTTTTACCAACAAAACGTTCACAGTGCGTATCGGAGATTGCGTTTTCATATCTGGCATATTCTTAGAAACATACGCTTTGCCATGACGAGTATTGTGCATAAGTAATATCATTGTTGGAACAGTGATGAAATCAGTCAGATTAAGTGACTGGCACAGACTGTTGGATGAATAATGCAGGCTTATTCATCCATTATTGTAGTCTTAAAGCCAGGCATGACTGGCTTTAAGACTGCATGCAGCATCATTCGAACAGCCCGTTAGTTTGCCTGGGAGGGGAAAGAAAATGAGATTGATTTTTTTCCACAGTCTTGTCACAAAGGCGGACTTGTAATAATTCTTTGTTTCTCAAATTCTATAAGGATGTGGGAAAAGTCATTTTGCGTCGGCGTTAATGTTCTGAGATGAAGTCCTGTTACCCTCCGTGCTCCGATAGGTATCACTCAGTTTGCATCTCCGTCAAATATGAGGCTGTCACGCCCGGCAGACTGTAGATTTGGGTGAATAATGTCTGAGGCGTTTTCATTGTTCAGCAAGAACATTGTTCAGTGTTTTGTCTCTGTTGGTCGTGGTGATTAATAGCTGTCACTTCCTGAACTGAGTTTGCATGACAAAGTATCTCGTGACCTTTCTTTGGAGGGAATGGTCTGAAGACAATGCAATGTGAAGGTGTCAGAAAGCAATAAGTCAGAGACACGACAGCACAAACATGAACTAATTAGAAAGCACTCAGCGAGCGCATAACTCTGACAGGGCCGCATGGCCTTTCAGATTTCTAATGTCAAAAACACAAAAATGTTCAGGCATTTTTATTCTGGATCAAAATGTGCAGAGAAATATACAATCATGCTCATGAATCGTGGCATATTTTTTATTTCAGGAAGTGCAGGGATTCATGAATAAATAGTAACAGGTTTTAGAGTCTACAGCCATGCTAGCAGCTGATGCTAACGTCAGCGTGCTAACATGCTCATAAGGAAAATGCTATGCTGATGTTTAGCAGGTGTAATGTTTGCCATGTTAACCATGTTAGTTTAGTGCGTTAGCTCCACCCCAGCCAGCTAAAACATTCAAATGCAGCTGAAACGTCACTGCATCAATAATGATAATACGACAGTATAATATGTAATAATGGAACAGTGACAACACTTTCACCTTTGTAATATTTTGAGTGTTTATAAACTGTCATATTGTTAGTTTTTCCTGAATCTATTATCTGTGTGATCACGGTAACTTTTGCTAATTGGCACTAAACACAAAATACAGCTGATGCTGACGGGAATGTCATTCGTTTTGCAGGTATTTCATGAACCAAAGTTTTGGACAAAGTGAAATTTAGATTTGAAATGTCACGTGATCACCAAAGTTATCACAATTCATCCTGAGTTTGGTAGGAATGTGTTTATCAAATCCCACACCAATCCATCCAATTATTGTTGAGAGATTACACTGAAAACCACAATTTTGAACCTCACGATGGCGTAAAAAGTCAGAGGATAAGCAAAGTCATTGGGATTCATCATCTGGACGGCATTAATATATGTGCCAACTTTAATGGCAATCCAACAGTTGTTGTGATATTTCACTCTAAACCATCAACCTCATAGTAGCGCTCAGATTAAAGCCAGGGGATAACCATAGGCATTAGGATACATCCTTTGAGGAACATGAATTTCAGCACAGAATATGTTTTGGTAATCCATTCAATATTTGTTGGGATATTTCACTCTAAACCATCAACCTCATGGCGCTCAAATACAATTCAAGGGATCGCCATAGTTGTTCAGACATTCTGTCAAAGTGTGAGGGACAAACAGGTCTACAATGTGATTCCTCTAATGTGGCTAAAAACAGAACAAAAATGTAAAGTGCTCCCTCACATGCTGTGATGCATCATTTTGGGTTTTCCTACGCTTACATAAACACATATGCCTTCAGCCATGACCTAAATTTCCACCAAATGTCAACAGAAATTTTAAACGTTTTTCAAATATCCTGCTAGCAGATGTACAATCTGGACCGAGAACATAATCTCCTTGGAGGTAATTAAAACGGGGATGAAATAAAACCCACTTCACCGTGCAAGTGGGGGGGAAATCAACACTCACCACAGAAGCTTTGCTCAGTTTTGGAATTTAGCCGACAAAAGTAGAAAACAAAATGAATGAATGAAGTCAAACCGTTGAAAACTGGCACCCGTTGCTGTTCTCAAAATGAAGAACTGTTTTTCTTTCTTCCTAAATTGCAATGAGAGATATTTACAACATCCCGATTTATCTGCTTACAATACAGAATGCTACTCCTATTACTCACCTTTTATCTCCTCAGCACGATGCGACCGATCCAATCGATCTCTGTGATAAACACTGTGAGCGTGCATCTCCAGGGGGCTCAGCCACTGATTGTGTTTGCGTTTTTCCAGATGGTCACTAAACGGAACACTCATTGATCTGGGGAATGACTACCGGCGTCGCATGTCTGGGGGCAGCCTGATCATTAGCAACCTGGACAAGGACCAAGACACCGGGGTATACCAGTGTACGGCCTTCAACACGTGGGGGTCCATCCTCGGCCGCAGAGCCAGCCTGCAATTTGCATGTAAGTGATCCCACGATTGCTTACACATTTTCTGGCGTGACTCTGACACAGTTATGACATCCTGGCATCGCTTTGTATCTGCTGTTTATCAGTCGGACGTGTGTAACATGGTTGTGGCCCAGGCCTTCTTCTTTTTTTCCCCCTTCACTATGCCGATTTCTCATTTAGATTGCCTGAGAATAGATTTTTCGAAAGGGGAGATGGTAATCGAATGAAACGTCAGATGCAACAAACGCTCACAGTGGGTGAGGCAGCTTCTGACTTCATCTGAACTCCATTGATTCTCATTAGCATTTCCAACCCGTGACAGCATCTATGCTCAGTCCGAAATTGACTCATACTTTGCCAAGTGACGGGCCAGCCCCTGTGATCCAGACTTTAAAGGAGACGAACACAAATTATGCTTAAGAAGTGTTCGCATCTCTGTAATCACCAGCCACTTCTTTATGCATTATACATACAGCAGATTGCGAGTGGATCAGTGACAGGCTGTCTGCCGCTCTGAACACAAAAAAAGGCCCGGGTAGGAAAGTGATGCTGTAGCGTGGTCCTACAGTACTTCCCAGACAGGCACCGTTGAGGCACCTCTCCTCTCTTGATCAAGCCTGCTGACTATTGATCAAGTCCCAAGGATAGAGAGCATTTCTCTTCCTCTCAGGAGATGGACTGCCATTATCCCTACAGCCAGCAATGAATCTTACTTGTGGGGACCGGGTGAAGAGCAGAGCTGCTTGACATTTATTGTCTTGCCTAATGTGCAGCAAGGGAGGTCTAGGAGATCAGCATGGCTGATACTGTGCTTTTCCGTGTAATGAGGCCACTGCCCTGAGATAGAAATGTCTGATGGGTTTGTCTTTTTCACAATGCCTTTGAAGAAACATCTAGTTTCATTCAATCTGGGTTTTATTTTCATAGTTTTGGCGACATCGTACTCATCAAGTTGTTTGCTGAGATCTGGGAACATTGGCCGAGCGCAAAAGAAGGTTATTGTTTCTTTACTCAGCCCAGCCTATACATTGGGATAACTTCACACACATAAACATATTGATTCTTTGCATACATTTCATGATTAAGAAAAAACAACCTCATAGTTAAAAGAGGTAATAATTACAGTTAACAGTTGAGGGTTACTTCTCAACATCATATTTCATAGTGTCAGTTTCGTGCAAGCAGTACCATGATTAGCCACCGGGGCAAATTATCTTCAAGATTTTTGCCTTATTTCCAGGCTCAACTCGACTAAGCTAATTTTTGGTACCGGGCACTATTTCATTTTCCACTGCTGGTAGTAGCCATTCAGTGTAGGCGGGATTCCAACATCACCTCCAAACAGTGGAACGTCTGCACTTTGTCAATTATGCGGCATCATTTTGTCGGCTGTAATTTTGTAAAGTCTGGGTCGATTGAGTAATACAATTGTGGTTGCCCATGATGGTAGCTTGACGGTTTAAAAATGGGATTTGTGCAGGATGTCCCAGGTCCCACTTGTGAAATTCTCTCTGACCAATCATTGGTCTGCAGTGTTTTAACTATAACTTCTATTATTGGTGCAGGTTGCTTGGAACCTTGCAGGGGTATAGTCAGTGCAACTCCTGTTGGGTGGGCAGGCCAGACGACAATGTGTTGGATGGATAACGGACCATTGCCATCTCAGCAATAGACCTGTATTCAAAGAAGAACTGACATTCATCTGAAAGTTGTGCCACTGGCTATAAACACCCTAAAAAAACAAACCTCTTCATCGTGGTTTTCCATTTTCGGGGATCAAATAGTCAACAGTGTCAATCTATAACAAAATGATATGTTTATAGTTAAAGTAGTATAAGATTACTGTTCAATTAAATGAATCATTTCTTATTTTCTTTGTTAGTTTTGTCATATCAGATATGCAGTGATGATTGCTGAGTAATAAGTATGTTGATGTTGTCCAATGGCAAGTCTCTCTTTAATCATGAGACAAGGAGAGGCGATATACGGTCGCTGTAGTTTAGGCACCTCGGCTCCACGGAGCGCACACTGTCAGCTGTGTTCGCTGCCTGCATCAGCGCCAGCGTTATCTACGAGCTGGTGAACATGTAAGCATGGAACATAGAAGCCCAAGAGCCAGATATCTCCTTGGAGAGTTTGGTGGAGACCAAAAACAGAGATAAAAGAGAGTGAATATTGGACTTACATTACATCACCGTAACACCATAACAAACACCCGATCAGCTTTTACGAGTTGACAATGTGTCGGTGTTGTGTTAACAGATGCTCATTAGCAGCCAAAAGAAGGAGTGAATACTGCTTTAAATAGCCGGTTGGTATGTGTACAACCTGTTGTTATCATCTCACTGCTCAGTTGTGTTGTAATGACGTCGTCTCGTTCCCAATTCGCAGTAATTGCCTCACGGTGTTATCATGAGAGATGAAGACAAAAAAATGAATAAACCAGATTTGTTTTGTTAAAAATAGCAAACACGCATTGAGACTGCTGCATCGTGTGGTCTCTGCAGCAGGTAAAAGCTTTGCTCGAGAACACTGTTGGTCACAATATATATAACGGGGGATACAGGCGGCGCCATTGCCCAGACCAATCATCTTCGAGCTGCAATGGTTGCTCTCTGTAATCTCCAAGCCAGCCATTATTTTTTTAGTTTTTTTGTCTCTGCTTACAAAAGGAATCACTGTAGCGACAGTGAGTTTGGCCTCCAGCTCTCAGAGTTACAGTGTGTGGTCAGTTCCCTCCAGTGAAGCCCATTATTCTTCTGCTCAGTGGCCGGGGAAAGACAGAAGTGTATCCCCTTCAGCAGCGAGCCCGGCTACATCTCCGCAACTCCTCTGTGCCAATGTTGCACGATCTTGGTGAAGTAGTCATCCTCTCCTCGTCCACTGAGTAGTTATTGTTAGCTCTCTGATTCACCGTAAAAGCGCGGCTGTTAAAATGATCAACTGCTATCATGCCGGAGCTTTGTTTTTTTGTTTTAAATCAACGGGATATCGTGAATGTCTTTAAGAGATGGACTCTTTATTGACGAAGGCAGCCTGATGAGATCAGCAGGAAGTTGCCTCCGTCTGTATTTTTGAAGTCAGCCGTCTCCTCCTGTGGCCTCCTCGGTGTCCTGCCGTGACTTGGCTCCGTTTGATTCCACTGCGGTCATCCGAGAGCTGCTCATTAATCTCACCAACACTCTGTCCCACTTCTCTCCGTAATCTTCCTTCCCCTAATTTCCCTTATCGGTCACACTGACTTTCTTTTGTTTGTGTTTGGATGGCTTACTCTCGGCTGTTAGCCAGAGGGTGCAGGCAGAGTGCAGAGCGGACTGCGGCAGCTTCCCTCCATCAGTCATGAAGCCAGGGGTGGTTTATCATCCCAGGTTTGGTTGTTTTTTTCGTCTGCCACCGACTGCTCATTCATTTGCAAAGGGGATAGATTGTGCCGAGTATTGATGGGGAGGCTAATGTTTTTATGTGCAAGATTACACCACATTTAATAATGATGTTACTTATTGCTGCTGGCACTGCAAACGGTCATTTGTCATGCACACATCCCCCCCCCCTGCCCCCCTATTTTTTCCCATTCAATCCGAATCTTCTTCGCTGTGCTAAAGTGTAGCGTCGCAGGCTATGCATCAACAAGGCAGGTCCATCTATTTCATCTGCACCCCAGATGACTTTGAAAGTGTCGGAGGCTGTCGGGAGGTGTCCCAGGGCAATCAATGGTGCCCTATTAAAGTGCCAATGCTCAAAATGTAACTTCACGGACGTGCCTCAGAGAATCACTGAAGGGAGTTTTGGAGTCTTCTACTTTGCTTTTGAAAGAAAATTGAGAACGTGGACTACATAAAAAACACACTTTCTGGCTGTCTGACACTGAGCTCAGTGCCGTTGATGATTTGACTTTTTCTTTCAGCTGCAGTCTAAATCGATTTTGATTTTATTTGCCTCATTAGATCTTGATAACTTCAAAACTCAAACGGTGAGGAGCGCCGTCAACGTCCGTGAGGGCCAGGGAGTGGTTCTGTTATGTGGACCACCTGCACACTCTGGAGGTAAGCTTGCTCTGTCTGGGAATGCTGCTTTTTACGCCCCTCATTTAAACATGACTCATAACAGGTCGTATAATTCCCTCTACCCGTTTCTACATGGCGACTTTTGATAAAGGATTACTCCCTTTACTTCCAACTTAATCTGTTTTTATGTGTCCGGTACACATGCTCTTAATAATCATCACCTTATGTGTTTCATACTGAATGCTTTTGCCAAGCAAATCCCTACTTTGGTGTTCCTTGACTTATTCTGTCTGTTTTTTAAAATGCACTCCGCCAGGTGTAAGCCCGTGGGGAGATCATGCGTCTGGTTGTATGTGTGTGTGAGTGTGTTTGCATGCGTGAGTGTATCTGTCCGCCCACAGATAATCAGCCTTGTATTTTTTGTGCATATTCATGCCTGTTTGCTCAAGGACCTGTCGTGGTTGCAGGGCTTCACAATTTCCGGAGAACAAATGTATATATTTTCTGTTTTATATCGTCATTGACTCATCTTAACCGTCAGGTAGGGCCACAAGGGATCAACAAGGGATGCTTCAGGAGCAAAAGGCATTTCAATCGAGAAGGTTAAAAACAAGCCCCGCCTGGTCCGTTGCAGGCCACATCGTGACATTTGTAGTGGCTCAAAAACTGACATCCATAGAATAGTTTGGTCCCGTTTTTAATTCCACACAATATATGTTCTGATCCACGGGAGTTAATGGCAATACAACATGAATAAATCCCTGTTTTTGTTAACTGCGCCGCCATCTCGACTGTCAGGGAGCCGGGAGGGACAACTTATTGAGATTCAACGCTTCTTTATTTGGGAGGGGGGGACACCTGGTCGTAATGAGTGCACTTTATTAGTTGCAGCAGTGAGTTTCCCAAAATTGGTCTCAAAAGGAAAAGTTTGACATTTTGGAATATACGCTTATTCGTTTTGTTAGATGAGAAGATCGATGCCTCTCTCCATGTCCGTCTGTTAAATATGAAGATACAGCGAGCAGTTGGCTAGCATAGCGTAGCACAAATACTATTTACAAATGGAAACGGCTAGCCTGACAGTGTCTGCATACAAGCGCCTCTAAACTTCACTAACTGACACGTAATGTCTTTTTTGTCAAACCCAAAAACAAAGTATTTGAACAATGTGGGTTGAGTGGGCTGGTGATTCCAGTCTTCATGCTGAGCTGATCAGCTGCACCCTCAAATGCTTTGATTGTTCTGCTGAGAAGCGAGAAATGTCGTCTTCAAATAAGAGGCCACAAGTAGGAGGTAAAGACGCAGCCTGCTCAGCCCCACCTCTCTGAGGATATGGACAATGGCTGCTGCCGAGCTCGTCTCCCTCTTGACACAGTAGCTTGCACATTGGAACAACCCAATTTCCTTCACAATGGAAGAGTGAATTGTACAGCTGGTCTATGGGATAATGGGTCAGAGTGCTCTGTGTGAAATACAGTTTGACAGCTTCCCGCTGACATAGGCCTGGGCTTATACGCGGTTGGCTGCTGTAACTGTGGCGCTATTGTGGGGTTTTTTTCTCGCATTTTCAGAAGTGAATGAAAGTAAAGCAGTGCAAGTCTGCTGTCCCTTTCTTCCTTTCTCGCCCTACTGCTCCTTCTCTTCCTCTTCCCCTCACACCATTCTCTCCTTTCCTTTTTTTTTTCCCTCAGAATTTTGAAAGCATCAATTTGCTTCATAGCCTTGCACTTCATTGAACTTTTTCAAACACTTACGGTATAAAGCACCCTCTCCGGCTCTCCTTTCACTTTGTCGACTTTAAATTCTGCAAAAGGCTTTTACCCCCACCACCACATTAATCATCACATCACCCAGATATGACAAATGAAAGATCAAATTGTCACATGTAATTGTTATTGTGCTCCACCGTAGCCATTTGTTTACTCAATGGGCTTTTATAGTCACCTTCTCTGTTGCATTAAAGCCCTCATCTCTTGTATTTCTACTGTCCACTTGACTTAAAATCCTCACTGCTCATTACAGCCGCATAGTTCAGATGGAGGTTATGCTGACTCTGAACTTTGTGGCTCCTGCTTGCCTAATCAGAAGCAGCGTCATATCTGCATCGCTGCTCCCAGCGTCGGACGCTCGACCCCATCCGAGGCCGTGAGGCCCGCTCCCCCCCGGGATCGGTTATGATTGACAATTGCCGCATGCGCCTTTTGACTCTGCACCCCTCAACTCCAAAGTGGTGGATCACACAGAGCATCTCCTCGCTCTCGCAAACCTGTGCAGCGCGCGCTTCTCGAGATGACGCAGTAATGCACCATGGCAGGTTTCTCGTTTCGTATGGTCGAACAGCAGCTTGTGAATGGGGCTTCACAACATGTTCCCACTTCCAAAACGTCAATCCCCCCCATGAATCCGCCAAGTCACTGAGGGACCCGGGGAATGGAGGCCATGTGTCGGGGGAGGGCCACTGACGCGCTGTAATCCATTTTGTTTCGCTCCCTTTCCCTGGGTCTCCCATTGCTTCTGCACTGATAGCTATTACATTTGCCATGTCTTGGTATATCTTCCCAAGGAAACTGCGATAAGGGAAGGAAAATGAGGTGATATGCTAAACTATTTCGGCCACCGTGAGGTATCTTCTCTTGGTTCAGACGCCCCGGCTGTAGAGGTTGATGTGACTAACACAGTCCGATGTGTGATGACAGCGGTTTAATTGTTTCTCCTTTCCATTCCAGTGCTGACATTTGCGTGGATCTTCAATGAGTACCCGTACTTTGTCCAACAGGACAATCGTCGATTCATCTCTCAGGAGACCGGGAGCCTGTACATCGCAAAAGTGGAGCGCTCAGATGTTGGCAACTACACCTGTGTGGTTAACAACACTGTGACGAGGGAGAAGGTGCTCAGCTCTCCCACACCACTGGTCCTCAGAAGTGACGGTAAATTCTTTAAACTGTGGCGAACTGATGAGGCTGATATTGGAAATGATCCATCGTTGTTACATCTTCATGTCGGCATGTTGCCGTTTGTGGTTGTGAGAGGTCTTTGCCCAGTCGGCATCAGTTTGATATTACATCTAGATTAAAACTGGGCTATTTTTGATTGAGCTTACTTGCCAGTTCTTAGTCATATTTAAATATACCACAATATAAGAAGTCACTTCTGACCATGCTTTGATATTGGACTGTCGACATCTTCTCATACCGTCGACAGCTCTGCACTTAAGCTGCCTGAGCTCACGTTAACGTTAGCGGAACATGCTGACAGGACAGGACTGCTTCCCAGCTGTGAATGTCGGACTGGTCAATTTGAGCCGCAGCATTTCATATCATCTTCAACAAGATGGTGTGACCTGCTTCTCATATACACTCACTGAAATGATGTGAAATATTTTTCGGCCAAACTTTAACCCAGATGTCTCGAGACCTGTAAATTGCCAAATCATTGCTGTTGTTTTTGTCTTCTCAGTCACACACTGTTGTCAGCACTGTGATGCATTTTTGTACTACCTGACACCGTTTTTAATGGCTTTTTTATTTTTCTCTCATGGCTTCATGAATGTTATTAAACACTTTTCAGATCAGTTATATACCGTTCTGAAAAAACAACTTTTGGGTTACCTGGTTGGTCGGTCATTATCACGACATTTTGTGGATCACAATCTATTTATTTTATTAATAATTATTAACTATTAATTCATTACAGCTGATTGGCATTCATTATAACTGGATTATTACAGAATCCACCAACCATGGATGGTAAAGTTGGGCAACCCATACATTGTTGTGTTCAATGGCTGATGATCAATAAAGCCGAAGTAGATCATTTGTTCACTGCTGATAAAGCCATTGATTGCAGGGTGCCTTATTAGAATACGGTACAGTGTTTTCCTTCTGTCCTTTAGATGTGAGCGTCTCTATTCAGCCATTATTCACAATTATCAGACCATTGATTTGAAGCACAAAATGCCGAAACTGTCAAGGCGTTCGTGAGTTATAGTTAAAATTAACGTTGACGTTTCTATACAGGAAAATGCCGCGTATCATTATGAACTAATGATTAAGATGATCCGCAACCTATTCATGAGAAAAGAATGTTGCATCATCCGTTTCTATCATGCTTGCAGAAACGCGCAATAAGTGGTTGACGTTGTGAAACGGTTGCTTCGGTTTACTTGTTTACAGTTGGAAAAAAACGACAATAGTTTGTGTGGAAATAATGACGTAACAACATAACCAGCGTAAATATATAACCACCGCACTTTCTTACAAAACTTTACGTAACAAGCGTAACCACAAAGTGACAAGTCGACGTTTTCTTTCGGTCTCCTGGGTTAAAGTTTATTTTTTGTTTGACCCATCCTCCTCACCTCTCACCTGCCCTTAGTGGAGTATGTACACGCTGGGGGTGACATGCGAACACTAACGCTTCAGCGTCTTCGGTGACCTTTAGTCTGAAAACATGCACAGGTCCCCAAATCATGCAGCTCTTGCTTCCAGACTGTTTGTGCTTTGAAATCGTAAGGGGCATACTGCCATCGCTGTGAAGACATCTTTGACTCGCTCCAGTGAACGTAAATAAAGTCATAAATGAAGTCACATGTGATGAATCTCATCAAAGAGAGTCTTTTCCCTGATGTGTTCTCTGAATCTTTTATAAGCCACCTCCTCACCAATCCTTCAGCGGTCACTTTTGCTCTACATGCCGGCGTAGAGACTTTTTTTAGTGAGCTTTGTCACTGCGATACTCTCTATTTGATCCAACACGTGTATAATAGGTGAACTGTTAATCATTGATGTAAAAAGCTTCTCATCCATTGTCTCACTTTTGCAGGAGTAATGGGCGAATATGAACCCAAAATAGAAGTTCATTTCACCGATTCAGTTCCAGCTCCGAAGGAATCGGTGGTGAAACTGGAATGTTTCGCTCTGGGAAAGTAAGTCCGCCTCATTGTGTGTGTGTGTGACATAATACTTAGCCTCGTTCGTGCATGAATTAGTGCTACTCAAGATGATTTAGGGATGCACGAACGTAACATTACTCACTCTTGGATTCATCAATCCATGGAGAGCAAGGGCCGCAACATGACAAGACAAGGGAGTAGAATACAAAGTTATTTTTAACAGCTTCTGAAATCAGGGCAATCACAGTTTGATTTGCAGGAAACAATAACTCACAAGGCTCTAGCGTCAACTGCTTTTCTTCTGTGCTTCATCAAACTTTGATCACTGGGAGTGACAGTCGCCACCACGGGAACTTTTCCGTGTCTTCTGTTTTCTGCAGCCCCGTCCCAGAAATAAGCTGGAGGAGAACCAGCGGCATCCCTTTCCCCAGCAAAGTGAAAATGAAGAATTCAAACGCCGTCCTTGAAATTCCCAACTTCCAGCAAGAAGACGCGGGGACGTACGAGTGCGTGGCGGAGAATCGGCGCGGCAAAAATGCAGTGCGGGGTCGTCTTTCATTCCATGGTGAGTGAACCGGTTCAAATGGACGGGGAATGCGACGACGCGGAAGCGAATGTGTCTCTGCATGTGACCAGCTGCTTTAATCGCATTCTTTTGACAGGAAGCCTATTTGTCTGCAACGTATGGGGCACAATGTCACCATGAAATTAAAGTACAGGCTTTGGATCCATCCTCGAAAACGTAAAAAGTGAATGTTATTGTAGAGACGCCAAATTTCCAGTCGATATTCAAACCTCATTATGCTGATAATCCACTTTTAAACTTTGATGATCTAATGCAACCCTGCTTCAACGGCCTCGGGATTTCTGACACCACCCTTTGCTAATCCTCTGCCTTTAGAATTAAAACACATGTTTGAAGGTAATCCTCTCGTTTATTCCAAGCGAAACCTCACTGGCTCCAGACAATGACGGACACGGCGCTGTCCATCGAGGAGAACCTCTTCTGGGAGTGCAAGGCCAACGGAAAGACCAAACCGTCCTACAGCTGGTTGAAGAATGGGGAGCAGGTGACGGCTGAGGTATGGAGATGTGTTCGACTTCAGACAAACTAAAGGGAAACAGCGGAATAAATGCGTGCGGCAACGCAATAAAAGCAGATGTTTCCGGTCCGGTTGGTTACGCTGAATCAAAAATGTACAGAAACTGTTTAAAAGATGAATTGTGAACGTACCCTGCTCAGGATGAAAGCATTATCTGTATCAGAACTGGCTTTTGATGACGAGAATCAACCTCTCGTCCATTTTCCACTTACTAGATAAAACTTCAAGGGGTGCTCCAGCGGGTGCTCCAGCGATTTAGTGCTGTGCTTTCATAATGGGGCAGACGGGCACACCTGGTATCTGTGTCTAAATATATCATGTGGACAACCACATCTGATCCAAGGGCCTTTGAATTTACACTTGATATTAACGAGCATTCACTAATTCATTCTTAAATCACTTTTTATATTACCGAGGTGAAAATTCACTCTCTGTCTGAACAGAAAGTGCAATTAAGAAAATGGTCCTCATTGTTTTACCTAACTCCCAATCTCCCCTCACACCTGTTCACCCATCATGCCGACGCCAAGCTAAATAATGTGGAATGTAATTATCAGTGGAAACAAATCGATTGACAGTGACGGCTGGCATTGTTTATGTTATAAGGTGACTTTGTACCTCACTAATATGTTCTATTTCACTGAGCTCCAGCTTTCCAAATGTGTCTATAATTAAGATAGCACTGAGAGAAGCCCCTCCCCCTGCAGCCTTGAGGATGTCTGACTCGCTCATTGGGTTAAAAATCAATCCAAGTCATCATCCGAGCTGTCATCATAGTTTTTCCAGCTGAGCAACCGCGCAAATAAATGACTTTTTGACATGCTCCTGGTGCTGTTGTCAACATTGCTTCTCTTCTGTGTATCTAAGACGCAGGTTCGCAGTTTCCACCGCTGCCTCCTCTTCGCTTCCCCCATTCCAATCTGAACATATGTAGAACGCCCCGATGCTTTTTAAGATGCGTCTCTCTCTCTCTCACTCTTCCTGCTCTCCTGCCGTCCTCCTCTCTTCATGGTGCGCCAGTAATTGCTGCTGCGCTTGTGGACATAATAGGCTGAGCCTTGCAATGGATATGCAGAACTGTTTCTCTCTCCTCCTCAGGGCCGGGTACAAATCGAAAACGGGGCCCTTTCCATCGATGCGGTGAACCTGTCAGATTCCGGGGTGTATCAGTGTGTGGCTGAAAACAAACATGGCATTATTTATTCCAGTGCCCAACTAATGGTGTTAGGTAAGATTGCAGCCCTCCCTCTGCTTTTATCTGTCTGTGCGTTTGATCATCTCCTGAGATAAAAAACAAAACAGCAGCCTGCTATAGCTCTCCTCAGCGATCAGTCCGCAGACTCATTTGATGTCTCTATGGGCTCTGCCAGCAAACAAAAGAAAAAGAAATAAATAAATCGGATGGAGTGTCTCATTTTACATTTGGTCCTTTCATCGTATTGATTTGGATCCTATAAACGCGTTGCTCTGTGGCATTGTGCATGCTTTCGCATGTAGATGGGGTATTGATTTATTTGCAACACTTTGATGACTTCCATCTGACCGGCTCGATGAGAAATTCAATTCCGTCTTCATACACGTGATGACACTTTGAGCGACGGCTGACAAAATGCGAAAACTGCGCAGGCTGGCAGCTTTCCGAGGGGTGGATTATGTGCGGCGCATTGAAAGGGTGGGCTGGCAGCTGGGTCCGTATACAGCCTTGAGCCCAATATGCATTTCTGCTGAGTTCATGCTGAGACTGCCGTCGCTGAAAGCTGAGGAGAGTTGATCTCGATACGGCACGGCTGATCTGCAAAGGTACAGGTTGCCTGTATTTTCTTTTTACCTCATGCCTTCTTCTGCTCTCCAACGATCAGCTTCACCTCCCAGTTTCTCCAGAAGTCCATTAAGGGCCTTGCTAAAAGCTCGCTCGGGCAGCGAAGTCACTCTTGAATGCAAGCCCCAGGCCTCGCCCCCAGCAATTAGCCTGTGGAAGAAAGGGAACGAGATCCTGCAGAGAACCGAAAGGTAGGATAAAAGTCAAAGTGCATATTCCTAACAGCTTTTATTCGCACTCACCGCAAGCCCGTTTGAATAGTGTGTTTGGGATTTGTGTGGATGCATAGAAGGGAAGGCTAATGAGGAGAATGAGAGCAGGAAAACCCACCCACGAGGAAAATTGCACATGGCTATTACAGTATACGATACATGTGCAAATAGCTCGGTGTGAGCGATGAATTTGCCAGCTGGTCACATCAACACGGCACGCATGACGTGTTTAAGACCATCAAAGATCAGCAAATGGAGTCGCTGCTGAAGATAAAGACTTTTCAGATGGAGGAAGTAAAACGGAAGCTGTCGCTCCTGCAATCATCCGAGGTAAATGCGCTCTTCTTCGTCATGACGTGCAAGCAGAGTTTGATTCACGCAGTCACCGGTGCCGCAAAGACAAAAAAGCCTTGTCTTGGATTTGAGAGACATCTAACGAGATTAGAAACACACACAGACATTATGCAGACAATGAGCAAACGTAAGGTGCCACTTTAAGCTGCACAAAGTAGTCGTTTGTTGTCCTCCTCTGTCTTATTATGGCTACTGCAAAGATTTCACACAATGCTAAAGGACCAATTAAAAGGTGGAGAAATTCAAAAGGGAAATCAGGGGCAAGAAATGACACATTGGTGACTAAAACCCCCTCGCTGCGCAGTCACCGTGCGCACATTTCGCAACCGGCGCACAAACAAGCAGGGCAGACTGAAGAAGACTGGAACTGGAAAACAGCACGGTGAAGAAATGCTTCACTTTGTGTCGTTTGAATCATCCAAAGCTGCAGAAAATTGGTAAAATTCCCAAGCTGAGTGCCATTGAGCACACAGCATGTGAAGCCCACGTACTCTTTCAAACACTGTGGGAAACGTGTTTTCTCTTGAATGCAGCCACGCTGCAAATTGTAGCGCTGTTTAGAAAGATGTGTACACGAAGCTATTAGCATTAAATGAACAGTACTTTCACCCAGATTATAATACAATCCAGATGTTCTTTGTGGCGTCTTGACATTTTTGCTTAATTTACTCAGGTTTTACTCATCTTAAAAAAATCTGTATTTTCTGTCCAGAACTGTCCAATTGTCCACGAAACTTCTTCACGTTGAAAGAAATCCAATAATACAGAGATGTGGAATTTAAAGATAGATCGTGGCGAGTGAATGCAGAACGGCTTGAAATTGGTCGCAGAACAACTGATTTGCAGAAGATTAGACGTAATGGCTGTGCTCTCGGCAGCTAAACGATAGCTTCTTGCAAATGCCATTCATTGGTTGCCCCATTTGGGTCTAGCGCTATCCATTGCACCCATTAAACTAATTCAGTTTTGTCCCAATTCGACCAATGAAGAGAATAATAACAAGCATCGGACTCAGTGTAAAAGGTTTCTGTCCGATTAAAAAAAAAAAAAAATCAATACAAAAAATGCGGACTTGGTGTGCAAATGCCTTTTTATCTGGACGATTTACCAAATCAGGACTGTTTCTTTGGTCGAACGTAGCTCCAATAACACCAGTTTTTAGTGAGGTCTGTGATTTATCGAGTCATTGTGTTCAGGAAAGACATATTGCTGTTGAGCTTTTGTTGTTTTTTTCAATTCTTTGAGCACCTCAAACACAATTCTTTTCACCTCCATTGCTTTTGGAAGTGTACAGATACCATGTTTTTTCCTTTAATCCAAAGCAAGACCATAAATCCTTTTGAAACACATCTTTCCTCTTACAAATAAAAAGTTTGCTTCATTGGCAATAAAACACACTCTTACTAAATTCAATACACTCTGGGGTTTTACTGCTACAACCTTACTTGACCAGTAGCTTATGGTGGCTAATGTTAGCATAGCTGGCGTTACTGAGTCAGTTCAATGACAGTGTGACTCGTCTCCATTTCAGCGGTTGTTACATTAGCATTTAGCATTACCACACGGCCCCTTGTGACAGCGGTAGCTGCTGCTACATCGTGTCGCTTTAGCTGAACCAACCAGAATCTGATGCTGTGTTCTGAAGGTGGCTACATCCAAGCTTACTGTTACATTGGTAATGTATTTATCGAAATTATGAGTGACGATACAATACATGGTATTTGTTAAAATTCTAATTCTATGTAGGAATTCTTCGAGGTTTTCTGAAGGAACCCTGCCACCTTGAAACACTAGGGGACCGCCAAAATCGGCACAAAATTAATTCAACTTTTTTCGTATTATAAACAGTGCATTATTTTGTGTGGCAATACTTGTGCTCACATGCAGTGTGCGCTGTATTCCATCACATCATATCAGACAGAGACTTGGGTTCCCAGTGTGATGCCGTCCTCGGTGACCTGAGCAACATAAAGCCTGTGAAGCACATTTTATTTATTCATTGAGCGATTCAGTGTTGCTGTTTGTAAAATACTTCCCCATTTAGTAATGTGTCCCAGAGTTTAGCCGACCACTGAGACAGGGTGATGGGTTCCTGCTGCTTACTCGCCTCAAAGAATTTCATTTTCCTGGGATCTAGGGGAGAGCTTTAAAGCACCATGCGGGGCAAAGTGCTTCAGAGGCGGCTCCGTTTTTACAAGAATACGGTTCGGTAGAAACTTGCTACTTGAAGACTAAAATAAAATGGGTAAATGTTGAATATAAGCAAATAATAATGACTAAAGACAGACGCATGGTGCTCATTACTTCAGTCTACTTCAGTGTGCAATGTCCACCTCGGTCAATACAGTGACAAGCTGTTCTGCTTCCCACAGGATTACTTTGCTTCCCAATGGGACGTTAAAGATCGCCAATGCAACCAGATGGGATGCAGCCAGCTACACGTGCGTCGCTAACAATCAGTTTGGGACAGCGAGCACAACTGGGAGGCTGCTCATCACCGGTGAGTCCTGCTCTCCTCCGTCAACAGCTCACCCTTTACTGACCCACTGCTCTACAACCCGCCCTACCGTGTTCATGTTATTATGCTGTGCGTGTGTTGTGCTTTTTCAATCAAGCAATTGTACACAGTGACAGATGAGAGTGGCAGGTTTGCCTCTCGAACAACGGGTTCGAGATTTCAAACGAAAGACGACAAAAGTAGCTTTTTGTTTCTAAATGGCAACCGTTGAGGTTGACAGCTGAAATAACAGCTCTATCTAGTGGATTTTATTATCCGTAGCTAGCCTGACAAACATCAAATCTGAGAGTTGGTGCTCTGGCTGACTTCTCATTGTTTTCGAGGTAACTCATAATGAGCCTCTGAACACCCCCAATAGGTGTTTTCAGTGAATCTGGCTGATTAAACCTCTGCCCAGGACTGTGTGGGCGTGTATAGACACAGTTGATTGACATCTCCCTGAGTCTCCTGTTGGCGTGGGAGAAATTACACCTTAATCAGTTTTTAATAGACGAAGCTTTGTGACCTAATCAATTCTGCCCAAAGCTACGCCATCTTCAACCTGAGCAGAGGTCTAATCAGCCAGAGCCACTGGAAACACCCGAGTGGATGTTCAGAGGGTTTAAAAAAAAGGTTTGATGTCTTGCGAAATGTGCCTAAATGCAGCTTCCATCACCCATGAGGCACACGCATTAAAACATTGTAGGAAAATGAAAGTGGAAAAATAACGAATGGCTGTTTAACAAGGGTGTATGTGTCAGGCCATTGCTTTAACGGGTTAGTGACTTCCTGGAGTCTGGAAATGGGTCCCAACCAACAAATAGTCCAAGCGCAGGTTTGTGGTTTGCCTTGTTGTTGGAGACAGGCTAGCTGTTTCCCCTCTTTCCAATCGTTGGGCTAAGCTAAGTTAGAGACAGTGGCATCAATCTTATCATCTTACTCTTGGCAAGAAAATGAATAAGCGTATTTCCAAAACATTCCCAGACTTTTCCTTTTAGTGTGCATTTGATGGCTACCTACATGATATCATAGTAATTCATTGCTCTAATAATGCAAGAAAGACTGAGGCTAAAGCCTACAAGTTCAACATGTAGACGGCATTGGAAGTAAAAGAGCAGCACTGTTTTTGTAATGGAAGGAAAAGTCAGTCAGCTCCAATATTAGGGAACATTATAATGACAAAACAATCGAATCTAAAACACACACGACACAGTTCCGGTGTTTACTGTTCCCTCTGGACTCTTTAGATGCCAGGTTTTGCTCTTTCTACAGCCCCAGCATAACGTCTTAGAAATCCAAAGCTTTTAAAGTCTTGCTGTGTACCCAGTTGTGGTCGCAACGCTGTGATTGGACATTTCCTATCAAGGGATGGATTCAGCTAATGGTCAATTTCCTTTCCTTTCAAAGTAAAGGTCAACCATTTCTTGTCAATTTATGGCTCGAGGGTACCTCTATTCATATTGAATGTTGTATTGCATGTTTAACGTTAACAACCAAAGTTATTGTCAAATGAATATGACTGGTATACGTTGTGATAAAAACAGGAGTTAAATAAGTAACAAAAACATTATCCTTGATTGAGTCAAAGGTCATTATTTATGAAGGCAGTGACATAACACGTACATGGAGCCCTCCGGTTTTGTCTGTTGTGTGTGCGTGGCCACCTGACCTATTTTTCTCATTAGCTTCTATTCTTCTCACACACTGGCAGCTGAACCATTTAATGTCACAGAATTTAATTACTGTGACCTTTCCTCAACAAACTCCAATCCACCACAGCCACCAGTGGGCATGTGCTCCCATCTCTGTAATCCTGTTTCAAACATTTTCTCCCAAACTGATCCCAGAACATCAAGTGCGAACCTGATATGTCATTAAATGTTGCTAATGGACAGGCTTGGAATTTAAGTGCTTCTTAAAATCAGGGAAAGCACACATCCGACTCAATGCTTTGATTCAGCCGTGGAACTGAAGTGAGATGGCAGGTGCCGGGGGTCACAGGTTCCCGTGGCAGCAAAATTAACATGCGCACGCCGTCGTCTGTTGTCTGCCCAGACCCCACCAGGATCACCGTGAGGCCCACGAACATGGAGATTATTGTTGGCGAGAGCATCGTGCTACCCTGCCAGATTGCCTGCGATCCAGCTCTGGATGTTTCTTTCTCGTGGGCATTCAACGGCCAGCTCATCGACTTCCAGCGAGACAGCGATCACTTCGAAAGAGTGGGCGGGGTGAGTCATCTCGATCATCGCGTTCAGCTACGTTCCGGGCTATTCCCGGATTAATTGGTGCACGCTGTGTGATGTGTAAGGGTGGGCTCCACTGCCCTGCTGAGGTCTTCTTAGACACCAATAACACTTAAGCAGAGAAATGTGCGCCAAGACCATTTGAGAGTTTCACAGTGGTCCGTGGCGGATGGAATATCCAAAAGATAGCCTCACTGTCATGTCTGTAATTCGGGGTCCATACCTTTCTGAATCGTCTGTGTGATCTGCCCTGTGTTACACCTCTCAAGATATATTAGTGAAATGCCATTTCAGTCATAAAGACTTCTAGCTCTCTTACCTCAAAGGAGAACATCTTATCGTCTTCCCCTGCCGTAATTTCATTTTGCATACCTATTTGTGAATCTCGAGCCCCGGAGATAATTAAGTCATGAGTTAGCTGGCATGGCACCAGTAAATGTCGATTTGAAATCCTTATTCCCTCATATAATGATCAGTGAGGACTCTCTGTCGAGTATTCGTTCCTTTTGATGAAGGGCAAAGTCAATTGTTCAGAGCTTGTTAGTGTGAAATTGCTTCACGTACGGCTTTTTTTTTTGCTTTTTATAGCGCCAGCCCCGCGGTCAGCGGCCTGATCGCTGCCATTCACGTGTTAAAGGTTGACACGATATCTGAATGCCCTCACAGTGTCACGGACACGCCAAATTCTTCATGAATGCCAGTGGAAATTGCTAATGACATTGAACTGTGCAAAGGAATATAACGAGATTTAGTTTTCACAGAATCTGTTTCCCCTGTCCAGAGAGATTACCAGCCCCCCTCGCTCAACAGCTTCTGATGAATTAATTAACATAATTAAAGCAAATCTGCCTCATCACTGCCTCCATGCCAAGGAAGGACGTCTTGCTCTCTCGGGCACAAGATCCCAGGTTGGCCAGGTGGCGGCTGACATTAGAGAGAGAGAAGCAGACATGGCAGAGCAGCGCTGTGGGAAGGGGGGTAAAAGAGCAAATAGAGCGGGAGGGGTCGTCTCTTTAGCTCTGCGCTGCTTTATCAGGCGCCTTAGAGAGGCGGAGATCCAAAGGCGGCGTTGCTGCAGAGGGGAGCTGTGCTCACTTGCCGCTGGGGGGGGTGATGAAATCCGGTACGAATGCAGCGAGTCTTACCTGGCTCGCCCCCCGGGTGACTCGCTTCTAAAAGCAACACACTTCCTCTCACAAGCTGACATGCTTTGTTACAGACTCTTCAAGAGGTGACTTTCAGAAGGAGGATTCCAGCGCACAGTCAAAACAGAATCATGGTGTCTGGATACAACGTGTTATTACAATGTTGTAAATTACTTTTCGCCTCGGCATACATTTCGCCATTTTAAAAGGACAACGCTTGTGATATTCTGTATTTTTGTTGTTGTGCGCGACAATGAATTGATCGTACTGAACGCCCCTTTTTCACGTCAGTGATATTGAGATCGCAGTGATAGTAGAGGTTCGGTGCATGTCACACTTTGCAAGATGGGTCGAGTATCTCATTTTGACATGCCAGTGCCTTAAGTTACTGATGAATTCTCACGCTAAAATGTCTCGTTCTTTGAAAATGCAGTCAAATTCAAGCTGTACTGCTGGCAATGCATCCCCAAAACATGACTCAAAAGTGACACCGTGTATGTGCAGATGTGTCCATGGCCACTTTCAATGTTGTTTTGATCGATGTTCCATTTAATGTCGCAATCTAATTAGCTGGTTTGTAGAAGTGAGTCGTAGAAACGGATATATTGTGAGAATTCAACACTTGATTTAAGATAAGCTGTTCCTTTATTCGTCCCACGGTGGGGGAATGTGCAGGATTACAGCAGCAACGTGGATAGTGCAAAAAGAGCAGATAAAAAAACAATAAAAGCTAAAAATACAATATCATACACATTATTGCGCGTATGAGTTCGGAAGTATGAAGTGTTTGTATTGTATTTCAGACATTTTCAAGGCATTTTCTGCAAGCTGACAAAATTAGCTGTAAGTGGGCGTGTCTCACAGTGTGATCCAGGACCACCACTTTTGATTGACAGCCAAAGATTTTGTTACGTTTCTCTCACAACGTTTGTGTGGGACAACCCAAAATTGCACATGGGTCATAAGAAGTACTGTTCTGTAATCAAAGGTCTGTCTAGCTGGTTCCTCTGTGCTGTTGGGCTCCACGGCTGTCTAAAAACCATTAAATGAGTCAAACTGGGCGACATGGGTACCGCAGTTGATTTTGAGTCGACCCCACCGAAACAGTCCTGCTGCTGTAGACATAAGAGAACCAAAAGTGCATTAATCCACAGCGGAAAATTGCTTCCAACAAATGACCCATTTATTCCTGTATGAGAATCGCTGAGCTGTTATAAGACAGTGTTCAGCCTTCTTTCAAAAGGAAACTAAACACTGTTCGTTGTTGTCAAAAAAATGTATTTACATCTTTAGTGGGAACAAAAGAGCCTGGTTCTGAGAAGCACAAACGGTGTAAGGAAGACGTTAAGAAGTGAGAGACGGACAGAGACATTGTTGGATTTTGCTCTTTAATGAGATTTGCTGACAAAAAGAAAAACATAGAAAACACCAGCCTTTTAAAAATGTATTTTACGCATCCACTAATAAGACAGATGTCAAACACAGATGAGAAAGATGACAATATTTGTGTTTTGCCGTGTTCCCTCACGCCCCCCCCCCCCCATGCAGCCAGCTTATATAACATAATATTTGCTCTCCACACTGGGAGTTATACTCATATCTTGCTTGAGCTTATGTAATTACAGAATAATTAGTATTGCCTTGCCAATTAACTCGACTGTTTGCTTGTGTGTCCTGTGTATAGCTGGTGGGGGGGGGGTTGGCAGGGGGCTGTTTGGTCGGGTAGCGCCTGAAGGACGGCCAAAAGCATTATTTGTGCAGACTACATCTGCCATGTCTGTTGTTGGTGTTTGAAGCGATGCAGAAATCTGTGGCCGGGAGACAATGTGATTGTGCAAAGCATTATAAATGTTTCAAACGTCCTCGAGCCAAAAGCTGAGTGATGAAATAACGCTGCATCTCTTACTTACACGCGTGTTTTCCAACGATAATATCCCCCCCCCCCCCCCCCCCCCTTCCAGACTATATCAGGGGATCTGATGGTCCGTAACATCCAGCTGAACCACGGGGGGAAATACGTCTGCGTTATTGACACTGATGTGGAGAGCCTGTCCACCTCCGCCATCTTGATTGTCAAAGGTAAGAGAGCCAAAGGATTTGGAGAGCTTGTTTTCACATGAACACCCCGGCACCTCTGCTGTGAAATAATGTGGCGTTGAAGCATCTGCATCTGAGTATTCAAAGAGAAAGATGTTTGACAGAGATGGATGTGAAAAATCCTTGAAGCTTCCTGTAAATATATACGGTGCTGCCCCAGTCAGAGTTATGTCAGCTTCTGTTTACGTTATATATGTGTGCGTACACATTTTTTAAAAAGGCAAACACACTCATACCAGCTCTGTTAGTGTCTGCTCCCATCGAGCCCCTCTTTCCTTTTCTCATGAATGACCCCATCCCGTTCGGTAATCACTTCGTAGCCCTGCACACGGAACACGCAGTGACTGAAGCGTCCCTGCGTGCACAAGCCCAGGACGTAGCCCTTAATTGAAGGGAGCACGGTCGCCTTGATACGTAACGATTGTCTGATTGATTCAGGTCCGCCAGGTCCTCCGGACAGAGTAGCAGTGGAGGAGATCACAGACAGCACGGCCCAGCTTTCCTGGACTCCCGGAAGGGACAACGGCAGCCCCATCACCGGCTACATCATCCAGGGCCGCACGCCCTTTACTGTGGGCTGGCAGGCTGTTGAAACAGGTACCGTGGAACACTCCCACCGTCCCTTTGCAGTATTTATCTGGATTGTTCTCTTGACTTTTTATTCATTCATCATTCAATTTGAGTCCGGTTGGTGCGACAACCTGATTTTCTAAAGAACACGTTTCCAATTCACAGTGCCGGAGATGGTCAACGGTAACACGCTGACAGCGACAGTGGTGGGTCTGAACGCCTGGGTGGATTACGAGTTCAGGGTGGTGGTCCGCAATATCGTAGGCCTGGGAGAGCCCAGTCCGGCCTCAGCCATGACCAGGACAGAGGATGCCAGTACGTCAAACTAAACACTTTTTTTATACAGATTTGCAGCGATTTAAAAGTCATTATTTACCAGGGAACTCTCTGGATTTCTTGTCATAAATTAAATATTTCAACCACAGGGCAACTGTAAATAACCGGATTATTTTTTTTAAAATGTTCTGATGTTTTTGCAACAATGCTTTTACACTGTCTTTGAGGTGGAAAAAACACTGTCTAGTGTCCAATCATCTGCTGAAAAAAACAGCCGGGAATCTGAGTGTAATGGTTTACTAGTGTGGTGGAGATGAAGTTAGACACTGATCAATCCTTGCCTTGCGTTGTCAGGAGATTTCAATAATGAAGGCAGTTGAAGAGGTTTCCAAAACCCTGTTTATATCTAGTGACATGTGAAGAACATTATCGGTAAGACCGCATAATTGACACGTCTAGCTGTAATAAATTCCACTTGCTTGGTGTCACATTTGAGAATGGACCGCACTTACATTGAGTTTTTCTACCGCAGTGAATTATTGTGATATTCAGAGAAAAAAACTTTGCGAGAAATGAATTTGCTAGAAAACACTGTTGTGCAAAACCATGGTACCACCAGCCACCGACTTAATTCTGTAAGTAGTAAAGTCGTGTTCTTAGTTTTCTGTCATGCTTTTTTTCGCTGTTCTTTTCTGAACATAAATAAATATTAATACAGTCATATTTTGCACTCGGCGGATTCCATTATGGCAGTGTTTAACGGTGGCGTCTGAGGTGTGATGAGGTTGATCCAAAATTGTAAATTGGTTCCTTGACAAAAAGTCACACCATTTTTGCGAGTTTTTTATCGAAAATGTACGAATGATCCAAGAGAATACCCGTGTTTGTTTTTCTCAACTTTTTCTCTGAATAATACCCCCCTTCCAATTCCCCGGCTCCATAACTCTTTCATTTGGAAGCCACAATATGCCGGTGTAGGAACGACTCTTAATAATAATCATAATGACATTCAGGTATTTTTCTCAGGATTCTGGAGCGGAAGTATCGTGATCTCCTGTCCCAACGTTCAACCCTAACCCAACAAGGCATGAGCATCAGATATAAGTGCTGCGTCAGCCATTTGCTGATATCACACATTAAATGCCATGCTCCACTTACTGTACGACACTAAAAGGACGTTCACGAGTGCTCCTCCACCTGCATTACCAGCTCTGCCACCGCACTGCGGTGCACAAACAGCGTTTGAGTGGGAACAGGAGTGAAGTGGGTTGGAGCCGAGTGGCATTCGCAAAGCTACAGCTCTTGGCTTGGTGTTTATGCACGTTGACATTTGGGAAATATCGGTAATTCACTACTCTGTGTTTGCACACAGTGAGGGATTTGCGGGCAGTAAAATAGAAGACGGCGTCTGCAGCAGGCAGCCTTGTCATAAGGCTACAAGTGCAGTTTGGGCTTGTAGTTGAGCTTTGTAAACTGTACTAATTGCTCCCCTCTGGGCTTTACCTCTCAGTTCCTGATACAGCTCCCACTGATGTCGGAGGTGGAGGCGGTACAAAGTCTGAATTAGTGATAACATGGGAGGTAAGTCATCTTTCACATTTTAGTGTTCTATCCATCGCCGAGTAAGGCTTCTGCTTAATTGCGCAGAATTGAACGGAGCAATTTTATGGCCCACATTAGAGCAAGGCACCTCAGGCCCCAAGTGCCCTCTCTCCCTCCAAAAGCAGGGCCGGAGAGCCCTCGTTCCGGATGTGTGATTTAGGAGTGTTCTAGGGCGGCGACGGCAAAGAAAGGGGCCGCGTCTAATCGCAGGAGCCCTTATCGGAGGTACAGCGCAGAGACGGGCCTGTCCGTTTCTTCGTCTGTCTGCGTTTTAATATCACTATAGTTTTGTGTTTCGCTCCCAGCCTGTCCCCGAGGAACTGCAGAACGGAGAGGGCTTCGGCTACATCATTGCCTTCCGGCCCGTGGGCACGGTCACGTGGACGCGAGCGGTCATCTCCACGCCCGGCCTGGTGCCCTACGTCTTCCGCAACGACACCATCCCGCCCTTCTCGCCCTTTGACGTGAAAGTGGGGGCTTACAACAACCGAGGGGAGGGGCCCTTCAGCTCCATCGCCACCGTGTACTCGGCGGAGGAGGGTAAGCACGGACTTCACAGCCCGGCAGCTGAGAGCGATGCTTAAATAAGCTCGAATCTCTCTGCTCACAACTATGACCTTGAATGGCAATGATGAAATGAGCTTTTTTTCTTCTTTTTTTTTACCCCCGAGCTGTTATTTCCCGCCCCTCTCAAGCTGGGAATGTCAACTTGATATTAGTTATCATGCTGGTAGATTACAGGAAATCCGAGCAGACACTTACCACGCCGCGCTGTCAGGGAGGTATTCTCTTAATTGAATTTGCTGGGCAGATAGTCTTCCCTTATGTCAGTCACAGATCCCATTAAAAGAGAGTGTGGGAAATAGCTTTTCAGTGAAACTACAGGTCTATTCGGTGCCTTTCTTATTGCTATTAGTGTGTGTGTGATAGTGTTGGAGGAGTCGGTGGGATTCTCACCAGTGCTCTATTTTCTGCAGTCCCCAGCGTGGCTCCGAAGAAGGTTTGGACTCGAAGTGTGTCTGCGGTACAAATTGAAGTGATCTGGGAAGCTCTCCCTGCCATCTCGGAACAAGATCCAAGAGTGCTTGGATACGAGGTACGATGTGAATCACTACTAAATCATTCCTTACTTTTTCTCCCCTCAAATGAGATGATAATTGAGCCCATGCGGCCTGTTTATCCGATCTTACCCATCCGTTAATTGTTCTTAGAATTAGTTTTCTAACTTGTAATAGTCTACAATATCTTCTCATGTAAGGATCTTGTTTTTAGTGTAATGGTATCATGAAATGACCCCAACACTGGTGCAACAACAGCAAACCCACACGAGGAAAATAAAAAACCCTTGTCCTTTCAAGAATGCAAAGAGGGCTTAGCTGGGGGGGTTTTCCCCCTCACCCTTCGGTGCTCTTTCAATATCTGTCACCTCTGCCCCTCAGCACAGAGCTCTCCAGTTGCCACGATGGTGGCCGCATTGTCCTTTTAGAACAAAGCCCATTTCTCCAAACGCCGTCCCGAAGTGGATTTAAGCTGCTGGATCTCAATAGGCCACCAACAGCATGCATCCGTGGCACTCAGCCTTTAATTAGACGTTGTTAGGATTCCAAATCCAGTTTCAGTTCAATGCAATCGCCGTTATTACTGCTCAAAAGATTGCATTACTGTAAACCGAATCCTGCCGCTTACAACTTTACATTGATAATACATTTGAAATATAATAATTCTACGCAATGGAATGGAGGCCGGACTTCACATTTCAATTTAATTATTGACTTAACTGTCACCAGACGCATGAATATTGAAGATGGCTGTTTTTATGGACAAAACAGGCAATTATCATGAATTTCCCTTCTTGGGTCAGTCATCATGCGATCAAACTCCCTCATTGTAATCCACAGATTTTATGACGGAATACAAATTTCGATAATGCGGTGAAATGCACCACTAGAATCTGGCCGTTTGTGCCCATGATTGTGACTTTCTTTTGTTTGGTTGTTTTGCACCCAATAGGTTGTGTACTGGGAAGACGACACCAAGCCTGACACTGTCGGCAAAGTGCGCATATCTGGCAAGTACACGCTGGTGAACATCACTGGGCTGAGAGCCAACACAGTCTACTACCTCTGTGTGGCCGCATTCAATACGGCTGGCCCCGGGCCACAGTCGGCGCCCATCAACGCCACCACAAAGAAACCACGTGAGTCCGTTCCCCGAGGGCCCATCGAAATCACTCCCGTATACCGTGAAAGGCCCCTCTCGGGTGACGTTGTACTGTCCTCTACATGACAGGCGTAGAGTTTCTTCAGCTTTGTTGGTTGTGCTCATTAAATTCAATGTGACAAGGGAACTTTCCATTTACCTTGGGATGAAAACAAAATGTAAACAGTGGGCTGAGTGGTGCTACAGTGGCAGTTTAGCTTTTCAAAATGTCGACACAAACATGGAGGGATTTAAGCCCTTAGATATTCTGAGATGAGTGAAGAAATAACCACAGCATTCTTGTGTTTCATGACACCAGAATAGTAAATAGTAAGCCCGAAAAACTCATATGCAAAAAGTTCAAACACAAGCAAATGAAGACATGTTGAATGAAACATGTGCAGCACTGAGAAAAAAGTTGCCAAGTCAGAAATACAGAATCGCAACCAAATAATGATCTTCTGACTTGTTTTGAATGCTGTGTTGTCAGTGTGCTTTGCTTTGTGAATATGCATCTGTTTTCTAAGTTGCAGTGTGTTGGGCTTTCAGGGTCTTAATCAGTGGAGGTGCTCTGCTGCAGCCACGATTTATAATTGAGGGTTGAGCCCACTGTGCTTTATGAAGCAGGACTATGTAAATGGTTCTACATGCATGCATTGATATTGACGCAGCATATCCTGTACTAGATGTTTACCAAATCCTTTTCCAGCTCCAGATCGGGCTCCGCTCAACATACAATGGACCATGATTGGCTCCATACTCACGATGCACTGGGATGCGGTCGTAGCTACGGAGACAGAATCGAGGGTCACTGGATATTTGGTAGGTCGCGATTCACTGCGAAGCTCTGATTTATCTTCAGAACCAGGGTCGACGGTTCTGGCCTCAGCTCATTCCTCCGCGTCACCTTCCCCTCCCTCAGGTGCTGCTGAAGAGACACCGCAACAACGACATCAGCGCCATCCCGACCAACAAAACCACCGTTGAGCTCAGCCTCTCCGCCAACGACAACTATCTCATTCAGATCAAGGCCGTGAGTGAGGGCGGCGAAGGTGTGGGCAGCGAACCCATCCACATCCATAAATTAAGTGAGTTTACTCTGGTCTGTCCTCCTGCACGTCGTTCTCTTTCTGACCACTGATAAATTGGAGGGTTCAATAATTCAGAGGGGACATTTAATTCGGCTTCATCGCATCCCTTTCCATCCGTGTGTAATAGACTTATTTCAAGGGCAAGAAAAGCGACCTTTTTAGAAATGCGTGCGTGGTGTCATCCATCTCTGCCATTGGGTTATTATTCCTTGTTGACTGGCTGCACAGCGCCGCAGCATATAAAGCAGTTCCCATCCCGCTGCTTTGCAAAAATTGTGAGGCGGCCCAGTTTTCTCCTCTTTGATATGATACGAACTTTATCTTCTTAAACAGCCTCTCCTGTTGGAAGCCAGTATTAATGTAGATATGGGAGAGAATAAAAGAAAAAGAAAGAAATCACAGTTGGCTTTTGATTTATGATGACTTGCCAGAAATGTAGGGGATAGCACTGCAGAGCGCTGGTTTTGTTCTTCTGATCTGAGGAGTATTTCTGAGTTTTTCACGAGCTGCTCTGCTGCTTTTTGGTTTTGCAGGCATGGGAGCGCGGGGCTCGGGAGCGATCCGCCTCGGTCCACTGTGCCTCTCTGCGGTCCTCATCGGCGCCCTGCTCTGCTCCGCCTGGTGATGTCTAATCGGAGCCTACAGAGCGCCCTCCCTGCCCCGCCGTCCCTTCAGTCAGCCTGTCCACTGGACTGGCACGAGGCCCGGGCTTGCAGTGGGCAGGATTGGGAGAGACTGGAAAGGACCGGACTCCGCCGAACTCTTTAAAGGGACCACGCCACTTCTTTTTTCCCATCAGATAGAGACGTGACGATTTTGTTTTGCATGCATGATACCTTTCAGTATTTCTTTCAGCGTCATAAGTGCCACCGTGCTCTAGGTTACTTTTTTGTCTTAATGACTTATCTTCTTAGTATCTTTTGGAGATACTAATGCCTTAAACAAAACATTCGACACATACAGTCCATACCAAAGTAGGTGACAGGCTGCTTGCTTTATGGTTTCTTTAATACTCACAAGAATTGATCTTCTCCAGATCGGCCTCTCAACAGGCGATTACATACATTCATTGATTTCATGTATATTTTATCGTCTCAAAAATGTTTAAAAGTTGAACTAAACCAGTTCCATTGACAGACTATCAACCAATGTCCTAATCACATTTTTCGCAGCTTTTGCCAAAATAAACACCAATTGCATGCTTCAAAAAATCTTACCAGGCTTTGACAGATATACGAAAGATGCATAGCAAATTGATCAACTGTGCCTCAAACCCACTTATCTCTGCATACTGAAGTAATATTAGGTCTGTTGGAGAGCCAGAGTCTCCTGAGCTTAAGGGCCTCTCTACAATACTCTGAAAGAGCTTGGCATTTTGCCATCTCTTGCTCCTCTAAATAATAAATGGCCATCACACTCTGCGTACTCAGTCTGGTTTAAAAAGCTGGGGCATGCAGAAGATATAGGCGTGTGGTGTCAGATCCCGTGTGTGCTGTTCCTCCCCACGCATTTAGACAACCCCTGATCTACATGAGTGCATCATCTCAAAGGAACATGTAACATGTACACACACCCCATATGACCAGCTGGCCCAGTGCACAATACACTGCAACATAACAGTGCCTTCACTAGAGCTCACTTATTCCTCTTTCTTTCCTTTTTCAAATAGCTTAGGGGAAAGATTCATGTTGCAGAAGAAGGAATTGTTTGCTTTTCTCTCGCCGAAGAAGTTCGTCAGGAAGGACAGGAAACTCAGAATGTAGAGGGAGCCCGTTATTGGAGAGGGTATGTTGATTAAATTTTCATCGGAACAAGCACCGGGTTTACCTTAGACTAAAAGGGTTGGAAGCTTTAGGAAAGCCGCAATGGATTGAGATATATGGCGGAAATTTCGGTCCCAGTATTTATGGCTTGTGGTTTTAATAAATGTATGACTCCATCCGAAGCATAATTTATGGGCTATTAAGGCATCAGAATAATTGATGCCAATACTGCGGTGAGAGTGCCCTGACTGGAAATGGAGCGAAAGGCACGGCTGTCATTTTACCCCCACCCCGTCACCGCCCATTGGACACACACCAGACAGAAGAGAAACAAAAGAGCGCTGCTACTCTGCTGAGGGGGAGCTACTGTTCACGCCCTTTTTTTAACATGTGGATGAGTCTGTCAAAAGCCAACCCAAGAAAGGTGTGATTACTGGGGTCCTGGCGATGTCCATTCATGGACATGGAAGGATACAGTCAACTGAACTGCTACACATACTGTGCCTTTGCCGAACATGGGGCTGTGTACGATCATTAGCTCGGAGGCTGTCGTCATCTGTATTTTGCACTCTCTATTACCCCACCACCCCCCGCTTCCCCAAAGTCGAATGAAAGCACAAGGAATTGATGCAAGGTGACTGGATGTCCTCACTTAGCCGTCTGAACAGGTGTGCAGTCCCCAGAGGCCTCGTAAAAACGTCCAAGCGGCCGACATAATCGGGCTGTCCCTATCTGCTCCTTCGCCAGTTTCATAAAGCTCTGTGCTCTTTGATTAGACCGCTGCAGAACGGTCAATGAGATATTGATTTTCTTGCCCCATTATTACAGCTGTCACAATTCAGCTGCTTGATTGACTCATGGCGGCGTTGTTATTGCACTCGTTCTGTTGTGTTACAGTACAGGCAATGATGTTTGAGAACTACTGTACTCCCGAGTGGACAACTAGAAAAGGCATTCTTATTCTGTTGTGTTTCGGTTTGCTTTTTACTAGAAATCTCACTGTATTTGCGCAATTAGTTTCACCGATTTTTACCAGTATTTTGTAGTGTAGTGGTAGATTGTGATTTTTGCATTGGAGCAGTGACCTGAAAGTGATTGGCTGGTTGATTCGTTTGAGTCACACATCTATGTAATTCTGTATCTTTCTTCCCAACAGCATAAAAGCCCAGTCACACCAGCATTTCAAACAGTAGCCTAAAACCCCACGGCGTAATCAGTTCATGTCAACGGGGCGAAGTAAATCTGTGTAAATATCTTTGTGCCGTAACCATTAGCAAAGAGTCTTGACAAACCGGATAATCCAAAATGGAGGAAGCTAATATAGCGTATCAGTTTTTAGACAAGTTATGAGACAGTTTTTGATGGTACAAATATGTGGAATAAACTGTGAAAACCTTATGTCCTGTTATATAACGAGCTAATGAGCAACGCTGAACAAGCTAGCTAGCTTGGGGAGTTTGTCTTTTTAATGATAGAGAACAAAGAACAAAAAGACTGACTAGCAGTAGCATGTTGCTGCTGTCTATGGTTTAGCCATTAGCTCGCTAGCTAGACTAGTAACGAGCCCTGCGATAATTCATGACGTCACCGAGCCTCTAACGATGCCTGTTTCACAAAGACGTGCGGTTGAAAATCGCTCTGTCAATTTCTGGTGTGACCGGGCCTCCAAGCAGCTTGTGTGTGCAAATACCGAGTGGCGTTAATGTTTTCGTTTTTTTTTTTGTGAAATAAGGTAACCTCATGGCAGACTCGTAGGTTATTAATTAATGTGTGGCAGTTTCGCAAAGCTTTCTTAATTTTTACATAGTTGTAATTTAGCCTAATGTTTCTTACCTCTGCTCATAATTGCATAAGAAAACAAAACTATTGTTTCTGGCCTTGTGCTTCAATAAATACAACAAAGTACAATCGAATAGAAGTGAAGGCAGTGGTCAGAGCAATCAGCTGAAATGGTTGAAGTGTACTGATCACAGAACAGCAACATATCTATTTATATCCACAGGGTCTATTATGTTAGGTTGGTTTCCGTGGTTGTTGATGCTAGACAATGAGTGTACCTGGTGTGGTGTAAATAGCTTGCATATATTTTTTAAACATGGCCATCAAAGATAAACCTTACTGCTTTTTATATCGTGTTTTCTCCGACCTTAATACTGGTGTATTAATCAATGATCTCTGTGAGATACTGACATGTAGAGTGGCATTTTCATATTGAAAAGTAACTGTTTTGTCTTGTATACTAAAATTGTGCATGTTAATCATTGTTTGTGACTTTGTGTTGGATTTTTTTCTAAAACTATAACTTAATAAAAATGTTTATTCCAGCCATTGGACTGTTCGCTTGTGTCTGCCTAACTCATGGACCCACCAACTGCTTTCTACTCGATCCAAATCCCAGGGGATCTTCCAAGTCGCAAGATCAGTTGATTTATGTTTGAACTTATTAACTGCAGATGTGGTGGAGAATTTCCACCCAACATTTCAATACCAGTTAATGCAGGTACACATCATTATCTGATCCTAAACTCTTGATTTGTACCTGAGCCCTGTGTCAAAATCCACATTTGATCTAGTTTTTGTTCTCACATAGGCTATAGTGCATATTCGTAAATGAACTTGTAATAAGTCAAAGTTACCACAAACATGGGGCCAGGAAGTACTACTCCAGCTAGGAAGGCTCAACAAGATCTTATTCCTGCTCGTCGTAGTTTTGTGTCGTATCTTGACAGCGAAGGTTCGCACAACGATGGTTAGCGCAACACAATAATGTGGTTAGGTTCAGGCAACAAAACTTCTTGGTTATAAAAAACATCATGGTTATGGTTAAAAGAGCTACATCTGTTATGTAACTTAAGCTACAGACGCCCTGAGACAGAGACGAGGCTGGACACTACTGACGAAAGCAGTTTGTACTGCTTACTCTTAAAAGAAGCCCTTAAAGCTCAGGGGGAAGAAACTATATCATACCACTTAATGCAATATTATTGCAATTAACAAACATTTCGATTTTTTATGTAATTTAACCATTTTCGCAACGCCTGGCGATCTGAAGTCCTCCAGTGGGCCACGGTATACGAGCCTACGCACGAGAACATACAGGTGTTACTACAAGTTAAAACTCTTACAGTGTTTATGGATCTGGGTAGAAATGACATATAATATCAATAACTTCACCCATTTTAAAGCACTATACATGACATTTTAAAGTAGCATAGTGCATGAGAAGACCGATAGATCTATAGAGCCTGCCGTTGAATGGCTCATAACAGTTAATTGCCGGGGCTTTAGCGATATCAAGTGAAATCCAATGGGCAAATGAGATGTTTTACATTTAACAACAATGATGATGTCGTAGCAACGCCTAATTGAAGTAAAGGTGCCACCTCCGAAGCAGGAACGTCAGAAAGCCGCTGCTTGTGTGATTCAAAAACCAGTGGCAAGCTAGATATGTTAGTCAGTGAGATCTAAACAGGCTTACTTTATGCCACAGCAGTCTGTAGAGCAAAGGGGTGTTTCAGAATATAATCACCCGATTCATCAAAGGACAGCTTTGCACTGCCTTCTCCGCTGTGCATTTTACCCATCATTAGCCCCACACAGGCACGGTATGTGTGAAGAATGGATGTTTCTTTACTTCTGACCAGAGGTCGTCTCTAAGTAATACACAGGCCGTGTGATTCAAACTTGCTTTTATGTGTGAGAAAAGGTTGCTTGTTTGCTTTCACCCCATGTTGGCCTCCTTGTACGCTTTTTTGTTGTTGTAGCTTTCTTTATAGGAGATGCATTCTACAATGTGCAAAATGATCCCCACTGAATGTCCTGTTGTAATGAGAGATATATGAAAGCATTTCTTTAGTGTGCCACTGTCCATGCCCCTGTGGTCTGTTCTTGTTTTGAGAAGTGATATTTCCTTCAGTTTGGGGAAATTGTTTTCAAAATATGGTGGCGAGCCCAACAGGAGGGCTGTTTCATTAGTTCCACAAAACGCTCACGTGAAAGGATTTAAAAACGAAAGTTCACTTTTGTTTTCCTCGCAGAATGTAAAGGCAGTACTTGCTCTGCAGGAGCATGATCTCCGTATGGTAAGTTCTTTACAGGGTATATTTAATACAGATGAGATGTTTATGAATGTCCTCGGGTCACTTCATGCTTTCTTATTTATTCCAAATGTATGCATCAGGGTTTTATGATCGAATAATTATAATGTTAAAAGTCTTTTCACACAGAGCCTCTAATGTGCCGCGCAAAGTGATTACAAAATATGAATGTGCAGAATGTGCAGAAAAAGACAGGTATTTCCACTTGCAACAGTTTATTTTCCACAGGAATGTTTAATCTTTCATACAAATCAAAAGAGTTCGACCTTCCTCCGATGAAATTGCTGGTTAATTTAAACGGATTAGCAAGATTGATGAAAATGGAAAAATATCAAAGCAATCATGCCTTGACCCGAGCTGTCACCCTTCTTTTTAAAATGAGGGCTGGTAATGCTCTTCAAAAAACATTTGTTTGTCATATCTGCTGAAACATTCTGACAGAAATCAACTTTGAAACGTTCTCACTAGATTTAACGACTTTCGAAACAATATACAAGCTACTTTCATTGGAAAAGAGTTGGCAACACCGGGATGGGGTTTTTGATTGGATCATTTAAAAAATATCGACCGTACTCTTGATAGCTTCTCATACATTAATCACCCTATCTTTAAGTCACTCGACGTGAAGTAGCAAAGTTACATTCATTTAAAAAACGTTATCATTTAAAAAAAGGACATTTATTCACCCTCTTGCCACGAGTTAGTTGATGACCGATTATGAAATAAAAGACTACAGCCAGATGGGGTGAGCTTAGCTTAGCATAAGCACTGGAAGCAAAAAGATATAATGTGTTAAAGCTCAGTGGATTTTGTAACTTAAAGCCCGATATAAATTCAGTTCATTTACCATTCGCAGTCCATTTACTTTGGACAGAGCCAGGCTGCTTCCAGGCGTTATGCGAGGCCAAGCTAACCATCTGCTGGCACCAGCTTCATGGCCTTTTTAATGGCCAGACATGGGAGGGGTAATAATCTTATCTTCAAACTCTCAACAAGAACCCGAATAAGGATATTAATTAAATCTCTCACAATCTCGAACTATTCCTTTACGGTTGTTGCTCTTGTGTCTCCTCCTCCCCTGTTTCCAGCTCTCCCCTGTCTGTTTCTCTTTCGGTGTGTGTGTGTGTGTGTGTGTGTGTGTGTGTGTGTGTGTGTGTGTGTGTGTGTGTGTGTGTGTGTGTGTGTGTGTGTGTGTGTGTGTGTTGGAATGGGTGTGGCTCCCCTCATCACACTCTCCCGCCTCCCTCCTGATTACGGCTCATTCCCCTCACCTGTCCAGCCTGCACGGCTGCCTTCCATCTACTTATCAACTTCACAGTCCATCCACTCCGGTTCGACGTAGACTCATCGCCACATCATTTACTCAGCTGCAGTGGCGGCTCACATCCCAGGCCGCTTGAATTGTGCCTTCAAGCATATTTCTTGCGTGCTTTTTTTCTGACTCACTTCTAAACCCGCTTCTTTGTGCCACAGGTTCACTGCCTTCCTGCTTCTGCAACCTCACCCTCGTCCAGCCTGGTCTGCCGTTCACCCCTGCGCCTCATCCAGCCATCTTGTCTTCTCTAACCACCGTTCCCTGTTGACCTGTAATTAAAACCCCTTAACCTTCACTAACTTCTAGTCTTTGCTTTGTGCTCATCTGCACCACACCACAGCTAAAACCCCATACCTCACTGTGGGTTCTTTCAAATAAAATGTACAGTGGAGTAGCAAGACTATCTTTTCGGTCAGTGTAATGGAGTTTGTCAAAAATCCTAATAATGTAAAAAATTTAAATAAAGTACAAGCAGGGTGATAATATGTTCAGTAAGCTCAGCATAGTGGTGATTGCATAGGAGGCTGACACAGTCCGTAGCGAAGCCGCAACTCTCCACGGGAAGTATACCTGCAGCTATATTCAGCAGTGAGGATACCATCGAATGTGAAGTGATTAAAATCAGGGTGTGTGTCGGTGATATTTTCACACAAGGGGAATCTGCATGTTTCTGAACCTCAGTCTTGGGATCGGGTCATTCTTGTCACAATGCTGTTGTTGCACCAAATGTTGCATCATTAAGGAAGTGAATGCCACTGACTATTTCACCAATTAAAAAATGTCAACTTCATCACACATTGTTGGTGTCACCTTTCCAACAACTAATTATGATACATATGTGTGTATATATATATGTGTATATATGTGTATATGTATATATATGTATGTATGACTGGTGTATTTTTAATGTTTTGCAACTTGAAGGTGTCAAAAGACCATTCAAATGTGAAACTCTGAGGAGTAAATGATATGTATCCCTTCAGGCAACATCCACCAGACTGGAGGTACAGATGAAGGGCTCTGCCACAGTGAGTTGGCTATTCATAGATTTATTTTCAACGGCATCGCTGCTCCTTAGCTTTGTCCCTTGGGCTTTATAGATGCTCGATCAGCGTTCACTAATTAGGAGGGCGCCTTTATTTTTTTCTCTCTCCTTACAGACTACAAGGGAGGGGACACAAAAGGCAGATTTGGAAATGAATCATTGAGGTTTATTAATGAGGGGGTATCTGCCCTGTGTGGCCAGAGAACAATATGAGAAGGAGCGGCCTGACGCAAGCTCCATCCATCACTGTGGAGACTGCGTGGAGAGACCAGCGGATCAAAGCTTTTAGAGGGGATCTTTAATGGTACACGTGAAGAAAGGGAAAGTATCATCTCAAACAGCAAATGATAAATTTAGACCAGGTATGGACCTCAAAGACTAATTTGCTGTCGTTGAAACTCTGCATATGTTGAATTTGAATGGGGAAAAAAGGGATGAATTTCTCTTCAAAGAGCTCCTGAATGTCAACCTGGGAGCCTCCTGGTGCTATTTCCTCCCCCACTGAGCATTTTAAAATCTTTCTGAAATAATTACGCCTGTAACGTGCAGACTTAATCAGCAGGGTCTAAACCTGCAGGAGCAACTACATCAAATAATTAAAAAAAAGAGTAATCGCCGCTCAGTGTGTGAGGTAATACTCAGCACAACTGAGAGATGGTAAAAAATAAAACTCACATATGGAATTTCTGCGATATTATACAGTTCAGTTATGCTCAAAGTTTAAAAATGTCTCAATATTATAACAAGAGTCTACAGCCATGTTAGAAGCTCTGTGAGCCTGTGCTTTTGGCACATCTGTGCTTTGCGCTGAATGCTAACATCAGCATTATCAGGACTTTGTGGACTGAGACGACCATGTCGTCTGCAGCGTGCCTTCACAGGCATTAGTTCACTTTCGCTGCTTGATGCCGAATATACTAAAGCGTCAACTAAACTCCTCTTCACTTCCCTGGAGTCAGCGGGCGATTGGCGGTTCTCGAGAGATTTCCGGTGGCCCGATTTGAACGACCATGCGCTCCAAACGGGTACAACCCAAACGGGAGCTACACAAGTGGTCACAGTGACTACATCGACATGCTGATATTCACCTGCTGTTGGCATTACATGGCGATCTGACGAGTGAATATCCCTTCAAAATATCTCAAGAACCATCTACTTGTGAAGTCCGGACCAATGCGGTGGACCAACCAGACGAACACAATTACCACAGCTTTTGAGGAACAATTACCATTGTCTTTTGGCTATTGGCTTAACAGAAAACGAAAGCATAAAACAAAGTGTTGTGCAATACAAGGAAAACATGGACATGCTTGTATACTATATGAAGAAAAACAGAAAAAGGGAAATTGTTAGTTGCGGTGATACATTGCACAAGGAGAGCAAGTATATTTGTTAGGTGCGGCGGCCATCTTTGTTTTATGCGATGGGATATGTGACATTTTGTATGACATCTACTTTAGTGCCATGAACTGATTATTTTTTGCACCAGAGAGCAGAGTGGTATTATCTTTAATAAATACAGTAATAGCAGTCAAATTTGGGGTTTTACTTACATTATCGAATACAAACAAGATATGAGAGGGACAGACTCGGACGAGGCCTTCCCTTCCACTCCGGTGAGGTCACCTCACATGGGAGCTTTGACTCACAGGGAGCAGCAGCCAAAACCACCGAACCCGGCTCCCCGGATCTCGCTGAGCTTTGGAGGATGAATTCAAGGCTCCCTTCCAGGAGGCGGCTGGTCAGGCGTGGAGAGCCAGGAGACGATGGCGGTTTCTGCAGATGACTTCATAACTGCTGGCAAGTCCTGCAGAGGCACGCAGGACCACCTCGGCAAAGGACTTTGCTTTCTGTCTTTAAACCCAGTGGCTTCAGACGACTGTTGGAAGTCGTACGGTATCGATGTGGGAAGGAGTTGGCGGTAACAGTGTAACAAATCTTTTAACATTTCCTTTTGCTCAGAGATCAAGATTGATTAAAGTGCACCAGAAAAAGACTGATACTCAATACTAGTCTTTGTCTTTGTTTCTATCTGTGAGGGTCAGGAAGGTTTCGAAGTAGACGGTTTATACTTTAGATCCCAGGACTAGCGGGGGAAATCTAAGCAGGAGAATGTGAATGAGGAATGTTTTTTTCCCTCCCTCAACGACTACCATCGAACTGCCCTTGTTATAGGCACTTAACCCCCATTTGCCCGTGTGGCGCTGCTCTGTGGCCAACAGCAGAGGACTGTGCTAGGCAGCTCCAAGCGGTAAATGTAACTGAGTGAGTGGGAAGCGTGGCATCTACCATCTCTGCACAGATAAGGGATAACAAATTACAAAAACAAGGTTAGCGTCTGCCTCTGAATGCTAACAGCGTTTTATTTTCAAAGGGTGGCCTAGATCAGATAACTTGAGTTTTTCAAGCTCGAAATGTGACTACACAAGGACTTGGATGGTAAAGGGATTAAAAAGATGTCTGTGCAACAGTCTTCTATGAATTTCTAAAAAGGTACAGAAATTTTAAGAAAATTCCTTTCAAGCTGGATGTTCAGATTGAAAGGTCAATCTTGAATTGGATACAGCAGTTGGCAGAACTTTCTCACCACCTGGTCCACTCAGTTCCTGCTCTGAAGCCGTCTGTCCGATCAGAAATTCTAAAAACCTGGTTAACTGAGGAGTTATTTCAGTTACTTTATTTTTTTTGTTTATGTCAAATATGGTCTGATCACACAAAGTAATGCATGATGGTGACTTATCACTGCAGCAGAGAGGATGTGTACGTTCACCTGCATCATACTGACTGAAAGAATAAGCTCAGAATTGGCAAAATATATAAAACTATGCCCAGATACCTGGAGAGATTCAGGATACTGTGTCACTGAGAGCAGGATGTTGTTTTCCATTGGAGACCTATTCACCAGCTAAATGTAATGTCAAAGTGTAACACGAGATGTGCCTTTCCGAAAAGAGCAAAGGTAGAAAGAAAGCAGCTGATATTTACAACTTATGTACCCGTGGTCTTTACTTCTCAACCTGTCTAATTGCATTTTCCTGAACCTTTGTTTTTAATAAATATCGGCATTGCCAGTTTTATTGCAGAGCAGTGCACGAGAGAAAATTCCACCAGTACATTCACTAGTGAGACCAAGACAGTGATAGATGATCTTCTTCATGCTTTATAAATTTTTTTTATGCCATGAAGAACTTTTTGCTCAAACAACTTCAGATGATTATGCCAAAGCTGAAATAATAAACCTTAATGATTAATCTCCCCTTGGATCCGAGCAGTAAGGTGCTGGAACTAAACTTGATCCACACCAGACACTTAATACCTTTTTTTTTCAGCGCACTCAGTGACAACTAAGGTGGCCCCGAGGGTCAAAACACATCAACATTTCAGAAAACACAACAACATTAAGGTGAGACTCAAACAGCAGAAGGTAAGTGAGTATCAGACAATGATTTCCCTGCCGCTGATTGGAAGTCAGTCGGCGACAAACAGAGGTACTTCTTTTGGATTTCTGGCATACTTCATGCCACGCGGCACATTGCTGCCTCTCACAGGTCGGGTGAGATACAATTCGAAATTACATATAGCCTATAATGTATCAACCACCATTATTTCAGAAGTTAAAGGCTTAGGTCTGTTTCCTCCAAATGTATGCATTATTCTTCATAAGCCGCTTCCTTCCTTTCCGCCGGAGACTCTGCTTCGCCAGATCGGCACACAGACTGGCCGGATCCAGACAAGTCACGGCAAAACATAGGGCACCCCAGCTCATTCTGATGTCGACTGACATATACGCTGTACTTTTGCTTTGATATGTATTAATACCACCAAATAATGCACAAAAGCTGTCAGGTTGGGTTTATGCCGATTTCTCCGTGTTGCATTTAGTTTAGCATTAAGATATGCCAAATGCGTTTGACTGTAGCTGCAGTTACAGAGAAGTAGATTTCTCGTAATGGTGTGCTTCTGCACCCAGGACAGAAAGTGTCAAATTTTTGGAACAGAAAATAGTCACTACTATGGTAGGGACGCTGTAACGCTACGTTGTTCTGTTACGTAAAGTTGTAATTTTACCAAAGAAATATTTTTTCTATCCTCAACCAAGTACTTCTTGCATTTCTCCAAGCATGATACGAGGCTGATGTGAGATGTGATGGTGTGCAGCAACGCACGATGCAAAAAAAATAAATTCTGCTGCTGATTTTCGAGGAGGGGCACATCAGCTATGGCACGAATCACAGCAGCTACATATCGGCTCTCATGCTACTCCATAACCCCTGACTGGAGAAGTAGCGTTTAATGAGACATCCTAATGCCAAGTATACAGACTTTAATATCGCTGGATCTGCTCGGTAAACAGGCTGAAGAAGGTGTATTGACAAAACACTTGTTCGTGCATGCAGAGCACACAGCATAGCCCTGTGAGTTCCATGCATCATAGCAAGCCATTTACACAGTCTGGTAGAAGTGTGACAGCTTTAAGAGACGTGCACGAAGAATTTAAACAGGCATTTAATTGAGCAGCTAGCATAAAACCAGGGCCTGGCAGATGACATATGTTAATATGTCGGTTCTTTTTCTGCTCTGTAATTTGTTCTCTCGCGCACAGGCCTGGAGCTAATTAAATATGTTTTTGAATTGTTTGAATTATACATTTATATCAGCAGCATGCTAAAGCAAAGGATGGCGTGGTGATTAACGTTCTTAAACTGCCGTTCTGTTAAATCAACGCGTGCCTACACGAGTCTAATTCCATTTATATATTCTTTAACAATACATCTGCCTGCAATGATAAATATCTTCCAGGAAAATTAACAGTATTACTCATGTTGTAGCTTTCTGTAATTTCCCAGTTTGTACGTCTTTGCGGTCCTCCGGCTCGCTGTGAAACATAATTTCTTCAGTCTGTTCCTGGTGCTCATGTCGCCCTGAGGTTTGCGGAAGACTGAGGTGACAATCATGGAGCCTATAGTGGTATAAATGAGGTCTGACACTGGGCACCAGAAATCCCTGAGCTGGGTGTAGCACCCCCACTTCATAATTACAGCTTAATTAAGCCACTCAAACACAGATGTGGTTTCTCTATGCTGATGGAGTCGAAACTCTCGGTTGAATGTACTCCCAGGATTTTTCCACTGTATGAGGGACATGGGTGCTTTGCAGTTTTCTCATGCATCTGCCAAGATGTGTATATCAGCACAAATATCAGGCGGCAGCTGCTGATAATTGTTGTGAGATCCAGCTACACTATGTCGGATGAACTCCCACGCCTCATCGGCTGTTGCAAACGGACACTGAAGTGAGATTTTGCGTATCATTACACTAATTTAATCCCGAACATCCTCCCAGAGTTTAATTTTGATATCGCTGAAATACAATTTGCACAAGAAAAATGCAGAGAACTCATGTGTCACACACATCTGCTTCATTCTGAGTTTGCCATTCATTTAAAAGATATTGTTTTTCTATTTCACATCGTCAGAATTCATGCACAGGCACACGCTGAACTGCCGCGGAAGGAGAGATATGTAGCGTTGGTGCCAATACCATGTGACGAGGAGGCAGGGCGAGTCAATCATTACTAATCTAGTTCATGGCACAGTGGCTCTCCTGTGGTTTCCACACAAGGGGCTTCCTTGATCAGAGTCTGGCATTTCATGGCAGGACCTGGATTTAGTGAGGCCTGTCGGGGCGGGAGAATGTGAAATACGGCTCAATGTTCCTCGACAGTGCTGAGCCGGTGGCTTCATCTGTTCTGACAGGCTCTTGACTGTGTGTGATGATGAGAGACAGCTCCGGGTTGGGGCTCGGCACTGGCTGTTCAGCTGACAATGTGAATTATGGAGACCCGAAGGAGCAAGAGCATGCATCAGCAGACCCCCACCCCTATTAATCCTTCCCTCAAAGGTTGCTCGGCGGACTCTCCAGACACAACTCGGTGCGGTTTGCACGCACTTGAAACATTGGTGAAACATGGAGTCAATGGACCCAAGTGTTCCATCGACTTAGGCTGTGTTGCAGCATCTTAAATTACTTCTGTATTTCAACATAATGCATCAACATTGTCTTTGGGATTGAAATTGAATCTAATGGCCTTTAATGCTTCAATTTGTTATCATGTACATTTAAAAAGAAACTATATGGAGCCCCATATAGGTCTTGTGAAAGAAATAATCATATCAAATATGTAATCATTTATAGTTTAATATTAACACTGGCTCCCATTTTTACTTCACAATGTTATTTTTCCTAGAGACACTTCCATGCCAATCACATGCTCCCTGCCAACACCCCCAACAACTGCTACCGGATAAAGTTAGCAGTTAGCTACTGTAAGCTAGGCCATCAATGTCAAACACGGATTGCAGTAACATACCTCCGTTTCGTTCAGCTTAACAAGGATGCAAATGCTACGCACCTAGCTGGCTACCAAGCTAAGTAGCCTGACAAACAGCTAGCTAGCTAGCTGCTGCCGTTAACACTGGCTCTTCCCAGCGTCCTGTTAGTGTGCTGCTTGGTACATGTAGCCTTGTTAAGTTGATTAAAAGGTGATGTTTCTGTGTCTGCATCCTGTGTTTATTTACAACAGCAGCCTCTTATCAGGTTGATTCAGAACTTCTTTGACATTGTTAGCATTTGTTGAGCTTGCCAGCTAAATTTTAATTGGCTAAAATCTTAGGGGGCGGTGGCATCTGACGACTTGTACTTATGCTATTATAGTAAAATATATATTTCAACATTTAATTAGAAATAATGAAACTAATTTTACACAATTTGTTCCTGTGTTCCATGAACACTGTAGGATTCATTACATTGGCATTTAATCAGTTGGAAAAGCACCATTTTACCACCTACAGATCACTGATGATCAGTATCTCTAGGTGAGCTCACGATTCCAAATGAATAATTCACCAGGTCATGGACTGACTGGCTGTTTTCTCAGCTAACGCCAGAAACCAATGCTGCAGCTGAATTATTTAATCATATCCGTCATTTTACGTCAGTTACATTTCTGGAAGGGTCCCATTGATACAACAATTTTCCGAACATTTCGTTGAACCCTAACTTGAGCCAAGGAGATCCGGCCAATCCGGAACAAAGACAAATCCTGTTGCGTGTTCCTTCGCTAATCCTCCCTTTGGACAGTAAATGCATTGCAGAGCTTAGAACCACACCACCCAGGCTGAACCGTGATGTACAATGTCCAGGAGACAATAGAATCGGTGAGTGTATTTTCTCATCTCATGCCTCTGCCAAGTTCACATGCCCACACACACACACACTCCAGTGCCAACTGCAGCCCCGCCGCCCCTAGCACTCACAACCCATCCGCCACCGCAAACCACCATAATATGACAGATTTATATGCTGTAAGGTATTGGTAAGAATATATAAAAACAACAACACGCTAACCTTATATATGAAGCATCTTGCACTTAAGAGACAAACGGTTTTGTCCACAAAATGAGCCGGTAAGTAATCATCAATTCCAAGATCCAATGAGATTCAGTTCTTTCTTGTAAAAATAATTTATTGTTAATGCAAAGCTAATGGATTCCACATTACAATCCTGCAACAGTAAATCTGACCAGAATGTGGAGTTGGTGAAGAGTGCATTGCAACCGAGACTATCCTGTTGCACAAATGCTGCCAGCTAATCTCATTACTTAGAGAGAGCAGTCTCCACTGTTGGCATGTCGTCTAAGGTTAACACACCCACTCACTCACACACACACATACACACCCACACACAGAATGTGTTGTTGAATATATCCATTTCACTTTCAGTACATTTGTATGTGTCGATGGAGATCTTTGCTCGACTGTAATGACGGTTGCGATTGATTTTACATTCCGGGCATGCAGTGTTTTCCTAGACGTCGGATCGGGATGTACCAGCATCAAAATGTATATTGTTGCACTGACTAATGCATGCGTTTGTGTCAACAATTTGTATCTGACTGGAATGTATGTGAAGTGTGTCACATCATGAAAATTTCATTTTCTTTTTCATTTCCTTTTTTTTTTAAAGACCATATAAGAGATTTTAGGTGATAAAAAGAAGGTAATCCTCTGTTTTTCCCACCAATTCAAACTGGCTTTTCACACGTTATCAATGTTCGAATCTCTACTGAGTCGACAGAGCAGCAGGCATTTATTCCTTTCATTGTTTTGTTGTATGTCAGTTAGAGGCCGTTTTTCCCGACTGTCAGGAGCAATAACATCTTTGCGGGACAATTGCCCAGTCATATCATCGGGTTTTAACCTCTGCTGAATTGAATACGATTCGGCACCAGGAAGGACACATTATTGAATTGACAGCTCCATACCAGTGGGAGCCAAGCCTCCTCCCTTCATACAGCACTATATGCATTTTGATTCCACAAAATTAAATTACTTTGAAAGCAGTCTCATCTCTTCCACTCAGTGTTTTCACACAACATCAGCACCATCTTTCATTATATGCCACTACTTTGGAGGTCCTCCACTGCACTCATAAATACTGGGGATTATTCAATTGCTGTCAATCCGTCTGCCGCCTCATATATTTACTGCCGTCGCGGGATTCAAGGGGAGAGCGCCTGAATCTCAGGTGGATTTCTGCGGGGGATGAGCGGAGTGGCGTGTTGTATGTGGTGCACTCTCCAGCAGCAGCTCCGGATGCACTGACAGTGGATTCTCTTGCCCGGGGCGACCTGATCTGCACCGCAGTGGTCATATATATGCCAACAGCCTTAGACATGCAGCTCCGATGAATAATTAATACTGTAGAAGATGTGTGTGTGTGTGTGATAGAAAGAGAGGGGGCACATGCAGCCACAACACACCTGGCTAGTGAGCTGTTCTGGTTTGACAGTGGAATGGTGTAACACTTCACTAAAACCTCCCCTATTTAGCATTCATAAGTATATAAACACAATAAATAAGTTACAATGCGGTTCATCCGACCTGGTGTATAAACGGATATAAATGGTTTACAGCAAAGTAGCATAACATAGCTGTAATTCTATTAAATATTTGATCAAACCTCAGTGTTAAACTTACGATAATGCTAGGATGCTTACAACGTGTGAATGTCTGTGCAGAATGTTGTGGCGAACCATCCGGGAGATATTTCACAGGATAAGTGAGAACTGGAATGTTAGTGTCTGTACAAAATTTGTATGTATTTATAAATAAGCACTAAATATAACTATAATAAGTACTTCATTAGTAAATGTAATTGGTGAATACAATAAATGAATAAACCATATTTCACATGCATAGAAATTTCATTTTGTTTCATTCTAATTATTCTTTAACTGTTACTAGACCTGCTAATATTCAGGAAAAGTTATAGGTGCTAATGCTTAATGCTTTTTTTTTGTTTTTTTTTAAAGTGGTATGTCAAAAGATTTTTGAAAAAACAAACAAAAAAAAGAAGGGTTTGAGACAGGTTGGAAAAAAATAAATGGCCAGGAGCGAATTGCGGTTTAAAAACTGTTTGTGAATACGATCGTGGCAGGTTTTGACGGGAGGAAGATGATGGTTGTCGACCCCAAAAAAAGCTTTTACTCACATCACGTTCTGCCCTTCTGAGTACTTTATATAGTTCTGTGAGTGCACTTTCACCTGGAAGGCAAATATAGTCAAACAGCATTAATAATATACACAGAGATGATGCAAAGCTTGCAGTGACCTATGTAGCTAAAAAACTATCCAAGATATTCGAAAGAACTCAGCGTCTCATGCATTCTTCTTCTCCTCTTAGTGTGGCCGTCAAATAGATTTTAGCTGCATGCTGGGGTTGAGATGTTGTTTTTCAGACTTGAAAAGTATGTACTTGTTTTTGCTCCAAAATTCTGGCTACTTTCTCAATGTGACGTGCTCCCTCTTGACATACATTACAATGTGCTTGCCAAGTCAGCAGCAGTGCTAAAACTGCCTTTCTATTGCTCACTCAACAGGAAATGTGAATGTATTGTCGTGTATCATATTCATGCTGGATGATCATGCGTAATACTGTAGGAAACTGGCTTTCCTGCATGTCCTCCCTTTTGTCTAACTGTTCAAAAATGTAATATTATTTGGGAGCGTTTGGGTGGAAACCAAACAGTTCGTCTGCGGGTCAATATGGGGGAACTAAACTGTGGCTGTGGCCAATTGTCTCCTTCACAAAAGAGTTTAAGGTCAAATAAGATGGCAGCTGCAGACACAAAAGATTGCTCTGCACACTTAGTGCACTGCCGTCTGAGAGTGACATCAATAGACTTGGCTGCACTCCGATTTATTCCATACATCATGCTCAAATGCACATGTCAGAAGTCAAATTTGGAGCTTGCAGATATTTGAGATCATAAAGGGTGAGATGAAATGTGGACGATAGGTGTGGCTCCTCACAGACAGCGTCTTTCTCCCCTGTTTTTAGGAAAGAACTGAGGACTTTGGCAAACAGGACCAGCTCTCACACTTTTCCACCGCACTAAAGCAGCTCGTTTGTTTTGCTGTGGCCTTTCCCCCCCTTGGCAAACACTGCCGCTGTCACGCAGGAGCCCTGAACCTCGCTGAGCTCTGAATACAGACGTGGCCTGTGTATCAGATGGCTCGGTCCGCACAATTCCTGCAGAGAGGCTCTGTCCCGCCCCGCCTCACCCCAAGTATCCTCTAATAGCATTCCACTTGATGTGTGAGAAGCACAGCTTGTGGTAGACCACAAAACATTGAATCATTGTTTGCTGATAAAACACTCCACACAGTGAACGCGCACAGGGAGTCCATCTCCAGAGTGCCAGCAATGACTGCAGATGAGACGGAGTAGCCCATGCCGGTCGATTTCATTACAGCCTGATATAATGGCATTGTGTTCATTGGAGAGAATGGCAACTTTTATTTCCCAGGTTTCTTAAGCCAGCACAGACTGGAATTATCAACAAATAGGATTGGGGAGGACTTTGGTTCAGGACGATAAAAGGATAATCGCAAGAATTCTGCAGCACGTCTCTGTGAAGGGCTCCTGTTAAGTAATTGAACTGGCCTCCCAAATGAGATGCAGAAGTACAGTAAGTATTAGGGGTGGGAATCGCCAGAGATCTCGCAATACGATATTATTACGATATTGCGATATTCTGAGTATTGTGATAACATATATTGCGATTTATTACTTTTTTCAACAACATGTTTTATCTGAGTTCTTTCTCTGATGTCTCCATCTTTGTTTCGACCAACTTCCTACCAATCACGCACGCAGACCCGGCACCTCTGCTGACCTCACCAGAAAACAACTCCGCACCATCTAGTGGACTGAAAAAGCAATTGATTTGATATATATATATTTTTTAATAGTTTGTAATATAATAAAAGATACTTGGCATCCGTGTATCGATATAATATTGCGATACTATGCTGTATCGATTTTCCCCCCCACCCCTAGTAAGTATGAGGACTGGATGTTTGATGCAACGTTTCAATTTTCTCTGCCAACACACCACCATCTACTGCATTCAAACCAAAAATTGTAGATAAAATTTTGTCCTTGTTTTATTTCGCCACACCATTAACGAACAAAAACAAAATCCCGTCCTCAGTAAAAAGAAACAAGAGATGTGTGCTTCGATAAAAAATGGCATGCGATTGTTCTGCTGACTGAGAACCTTACGGGCAAAACAGCCTGAGGCGAGGACTGTCAAATTAGGCACCAAATTATGCATTAGATAGCAAAGCGGCACAAGTGCTCCGGGACGTGAGGTCGGAAGGTTGTCTCCTGCTGCAATGGAGCCTGACAACCCCGTGAAAGAGCAGAGACAAAGGGAAAGCAATTTGTTTTTAGATACAGCGTGTCACTGAATCAGTTGAGTTCATTAAAAATTCTATTAATTGCATGTAACGAACAGAAGTTGACACATGTTGGTGGACTTTTGTTCCGAACTTTTTCCAAAGACATCGAAGCATCGTTTGAAGATAAGTTGAAGAATGACATAGCAGGGTTTAACATCGGAGAAAGTCAAATCCGAGTGCATCTCATACAGACAGCTAAAGGGGGCCTTGGTGTGTTGGTGTCAAGCGCCGAGGGCCACTGACGAGCTGGGAGTGAGCCTCGGTTGATTCATTGGGTTCTGTACTGACAGCAATCCAGTCGAGGACAAACCACCTCATTCAAGCTCCATCTACACCTGAATGTATGTAATATGTTGTTCATGTATTGTGGCCAAATTGATTAAAATATCTTATAGAATGTCTCCAAACCTTTAATTATATTAAATAAAAAGAGTTGGGGAGAGCCTACAGAGGGGGAAGCTGTCCAAAACAATCTTCATTTCATCAACTCACTTGTTTTATTTTGTAAAAAGCATCCATATTTCAGACAATATTATTTTCACAAACACGTGTGTTCAATCAATAACTTTATTCCTCGCCAGCGGGGTTATGGAGCAGGAGAATGCACACAGTTAGTGCACATTAAACACTGGTTGTCATGGTGCTGTTGGACTGGTGTGTTCAGTTGTTTGGCTTTTGTCCACCCTAAACCATCTGCACTGTTTCTATTCTGAGACTTGTGTTGTGTTCTGGTAGCATTCCGTTTGTTGCGCTAGCTGTACACTGTTTTCTGTAAGTTTTTTTTTCCCCATCTGTTTTTCTGCTGATGTTATTACATTTTGAGTTTCCTGTGCTTGCTCTGTGTGTTCCTTATGTTACCCAATCGTAGCGTTTCCCTCCTTATTTCAGTTCCAGCTGCGCCTCGTCTTGTGATTGTAGCTCCTCGCGTATTTTTATCTGCTCTTTGAGTTCTTTGTCAGTTCGTTTGACGTCGTTCCCAGTGTTGAAGCCGAATCGTTGCTCCTCCTGTTCTGCCTGTCTTATTTTCCCAGTGTTTATTTGGAGTTTAAAAATAATTAGTTTATTCTTGAGTTCCTGTCTCCTGTCTGTTGCCGTTTTCACATTTGGGTCCACATGCCTGCTTAAAACATGACAAAGGGCATTTAAAAACAACATTAAGACCAAAGTAAGTCCAATAAATACTCAATGAAAACACTCAAGTCAAAAGATAAAAAAGAACACGTAAAACTACCTTTTCCTCCTGGAGTTTGTATTAATAGTCAAACTCTGAAGGCCTTCACACAAGGGGAGGTTTTTTTTGTCAATATTCTTTTGAACCGTTATTTTTGCCATGAATACTTTGACAAAAAAACATTGGCACCGCGAATCGAGGCATCAATCAATCACGCTTTCAACCGTGATGAAGGCAGTGTGGACCAGATCGACTTCTTCTGTTCTTACCTTTCACAATAAAAGCCTTAGACATATACACAGCATAACTGTTTAAAAGAGGAAGCTCACATTCCCTCAGAGCATTTCACGAAAAGGAAACTCAATGAAATAGCTCCCAGTAGCTTTAACAACTGATCTCAAGACAGACTGAGGTCGCTCTGGGTCAACAGAAAAGTGGTTGGTCGTCCGCCTGCACGCTTCTAGTCAAACCTTTTATTGAAAAAGTGTTGCAACTTTCACAAATTCACATCACAAGTATGAATAGTTATGCTGTGAAATATTCTCAGGGGAGTATATTGCCTTCCAGATTGCAAAACACTGAAACTATCAATGTAAATAAAAGGACGGGAACAATAAGACGGGATGGGTGCTGCTTATTTAAATAACTTTATTTAATATTGCTATATTACATATTTTGCATCATTTCTTACATATCGTATTTTTAGGGCTAGACAGAAATTGAACATTCTTGTTTATTGACATTTCATAGAGCCTTAAAATGAGGATATTAATATATAATTTGACTGAAATCCATCACGGTGGAAGACTATGAATCCAAGCTGAAACAGCAGCCTGTCGTTCTCCATTGCCTCCATCTACGTGCACTGTCAAATGAAGCCCTGGATGCGGGAAGAACAACAAGGTGTTTGCAGCTGCTGAACTGCTTTCTTGGTCAATGTAACACGCACTGAGGAATTTATTGATTCAACCCACCATCAACACTGATTTGACATTCACATTAAAGGTGCTGAATTTAACCTCTAAGCTCAGCTGAACTTTTATTAGACTGTCATTTGTCATTTAGCATCTTAATTTCTCAGCATACCTATATGCTAAGCTAATATTGTCATGTTAACATGCTTGCGTTTAGGATGGTATATAACCAGTGGGACAATAGCAGGTTTGAGTCAAATGTATATGTTAGTACGTTCCATTCCCACTGTCTGCCTGAAATGATAAAGTGTTGGCCTGGGGCTACATGTTTTAAATCAGACTGCACCGGCCACAGCCCCGGCCCGCCAATCGCTATAGCACAGCAGAGAAGAAGAGCACAATCTGTGGAAATATTGGATTTAGACGTCGGTTTTGCCTCGAGCGAAAAAAGTGATCATTCCTGGTAGAAAGAAAACATTTGTAGGATCACTAAAATACAGATGCAAAGCCCCCTTCAGGCAACGGTTTTTTTTTTCCTCGAAGATTTGGGCAGGGACAGAATCACAAAGTAACGAATGGGTTCTCCGATGGGGCCGGTGATACAGCTGAAGAGTTGTGGGATCACAGCAGTGCTTCGGATTCATCTTCTGAGGACCATGTGCTTGCACACTCAGTTCATAGCTGTCGAGATTATTTCAGACTCGAGTGCAAATCGACAACAGTCGAGCAACAGATCGACAGACCAAGCGACCAACACCGCCGTCCCCAGAGCACTGCTGCTAGAGTGGCTAAAAATACACCCGAGTGAAGGCACTGATTCTATTATCACCTCTCTCATCTGTCTTCTGGGTAACTAAATTGTTGTTTTTTGGATTAGCTTTTGACGTTTTATCACTTGTGTCTGTGCTACAAATAAAGTCTTGTTTCAAAGATTGCTGTGTTAAATGTATAATAACTACTATTACCGCTTCCTCTCCGTCCTTCACCAATGGCACGGCCTGCATATTAAACGATGCTTCCACTGTTCTGTGGCTCTGAAATCTTGAACCTCATTCCCGACTACGGACTAATGTCTACAGTATATCGCCTTTCCTGCCCACGGATGGTGAAAAAAGCGCACCAAACTAATTAGTGACTCTTTTGAGCTGTAATTCTCTGAAGAAATTTCGATCTGCCGCTCATGCTCTTTTTTCCCGCACATAGCAGCGAGACAGCTCCTCTCTAGGTGATGAATGACTCACTTTTAGTAACTAAGGTGGAAAATCCTGTTTTAGTTTCTCCCAGAACTTGGAGCAGGTTTTTGACACAGACGATCATTCACTCCTACTCTCGGCTGCTTCCTCTTCCCTATCTGCTGCACAGAACTTTATCTGATGCCACTGGAGAGTTCAGGTCATCGCTGCGGCATCCTCCACGGCTCCACTGTGGGTTCAGATCTTTTCCAAATATATACCATCCTCACATTAGATAACATGCTATCAGAGAACAGAGGGGTTGTGACATGCCTTGCCCTCCTCTAAAACACTTGCAAGTCATTTGAATCTTGGTGTTTAGGCTTGAACATAAGAGATTGTGTGAGTAAGTGTGGTTAAGGGGAGACGAAAACATTGGTTTTTTTTCATGCACTGGTCAATTTTGAGATTTTTAGCTATTTTGCTGCCATAACATATCTTCTTTCAGGCTAGGGGAAAGGAAGCATCCAAAAATACACATTTAGGTATTTTTTCATTTCACACTTTGTCTGTAGATTTATCCTAAATTCACCAAAAGTTAGCATTAGGTAATGCCCAGAGATGGGCAGTATTTCTATCACTTGTATTTGAAATTCGTATTTCAATTACTTTTGAATATTTTGTAATTTGTATTTGATAGGGCCGATAAAAATCGAACGTAATTCGTAACAAAATACTTTAGAGTGGAGTCATTTTGTATTTAAAATACTCAAAATACTTTCTCCACGAATCAAAAAACAGTTCACGAGTTCAGTCTTCAGATCTTCAAGTTTAACGGATTGTATGTCAAGTTAAATCTTTTTATCTGAGTGTGACAGATGTTAACTAGCTTGATGTCTGGGTCTGGCTACATAGCCTGTTATATCTACATGGTGATGTTTATAATATCAAGCTAGCGATCGATGCTAACATGCTAACGACACTAGCATGCTGTCTAGGCTAGTGCATAGCAAGTTAACTTATCAGTGGAGTAGCTAGCTGTAGGAAGAGGGAGATTGGGAGCTTGTATGTTCATGATAACCTTATCAAGAGACGTATGACCATCTCATCTTGCACTGTATTACAAGTTATGCTGTATCTTCTCAATGTGAACGTCATAATGCCATATCAATTACTGGCAGATAATATAGTTCACAGTTAGCCAGGCTATGACAGTAGATGTCCATTTGTTAAAAAAAACATTAAATATCCAATTTATTTTATTTAAAAGGCATATTATGAAAGTATTCTTAGTTTTATTATTTCATACATTCTACAGTTGGCCAGGTGGACAACATGTCTCAGCAAGATGATGTTCAAGAAGGACCATCAACAAGCACAGATGTGCTGAGTTACACTGACATGCTGTGACTGTTCTTCCTTTCTGTGGCCTTCACCAGAGCTTTGTGTACATTATATATAATTGTTTTATTATATAGCCCAAACCTGAATGCTCTGCTATACCACATTGTGAGAAAACGTAAAATCAAGAAAAAAGTATTTCCTGTATTTTAAATACAAAATACATGTATTGTATTTTGTTACATTTATTTGAGGGGTATTTTGATGTATCTTTGCCCATCTCTGGAATGCCTCATTTGCATATTTAAACATACAATTTCAGAAAACGTGTAATACAAAAGAATGATTGTCCTGATGTGAGAAATCAACTGGGGTAGTTTCATGGTGATATCTATCAGTGACATTATTTACCCGATTCACAAGATATGGAATATAACAATAAATTGCTTTAAAAACTGAGCTTTCCAGCTTCATTTTTGTCATGTTTTTTTCAGAGGGATTTGTTCATATATCATTCAGAGCTGGATTTATGGGACATTTTATTGTTAAAAACATGGCGAAAATTGATTTGTATAGCTGTTGACAGTATTTTCTGATTTATGGAGTGATAAAAAAAAGGTAACCAAAATCCCCTCTGTAAAAACCTTGAACTCTTATATGTCAACAAAATGAAACGGGCATTTTGACCCTGGCTTTATCCAATGTTCAGATTTATGATCTAGAAAATGAGAGTGCCTCATTTCCTGGGAGCGTTTAATACAGTGTGCTTATTGTTTTGTTAACTAGCACCTGCGTACCGTACACCCTGTTCATCTCGACTGGACAACTGACACTAAATCCAACGCAGACCACAGCTGTTACACACATATACACTTTTTTTTGCCACCTTCATTAAATCCCAATCATTGTGAAACAATGGCAAACACCTTGATTTCCACTTCCACATCAGCCATAAATAAACATTCCCCTTAAACAGCTTTTTGCATATCATACCCGTCTGCTCCAGCAGTCTGTAAGACCTGCGGCGTTTTACAGCACCTGTATGTACGGTACCTGTAATCCATCATCAACAGCTCATTATCAAAAATCAATCAAAGACAATCACTGAACTTTATAGCCCTCCTCTTGAAACTGACTTTGCAGAATGCCTCACAATGAAGGAGAAAACAAAAACATAGACCAAGGAAAATACCTGCAAAAAGTAATTGGGTGTATAAACATGCCTTCCCCCTTTTATAATTACCGGCATATGTGTGGAAAACTGCGTGTGGACGTTTTTTACTCGTATCCATTGTGTGGCTCGTCAATCACCTTAAAAAACCTTTAAAATATTTTTCATGAGGTTGACTTTTACTTTATATTCGGTTCATATCTTATTTTGATCACCTTACTTTTTTTTCATCAGCGTGTGTGTTTATTTGACGCTCACTTGTTATTCAGCTCAGCTCCGTAAACTGACTGCAAAATGTAAAGATGCTGTCCAAGGTATTCTCATTAAAATGTTCACACCAAAAGTCACAACAGCTCCGTCGACACGAGGAACAATATTGTGAGCTCCCGATGCCACCGGCAGTCGGCTTAATGGCCTCCAATCATTGTCTCTCTCTGTGTATGGGAATTGACATTGCAATGCACAGGGAGAGCCGTGGTATTATTGTTCAATCACGCTGCCTCCGTGTTACAATCAATACTTGGATTTATGAGCAAGTCTGCAACATATTTTTACTCTCACCTCCAGACTGGAGGGCACCTTAATTGCTGAAATCTCTTCCTCTGATTAGACATAATTCACATTGGGTATTCGTTAATTCACTTATAATGAAAGAGCAGCGTAAAGAGGCAGGGCTGTTTCATTAATTAACACTCACAAGAAGATAAAATCAATGGCACATTCCCGCGTTCATAATTCAGTGACAAAAGTGAAGAATCAGCTGCTGGTCCCCAACGTGATAACATTTACTCAGACACAGTGTCTTAGCACTGCAGCACCGGGAGAATGTGTGAACACGACAAGCGAGATGATTGGATATCAGTCACATGCAGAAGCAGTCCACGCGTTAATTAAAGTGAAATACATTTGCATAATATAGCAATACAGACATGTACCCTCATTGTATGACCCTATTTACATCTGTTACGAACATCTGGGCGGCTCAAATTGTGATGGGCGCTATAGCACAATTCTCCATTGCCGATCTGGCTGATCTCCATCGATCACGTGACCCTCGCCTTGCATGTTGTCGGTAGATGTAGCTGAACTCCCAGGACAACACGTTATTCATTCCCAACTGGTCAAATAGGGCAGCTTGGTCAGTGACCCCACGCTTCAAACGTATACATGGTCTTATCAGAATAAACGTCTGCGTTCATAGGAAACAACGGTTTACGTTGCACATTATGAAAACCTCGCATTAGGTTGCTGAACTCATGTAACATAGAATAAGTCAACCGTTTCTGTACACCAGTCTCCTTGGTGAATATCCTGTGTTTTTTGTTGCTCTTCATACCTGACTTCCTCCTTTTGCTCTTGCCAAATTTACCGCCACGTACAGCTTTGTAGTTTGAAGCCGCCGTCCAAGCAGCATGTATTTGTCGAGAACGAGCTGCCCCTGGAAGAGTGCTGGGCTGTAACGGGATCTTGGTGGCCATTGTTGGAATTGCAGGATCGCGTGACACACGTCAGCCCAAAGACTTCATCATCTGTGAAAATGTTTTCAATCCCTCGCAGTGACTTCTAGTACCATCAGACTCTGATCCAGTAGAATTGAATGACTTCAAATGCCAAAGTATTGCAATGTGTAATCCTCAAATTAGATCATCAGTTTATTAAATGGAGATGTAAATAAATTGTGCTTAGTGCTTGCTAAAAGAGTACTGTTGACAGTCAGATTCGTACCAGCCTTCAGCAAATAGCCATCTGCTTACACTCTGAGTCCAACACTTACAAAAGGCTCGTGTCTTTCTCACTCCTACTCCGCTGTTATTTTACTAAACTAGCTGCCAGTGATCAAAATGGAAGCATTGCAACCTTTAAACTGAATCAGCTGAGTCAGAAACGGTTTATTGCCAAGTACGTTACACATGGAAGGAATTTGGATTGGTGATTAGTGCATCACAATTAACACAGAACAATAGTATAACATATCAGTTAAAATATGAAAACCTCCAATAAATCATGGTGAACAAATAGGAGTTTGTTAAAATAAAGATGTTATTAAAGTGTCAAGTGTATATTAATGAAGAAGAAATTGTCCTTGGAATGTAAGTGACAGTCAGTGGGGGTCCCGGGCTGTATTGATGAGCCCGTGGACCACTTGAGGTCCTGGGTTATGGTGGAGCCCAGGAAGCGGAAGGACTCCACAGCGCCGACGGGGGAGTCACACACTGTGGCAGTGATAGAGGCAGGTAGGGCTGCATTCTTGCGGAAATCCACAACCATCTCCACTGTCGTTAGAACGTTGAACTCTAAGTTGTTCACTCCTCACCAGATGTTCAATCTCCCACCTGTAGGCGGACTCCTCCCCACCAGAGATGAGTCCAATGAGGGCGGTGTCATCCGCGAACTTCAGGAGCTTGACGGACTGGTGATTGGAGGTGCAGCTGTTGGTATACAGGGAAATAAACCGTGAGACAAACAGACCTTCCTTGTGTGACAAAGGTTAGCTTCAAGAAGTGCAGGCAGGTCTCGTGGAAATGTGAGGAAGCAACACAGTGACTCACTGAGTGCGACGACATCTTGGAGCAAAGCATCCAGCATTTAACATGTTCAGGGTCATAGCAGCCCCTCAAGAGTATCCTGCATCACCTCCCTTGATTTGTTTGTCTGCCAGCTCTGCCTACATAATTTGCACATTAAAATCTGATCACAAATCACGACAATCACAATGATCGTTGATGCCAGGAGTCAATACAAAAGTCTACATAATGAGATGTCGTTATCCAGATAATGTATCCATATCGATCGCATGAAGGATGTCTTTTTGCACAATCGTGGGGAAAACATGCAAGTTTAACTGATAGAAAAACAAATGATCGGGGCATCGGCATCAGCTCCACAATCTGTTAGTCAGAGCAACCGCTGCTGATTTATATTTATGTGATTTTCAAAATGTCCTGACAGCGCAATGAGCACATTAAATGGGGGATTGTGCTTTGGAGAAGGGAGTCGTAACAATATCATCATTGTCCCTGATCTCAGCACGCAAATAGCTCAGTTATAAAACATCTCTGCTGATTCATATTTATGTGACTGTGAAAAGGTTCTGACAGTGTGCTGAAAACAAAACTGTGGAACTGTAAATCAGAGGACGGGAGAAAGGGATTTGCCATTACCTTTTAAAAATGTATTTCTCTTGTCTTTTATTTTTTGCCTGTAAATAATTATATATGAGCTGAGCGTCTGGGGTTGAAGTTGGCCTCTGTCAGTTCTCGATATCCCCTTGACCGGTCAAAAGGCCCAGCTTGGAGGAACCGCTCTGATGGTGGTCACATTCAAATCCTCAGTGAGTCAGCGAGTCTAGAGGAAGAAAAATACAAAAACAAATCAATCTAACTACCATTTTCAGCTGCAGGGAACTGAGTGATGTGCACACAGGAACATAACTTAAGATCCCTTATCTTCACACAAAGGTATAGCCATTAAAATCTTCAAGACAGCATGTCATTTTACAATGTTGCTTCGGCAGCTGTCTTTGAAATACTGCATCAAATTATGTTTCCTAACTAATACATAATTGGAGGGAAGAAGCTGTTTGCTCATACAGACCATCAGAGATGAAGGGGTTAAAAATGATGAACGATTCAGAGCGCAGCTATTACGTGGCCATGCCCTGTTAATGATGTTAGAACTGACCGTCCATGTTAGAGCATCATCATTGCCGCTTTAACTGATTACTCTCGAACACGGTCAAGCCTTTTCTCTTCTTTTTCCCCCCTCCCCTAAACGCTGTGTCTCCATTAGGACTGTGTAATGCTCCAGGGGCTGCCTTTTCTAATCACATGTGTCACCGACACCAGCACACATTTGTCATGCAGAGTGTGCGCCATAAGCCCAATGTTCAGGCATTGCGCTGCAAGCTCTGGCGATGCATTGGGATGGCTGGTATTCCCGTAAATATTAGCTTTGCAACACATTTTCAGCTCGAGAGAATCTGTTCATATTCAGAGGTGACAAACAGATGGGATGTGCCAGCTACCAAAAAGAGGCAGGCTTAGGGGCTGTCAAATCAATCCTGGGAGAAGTTGTTACGCTGCCGATGCTCAGCGATCCCTTAATTAAACACAAAAGCAGCTCCATCTTTTGCGCTTTGAGTATCCGAGGAAGAGTCCACACCATTCAAAAGGCTCCTTACTATCAACAATCAGCAAGCTGTGTTGGAATCGCTGGAATCGAATTTCACCAACAATTCAAAATTGACGTAGCAAATGTAAACATTGCTTCTGGTAGTTGCATTGTTAAAGTTGAGTAATTTTATAACTTTGTCAACTCCCAAGTAAAGATAACAACTGTGTTTACTTTGCAAGTACAAAATATTTTGAGAGGAAGGGAAATAAAGAAGAAGCATTGCTTTATTAGTCCCACAGTGTCTTGCTCAGGGACACAGGACACGGTGCAGCCGAGGATCGAACCGGTGACCTTTCGGTTGGCGGACAACCCTCTCTACCCAGTAAGCCACAGTCACCCCTTAAATGTTGGTGGAAATGTGGATGGTTCGATCGATACCATCCACAACTTCTGCTGATACCCGTTCTAAAGTGTGAAAACTGAACTGCTTGGTGGAAACACATGTTTACTTGTACTGCTCCGAAGGCAGTACGGGAAAACCTCCATGGCCACCTGACGTTGACCTGGAATCAGCCACAGCTCAAAGACATAAACCCCTGGATGTGAGAGGCCTTTTTGGAACAGTCAAGTGGATTCAGAAAGTATACTGCAAAGCAGTTGATGTGGTGTAAATCTGCCCGGCTACAGTTCCAGTGTTGAATCAGGTCGGACTTTCAAGGTCAAGGCAGAAGAATATAAACGCATGAATTATTTCATCAGTACTGCTGGGGGACAAAAAGCTGATGTTGAAATATTCTTTCATTTGTTAAATCACGACTGCACAAATTTAGAAAACCGCAGATCCTGGGAACAGAGGAACAAGGGGACTTAAGAAATGTAGTGAAACTGAAAATAGCTAATTCTTGACTTAAAAGAAAAGCATATACATAATGGTTTTATGTGACGTAAAAGCAAACAAACAAAAAATGACATGAAGACAATATTCACATAAGCCCAATCTTCATTATTACAAGTTGAATAGGAACTCGGATGCTCTGCACTTTGAGCCGTGCATGTTTTAATTGGAGCCATCTTATCAGCACCTGCCGCGCAGGTGAATGTAATCAAATGGATGGTGGACTATGAAACGCAAGCGATGTCTCCTGAAGTTTGTTTGTGCTTCATTTCAGATTTGAAAATAAAATAAAATATTTAGCAGGTGTGTGTTCCAGCAAATTAGACGCATGCATGCATGCCTCCAAATCAAAATCATAAGTGGTTGAAAAACAATTGGCAAGTTGTCATTGTGACAGTAAAATAAAATGCCACCACTTGAGATTCCAACCTTTTTAAATACATTTTATTTCCAACTGTTAGCAGCTTTAAGTGGTTGTTGATTTAATTGGATGGTCATATAAAACACACCACCAAGTTTAACTTCTCATAGGTTTATTTCGATGCTCACGCTGTTCCTGTTTCTTTCACACGGAAAAGATTTAAAACACTGACACCGATTTTGAATGTTATTAGCCAGTTGAATGGGCATAATTAATAGACTACAATTATTTAGACTTTATTCATGAAGCCCATTCAAGTGGCTGATATCATCATAATGGGTGACATTTATTCATTGTGAAGACTTCAAGTTATACATCATATTATATCATTTATTTTGTCTCAATATTTTGCCATATAATTTCAGTGTCAGAAGAGTGACACCTGCTTATGCTCGCAGTCTTAGTTTAAATGTTTGCATACTATTTGCCAATTAGCATTAAACACAGAATGCAACTTATATCTGTAAATGTCATCAGTTTTAATTTGTCATTGACCAAAGTACTGGACAAATTGGCATTCTGACCTGATGGCGTCATGCGATGCAAAGTCATGGGATCACCAAAGTTATTCTGTGAGAGCACTTCATGTATGTACCAAAGGCTGTGCCAATTCATCCAATAGCTGTCGAGATATCGCACACAAAACCATAAATGTCAACGTATTGGTGGCTCTAGAGGCATTGTTTACAATGTCCAAGAACCACCAAACTCTAAACCAAACTTTTGCTTCTCCATCTAGTAGCTATATCACCTGATAAGTAAATGTTTTGACTTACTGATGGTACCAAATTAAAAGCCAGAGGATTCTGTCCCACAAATGATACTGTGTTCACCAAATTGGTGAACCAACTACCAGCTAACTGACCAACATTGCCGCCGCTAGGGCCCCATGGTCAGTGGTAATGTTTTACATTTGCCTTTTACTGGCATTTGGTTCATGTTGTGCCTTTTGCAGCAAGCCTCATTTTGGTCTGTGATTCAGGCTTGAGTGGATTGACAGTAAAGGTCTGTGAAGATTTCCCTTCAGACGTTCAAATTATGCTGATCTGACACAACCCAGTCAAAACGCATTCGAGCTGGTATTAGGTTAAATGAATTGGATGCTCTAAAATGTCTGTACGAGAGAATGTGAGTATGAATGAGTACATATAACACATACCGTGCTGTGTTAGTCCGGGAGGAACTCCAGGGTGGATGGCCGGATAGATAGATAGGTGCATAACACACGATGCAACCTACGATCTGTGTCTGATCCAGTTGCTTGGTGAGAAAATCACATTTTCAACACTTCCTCCTCATTTTCAAACTTCCTCCTTACAGAACCTTCCAGTTCTCCACCCTCGTTGTATTCAACTGAAATTCCCCAGCAGATGTCCAACTAATAGATACATATATAACTCACTGGGAGGTGTGAAGGCTTGGGTCTATCACCACGGATGCATCCTCATTCATCTTTGTTGGCAGAGGTGGTATGTAGAGCTTTTGGAGTCGGGGTTCTGGAGTCTCCGGTGAGAGACGGCAGAGAGAAGCAGAGGGAAGGAAAGGGCTCTTGTCACTGTGCCGGCAATTAATCCTTGTGTGCTGCACTCCCACATATACGTTACACTGCTCCTGTGTTGCAACCCCGAATTTACAGGCTCAGAGACAGCAGGTGTTCAGAACCGAGTAAACAGAGGGGAAGTTGGAGGGAGGGATCGTTCGACCTGCTCCAGTCTGCTATTACGTGGCTCCCCGCTGGACTGAAAACAAGAAGGCACCTCTCTTGGTATGCAAAACCTGTTTAGCTTTCCTTGTCTAAGTAGCAGGTCAGGGCCCGAGGTCACACTTCCAGGGTAGGCTTTGCAAATGTTGTTCTACCCCGGAGGCGTCAGCCAGTGAGAAAACACTTTGTTTTTTTTCTGCGTGTTCCTGTGGGAGAAATGGCCGACTGCCACACTGATCCTGTCTTGATCTCCTCCACTGAAAAACACTCTAATATTCAAAACAGCAGTTTACCCTCTACCCAAAGTTATGTAGCGGTATAAATAACTTGTTTCTCAATTAAATGGTAAACGGACTGTATCTCCTTTAGTCTTCCGACCACTCAAAGCGCTTTAGCACTACACGTCTTCATTCACCCATTTGTACACTGCTGGCAGGGGCTACCATGCAAAGTGCCCCCTGCCCTCTACGTTTACACACCGTAGGCACAGCTAAGGGAGCAATTTAGGGGTTAAGTGTCTTGACCAAGGACATGGACGAGCAGAGCAGGGGATCGAATCACCGATCCTCTGGTTGAAGGACAACCCTGCTCTACCACTGAGCCACAGTGTCCGTACGTGACAAATTGGCCCAATAATAGCACCTTGGACAAGAAGTCCAAATTTGTCTCAGACTTGAAAACCTCATCCAGAGCCACAGAAGACACTAATGGAGTTCCTTTGTTAACTCCCTATAAAGATGTCGACGACAAAACTGGTAAAAAATGACATCACTTTTATATACTTGACTCTAAGAAGAGTCTTCGCATGGAGCTGCAAAGTACATTTGTGCAACCCCACGACTGTGGTGGCTCCATTGTGAGCACTGCAGTGGTGTTGCAGGCTCAGCTGCAGCAGCAGTATAATTAGCAGACTGTCAGACGTCATCTCGTTGGTCTCCAGACTCGCTGCAATGACCTTTAGCACTGTTTCAACTTTCTCTTACGTGTGAAATATACATGTTCTACATCGTTGCGTGCTGTTAATTGTTTAGACACACGTTGGCTGACATTTTCATGCGAGTCACTCAAGATGTCCATTTGACTTTCCTTTCTTTTCTTTTTTTTTGCTTATTTATCTTATTCTGGGAAACATACCGGTCCTGGTTGGTATTTCCTTTCCAGGCTACAGTAGCAGTGTGTCCCTGCACACTTACTGTGTACCACAGTGATCTACTTTCTGACTCGGGAAGATATTGATATGGTTGTTAGCATTGGCTAAAACATGTAATATTCAAAGTAAATATTATTTTAAAATCAATCTCATAGACTTCTATACAACCAGACTTGTTTTTGCAACCAGAGGAGTCGCACCCTGTTGTCCAGGAGAAAAGAATGCCGGTTTAAAACACTTCCACATTGGCTTCACTTTTCAGACCAGGTGGTGGCCGCATGTGCTGTAGACTCTCGTACTTAGGTTTAAGGGTACGGATTGTATGAGCCGAAATCCACATTTTATTTCTGTCCAGCGTTTGACCAGAGAGGTCAAGTCCTATCGCATATTAAAACGGCGAGAATGCTTTCCGGACCAGCAGCTACTCTTGTCGAGTCAACAGTGGCCTCATTGTCATTTCCAGCCATTGATGTCGAGGCAGCTGACTGTCCGAAGGCATCTTCTGTAAGCCATGGAAATAACAATGGCTGAATGGGAGCGCGGGGTTGAATATGACCATCGGGGCTGCAGGTCAGAGCAGTGTGGTAAACACAAGGTTAGCAGAGAGTGCTGTCTGCTGCTAGCAGCTGGTATGAATAGGTCTGTAAATGCTTGAGCAGGCTGTCAAAATGATTTGATCTGGCATTTAACCATTTGTGATGTACTGAGGAAAAAAACATGTGACAGTAGCCAAGGACAGTGCTATCTGTACTGAGGCACTGAGAGGGAACAAATCTCAGCGAAATGTGTGGATGTGTGAAGACTCTTTCACCGTGTGCTCAGCAAGTCAATGTTATGTGTACGATGCTTCCACCTCCAGAGGCCTTTGCGAAATGAAACCCTGCCAGAAGTATCCTCTTCAGCAAACATTTGCATTCATCTCTTTTTGTATCAAATCTTCCTCTTATCTGAAAAAAAAGCTCAATCAAGGCTGATCTTTCAAGCTTGCAAAACACGACTGTGACCTCAGTCCACTTCGAGAAAAGTTCAAAAATGAATACTTTATAAGGCTACACTGATATGTTGTGTGCTGTGCATGTAACGGAATACTTTTCAAGTTCATTAAAATGCAAAATCTCAGTTAATTCAGGTTGTATATAAAACCGGAGCACTAAATGCTGTAAAAATTACACGGTTGCCGTTTAACAGGACGACCTGAAAACCTTGCAAAGAAACGCTTTGGTCGTGGTGTCCAGAACCTCGGCTCCGATTCCTTTGCCTGTGACTTAATTGGATGTCGGGGCCTTTTGGACAACAGAGCTCATGCTTCATCTGGTAGCTCCACTCCTTGTTAACGTGCAGCCCCGAACGCTGGCGAGGCCCCCCTCTCGTCTGTTACACCACCTCCAGTCTCGAACGCTAGCGAGGCCCCCCTCTCGTCTGTTACACCACCTCCAGTCTCGCCACGCTCTGTCTGTCTGTCTGCCTCCCCCCCCCAGCCCCATGTGCCCCGAAACACGCACCCAATCCATCCCGCAGAGCAGCTGCACATTTTAACCCTGGCCGTCGCTCTCTCTGTCTCGAAACAGCCAGACGGAGACCTGCGGTCGTTTCCGAGCTCTTATTCCCACCGAGATGCATTTAAATCAGGTGTGTGACAGTTGCGCCTGTGCGCATGCTGTGCATATAAACGCAGCGAGCGCGGCTGCTGAGGAGCCGATGACAAACAGGGGCCGTAGACAGAGATGAAATGTAACGTGGCGAGGGGGCCGGCAGTGGAAATGATGCTGGAGCTGTAACATCTGAGGAATGTCTGCCTCTATATATATATATATATATATATATATATATATATATATATATATATATATATATATATATATATATATATAATACATAAAAGGGGGCATCATAAAAACACGGAATTAACAGCACTTGCATGCAGATAAAGAGAGCAGGTTTAACTTCATGTAAATCACAAGTTCCAGTGTAGACATGTGAACGGCTCAGGTCACCGCTGATTGGTTTGCGTTCACGTAACTTCATCTTTCAATGACACAAGAAAAGGTAGCAAATGTGCTCGTCATCCCTAATTAACTGCTGGTGTAAAAGATGAACAAAATCAGCCACGATGCACTAAACTGAAGTAAAATCCTCTTCACATGGATACCAACTCCTGCCTAAACAGCAGGCTTTCTTCTGCTCCGACGACGACTTTGATCTGAGAAAAGACACGAGGAATGCCGGGACTGTTTTAAATTGTCCTGTTACGCTTCATTGTGCCACACGCATGGCAAGAGTGCCGAGCGTCGTCCCCTTTATTCACTTCGAAAGTCTTTCCAATTAGATTTCAAATGCCACCGCAACTCGCGTCTCCCCAGGCATTTTGTGAATAGAAGTCTCCCAGGGCTGCACATATTATATCTCATTACTGACAGCGCGGGTCACCTGGGACTCCAATCAGAAAATCTGAACACTTAAGCAATTGGCTTCTCTTTAACTGCCTTGCTGAGATTGATTGGGTTCGGGCTCCCCGAGCACCACTTTAATGTCAAACACATAATGCATCAGGCAGACTTTTAGGTTAGAAAACATTCAATCTTTTCATAATGTTCAGCTAACAATATTTTTACCCAAGTAGGATGCCAATTGCATTTTCTCTCCCTTTTTATCCCCCCCCCCCCTCCTCCTATTTGTATTCTTGAATGGTTTTAAAATAACGATCAACAGCACAGCACTGAGCACCAGATGGTTCCCTAATTTGGATAATCTCATCATATGTGGATAGGATGGATCTCAGCAGTGTAGAGTGTGACCAGAGCCATCAATAATAATAAAAAAAATACGGAGGAACATTGGTTGAGAAGTTAATGGTCTGAAATGAGGAACTTTTTTAAAACCCCAAACTGGAGCTAAATGCGTCGGATTAGTTACCTGATTAGAGTTTAAAAAGGCATTGAATATTACTTCATGGGATGCATTTTTTAAAGAGCGCCCAACACATTGCCATCCCAGTTGGTGCACAGGGCAGACTGGTTGGCTGTGTTTGCCCAAGCCGGCTGTGAAAACTAAAGGCTGGCTCACCTCCGTCACACTCCGTTCTCTCTTGTTTCTTGATGCGACGAGTATCACACCAAACTGCATGCTAAATTTAAAAATGCTCATTTGAATGCGTCTCTGCAAGTCACGAATCCAGGATCAGATCTCGGTTGAATTAGAAGGATTTGGTGTTCGCTTTCGCACACATTGCCCTCTTCTGATTCGGGAGAAGTTCACCCTGAAAAGTGAAGTTCCCGTTTCTGATTGTCTCATCTGAACAGCTTTTCAAGGTAAAACTATCGAGCAGCTCATTATAACAAGTAATTAGAGACGTGTGCAAGAGAAAAAACATCTGTGCAGCATGTTGTTTTTAATTTCCTCTCTTATCAATCATCTCTAAGAGATGTATCTTATGACCCCTTGCAAGATTGGCAATGACTTATTGTTATTTACTTATTTTTTTCCATACACGTTGATCTCTTTTCTCACTCCAATGAAAGATAACAACCTACGCTGAGAGACAGTTAGTATTTTTCACAGTTATGTGCCCCAGTTAATTGTTATAATTATTACATTTCACACCTACAGTAAGCTGTTTGGTGCCGTTCAAATTAACTCTGCAGCTTTAGCCCGTTTGTTTAGGGCTGCTGTAAAAGCCTGCAATTAAAAATGTATTGATTTTTTTCAACAGACACTTTTTGGTTTGAGAAGATGCATACAAATGATGATTAGTGGCTTAAGATCAGTAAACGTCGAGCTTCTCTACGTGGGTTCTAGAGGGCATGGACGAATATAGCATTTTGTCTTTTATTTTGAAGGACTTGCTGCTATTCCCCCCCTGTAAAATTGCTGCACATGTTGCCTCTCCTTTCTAGCTGTTTGTCAATCAGTTGCTTACACACAATGAACACATAAGAATCAATAAAGTGGTGCGTGACTCGATGCCGAAACATGATTATGCCCGATATTGTTCAACAGAGAATGAATGAACGACTCACCTGTCAGTCCATTGTTGCTTCTTGGTTGGTGTGAAATAACCCATTGTAAAAACACCAGAACTAAGAAGCAACATTGGATCCTTTCTCTCTACGCAACCTTGTCCTCGAATTAAAAAAAAATGAATTAGTCGTAGAAATTCAACCCATTGTTGGATCAGTGAGAGCCATCCGCTAACGTGGCACAATGCTGACATCCCGTCACCGTGGTTACCTCCACGACGGCGAAACCTTTGACCTGTCGCACAACTGCCAGCCAATCAGGAGCGGCGCATTTCCGAGGCCGTGGTGCAGATCAGGTTCTCTGAAAATGTTGTTAAATAACTGCGCCGACAACAATCCTTGAAAAAGATCTCACAAGGTCTCTCCGAGCTCACGGGAGAGAAATTACTGCCTGGCTCTCCTTGAATTGCAGGTGAATTATCCCTCATATTTGTTTCATCGGCCAACATCTGGAGGGTTTCTCTACTTTCTCTCATGATTGATTGTTTGCTTTCTTAAAACGATTTTCTTTTTTTCTTTCAAAGTCGGGAGGGAAAATAGTGCAGCCGAAGTTCTGTGTTTTCTGACATCCAACACTGACTAGCAAGCAGCCTATATAGCTTAGCGATGGTTCGCCGAAAATAGAACGCTCCTCTTGAAAATATAGCTACGGGGTCCAGGAGCTGCAGTCGCTATCTCGCTGTGCACACTCACTCCCGAGGCAGCTCTTCCGCGGGAGGACAAAAAACGACGTCGGCAACCGCCAAAAATGTTGCATTATTCCTCATCGGTTAGCCGAGCTCGTGTACCTGTCAGGCGGCCGTGTGGCCGCTAAACTTCCACAGGCTCGTGAAGGTTTTCACGGAGCGTACACCTCTGATGTTTCTTTTATACGGAGAGGGACAGTGGTTTTGCCACTTTCGAATAACCTCTAACAGGCAATCTATTTTTAAATGTCCACTTCTTCTTTTTTTCCATTTTCATGCATTATGGATGTCCAAGAGATGAATTCTGTGTTGATGCAGTGGTGATGTTGAGAATTCCCCCCCCCCCCCCCAAATTCCATGGCCACTGCCACTTAATAATAATGGCAAAAGCTCGGACACATACTGAGAGCCTTGCGCTGGGGAACAAACAAACTATGGCTGTTCGTGAAGCCTCGCCACCACTAAGTGTTATTGCTAAAAGCAAGGGCCCAAATGCTCTTGCTTTCTCATGCCGGAGAGACTCGCTCACCGCCTCATTGTCTCCATGTTTCTCTCCTGCTGTGTTGCCGCCGATAATTAGTGCAGCGCGGACATTGGGCGCCCATTTCGGGAGGTGAAGATGAGACCACTTCAGGCTCATTAAATGTGTATGTTTGCCTTTGATTAGGAGGTATTTGTTTGCGAGTACAGCATCCCCCCTTGTTCTGGCTTTTACAGTGCACCTGCTTTCAGTGGTTGTATGGAGGGCTGCTGACTGGGTTGAAGCAAATAGGCTGTCAACACTCCTCTCAGGGACCCTCCATTAGGCTGTCTCTTTCAGCCGCACACACCCCCGAGGCTATGAAGCATTTTGCTCAGTTACTGCCGCAGACGTCCTCTTTCTTTCTTTGTCCATCTAAAGAAATAGCCCCTTCACCCTCTGCACCTCTCTGCCTTTTTATTGCTTTCTTTTCTCTTTTTCTCTTTTTTTTCCCCCAGCAACAATATTTACATCAGCCTCTCTTTTCATGATGTCAATAAACTAGAATGTGCAGGAATAAGAGAGGAGCCGTCAACCACATATGATTATTATTGTGCCATCAACCAAATGTGATTCTGATTATTACTGTTGTTCAGTGCATGCTGGGAAAGGCAAACATAAATGCAAGATTGCAGGCTGCCGCATGACCCCTGAGCAGCAGAAAAAGCATAACTCTGCCATAGGCCTACAAAAATTGCGCTTACTTTTTCGAACTTTACACTTTGTTTTTTGCGTTTTACTTTTGAATAACTGGATCTGTTTCCCCCCCCCCCCGAAGAAATTATTCAGATAAATCAAGGAATATAAATACACTTCTGTTATTATATTGTATTATGATGATAGTATATTACATGCTGGGCACACAAGGCAGTCTTATAGGGACAATTTACATCCAGTTAGCCTAATTCCTTAATGCCGATGTAAAGGAGTATAGCGTCAGCTGTCTCTCTATCGTGGGGCTGTAACTTCTGCACCTCATAATTGAATGACAACTAGGAATACCGTATTGAGTCACAGTCAGGAGTACAGTAAAGAATGCTGCACTGAATCACGATTCGGACCGAGCAACGGCTAATAACGGCTTAAACTATTCGCCCACACAGGTAACCAATCAAGTTACAGTACCAACACAGAACCAAAAAAGAAAAAAAAAAGACCTTAAAGGCAGGTGGAGGTGGATCCAAATGACCCAGGACTCAAGTCTTGAAGGTCCTTAGAAAGCTTTTCGTGCTGCCGGTTATAAATCACACTTAAAGCCTCTGCCAAATCTCCAGTATCAGAGCGAATGTCCAGCTTTAAAGCACCTCCGTCTTGGCGGTTGATCAATATCTTTATGCCCGGTGCCCTGCGACATGCCGCACTGCAATTGTTTCTGACTCGTATCAGCTATATCAAACGGGCGGTCGGCAAAGCTCGCACAGGCTAACTAACAAACGCACCACTTGAAGCCTGAACAACTCAAAGCTTAAAATAGAAGCCTTTTCTGCCGGTCTACCTTACATTATGTCTGCCTTTAACTTGGAAGCACTTTGCTGGTTATGGAGCCGAGGGCAACTTCTAGATAGAAGACATCAACCAGATAATGAATAAATCACACAATACGAAACATACTCGTATAGTAGGGATGCAATATGCTACCAAATGGACTTTTTCTCTGGACTAGTCTCTAGGCAGTAATGTAAATGCAAAGAAATGGCCCCAGCGCACTGCTCCGTCTATTTTTAATAAAGTAGGATATAAGGTCTTTTTGTTCTGGTACACAAGTGTAATTTGCTCTGGAACTCTGAACAGGAGTCAGAGATCTGTATAGCTGTGCCTTACCAGGAGCTTTTTGTGTTATCGGTTCAGGAATTCCAAGGATTCTTTTCTTTTTTTTGATCAACCAACTGCAGGTCTGAGAGGAAGCGATCGGAGCTCAAAGTCCCAACAGGACCGAGGAGCTGCTTGAAACTGCCTAGAGCTGACAGTCTCACTCAGGTGTGCCGATGAAGAGGCGATAGCGGGCGGAAAAGGTGGAAAAGGCGAGAACGATGCAAGATTAAATGATGTTAAAGCTCATTTAGACCTTTGACTCAGTGAATCACTGACACAACCCTGGTTTAGTCTATTTATTTCATTGAGAGAGTTAAAAAAAAAAAGTCTAGATGGTAGGAAGACAATCCTGAGGGAGGTTTATTTCAGATACCTAAAACACAGCCCCGTTTGATGTGTGAATTATGACAGAACTGGTGTTATCTTTCCAATCCACGCATCCATTAATACGTCCCTTCAAAAATAGAAACTGATGGCAACCTGAGTGATTTTCTCTTTCAAGGCGAGCCGTGTAGTTTGAACTGGAGCTCGCTGCTGGGTTTAATTTTCACCAAGTGTGAAAAGTCATGAGTCGTATCCAGATTTATGCAAACAATCAGGGTAAGAGCCTCATTTTAGGGCCAGAATGCCCACAATTTATGGTGCGAGTAAATCAACATAATTGACCAACAGAGAACCCATCCAGCCGTACCGTGACTTCCTTCTTTATTCCTCATTTAGTTTGTTTTCCCGTATTGTGTCACGTCGTAGCCCTCTCTTCTCTTCTCAGACGTGAGCGCTGTCTGTTTTCCATATTTGCGAGCCGGCACACGTTCTGACGGGACCTGGGTCCGACGAAATCGACTCCTGATGCATCCATCAACGCAAATTACACATTCGGTAGTGCTGATTCCCTCTTTTGGGCTAATTGAGTTATATGCCCCTGCACAACTACCAAGACGCCTGCTAATGTCTTTTAATTTGTAAAGATAATTACAACAAGGAAGGTTCCACTTGAAAATCCATACATGCAGGCAAACAGAGCCAAAATCGACCAATCCACTGGGGTGATTATTTCTCCCTTAAATCCTCGAATGTATAGACTCATCCCAAGGTGCTACTGACACTGATCACATGTGTTATGCAGCAATAAAGCAGTCAGGGTTGACATGACTTGTGTACAGGGTATAAAATAAGCATTTGCGTGCAACTGCTTATGAATATGAATGCACCTAGCGTCGCTTCTATCCTGCGCCTTGTTTAGGAAATACCACTATTTGCATTCGGAGCCTAAAAGGTGCGAGAAAACCAGGCCAGGCTACGCCCCGGCATTGTGCAATCTGCAAGAAGCCAATGTAACGCAGGCTGTTGATAACAGAACGTGTTGTTGTCTCGGGGTTAAAGACGCGCGCTCCCCGCATGCTCGCTCATATGCATGCAAGGCGAGCGGGGGCAAACAATGGAGGTGCAGAGTCTAGACATAATGAGCTTAATAACGTACAATGTTCATTAAAACATAGCTCACAGCCTCTCCGGAGGTGTCACTCCTGTCACATTAGTGGGGCTGAGATGCGGCTGGCGCTGAGCGGAGGCAGCCCATATGGTCCGTCTGCTTGACAGCACTGTGACCCACAACAGATGTGCCGGTTTTTTTTCCCTCTCCCCCGGTGTCGGAATCAGCCGCTTTGTCACACCTGTGTTTTCTCCCAAGCCACACAATAACAGCAACAAATGACACTGTTGGATTCGCCCTCTGACTCAATAACGGATTGTGGACGGCCCAAAAAAATACATTTTGACTTAATTAGGAGGACTGGCTTCCTTCTGGGCAATGTCAGAATAATGGTAGCCGAAAGAAAAAGATGCATCATACCCGTGTGATGTTTGCACGCTAACGTACCAGGTGGTACCTTTGGACTTCTCGTACCAGGATGAGGATGTGGCTATTTGCAGCCTTGTCTCCTAGAAATGACATACCTATTCTACTAATTCGTTTTTCCGAATATGTTTTGAGCCACCCGTTCTCACGACCAACTCGTCATACCATACCAACGCTTGGTCAGTGCCCCTGGACATCTTATACCGACGCAGCGAGGCACCCTTTAGTGTCTGTATGAGATGCACCAAGCTCTTTACCAGCTCAAAACAAACTGCGTCATTATTAGACACTCAGAGCAACTGGTGTAGAGTTTAAAGAGAGAGAAAGTCTGCTGTCTGAGTCCAGTGTGAAGTTAAGTCTCATTTGACTTTATGTTCCAGTTATTTTACGTAACTTCTGTTCTTTACTAACCAGTTATGTATCAAGCGTACCTATCTCAATCCTTATGTTGATTAAAAATATAATTCAGGCAGCACCGTTTCTCTCAAATACGTGTTGTAAAAGAAACGGCGGCACTGTGTCTCTCAAAACACGTATCTGCTGTTGCAAATAAGTAGTTTATGAGCGCAATTTCTCGGAGACGAGGTTGCTATGTGGACACGTTCACTGGTAGTCCAGATGTTTTTGCCTTCCAACAAAAATCGTACTTCCTCACCGAGGCAAATGATGGGGAGCTTTTGCTGCTTAAATGTGTGTTCATGCTGATTTACAGGGTTATCCAGTCACTTCTGCCAACACCATATCATGTATGCTACCGATAAGCTGTCTGGAATGTCAGTTGGATGGAAAGGCAATTTCTATGAAACATGCAAAGTGCCGGTGATCGGGTTCAATATGGACACTCCCATGACAATTGCCACTCTGTTTACTGGCAGCCACACGGCTTGAATATTGGGTCATGTACTAAGTATGAATGCAAGATATCATGACTAAACCTTCCTCCAGGGAATACCATTGATCCCTTCATATATATGTGTGTCACAGGTATCAAGGAAAATGTGCAATATATGGAACATGGCACACAGCAGGGATGCTAGAGCCAACATTTCTCGGAGGTGTAGATTTCAGTCCAAACACTGACTATTGGAGGTTTATAATACATGTCTAGCTTTTATGGATATGGAAGTGTCTATCTTAAGTAGCAGCTGGCTGCTCCCGCTAATCCTTCTGCTTGATTTAAATGTCAATACCTCCTTCATATGTGCACAAGCATAAATCTGTATGGATGGAGTAGGCGGGAGTGACATCACAGGGGGGCAAAGGGCAAATGGATCTCGGTGGGCGATTGCTGTGACAGAGGAAGCGCCGATGGGCCGGTGGCAGTCACGGCAAGCTCCTTAGACTATAATGCACGTCCCCTGGTGAAATGCCATCTGGGTGAAGCAGGGGGCCTACGGATTAATCATCTGAAGGCTCACTCCCCCTTCCTCGATTATACACCCTGCACTCGCGTCTTCGGTGGCCCCGACGCTGATGAAGCCCCGAACCGCACGGCCGTGTGCTTTTCGAGAGCTCGATGTCGACTGCCGGAGAGGGCCTGCCAGCATGGTTGTCCAGTAAATGGCGGAGATGGAAACTGGGGGCGGTTAATGGATGACCCGGGGTGCACACGGATAGATTAATGCGAGGGGACGGAGGGAGCTACCAGGGAGGATGCCACTCTATTGGGGTGTTGTCTCGTGAAGAGGCTTAGAGGGTCGAGATTTATGATGTCTTGTTAGAAGCTCGCGGATAAATGATTGCCGCTCTGCGTATGTGGGACAGCTGGCGCAAATTCAGCAGAGAGAGCTAGAAAACACCCCGATCGCTGGGAGATTCATTTTCTCGTTGCGGCGCCGTATTTCCTTTCTCCCTCAGGCAGACACAGGTGGTCTGTTTGAGAAGGGAATGAGCTGTGCCTGTTTGAAGTATATTTTTTTCATCAAAGTATCCTTCTTAACATATTCTCCTCACTTTGATGTGCCAAGTTGAAGTAGTCTGCTGCATCTCGTAAGGATTATCAGTCACTATGCAACATTCAAAGTACGGGATAAATAGCAATTAGCGTGTTCGTTTTTTTGAGGAGCGCCCATACTTAGAGGGTGGTTTCCAGATCAATAACCTTGTTCGCTGAGGAGCGGCTGGGCACTGTTGCACCTCGCTGGGCTCAGAATTAGCTGTCGGTGGCATGTGTATGATTGCAAAGGAGAAAAAAGAAAGGGGAAATCTATTCAGGCCCACCGTGACATAGATGAACAGTGTCGTGTTGTGGATGAAAGCGAGGCCGACACATGGAGCAAATGTAAATTAGAAGATAACACTGGAGGAAAAAAAAGATGCCTTGAAGCACCTGAGGTTGTTGTTGCGGACCTTTTGCAGTCCCTGTGCCGGTGGATAATAACATTAACACAAGGAGGAGTTCTGGTGGCCCAGTGGTCTCGGGCACCAAGTCCTTATAACCATGTAACTGCAAAATACTGGGCATGAATCAAGCCAAGGACCTTCATCACAGGTCATTTTCCGGTCTCTGTCCCCATGTTGCCCTTTTGTCTTGATAGTCATCTAATAAAGGTGAAAAATACATTGAAATATTGTCCTATGCATTAAACATGCCCAGCCCCATTTGGGACGTAGTCAGATTTCTTAACTTTCGGTGGCTTGTCCACAAACTTTGCAGAGAACAGACTCATTGTTGCCCCTTGTATAACTTCCTATTGTTTGTAATAAAAGACCATCAACAAATGCTTTACCCAAAAAAGTTTTGTCAGGTTGAGCGCACCCAAAGAGCATCTGAGCGGACACCATCCCATCCGTGCGCATGTCTCATATCCAATAGTTCAAGACCGCGTTCCAGCCTTGGTTGGCGGGTTATATGTCGATATTCAAAGTGGGGAGGCCAGCAGTTGTAGCCTCCGGTTGTCCATGTCAAGTGCTGATCTTGATTGACTTGATCAGCTGCACGGACGAGACAAGGTATGGACACATGGACAAAATTGCAATTTTATGGCATTCATTCCAAAAAAAGATCTTCCTACTAAGCTGTTTACGTGGTTAATGCAACAATTGCGCAAATCCAAAAATGGGCATGTATCTCTACCCGAGCCTTAAAAAGAACTGTAGGTTTGTGTACCACGCACAGAGCTGGCCGTAAACATGCGAGAGGAACGTGTCACAAACTGACATAAAAACCTCGACTGAGACGTTGTATGTATTTTCAAAGAATGCTCCTAAACTCCGAATAATATCGGCACATCCCACATGTTTTAACAGAAAAATGCTTCAGAATAAGGTCTAATTCAGAGGATCCACATGCTATATGCTGTTGAGTGCATGTAACTGAGTCAGTGATGAGCAAAACTATACAAATTGTAATAAACCGTCATTTTTCTGTGGGCAAAAAAATTGCAAGCGAGTGATGCCCTAGTCAAATGAAAATTCACAAAAAGTAAAAAAAAAAGGTTCCTGTGAGAAATGGTCCACCTTTTGTATCTTCTCAGGAAAACATCAGCAGATAGAAAAGATGAAAACAGACAAAATAAGAATCTCTAGACAGCCGCGGACTGGAGTCAGAGGCGTGCTGGTACACAACAAACACGAGGTAACGATGGAGCGCGGAAAACCCTGACAAGATAAGTGTAAGGCGGAGAGCTTTCTTTGCCTGTCAGAGGCAGCTTGAGATACAATGTACTCTGTTAGCGGAGCAGCTCGCAATCAAGGAGTGCGCGATGGTGAATACAAATCTGCGGATGGAAAGTACATCAAATCAGGCAACGAGGAGATGGAGGGCTTGCAGCGGGATGAGACGTTAACATAAATGACATCTCAATCACAGTGTGTTGCCGCCTTCCTGATCCGCCGTCCCATACGCTCCTCCACGGAAGCTGTATCTAGTCTAAGTCCACTAATTAAACCGTGATTAGGTTGCAGTAATCAAACTCCTTTGGATTCCTAGATGTTCAGCAAAGTCAATTCCATCATATCTATGAATTTGACTCTCAGTACATTTTTTTTTCCTTGCATTTTTTTAATTAAAGCGGGAGCCGAGTGCATTGAGTCGGGCTTAATCAAGTGGAAACTACCAAAGCCCCGTGACTCTGCAGTAGGCAATCTCCCTGAGCCTCTCAGCCTACTGCTGTGAGCTATGGCTTCATCAGGCTTACAAGCGCTGCGTCATATCCGCATTACAGCTGAAGGAATCAGCTCTGAAAACACCCCCACTGTCTGACTAATGAACTAGGTAAGGTCCAATCCACAAATTCAAACAGCGGAGTGCCGTATGAATGATTTAAACGAGTATCTGTAGAGGCATTTCAGCTGTCAGCGGTCAGGAAATGAAAAGCCTGGATTGGCTCGTAGGACCCGATGAGAGGCCGCGGCGGCTGGCTGTTCTGCAGCAGAGAGCGGAGGCGAGCGTGGAGACCAGCTGTCGCACTAACTGCTGGCACCACGGCGCGTGGCGATAGGAGGCCCGGGGCACAGAAGGATGCTGTGACAATAGTAGGAAGGAATCCAGAGTCTCCATCATCCGAGCTCAGCGTTCCCAGAGTCTCCTCCGCTCTGCTCTGGATGCTTTATATCCGCTTTCACAGTTTAAAATCGATAAGGTTTCAATCTTGCTTTATCAGATCAGGCCTGTGAGGGTTTATTCTATCATAATTTGAACACTTCAAAGAGATATAGGGGAGGAGCTCTCTCCTCACATGTGCTCAATAACTGTGCCAAAGCGCAGCCGGTTTGATGTGCGCTACCTCAGCTTGTCAAAAGGGTTAAGAGCCATGCCCTCCATTTATGGGCTTTTTACTTCATCGGGCGTAAAGGCAAAGGCAGTCGTATTCTGCCATTGAAATATGTGCACAATACACACACCTGCAGGTGCTGGCATTCCAATAATGACTGCATTCACACTGTGGCAGGAAGGAAATCTGTTATTTAGTCTCGATTATGTGATGTGACATGTCACTGATACGGGGTGTGAATACAGCCAACCTGCTGTGGTTGTAATCTATTAAAAGGTTTTTTGATTTATATATTTTTTCACATTGAGAATACTCTTCTTTTTTTTTTTGTAAAAGGTGCATTCTGATCAAATGATTTGATTTGACATGAAAAAAGAACATTTAACAAACACAATGTCAATGTATAAGAACATGCAAGGGAGGACAAATGCCTAAAAGGCTCATCACGCGTCTCCAGTTTTGATTAAAACGATCAAATGAACTAAACTGATTGTCAATTTTGAATGAAGATAATCAGTTCCAAAACATAAAGTCATTTTCCTGTTAAAAGACGAGTCTCACACAGATTACAATTGTAACATGAAATAACCCAAACAAATACTCCCTACCTGCCATCGTGCTCCCGCTGCCTTTCTCTTTTAACATCCACAGTCTTTGCCTGTCCTGTGCACGAGCACTGATTGGCTCGAATAGTGTTCTGCAGCTTGGTCACTTTGTTTTGTTTCCCAATTACAGAGCCAGGGCTGTGTATGGCCACCAGTGCCCACACGTAATGGATAGACTGAGGATATAATGACTGAATTGCAATAGACACAGATAAGTCAGCAAAGTCAAGTACAAGCCTTTATTGGTATCTGGAGGGGGGGGGGGGTTCTCAGACGAGGTTGAAGGTAACCAAAATGTGTTCGAACAAGCAAGACATGTACAAGCGCAAATCTCCACATCGCTGTCAGTTCATATCGGTATCAGATGCATCCTAGAACAGACTGCCGCGGCGATCCAAGAACATCAGATATAAGCAGCGATTCAGAACCGAGTTGAGCGTAGCCAAACACACCCACTCGGCAGCCACATACAAATTCATGCCTTTATTCCACTGAGCCTCTGCGCTCATCTTGCAGACAGCCCCCAGCGCTGCCACTGGTTATGAAGAAGGGAGATTTATAGTATGACAGCTGCATGGCACAGCCCAGGAGAGGCTCTGTTGAAAGCAATCTGAGATAAAAGGTAAAATAGGAAGCTCAGCCGCGTGTGCGTGTGTGTGCGTGATCAAAGGGCATTGGTAAACCGCTATCATCCGGCCTCACCTCTTGGGTTTCTGTGTGGTCGACACATCACCGTGTGTCCTCATGTATATGCATCGGAGACTCTCGTCGTGCGAACGTTTATCACAACGCAGTTTGTTTTCTCGCTTTTCATTCGTTTCAACGTGGTATTCCCAGAGGGGGGGGGGGGGGTTCAAAGGTGGAAGATACACATCATCCGCTGCAGGTCTCTCTGCCACTGTTAACAAATTCATGGATTCACGTTTGAGAATATAGCTGAGGACAAAAGCATGGAGGGAGATTTAACGTATTTATTTGAGTCTAAAAATGCTCAGCATCTCTAGGCTGGAAAGTGGCTGGAGAAGAGTTAGCAGTTAGCAGTTAGCAGCATGGAGAGAGCAGCTATCTTGATCTGAGAGTCACGGCATCTCGTTCCTGAGAGCTTCTGCTCCACTGGCTTCTGTGACTCAACACCAATCTTTCCTTTAGAATTTATTTCCGTTCTCCCATCAAAAACTAACCAAGGTGGCAGCGTGTGTTCTGTCCAGGCGGCAACCTCTGGTTCGATGCGGAGGTGTCTTAAAACCTGCATTCTCTCTACTGACCAGCAGGGGGCGACTTTGGTTGCAAAACGAATTCTGGTTGTATAGAAGTCTGAGAAAATGACTACTTCTCACTTGATTCAAACCTCATTAAACATTGTTAACATGAGTTCATGATCGTAGTCGCTAGTTTCAAGTCTTATTCAATACATCTTGATGTTCATTTAATAAATTATGATCCATTTATAGACAAATAGAGGATAAAGAGTATGCTTTAGGGTGGGCTAACTTGTGATTGTCACTGAGTCATAGCCAGCGTCACTACGTTACTCCTCCGCATTCCAAATACAGTAACTTCCGTGAATTGGTTGCAAAAAAGCCATGATGGCGATGGCCGTATTCCAAGATGGCGACGGCGAAATCACCAAACTCGGCTTCTTAACAGCAGTCCACAAACCAATGGGTGACGTCACGATGACTACGTCCACTTCTCATGAATAACTTTTCTAATCAGTTCACTCTAGGTGGACAGCAACCAACGAATGTTCCAACTTGAGGGGGCGTTGACGTGAATTTTCCCCAGTCGAAAACTATTCTTTTTGATCATAGTGACACATGAGTGCATCTTTCAGCTTTAGGCTTGTGGGAGACGGTGTTCGTCACGGGCCACTAGAAGCAGATATAATTACTAAGCAACAATATGAGATCATTGCTTGGTCAAAATATGCTTCAAGGGGTTCAGAAGAAGTGCATTTCGACGAAAAGTTTTCACAGCAGACATAAGTTTAAGAATGTCCACAAAAACTTCTGCTGCTGCACAACCCACTTGTCTGTTCAGCTATGCACTCAGTATGCGCCAATGGTCATCCCTTAGCTCAACATCATTCACCAATATCTGACGAAATATAGGCTTGTGAGTCAATCCTCCACCGTGCTGCTCATTTCAGTTGGATTTGCAAATGAACGCATTTCAAATGTTTTGGCTTGAGTTGCTGTAGCTTAGCAGATGCTCTTAAAAGTTGTGACTGTCCATGTCATGTCAAATCACAGGACGGAGCTGCTTTAGAGAAGATGTGAATGGGAACATAGTTTCAATCTTGACTTTTATTCATGCTTCTACCATATTTTCATGGTGCGAAATTGCGATTGCATTAAAAAATATGCAACCGGCAGTCTTTTGGCCTGAATGCATTGATGTTTCATTGCAAAAAAACAAAAAATGTCATCGACTAAAATATCTGCAGAACAACTTTTTGTTGTTTCTGCGGATATCCGTGGAGGTGTAAAGGCCTCTCTGCACACACACTAGACTTCATCGGTCTTGTATCCCTCCGTAACTAAGTATGGATTTTAGATCGCCTTATTAAACCTGTTAGTTGTAAACTGAATGGTCCCCCTCCCCAATAACCTTGACAAAGGTAATGAGCACAACACAAAGCCTGGGCTTTTTTTCTACAGAGCTGAAAATGAGCTTTGTGATCTTACCTGAAGGGATCAGCTGCTCAGATGCAGGATCTTTCTTCAGAAAATTGGCCCTCTGATATCCTCTCGGCACCGTTGTCAATCCGCTTGTTGTCGATAACGGCGTGTTCTCTTTACGGCACACATACTCAGAACAATCATTCCTGTGCATGAGGCTCAGACAGACAGCGTTAGCACCATTCGCTCATATTTGATCAACCATTGTTGCATGTGTTTCTAAATGTGGTCACTAAAAAAAAAAGATTCCATGCTTTCCCTGATGTTGGATGTTATTATTATGAGTATTAATATTCCTCTGAATTGCGGCATGTCTGTCATTTCCCTCAAGGGCATCAGGGCATCATTAGGATCCACATTAGATTGCTCGGCAGCCAAATTTGCTGTGATGACCCGAAAGCATTACTGCGTGTGCCTGATATAACCAGATTGGAATATTTTTCCAATACCCCACTCGCCAGATGGATTCTCTCACATCTTAATGGGTCATTGCTCGGACGGGGTGATCTGCATCGCAATAGCGAGCAATAAAAACCAAACTTTTCAAGGGCCTTTGAGGTTTGCAGGATACCACAAAAGCAATCAATGCAAACGCCGTTTCCGCGGGGGGGTCGGGGGATGTTCAAGGTTAGACGAGGCTGGAGGACAGCGGTGATGCTACCTGTCAACTTCAAGATGCAGTCCCACCGGGGGGCAGGGTTGCCACACGAACGTAATGTGAATAAACTGGTGAATGACAGCAGGGAAAGAAAAGACGAATGGTGTCAACTTGATCGGCCGTCGGCCGCCGTCAGAGCGAGATTTTTCGTGAAAGTCGAGGTCATTCCTAGTGTGACCTATGCGGGTGTCGGCTAGAGACCTCAGCTGTTGAGCAGTGTGCTATGTATTTGCACTAAAAAGTCACTCTTCCTTTTTTTTTTTGAAGCGCCAGCACATAGATTCCAGTTCGCCAGCAGCCCACTTTTCTCATGCCGTTGTGCACTCTGACTCTAAATGCAATCCCTCCACCCCCTCACCGGCCTTTTAATTTTTGATACGATGGGTTTACCTTTTGTCCTCTCCGGAACAAGTGTAGTCAACTGTGTGGAATGAGATCTGACACCCAAAAAGCTTTTATTTTCTTCCATGATTTCACATGATTAACTTTATTTCAGCCCCCAAATTGGGAGTGCCATATCAAAAAGCGATGGCACAGTAAATGGTCATCTGGCACACGCTGTGATATCCCTCCGTCTTATGATGAATCGTTCCTGCATGCAGAGCCTGCAGCCTGTTGGTGGGCTTTTACAATGGAATTACTGCCGTTACCGAAACACTGTTCTGTGTGCCTGCCAATCACTGGAAAGTCTGGACAGGCAATACAGGCCCAGATGAAAGATATGTTCAGCAGAGCAGTCGCATTGTAGACCGCACGTCTGTTTTACTTCCATGGCTCCATTATGTCGTTGTTACTGCAGCGAGATTATTAACTTCTGCAGTTGTGTCGGTTAATTTACATGCAAAAGAAACCGGTCCCTGGAGAAACGAGCTGTTTATACAAGCGCTGCCATGACGTTAACTCTCTGTTCGGCAAACGGACTCCTTTTTTCTCTTTGCAAATCATTCGCCGTATCACAGCGCAAACAACAGAATCTCAAAGCCAACTTCACATGTGTCTATCACGATTTGAATATTTCCACCGGTCTCCTGTATTTGCACGGCGGCAGGTCATGGGAACGCAGGTGAGAAGGGAGACGGCCTCCATGTTTGTGTTGATAAGCCAATGATGCGTGACCTCTCTTTCACACCCTGCTGATTGTTTACTGGGCTTACATGCACATACTTGAACAGTGATGATCCCTCCTACCACACACAGTACTTTCACTGCCCTCCAGTGGCTCTCTTATAATAGTACGAGTCAGGTTCTCTCATAACACACACACACACACACACTCACACACAGCAGCATGCCACCGACCTAACCAATTCCATCAGTGCTCGCTTGCACAAATGCTCCTGGAGCTGAAATGACATGATCCACAGAGAAGATCCAATAAATGTTTACTTATTCCACTGCCATTATCATTTCAGTTCATCTCATTCCCCAACGGCAGCACATAAATTACTTTCGATGCAATTATGGAAGTAACCAATTACAGCCCCTTGTAATTTCATCATAGAGTGTACAAATAAGCAGCGCAACCCGTCCATTTATGACGTGGAAAACCGTGTTTTTTAAGACCCAATTGAACGCGGGGAGAGATCTCAGCAAAGCAAAACCAGATGTGGTTAGGAGGGTTTTTCTCTGCAAGCCAAACCGGGAGGAATGCACAGCTCTGGCGAAGGTTTTTTTGGGGGGGGGGGGGGGGGGTTCTTCACGAGAGTCTGTGTGTGGTGAGGAAAAAGAGGTCGAGGGGTCGAGGAGTTCATTATTGTGATGGGTCTACGTGAAGAGCGGCTGAGTCGGTAGGTCACGCACAACGCCAGAGCAAAGACTCTCGGCAGACAGGCCGGAGGGGTTGGAGCAGCAGGGTGTGTGTGTGTGTGTGTGTGTGTGTGTGTGTGTGTGTGTGTGTGTGTGTGTGTGTGTGTGTGTGTGTGTGAGTGGGGTGAGATCGGTCAGACAGCAGGGGGCGTTATTGTGTTGCCTGACTCACAGGAGTCCTGTATCATCCCTGGCCTCTGGCACTCTCCCCTCCCTGTAAGTTTGGCATCTGAGTTACGCTGATGATTTCCAATTTTCCCACAAAGGAATCGCACCAAATCTGCCGTCTCTCGACACAGAACAGACCATCCTTGGGGGGAAAAGTTATTTGGGGTGAACCAGACCATATCCTCCACACGTCTATAAATAGAGAAATCATCTGAAGCATCGACTGTGTGCTATTTCATTTAGCCGTCGCGGTTAAACGCGAGCATGCGCGCCCTCGCGACCGAAGCCAACCTCCAAATGCAGCTGAGGCAGAACGTTTCGCCGTCATTGCCAGAACAATATTATCTGGTTAGAACCTCAAATCACCAACCCGGTGATTAAAACATCTGTTCAACGTTTCCAACGGAGGCCGTGGCCGCCACAGGTTTGATTCCACATTTCGAGTAATCCATAATAAGTTCTTTTATTTCAACTCCTTAGCTGAAGGCTTCACGTGTTCTGTTTGTGTGCTTGCTTTGTTCCAGCCTGCCCCTGTTTGAAATATAGTTGACCTTCTTATTATAGGCATGTTGTATGGCACTTTCTGGAAAATGTCAAGGCCCTCCCCTTCACTGATGTAAGGATTACCAGGTGTTGACCCAGAATCCATTATCTCCTATTAGAGCCTGTGTGTGTGTGTGTGTGTGTGTGTGTGTGTGTGTGTGTGTGTGTGTGTGTGTGTGTGTGTGTGTGTGTGTGTGTGTGTGTGTGTGTGTGTGTGTGTGTGTGTGTGTGTGCCTTAACAGGCCGTGGCTCATTGACTTCAGGCTACGTTTACTGCTGGATGTTGTATGCTGACATTACGAGCGAACTCTTCTTCACTTCCCTGGAGTCAGCGAGCGATGTTCTCGACACAGCGATACTCTCGGCTCTGCTTCGAACTGGCACTACAGCTCTAATGATAATGCAGCTTTGTTGCGTGCGATTTCTTTCAGGATCAAACTGGTTTTGGACACATTTGTGGATACAGTGTCTCAGCTTCAGGCCTCCGGTTTGGCATTTGGCTGACAACACTCGCAGAGACAAGTGGTGCCTGGTGATCCGGACCACGACAATGTATGGAGTCAAGGAGACGTGTAGCGAGGGCTCAAATCACAGATGGCTAAACAACAGCGAACAACATCATCACCCAAGCTGGTAAACTGGTTAACGCAGATATTGCACCAAACAAATTACCAGTACCTGCAATTTTATTTGGAGCCAGAAATTCATGCCCCCCAGAGAGCAATAACGTTTGAGCGCTAAAGAGTCATCAAACAGAGGTTCTCCATTGTTATTGTAAAAGCAATGTGTTTTCGCATGTTATTTGATTTGCATACATTTCTCCAAAGCGTCCGACATGACCGATGAAGTCTTTAATGCAAACCCCCGTCTCGGGAGCCCCCCCCCCACCCCAAGAATTCTTCCCTCTGCACCTGGTGTCTGTCATGCAAAACCAACACAAAAGGCCAGTTGAGGCGTATCTTTTAAGAGGGTCATGTGTTCAGATTTCCTTTCACTTTCTTCTCCCCTTGAACTTCTGAAGGATGTGCGTGAGCCCAAAATGCCTCGGCCCAAGAGAGAGGGTGGAAACGTGAAAGCCAGCCACAGCGTTCACCTGTTACGCCGATTCCAGCGTGTTCGTTGCTGTGTCGCCTTTCATTTAACCGTTTAAAACTTTGGCCTCGGACAGGTTTGTCACAAGAGAGAGAGAGAGAGAAATGTAGTGTGAGGAGTTGTGCTGTAGCATGTGATCCACTTTAGAGACGAATCGTTCGCTCATCACACATTTTAAATCAGGTTGTGGAAGCCAGTTCTTTTGTTTTGGCACCATGGCTGACTTCTGCTGGTACAACTCTGCCATGGATGCCTCGGCGTGCGCCAAAAAAACATGTAAAACCAAAAGAACTGTTGGCCGACTTCATGCTCCTCTCGTGTTCTGCGTCAGTGTTCACTTGTGTGTGCTTAGTTCATTATGTGCGTACAACCTTTCGAAATAATTGCCTTGACATAAGAGAGCATAACCTGTATATCCCCTAATGAGGCGTTTAACAAGATGACGTCACACGCAAACATGTCTCTTTCTCTTTCCTCCCTTTCGGCTGATTGTTGTAATCATTATTATCATCATTATTACCCTCATTATCCCAATCAGCACCGCCGCCGCCGCCTCTCCAATTTACATCACAGCACAGAGCGCCGTCGCCCCATCGCCGTCCGCCCAACCAGAGTTGAATTCTTCCCATCAAGGTTGCTCGAAATCTTGCCCATTTAGACGGACGGTCACGTAGCCAGCGTCGCAATTGGCATTCAAAGTTAAACAGACGACAGGTGCCACGTCATTATCATCGCTGATTGGGAAGGCTTCCCTGTTGTTTAACTGCGCAGAACTGATTTCAATTTGAAGACGCAACAAATAGCTGGCTCAACGCCAGGGAGGCTCTTCACCATTTACTTTTTAAGCTTCCTCATCGTGTGAGAGGTTGCTCGTCAAGTAGCCACGCCCAGATAAGATGACGAGAGCCTGTTTGTTGACTCCAATTTGACTCCCTTTTTAAAAAAAAAACCATTATCTCCTCACCACTTAACATTTCTCCATTGTTGCTTATATCGCCCTGCAGCGAGAGAGGTGGTGGGTGGGTGGGTGGTGGGGGGGGGATGGGTTCTACGGCGACTGTGTCCTCGCTCGGCTCAGGATTCCTCCAACTGCTGTCCAGACATGTTGCTATTTTCTGCCTCCGACCTGGACGTGTGCATTAAGGGATTCCAGCATTCCTCGCAATCCTCCCTTTTCTCCTCCTCCACCTTCTTTATGGAGTCCGGCTTCCTGTTCCATGGTGCTTTTTTCGGCCTCAGACTCAGAGAGATGGATGTTGCGTAATGAGCGTAATTGCGCTAATCCTTCCGTTTTCACAGCGCTTTAATTTGTTCATGCTGTTTCCTAATCTTTATTGGGCCACAATTTGTATTTTGAATATGATTACATTTCCTCTGCCAGCGGTTTGGCAATCATGAGCCTCTTTGCGCTCTCACGCTGGCTTGTGCAATACTCGCGAGTGCTCTTTGACGCCGACTTGTAAATACAACAACATGCAGTAAAAGACCTGTGCGGGGAAACCTTGTTAACAAGAAAACGAGGTTCGTCCAGATGTTCTTGACGTTTGAGCTGCTAACCTACACAGACATGACTTAGACGTTTAATTGAGTCGTGACGTCTAATTATTTGGTGCCGGCTTGTCGAAGGCTCTGGACGTTTCGCTGATTTGTTTCACTCGCAACACATTCGCTCTCAGCAGTCCGGCAGAGGGAATATTATGTCTGTAATTTAGTGGTCTGTGGACCTCTGCTGACTTGTGCCGTGTGATGTCTGAGATGGAGGGGAGAATGCTTTCAGGTCCGTCTGTGTTTATTTTGAGAGCCTTCCAGGAGGGGAGGGAACGAGCTCTGTCACAATCACAGCCCGTTTCCTGATAAGCTCCACTTTGTATTGTGTCTCGTCTGCTTTTTTCATCCTCCTCTCCATCTGATAGGAGACTCTCAGATGTGTAAACTACGCCTGGATGGCGTCACGCCGTTTGAGTCGGAGGACGTCTTTGAGCTCTCCTCTTTGAGCTCGTAACGTACCACCCGGGACGGAAATGCACGCAGTAGCAGCCACAACATGACTCCCGTAGCATGCAGCTTTGGTTAAAGCCCTTCTCAAGTCAATACCTATGCTGCAACATCACGAGGAACCAGAGCGGCGGCGAGGGTGTAGTGGATGCCCTGTTAGACTCATTATCATCAGAGGCACATTTTTTCCCCCAGCCGCACTGGCTTCTGGACCGCTAATCTACTCCATCTGATTCTCTGACTCCTCATTTCCCTGCTGATTCTGAGAGGAAAGTCCCTCCCCCGCTATCTGCAGGGTCTAATTTAGCTGTCTCTGCTCCGTCCAATCTCCCCGCTTGCATGCGAGCGGCTCGGGGGAGGCAGCCGGAGCGAGCCGTAGACCAAGTCTTGGTGAAGTAACGGCAGCAAATCTCCTTTGATTAAGACCCCTCTTGGTTTCAAAAATCCCAACAAAGGGTTTCCGCTAAATCCGACTGCTCAGCTCTTGAAGAATGCGGCTTGTTTGACAACTCAGACATTTGCATTCATACAGGAAATAGGGTCAAAGGGCCAGCATTTTAAATACAGCTTTTCATGTTGCGAAACATTGCAGTTCTAAACGCGGCTACTTCCCAATGGCAGTTTGAGCCAGAAAGTCAGGTTGGCGTCTGAGAAAGAACAGCAGCCGTAGTTGTCCTTTGGAGGCTTTTGTTTCGTCATGAGACGAGTTAGCGTGACACACTGAATCAGCGCTGACAGAGTAGGCGAAGTCAAGGACGGAGTAGTTTTGGAGACCATCTCTGTGGCTCTTTTTCTGCCCCTGCTCATCAGCACTATGTAGTGAAACATGTCAGGTCAGAGTAACCCAAAGAGACATTTCTGGGCCACGGTCGGTACCTCTCTGCAGTCACTCTCAGGTCAGTTCGCTCGTTGTTTCGCTCCCGGTGGGTAACTGACCGAATGTGCAACAGAATACGATGACAATGACATTTCAGCGCACAGCCACAAAATAACAGAATAGCAGCTTGCATTAGGGTTTTGCCAGTGTGACGGCTGACAGCACAAACCAATGTTTGCCTTGGCAACGTCAGCATTGTGCCACAACAGCAGGGACGTTGTAGTCCAGTATGGCCAAGAGCTCTTCAAACAATGCACAAGTACAGTCTGTAATGCATTTTAAGGACGACAGCATTTAAAACAGCAAAACTGCAAAAAATAGAAAAAGAACTCTAGTTTCTGAACTCAGGGGGCACCTTCATGCTCACTTCTTGACTTTGATAAAGATGGTGAGTCTCGGTGCAAGCGTTGACGCTAAAGAGGAACAGATGCCCGATGCCGCTCTACGAGGTCCGAGGAGCTGACGCAGGAAGCAGACTTGTACTGGTGTCGAGCTCAAGGGGATCACATCACCTTGCATCAGTAGCGTCAAAACCCTCAGCATCTGGCCTCCTACGTTTCATGTTTGAAATGGTGCCCCCGCCGCTACAGATCAAAGCAACTCCTTAAGGATGGGGAATAAAGGTTTTCCTTTAAAAAAACGCAAAATCCAAGACCCATTCAGTCACATTTGAAGTCCGGCTGAAAGGAAATATCACGTATTTCAATGCAGCACACAGATCTGCGCTGTAAAGAATACGTACGACGGTATGATATCTTACAAAAAGCAATTTTTTGTGCATTCTCCTATAAATGAGCAGCAACACACCGATTAGTGCTCTTGCGCAAGCTCCCTGCAGGGCACAACCAGTTTAGGCAGCAACACTTGATGATCATACTGTGGGTTAAAATGTGTAGGTTTGTTACATAAACAATGTATGTTGTTGGCGTCAGTTAAGTATATAAATTATGTAACAAAACTGAGATTAAAGAAGTCAATGTTGACTTGGTTTCACTCGCAACACAGGAAGCGGTCTCCTGGGTGAAAGTCCTGTGTTTGTTTGACCGGTTCATCCACCACAGACCTCTCAACGCAATAACTTTGTTGCTCTTTATACTATGTCACCTGACCTACGTCACCTGACCTACATCACCTGACATGTGCAGGGCTGGCTCACAATTACGTTCATTATGTAGGAGCTACAGTGCCTTACTTTTTGTAGGTATAACAGTGAATGAAAATACCCTGCTGTAAATTGTCTACTTTATCGTCAATAAAAAATCAAGATAATCTTATTTCATATATTTTTACTGCAACTTCTGTTGATTCTTTGTCTACACAGAAGGAAAATATGTTTTTATATAGCCAGTCTAATAATTTAATTATAAGCCTCAGACTTTAAACGGCAGCTAACAGTAGCTATCTTGCTAATGTCTACCTCTTATCCCTACAAGCTAATTCTTCGAAAACAAAAATCGACCAAAATAATTCTCAACCTACAGTGTACCGCTTCTTCCGGAGCTTTCAATCAGGTCATAGTCTTCTCAAGCGAGCAAAAAGCTTTTCACCGGTTGTTTTTGTTGTTCTGTGTCCCCCTGTGTCTCCACCATCCACTGCTAACATCATTTAGCCTCTTAGCTATTTAGCTGCAGCAGATTGAACAGATGGAATCATGCCTGTCGTATTTTTAAATGCATTGTTTGCGTCCATGCTTACGTGAACAGCCTAAGATTAGAAGCTGTAGGGCATTAACAAGAAAGCAGATCGAACATAAATCCCCAAAAAATAAATATCTGATATCATTGACTTAATTGTGTCATTATAAAGATTTAATTCCACTCACCACGCCTCTCTGGCTCCATCTTTGATAGAGTACATGTAATTTGATCTGGAGTGAAATGACTTCACGTCCCAGAATGAAGGGAAGAATTGGTGTCTGATCAAAGGGAAGCACTTCCAAAAAGAAATGACAACTTCAAATCCCCTCTTTGCAGTGGTAGCAATAGATGTTCTATTTCAGGTCTGTCAAAGCGCTGAATCAAACACAAGGCCTTCAAGAACATCTGCTCCAGATTACTCCGTCGGGGTGTTGGTCGTGAGCGGCGTTCCTCAAATCACGGCGATGATCAAAAGCAATCACGATAGCCATGGGTCTATATTTAACATGAACGGGCCACGGTGGATGTTGGTACATTTGACGTCTCAATCAGAGATAACGCTCCAACGTTTTTAGTTGAATACCGTTAAAATGTATTGCAGTACATGCAGTACACACTAGTCAACCTATACATTAGCCTCAAAGCTTCACACTCATTCAAGAGCTATATGATAACACATACTGATATTGGAAGATATTGACTATTTTCCACGCTTAGTACTTCTATAACTGTACATCAGTCTATGAGGCTTGCAGCTACAGTGCTGTTGTCAACCACCTCAACAACTAAACTCTCTCTCTCTCTCTCAAGCTACATCTGTTTTCCATCTTAACCGCTTCCTCTCTTCTGACACAGGAGATTGTTGGCATTTATGATGTAAGCTACATACTGTGTGTGTTATAGAGTTTGGAGGGAACTAGGTGTGGAAGGTCTGCGATGTAAGAAAATACACTCAAATTGAACATCAGAGAAGCTGTCACGCATGTTGTGTCCACCATTTCGGTCCAGTCTGAAATATCTCAACAACTGTTCCATGGATTTTCATGATATTTTGTGAAAAGATTCGTGCTCCCCAGAGGGTGAAACCTACTCACTTTGGTGACACTCATCCCTTTCATTCAGGGTCCCCAGCAGGTCACAGTTTGCACTTATCCTGTGAAATTTCTCAACATCGACTGAAAGAGTTTTTATCGGCATTCATGGTTGAAAGAAATACCATCTCTATGTACATGATGTGATTATGTCCATTCGAAAAATAAAAGGATTTGAAGTGAAAACTCTGAAAGAAATGTATTCTGAGTGTCAAAGCTTCGATTCATATGCATCAAGAATTTCTGATGGTCTTTACCCTCTAAAATGTCAGCAAAATGTGTGTCTGTTCGTTTTGTTCATGACCTTGGACACTGCCGTCTATTTTCCACAAGACATTCGTGATGGTGAGAGCTTGATGAAGTAGGTAAGAGCTTTGTGGATAGAGAGGTACTGGAGGCCACTGTAATTTTATTTTACTTTACAGCAGGCAAAGACATCCTGTTCCACAACCGTTATCACTGCAACAAAGTACAGCTGGGTTTGAAGTCAAAATTCAAACAAACACCGTCTGTCAGTCCCCCACTTATTTTCGTGAGTGGAGCAGCTCCAGGTTTCGTCTCACAGATAACAGCCTTGGCTTTCTGGTTTCAAATTTTTGTCGAGAGAGTTGTTCATTTTTTTTAAAACATTGACAGAAAGAAAAAAAAAGAGAGCAATCAGGAAGCCAACTGCAAATTGGAGTTGTGCTTCTGAATGTATTTTTCGCACTGAGCAGAGTGTGGGACATAGAACAAATGCCAGGATTTTACATGCACATAGTAAAATGCCATTACATTATAAAGGGCACGTAATCAGCGGGAAATACATTTCTGCAGTGATTTACATCTATGGCCTTATCATGAATGTCCATTCAAACGACAGTCTTGTGTTGCACACAGTGAAGTTGACTGCAAAGCCCTTCAAATGTAAATCTGAACCTCTAGCTCACATTTTACATTTTATGACAAGGTCAACCAAATAGGGCAGTGACACTGAACATTGTTCATCATTCATACCCGTGACACTTCTCCCGCAGCAGAAATGTCTCATTAGACAGGTCAGGACCTGACTGATGGCTTCTTGTTCCGCAGATCTCTTTTACTTGACAAGCAGCTTTCAGGCTGCAGGAGCATACATGCCCCTGCAGTTGTCCCGCATGCATCCCTGTGTGTGTGTGTGTGTGTGGGTGGATAACGTACAGTCAGCACACAGATAAGGCATTTGATTTTCTGGCCTGGGAACAAGCGGGTGTTGGCGTTTCTCAAAAAGCCTGCTGTGATAAGAGCCCACGATAATATGCAGCCACATTTGAAAAAAACAAAAATGCAATATATTCCTTTCCACTACGACATTCTCTCCAGAGCTTGATGTTTAATATGTCATCCTGAGGGTTGGATTTTACACAACCCTGTGAACTGATTTATATCCGGAGGGGAAATTAGCTTTTGACATGAAAGCTCTTCTCTTGTGTATGTAAATAGCTCCCATCAGTTCAAGGATAACATGTATCTCCATCCATTCAGGTTCTACAGTGGGAGGCCACTTGGCAACAGAGAAATTCACAATTGTGGGATGAAAAGAAAGTTTTTGAATATGAGGGATATTTGAAATGAATGAATACGCAGGCACAGAGCTGCTTTGAGCTATGCTAATATCAGCCAGCTATTATGCTCACAACGACAATGCTAACATGCTAACGTTTAGCAGGCATAATGTTGACCATGTTCACAAAACTTGAACATAATCCGACGTAGTTTCTGGTCACTTGCTGTTGTTTTTCTTGGGCGGACAGTTTCCAAAAAGGGCAATTGAGGCAAAGGGGACTGTCTCTAGTTTTTAATTTTCCCCTGAGGGGAACATGGATGCCAATTATGCAATTAATCACGCAATCTAGCCAATGGTTGTTGAGACATTTCACTCAAAAGCTCAAACGAAAACCTTAATGTGGGGTTTGAGGAAAAGTCAAGAGATCACCAAAATCATCAGAGGACGTCATCTGGGAACCATGAATGTTTGGACAAAAAATTGCATCAATTCATCCAGCGATATTTCACTGGATATGTGTAAAGTTTTGGGGTTTGGTGGGAATAGATGAGAAGTCAAGGGATCACAGGATTCAGCCTGTTTTATCCTCTGGGGGCCATGAGTGCTTGTTCCAAATTGTACGGCAATCTATCAAGTAGTTGTTGATATATTTCAGACGTTGCCATGCCTTGGGCCACAGAAGTGTGACTTTGGTGTGTGAATAATAAACCTTTGTGCAACGTTTGATGCACTTATCATTGCGAACATGGATTTATGTGCAGGTCTTCTTTGTTCTGCTTTCCACTTCCCCTAAAATATCCCCGAGCGATCAACACCTGTAAAGGTATTTGATTTCCTTGTATGTTTTTACATAATTCTCTTTGAAGCTGCACAGCTAGTTTATGGCACCACAGTAACATTTTTGAATCACCCGTTTGTCATTACACGCGCCCATCTATCATTTCCAACTTGGCAACGGACTCAAATGTCTCTCCACTCCGTTATTTGACTTCAGTCCGCTGGCAGTTAGCCTCAGCATGGCTAAGTGAGGCGAGCTTTGAAATAGGCTTTTGTGAAGAAGAATTATTTGTTTGAACATCGTCTACAAACCCAGCAGCATGCAAGGCAATAGGTCAGAACGCCGGGGCTGAAAACATACACGGGAAGCCTCAGATGTGACTCTGATACACTGTACGGGCGCAGCACGAGCAGAAATACACTCTCCCCAGAGCAGAGATCCCATTTCCTCATACTCAGGCCTGTTAGCGGGGGTCCTGCAGCTCTTCACCAGACTTCCTCAGGACAACAGAGCGCTTTACAGACCCATCCGTCAGCACTGTTTACATTCCATCTTTTAAACTCTCGACTAACTCTGTCTCAAACTGCCCCGCTCGCCTTTGAATTCCTTGTGATGGCACTCGACCTCATACCCCCACCCCGCCCCCGGCCCTTTGTTTATGTGTTCCATAGTTGTTCCAGATGTTGGAAATGATTGAGAGTCAGTGTTCTGAGAAATCACTCGCAGCTCCGTTATGCGGGGAGCTTTCATCAATGACACAGATCATTACAGATTCCGTTTGCTACTGTGTCGACGGCAGGAGCGGAGGCTGCCGACTAAAAAGGCAAGAAAAAAGAAAACGGCAAAGTAGATAATGATGATGGATAAGGATCTATCACGCTGATTCCTCCCTGTTGTCAGCACATTTCAGAGCCCTCATGGTGTTCATCATTCTGAGAAGGCGACTGTGACTTTCTTGGGTAATCCTTTAAAGCGGGGTAACAGCTCATTTGGACCAGCACAGCAGAGCGATGATCTGAGGGATACGTTGTCCGCTTGGTCATGTGTCCTTAAGGCGGATAATGGAGACCAAAGAGACAGCCGCGCTACTCAAAGGCGTAGATAACACAGATCTATTCTCCTGTTACCGGAGAGGCCAAGCGACACTCAACATGGGTCGACTCAAGTGTGAGACTTGGTAGAAATTTAAGGGAGACTGAAAAGAATGAAGGGAAAGTCCTTTCAAAGAGCTGCCTGGCTTTACCTTACATCATGAGTTTTCACCAGGCAAAAAAGAGGCTGCAGGATTACGGCTCATCACAGAGGCCAGTAGCAATCCGAGCCACATTACCAATCAAACACACTACAGGCCGATTCTTCAGCTTGTTTAAGTTGCAGTCTGACCCGCCACGATGGCACAAAGACACTCTCGTACACAATACCTCTGCTAGAGACTCCTCTACTTACAGGAATCAAGACTTTAAAAAGGAGCCCCGGCTAAGTGGGCATTCATCACGTTCACTGTAGCTATTTCTATCTTACTGTGTTAGTTAAACAGTGCTGCTTTTCTGTGGCCCTTCTCTTATTTCTCTTAATGTGACCCAAAGGCACATTAGCTGTCATCAATCAGACACAGGGAGGGAAGAAAAGGAGGAAATAATAGTGAAACGCATCAACATCTAAGCGGCCTTACCCTGTGAGTTGGGGAGGCATCGCTAATGGACCACAGCCGTTTATAGATAGTCTCGCTTTGTACCTTCATTTCTCAGCTGCAGTACACGCTTCGCTTAATAGATAGGGAGACACCGAGGAGAAGGCAGGGGCAAGTAATGAAATAGAAGTTTACTTTTTATCCTCTGAGGGTTTAACAGAATACATGTGTTATTGTTAACGGTATATCTCTGTTTTGTAGGGACACGGTGTGAATTTGTATCAAAAAACGGGCTTGGAATTGATTTTTCAGAGTGTTAGCACTGATGTGAAAACGGCTAACAGGCTAATGTTTCTGCCTGTTTTATCTGGTCTGCATTGTGCAGATGTTTTTGAAAATCCCTCCAGTTCTCTACAGTTCAAATACAAACAAAACTCTTCAAACTGGCATTGCGAAATATATATTTGCGTCAATGTGAAGCAGCTGGAAGTGGATGTTCATCGGCGTTCATTCGTGCCTCGCAAACAGCAAAACAATGTGTGAGACAAAGCTTGTTTTTCTTTAATGCTGAAAACAGACACGAATTTTGGCATTCGGCATTACTGTTAAATGACACGCCTTTGTCCGCTCTTTGCACTCGTCCTCCATTGACACTCTTCCAAAAGCTGTATTTAGTTAATAATAGTGGTTAAGTGCTTTTTCATTCACACACTGGGGAAGGGGGGGGAGATAGCAATCTGTAATATGATAGGAACATAATAAGCATTCATTGTTTCATGGCTTTTATTGTTTTGCCTTTGAGACATGAAAGAGGGATTTTCTTTAAGCTGTCAGTTTAAAACGAGGAGGAAGAAGGAAAAAAAGGCAAGTTCGCCTTTTGTAGTGTGTCTGGCATCTGAGTGGCATTTAAAAGACACCAGACGCACGTCTGTTTAAAACAAAGATGATGGCGATCAGACCACCATGGCTGCACGAGGGACGCTTTAAGTGCTGGTTGATGTCAGTCACTCAGGATCTGTCCGTTAAACAGGCCCTCTCTCTCACGTTCACAGACAGACTGTCTATAATCTGTTCATAGCACCGTATAATTATAGTTATAACCATTCATAAATATGTATTTATAATAATCACACCACATTATAAAGCATTTTATACTGACTTATCAGGTCAAGTCTCATAATACGTCATTAAAGCTGGTCAGTCTTTTGTTGTGGTACTGACTGTAACTGGGATTATAATGTACAACTATGAGACTAATAATAAACTATGATCCAGTATTGTGATAATTTACATCAGCATGAAATGCTTTACAATGTGTTGTGATTATTGTCGCAAAGCACTATGGATATTTGAGTCCTTGTAACTATAATTACACAAAGCAATAAGCAGATTTGAACCCATTGTGAGAATGTGTATAATGCATTATAGACAGTCAGAAAAAGTGCGACGGACTGAGGTTTTGTGACCTTATAACAAACGAGATGTTCGTGAGAGCGTAATTCTGGTATAATGAATTGGTTTTAACATAATTTTCCTGTCGGATATTTAGGGAGAGTTATTTTAGTGAGCCCATTTTTCGAGTGCTGCATAAGCCTACTACTTCACTCGGGACAAGTTATCACATTTATTGTGACTTTGGCTCTAATTAATCCTGCAGCCACCAAGTGTGGTATTATTAGTGGTTGAAATATGACCTATTTTATGCCTCCCACTCCAGCCTCTAACTAAGACATTCTTCAGATTAATAGCTCAAAGAAAGCTCCCCATTTTCCTTTTTGCAGTACTTGTACAGCAGCAACTTCCTCCTCCTCCTCCTCCTCCCTGTGACAACCTTGATGGTCAATTATATTTAATAAACAGTTGGGGCGCAGAAATAAATCAATTTCAGGAGGGCCTAATCCTCCTTCTCAAGCAGACTGTGAAGCCACAAGTCCTGAAGAAATGTTTGACTGTAATGGAAGACATATGTCATGCAGCAGAGGTCCCTGGGCCCCGAAATCCCCGCTCCGCTCACCGCCCCGCTCCTTCAGCAAGGAGCTCAAACGTAAGCCAGAGAAAACGCTCCTCTTCATCCGTTTGGTGTGTTTTTCTAGCGGATTTTGCCGCCTGTATTTTGAACCAGCTTCATGTGTTCATCGGGGCTCTTTTAATGATGCCGTCACCCCCGGGGCTTAGCACACGACAGGGCCTAACATTTCAGCAGCAGATGCCCGGCTCCACTCATGTGGTCGGGATGGTTTACAAACTCTTGGGCCGGAGGTTTTGGTGCTTTCACCAGTCTGGTTAACCCGTGGGTACATCTGAGAGACACTGCTGCTGAAGCTAAGCGTACACAAACAAGTCATTGCTGGAGATAATTGACAAATCACTTTTTGGAAAATCCTAACAAGCGTCTCCATCTGCAGCAGGGGCAGTTCTAAAATGCTTACAAAACATTTGCCCTTTTCAACTCTGGCACTCAATGTCACGCTTTTATTCATCCATTAGCTCTTTAACCAGCTAAAACAAAACACTTTCTTTGGTTTTCTCTTGGGGGGGGAAACGCAGAGCCGAGTCCATCTCCAAAGCGGCACCAACCGTTGATTTGCGAGACTGTTTTTTGCAGAGCATATATTGTCCATTGCTAAGCAACGGAGGACAGTTGCGGCGGGGCTCAGTTGCTACTGGTGCCGTTCCAGAAGGTTAAGGACGAGGCTGTGACCGCGGGGACTCCGCGCCTCTCCTGCACGTCCTCTGCGGTTTGACGCTGAAGTGGTTTCAGCGTGCACAGGCAGATTAAAGAAGGAAATGAGAGGAAGTAGAGGGGGGGGGGGGGGTTGCAGGACATTGAACCATGCAGCTGCCAAATCTCAAACACTAATTGCAGGGCAGCATCTACAGAATGTTGAAGAACAGTAGCTCTTCCTCGTCTCTTCACTGCTCGCTTCTACAACCGATACCACCTCTTTTTTCTTTATAATTTGCATCTATTTTCTCCAGGCATGTTTAACACACCCTAATTTACTATTAATACAATCCCATGCGTCCCTGGATACCTGTGAATGTTCTTAACGGCCTAATTAAGAATCCACAAAGCCAATCCCCTGTGTGTGTGTGTGAGAAAACACGTACGTACATGCATCCAGCAGGTATTTTAGACGTGCTGCACATCCTGCCGGGAGATGGATGACTTCGAGTCAGGTTTACGTCAAGTCGTATCATATAATGAGCTGGTGAATGCCGTGTTCATGCAAGCGTCCCGAGCCGAGCTGCACTCTCCCAGCGGCGAATTGGCAAAAAGCTCTGAAATGGCTGGAAAAATGATCATCATCTTTTGGTTCTGGCATCGATAACTCGAACGTCATGCGATATCTTTGTGTGTTTTTGCTTACAAGATGTGACTCTATCATACACAGATGTGTCTTCTCTATATTTTTGGTCAGCGTATCTATTACTGTTGACACAATCGCTCAACATGGTTTGCTTAAACCATTTCATGATGATTTTTTAAGTATCAAAGTGGCGAGAATGTTTATCTGAATAACATCAACAGTGGAGCCGTTGTGGTGGAATAACCATACCCCCGCAGTATAGGATGAGTAATATTTGGGTAGATTTGCTTTGGAGAGACTCTTATTTTGACAGCATGTGCTTGACTTCTTTGTAACTTGAGGTTTTTAATGTTCCAACAACCAGCGCTGGAAATATTCCACAAATATGAAAATTCTATTCACCAATTAAGCTCTTATTTGTGCAACTCATTTATTTATTATGTGTTTTTTTTTGGATCAGCTGGTTTCTAGTAGGACTAGTGACAGCAATGGTAGGTGCTTAACAGGTTTTTTCCAGAGATTTAGTATTTCCAAACAGTTGTTTTTGTAAGAGACAGTTTTAACCGGACTAACGGGTTCAAAGTAGACATGAAGCTGTTACTTCACACACTCTGCTCCGCCATGACAGTGTAATGACATAGCCGCCGTTCTACACACGAGAACGTTTCCTGCAGTGCCGAGTACAGCTTGTTTTCCGAGTGTTGGTTCTGATGCTCCCTTTCTTTATAGCGTGGTACGCATTGTTTCAACGGTTGACGCTGAGATTTTCTGTGGGCCAACGTCAGCATGCAACACAACAACAATACTGATGGTTAGCAAGTGTCATAATTAGCTTCTCTTATCGTTTAGTGTGTTAGCATGCTAACATTTTCAAATTAGCGACTGAAGTTGCTGACGGGAATGTAAACACTTATATTTGCTCAGAAGTATTGGTTGGATGGAGCTCGATGACACGTTATGGGGTCAACAAAGGCATTACAATTTATCTTGAGGGTACTATTTCTGAACCGTATTTACTGGAAATCCATCCAATGGCTGCTGAGACATTTCACTCAAAACCACAAATGTGACATCGTGGCACTAGTTGTCTCATTTTAAGTTACATGACCCTTTGGTATCGTAGCCTACTTAACGACGTACCAAACTTATTTTAACCAAACCATCGTTTCCTAAACCAAACTAAGAAGTTTTGTTGCCTGGACTTAATCAAGCTGTTTCCCGTGAAACCGAAAGATTGCGATAGAGAGAAAGCGCATTTGGGAGTTTCAGTGGTGTTGGTGCTTTCAAACTCACACCTTCAGACTAGAAGCGCTTCAGGTAGCACGTAACGAGCGAGAAAATTGACACATGGAAAACTGACACGGCCAACTGTGAGGCCTTCAAACTATGACCCTCTTGGTCTTTCATTTGGCACCTCCTGTCTGCAATATATTTGTAGTTTCCAAACTGAGATAATCCTAATGACATCACTATGACATCATCAGGGTTTTCTTTATCGACGCAGACCTCCAGAGCGCCATTATACAACAGGAGAGTAGTGCTTCTCATGGTAATTAGACTGATTATGATGTGTAAAATCAGTAGAAAGTGCTTTTAATCTATAGCTTTAATCTTATGTTATCTGTATGATTTTGCATTACCAACTCGCATGTATTCGCGTAGGCCACATGTCACCCTCAACCATTACGCTTCTCAATCACGATGACTGAATCATGGGAATTTGCTACGTATTATATGTTATATAGGCCACAAATTCACCACAGATGTTATGATGTTGGAGCACAGGAAGTGGCTCTCTGCTACGAAATTCAAAGAGCAAAGTCAATGAATTGAAGCAGATTTGTAAGTCGGAATTGGGGGAGCCTGTTCTACTTTGTAGAAACTTGTTTTATGTCAAAGTCACAACTTTCTTGTGGTTTCCCTTCGTTCTCACGAGCAAAAGATATCGACACAGTTCTCTACAACAAAAGCGCTCGTCTGGCCACAACACCGAGAGGCATGACATCATGGGCTCGAGCTGCGCTGGAGAACGTCCAGATAGAAGTGGCAGGATATGCAAGGCATTTAAGCCCCATCTGGCGCGAGGACCGTGTACGCAGCCTCAGAGCTTTATTGCATGTGGCATGAAAGGATTACGGCACAACAGTTTATTCAGTCTTCCTTGAAGATCACTGAGTTGGACTTGCTGCAGAGTCAATGTTTTACCTGGAGGGCACCAGGGCAGGGAATGGCTTTGTATGAAACCGCAATCAGTGTCTCCGAGATACTGAGCATCAAAGATTTTGCATATTTTCTCATAGCTTGGATAAAAAGACCTCCCAGGTATAAACTACCACCCCACGATCATGAATATGAATGCCTCGATTCGATTAAAACCAAAGGAAGTCATTTGGAACTTTAATTTGAAGCGCACAAAATGCGAAAAAAAAAGAAGGTACTGAGACTCCTTTACAGTATATGCTTCCTGAACGATCGTTGTCTTGCTCATTAGATGCTCATCGTTTTCGTTTGGAAAACAAAACCGCTGATGCGTGACTAAAAGGTGTCTTATAATAAAGTGTGATGAATGGTGTGTTATTGATTCAGCGCTGCACACGTCGTTTAAAAATAAAAGCGTCCCGGTACTCGAGCTGCCATAATGATGTCCCGATGGGCTTGTGATTCTGTCAGCGGTGTTGGTTCAGCGTGAGTTCAGCATTCAAACTGATTTTGATCGATTGGGTGGAACGCCAACGCCCGCAATTTATTCTCCCCCCCCCCCAAACACAAACTTATAGCAGTAATAATGGTGCTACGGTTATTTGTTTGCTCTTTAAAGGGTCAGTTCACACAAATTAGAAAGGAATAAACATTTCCCAATCACTTCCATTGGTGTCTGGCCATGCAGACGGTTTTATCTATTTGATGGATGTTGTACTCGGTTAACCCTCCAAGGGCCATACCATACAGTTTGGATGTGTGCTATACACATTTAGATTTATGATGGAAATAATCCGTGCCAGTGAACATCAAGTCTGCATCCATTTTGGTCAAAAGTTACATTATAGCTTTGAGGCAACGCAAACTTTTCAAATCAACTTGCTATTACATTTGCATTACCATAGGTTTTGATGTCATGCAGAAATGATTGGAAATGGAAATTGGATGTGTAGAGCGGTAGAAAGAATACTCTTACATTTCTAACACACAGTTGCATGGTTCGCAGAATGATGAACTGTGTTGTATACAAACCCGTTTTTTACACTGAACTCGTGAATTACCAACGCTTGGTCAGTGCCCGTCATAGCTTCATACCAAGGCACATTTTAGCATCTTAATGAGAGCCACCAGGCTTTCCATCTACTTCAGTATTAGACGGTCAAGGCAACTGACATGTAAGAGCGATGAAGTCCATCTGTTGCAGAAGGCAGGGGAGGTTGGATGTGTCAAATGAACACAGGAAGACCAGGAAGTTTGTGTTCTGTGTGAAACAAAGTCATTGCTTACATTAGCTTTGTCACATTACATTACATAACACTGGTTACATGACAAATGTCCTTATTTTAACCCAAACCACAACCCTTTTTCTAAACCTAACCAAGTAGTTTTGTTGCATAAGTAAACCTTAAAAAAAGCAAAACTTACATTGCAAGTTTATTTTGAAAATCGACAGTGAAAGAGAGTAAATTGCTACGTTTCATGTGAACACAGAAGTTTATTTTGAAAGGACACTTTACCCAGATTAGGTCTAGACTTCATCTGAAAACTGAAGTGGCCATGAGTTTGTCTGTTGATCGCAATGTTTAGGGGTCTAGCTGGCGGAAGGGTGAGTGTATTGTGAAAAAGCCACAGCAGTATATTCACCATTTCATCCTCCTTTTCTTACATTTAATGTGTCTCAGTTTATATTTGCCCAACTCTGCTTTTCCATTCACGTGGAGAAATTCAATTTTTCTAGCTTTTATTTGACATGTCACTGTTTGTAAAGCACTTTGCGGAACAACATTTACTCCACGCCACCCATTTACTTTACATAATGTCATTACAGCAGCCAAAAAGAGACGCACAATGAGTTCAGAGACACAAACCAGGACAGCCTCAAGGTGAATCATTTCACATTCTTCTACAAAATACACAAGTTATTCCAGCCTTGCTCATTTGTAACAAGTAGGTCAGAATCTGGAATTCGAAATAGGATACTTGTTATTTTGTACAAAGCAGAATTAACATATTTTTGCACACAATGTTTTTAAACCAAAGCTCCTGCATGTTATTTCGGGCCGAGCCCACACACTGTTCTCTTTGTGAGGTTTATCTCGCATTGTGATCCACGGCAGAACTGCCAGCGTCTAAAATAGACAAATAAAAGAGAGTGAGATCTTTTTTTTGTTTTTGTTGGACAGCTTTTAGCAGAAGGTTGTCTTCAGCTGCAGAGTGGAGTTGTGTTTGTTTTCACATCGCTCCAAAGAATATACGCAGAGATGCGATATCTCCATACCCATCTGATCTGGCCAGGTAGAGCAGCAGCAGCACTGGCAGGCAAAGACTCCTTTGGATTGGATGGAGTCGAGGTATTTGCCTCTCAGGCATCTGAAGTAGGACGGTGAGAGGAGTATAATCGGCCGTGCAATCTTGTGACTCTTGATTCATTGGAATTTATTATCTGCACATATTCTTTCACATAATGCTACAGCCGACTGGTGAATCGGATTCATTTTACAGCCGCTAACCCTGCGCAAATAAGACACAAAAGAAATCTGACGTTTTGAGGAATGCCACTGCGCTTCGACAGTCAGGATCTGTTGCAAAACGTTCCTTTTTCTTTTTATCTCTTTGCCGTGTTCTGAGCGCAAAGGCGACATTTACATTTGCCACTTGGACAATTGCTATCTGACGCAAACAAAAAGGGCAAATTCCACTCAGCTGCAAAATTTTATTTGCACTCCAACATCATTAGCGCAACATCTTTTGTGAATCGGACCTAAAGACGGCGCAGATATTGGTTCTAAATGTTGGGAAATTGATGGTGCTTTCAGCTGCTGGAATATATTCTTTGTGAATTCCCTCGTCAGATTGGATTGACAGAGCGGGCAACATAAGCAAACAGTCATCGACGGTCATCACTTTTGGATTCAAACATTGCCACACCCTGATTGCCAAAACTTCTTCTTCTTCTTCTTCTTCTTTTCCAACATATTCAGTGCCTGACAAGTGATATCTCAAATCCCCCCCACAGCTACGAGCCAAGGCTGGAGAGAAGAGCAATAAATCAAAATCCATTCACTCGTCAGAGACAACGATCACTTGATTACGTGGACGTCTGTTCAAATCAAGGCTGCATGTGAAACCCAGAGTCCAAACATACCTTCATTTCTGCAACCGTTCAAATTGAGTCAAGCCCAGACCAGCGTTCCCCATAAGGGAAAGCAATAACTATGACCTCAGTCTGTTATTTTGGTAATGGCTAATTAGAGGGGGCTTGTTTCCGATTAGCTCCTAATGTTTCTTACACAGGCCATTGCCTTGTTTCCGTGTATATCGAGTTATCCCTCTGTGAACCCCTCTCGCCATGTGTGTGCTGCTGGAATAACTGGTCGGACTGTTCCAATCAGGCTGTTTGTTTTTGTCCTTGATCAGTGTACACAATAATGACACGATGTCAGTCCATTATTCTTGCTTTGTAAACCGTCACCTAATTTATGTTTCTGATTCAAGTCATCACTCCGCTGAAATGGTCCTGAGAAACTCGCAGCAGAGAGAACTGATATTCGGATGAATGGCTTTAATTACTCTGTGAAGAAGTGACTGCGCTTACGCTTGCTTGTCCATGGACAAAGTAATCCCTCGCCTTTCTTCTGTACACTGAACTATTCATTAAAGGAATGATATCGTCATATTAATATGTGAGAACTTGTCCAGCTTACAAAAACATGTCATTTTTCTGTCTTTCAAAACATCCTAATTGAGCATTCTGTCTTCTGATCTGCCGACTTTATGGCAATAAGGTTTGACTGAGTTTAAATCTACTTGGGAAACAATCGCCGTGGTTCAAAGACACCAATGCTGACTTCTAGTTGGAAGCAGTTTCTACTTAGTGATACGCCTCATCTACCAAATCACACATCCCAAACTTCTCCCTGAATGTATGCAAAGCCAATCCTCACCTTGCATTGTTTGCATACATTTGAACACTCAAGTGTTGTTTCTGGCCCTATTTATCCCCCCGGCAGCCACCTGTACATTAGCTGCAGCTCCTCATGCTCACTGTCCTCTGAACCCCTTATTAATTATAAACGGCTCATTCTAGGTCAATGAAAATGCAACAATTCTTAATCTCAGGTGATTAAACACTGAAGAAAATATATGAATCGTGTAATATTCCATTTCTGTCAATACCCATAATTGCGACACACAAGGTGGACAGAAAATGTCCACACCTTGTTACTCTTGTGCGAAAAAACCCCATACAGAGCTATATATCCTCAGGAGATTCACAGACAAGACACCAGCAGGCTGAACACTACTTGTATCTCACTGTTTTCCTCTTTATCTCTGTGAAAAACCACTCCACACAAGATTCACGAGTATAAATATCAATCTCGAGCTGACCTATTTCGAACGTTATTGCACAGCACACCTGGGAGACGGGACAAATGTGAAGTGAACTCAAGCCAAAGCAGCCCCTTAATATACGGTGAGAAATACATGTGATATTTGCGGCTGAGAAAGTTTTCATATTTTAAGATATAATAACAGACGCTTGCAGCAGTCAGTGTTTATTTTCAGCATTGGTCTTATTACATTTGTATATATCACCATTACCACATTCAAATAAAAGTAATCGAATGAGCTGCTTGCAGACTTGCAGAATAAAAGGCAGAGCGATGTTGACAGTGCTTGGTAACTACATTCAGAATAGTCTGTTTGCTGAGGAAGCATTCAAATCGCATGCCAGAGCTGAAACAGAAAAGCATCTGCGTTTGTCCCATCCCGTCAGCTCCAACTGCTACACAGAGGGGATATACTGTCGTGTTCATCGGCTATCGGCCGCATACGATGTGACACAAATGGAGGCAGAGTGGCCACTGAGCAGCTAGCCTCGAGACTTTGCGGTGACCGAGTGGCACGGAAATGTGACTTCCTCTCGCGCCGTCACATCCTCTGTTTCGGTTGCCTTGAAATCTGGCTTCACTTTCTGCTGGGACCCATGAAACCCTGGCTGGGTCAGCCGGAGCCACCGAGCAGGGTTCCACCCTCGGTTTTAACCCTTTAGCCGGCTTTTGGGATTTTGAAAGAGATGTGTTGAGGCAGGAAGCCTCCGTAGTTGGTCAAATCGACACTTCTCTGCAGTTTAACTGTCACTATTTGGGCTTGGTGTTCGAGTGTGAAATCAATCAGCAATGGTTTAGTTCTCAAAGGTAAAGGGAATCGTGCTCGTATCACGCTTATCAGCCATGCATGGGAAAGTGTGAACTGTGCCGGTTGGATGACTTGTCAACACTGTAGTCGCGGCTTTCCGGCTCACGGCCGCTGTTCTCATTATCAACAAGCTGTCAGCATCGCAGCTTTTATCTGCAGCTCCAGTCGTGCTGTCGCCCTGCTTCAGGTGTTAGAACAGCTTCTCCAAACCGCTTCGATTGTTCACTGAACAGTGAAAACAACATACATGCATGTTGTCATTTATTCGAACCTGCAATAACTGATTATTTGGCCACCTGCGGCAGTGGAGGCAGGTGATGATTCTCTTATGAACAAATATGAATCAGAGGCTTGAATGAACATCATGCTTCATTGTACATATTTGTTTGTTTGAAGACTTGGTTTTAATGCCAGACTAAAGGCATGCTGGTGCTCGCTGGAAGCTGCAATTTTCACAACAGACCATCTGGTGTTAAAATGAGGTCAGTCATGACTACATGAAGTAAATCTAAACTAAATGGGGCATGAATTGTAATATTTGTCTTAAAGGGCGACATTAGGTCGCCAATATTCTCCAAAGCGGGTACACAGTCTGCATGAGGAGTGTATGTGTTTTGGGTTTTTTTTCCATTGAGGAGGTCTTGCAAACTTCATTGTGCACAACTTTCAAATTCAAAGAGTAATAACTGACCTTGTTTTCACTTCTAGGTGTCCTGTCAACGTCTTTTTCGACAATGGCAATGGAAATTTAAGGGACCATTGAAGCTGAGCAGATGCAGAAAGAATAATTTGGGCTTTTCAAGTATACATGTGCTCAGTTCATGTAATCCTCCCATAAGGAAAGGTGTCATCTTTTTAGGAGCATGAGTGTATTCAGCAGAATCGGATATTGGAATTTAATATTTCTTGTAATCTAAGAGTAATGTTTTGGGCTGATGGGGGGGGGGGTGTGACCACAATCAATGTTTTACTCTCTCAATGGTAAAATATACTAAACATTACATGTTCTTTGGATGACAAAGAACTATCCATTAAATTCTATGTGGTTTAATTTTCAGCTTCTTTCTTTAAGAAGTTTTTTTTCTTTAATAAGCCAAGATAAGATATGCCAAGTACACTTAGAATGTTATTTCTGGACCCAGAGGGAACAGAGCTTCCAGAAAACCAGCAGCGCTTCACAGGCTTCAACTTTCTTTCCGAGTAGAGTCTCAAGTGCCTCCCTCCCTTCCTCCCCCCTGCAGAGGGGACTCATCTGTTCCTAATATTACTCACTTGTGCTTTGGAAACCTCTGTAACGAATGCATTTTGCGAGTCCATCTGAAAAAATGCTGAGGGCTTTATACGAGATCTACAGCCGATCACACTCTGCTGATAGTTTCAGACAGATATTCACCAAGATTACACAGCATCATTACTTCAGATTATAAAATATGATGCTCTATGTCAAGGTTAGCAGTTATGTTCAACCACGGGCCAATTATTTCCAGCATTATTTACCGTTGGGCAAACATTTTACAGGCACGGGGGAGCTTCCCTCTTATCATTTTTGTTGTTTGTTTCTTTTAATTCTCCAAAGAATACAATTGATTCATAGAACTGTTTGTTTGATGATTTCCCTATTAGCACGTTTGAGTGAACGCCAACTCATTTGGCAAATTAAAAAGACTCGTATACAGAAATGTATGTTCTGCGTTGGAGTATGAGACGAGAGATCTCCTCATGTGGGGGCAGTATTAGATGATGTTACGAGGTCATATTTATTGGATTTACATGATCCTTGAATACACATTATCTACTTATGAGAAGTCATGTGAACTTTTTGATGTAAACTACAAAATGAAAAACTAGGGGGGCAAATATTTTAGACCAGACCTCTGCTATTTATAGGCTGTGCTAATAAATAGCACATCCATTTACGTCACGGAACTCATAATTGCCCATGCACACACTCGTGTTTGCCCCAATGCACATACTCATACTATCATTTTATGAATGTATAACTATTATCACCACATTCCGTTAAATTTCCCTGCCTATTTAAATTGTTGTAAAATATGCACCTAATTTAGGCTATAATGTAGGCCGTATCTAGCTGAATGTTGGTTTTATGTCCGACTTCAATAAAAAATGCAGAGACAAACATAATTATGGAGATCAGATGTGTAAGAAGGTGTGGTAATTGAAGGAGGGCGCTGCAGACGGCAGCCAGCTAAACAGGCTGCAATGTAACTGCTCGGGGAAACTCCTCACCGTCAAACTACGGCCACTAAAAGTGCTTGTTTTTGCCACTCACGGGCTCAAATTAAAAAATATATATATATATTAAATAGAAGTGTTTGACATCATTATGGAAAGGACTCTCGGGGGAAATAATTGGTTTTCCTGACACTTCGCTTGATCCCGAATGTGTACACTCTGAGAAGTCTCGTTCTGGAATCTTGCATCACATCATCAAAATCAGCTAAATGTCCAGCCATGACGTGAAAACCCTTTAAGACAACAAGGTGTGCTCTCTGTACTCCAACTCAACAAGCTTTGACGACATCTCTCGCTCACGTTTCCACGGTTGTCTTCTAGCAACAAGTCGCATGACGAAACAACAAACAGTAACAATAAGAACAGAAAGGTAAGAAAAGAGGTTTTATTTCTCTGTAGGGTCCTTTCCGTTCAGTTCAAAAACGAGCTTTTAACTGGACATACATTGAGTGTGAGGAGTTGTCCCTGAGCAATTACATTGCAGCCCATAAAGCAACTGCCGCTTGCAGCCTTCTCCTTCAACGCTGGACCAATTTCATAAATAGCTGGCTCCTTAGACACAATGGTGAAAAATGCAGAAGTTACTCTCTGAGCAACAAGATAACTAAGGCTAATGCAGGAAGACAGTTTCTATACATTGGAAATTTCCCCCAATTCATTGTACTCATTACCAAAATAATAACAACATCAATCACAATTGCATATGAATTGTTGCAGTCGCTCCTGGGGACTTACCACTTTTCTTTTTCTTTCTCTTTCGTTGGTTCTTCTTTTTTCCCATCCTAGGAAAGGCCTTTTGATACGCCGTTACATCACTTTACTAATGCTAATTACGGGTATTGAACAGTCATGAATTAGTCTCAGGCCGACATGCAAAGCAACCCCACCAAACCACAACTAAACAGCACGACATCGTAATAAAGGACTCGCATGTTCATTCGTGCACAGACCAAGAAGGAAAGGTGTCGAGGGCAGGCTCTCTCACAATCATTATTTTAATAATAGCAGCACCAATAAAACTTCGAATAATGATAATTATCATTTATCTTCGGTCCAGAAGGGCAGTTCAGCCAAAGAGGGCAAAGGCAACGTGTCTGTGTACGCTGTACGCTGTCTGCACGTCTCTGCCACGAAGATTTAATTAGCTACTGTGTGTGACTGCAGATTTAGGCCAGATTTTCTTCTGAGACGTTGACTTAGTTCGTATAAAATGGGGATTTTCTCGACTTGTGCAGTTTCGCTGCTTGCTAAATCCGGGTTCCACTGACCTACATCCTGCTTCTAACCTCCCTGAGAGAACTCATGACAGTCTGCTGTGAGAAACAACGGTAAATATTTATGAGCTTTTCTTCATGTACACACAGCAGTTTGTGATAAAGATCTTTTTTTGCTTTGCTTACCGTACTTTTGTTAACAACATGTTAACAATCAATCAGGGGTGTCATACCTGTTTACTATGTAGAGTGCGTTTCAACAACGCCTCTGCTGACACCTGGGTCGTGTTACCAATGGTGCGTTTCACGCGCTTATGCCTGTGAAGATGTTGTGACGGTTGAGCTGCTGTTCTCTGTCACAACAGGCCGACGGGGCCGGAGTGTCGGCGGCGTGCTAGCGAAGACCGGCGTAGCCTCGGCGGTTCCCAGACACAAACCCAACCTGTCCATAAGGTCAGCCTGAGATCTTAACAGCCTTTAAAGTTACTCATTCACTCGAGGCGCTGGAGCCACAAAACTCCAATTCCCCCTCGTGAAAGGCCCAATAAGTCACTGATGTTTGCAAGAAAAACAAACCATACTATCGGCGTATAAATCATTCGGGGGCTTTGACAATATTGCTGACTCCCGAGGGAGTTGCAGGCGCATGGGAAACCACAGCGGCACGGATACTGTATTCCTTTTGTGAGTACATCGTGTTTCAGCGCGACATGAAAAGGCATCCCGAGGAGCAATAACTCATCTTTGCAGTTTTCCATATGGCCCTCATGTCCTTCAAGTGAGAGGGATCAACAATGAAACCCAGGGCCGCTCTGTTCGTGTCACTCAAAGCAAGCATTACTCTGCACACTTTTTGTGTGCATCTATTATGGGATGGTGAATTAGTTTGAAAGGAAAACAAAGCGTTTGCTGATTTTCTCTTGAAGGAATAGTTTTGGGAAATAGGCATACTTGCTTTCTTGTCGAGACCTAGATGACGCGATTGATACCACTCTCAATGTTAGGCTAACTTAGCTTAGCATAAATACTGGACGCTGCAACGAGTTGTCACTCCCAACTCATCAAATACCGTCGCTTGGTTAGTGGCCATGCGCTTCAAACTATGACGCTCTAAGTGACGCTCTATCGTGTCTTGTCGGTTTCCGGTCATTACATGCATTGTCTTTTCAAAATAAACTTCCGTCGCACAGGAAAAGTACAGTTTACACTTGTTACATGCATGCAGTCTCTTTTCAAAATAGACTTCCAACGTAGTTTTACTTACATTTTAGATTTACTTCCGCAACAAAACTTTGTTTGGCTTGGGAAAACATTGGGGTTTACGTTAAAATAAGTGTTTGTTACGTTGTTGAGTTATGTAGGCTACGTAAGTTACACAACATAACTACAGTAAAATAAGTCAACTAATTAACATGTTACATCTTGATTGTTTAATCTGTAAAAAGAAATAACCAACCAACCAAGCACATAACTTTTATGAAAAAAAGCAATAAACATGTTTCCAAAGATGTCCAGCTATTTCTTTAAATCAGAGTCAGCTGCAGCCAAAAGAACTGGAAGCATGTCAATTATCTTCAAATACTATTTCGACCCGCATGTCTGGTGGGAGCATTTCATTCCGGTCTGTCCCGGTCCCTCACTCACAGTTTACGTTGGAGGACTGGGATTAACTCTTATCTCCGCTGGGACGCTGTCTGTCTTTTGGCCTGGACCCAACATGGACTCGTCTAAGCCCCCGCTGTTGCCACTTCACCCAGCCGCACGGAACACATTCCCAAACACACCGGTCGGGCAGATAGCGTATCAGTTCCCTAAACACACTGTACCGTGAAAATCCAAAAGCTCCAGTCTCTCATATAGCTTCATGCTCGCTCTGACTCCGACACGGTCTATAAAAACGACTGCTTATTTATTCTCACTCCATTTCGAGAGCAAACATTTCTCCGACTGAGGAACCCTCGCAGTAAACAGCCGTACACAGACAGGCAGGTTGTTTGTTCCAGCACTGCAATAATAAATCACAGGCGGCAGGTTGGCCCAGAGGTCGAGAGACTGGTTGTAGCTGGTGGGCTGCTGGTTTGATTCTGTAGCGCCGAACACAATATTCCAAGGATACTACTTCCAAGGTACCCCGAACATAAGTGCTGGATTCGATATCAGCCTTATGCTGTGAGCTGTGAAATAATATATGGCCATGTACGGCCGATGTGCATCAGCATGAAATTACTCCAATTACTTTGTGAAAAACTGGCCGAAGAAACAGGTGTAAAAGTAAAACACCGGCCCCTTCTTTCATTTTTCATCTGTTCCCTTTCCCACATGTTTAAGACATTTCTTATCTCTCTGCTAAGAAAAGTATGTAATTGCACAGTGAGAATAAAAACAACCCATAACATCAGTGTAGGATTACCTGGAAGCTCAGACTCTCTCTGTCACACTCTGTGAAGTCTTTGATAAGCCCTTGTTTTTAGTTCTGGATAATTCACATATGGAAAGGTTTTATTGAGCATGGCATTGCGCAACTGGATTTCCGGAAGAGGAGGCAACCGGTAGGAATGGGCATCTAATCAAAGGCCGGGTCGGAACCAACAGACGCTGTGTGCTCCTTGTTTGTGCTCGCTGAGCACATACAGTTCAATTCACAATTTAAATACATTCAGAAGGCCGACTTTAGGGCCTCAACTGTCACAGTGATAACAACTGTGTAGTCCCATGCTTTTGTTACATAAGGAGTGCGGTGAAGGGTGTGTTTCAACAAGAATCCCACGGTGGTGTCTCAAATATTCGATTTCATACCGCACGCTGCGATCCAGGTCAATTTTCTCAACTTTTACCTGATCTCCTCCTTGCTCAAAGTGTGTTGCAACTTGAAAGTCTCGCTTGTGGTTGTACTGGTAGTGTCCTTCCAACGTTACTTGTTTTCACAAGTGTTGTGCATGCCCGAACGCTCACCCACCGTGTTGTAAATATCATGTCACCTTGTCTAACATTTATGTAGTGGAATTTGGCATGTTTATCACTTAGAAATATCCACGTCCGGGGATAAAGCCATTAAGGACCCCATGTTAGACTGTCAAATTATATTGTTTTCCGATACAGTATGTTGGTTGCATCAAAATTCCAGACTATGTATGTAAAATAATAAGGGCCTGTAGGTCAAGTAACGTCTCACATTAATCCAAAAACACTTTGATCTGCCTGCATTTTATACCACTTTAGATGGGTAAGGCAAACTACCTATATTCTCTATAATACATTTATACCTGGACAGCAAAAATGTATTTAACGCCAATGTCTTAAACTTCATTTGCGCAGTCAATAGAGCAGTTACGGTAGAGAATTCCTCCACACTTTTGCCCCTAGAAATGCTGCCTTCACTGACTGTTAGACTCATTTCTTTTTGCATATTTAGGTGAGAGTAACAGCGTATGAGAGTTTGAATTATATATTTTTATGACAAAGACCACGTCTGAAGTGTCATCAGTAGAGAATGCAATTTTAGCATGTTGCAGAAAAGACTGCTAGGGTAGCTTTACATTTATATGTATAAGGTTTAACTTTGTGTCAAAGTCTTTAAAAGCATCAAATATATGCACATTGTATCCGTTTTATTTTAAAGTTCCGAAATAAAGTTGTTTCTACTTGAAAAGTTAACGAAAGTAGTTTTATTTTTAGGCTTCGAAACTTTTCTAACTTTAAAGAATAGGCGTACGAGGCGCACCTGAACGCACCAAAAGTCTCGGTCAATTAGTAGAGTTTAGACAGCGAGGAGAGCTTGCAGTCGGTCTGTGAGCGCCCCACCAATGACCAGCTGAAAAACGCCCCACAGCTCCGACTCAGATCTGCGGGGGTGGGGAGTCAACTAGTTTGGATTCGGGGCTTTGAAAAACCATGGGATTCGAGCTGGACCGCTTCAAGGGCACCGTGGACCCGGATTTCAAATGCAACTTGTGCAATAAAGTCCTGGAGGACCCGCTGACGACTCCGTGCGGCCACGTCTTCTGCTCCGGCTGCGTGCTGCCCTGGGTCGTCCAGCAGAGCAGCTGCCCCGTCAAATGTCAGCGGGTCTCCGCCAAAGAGCTGAACCACGTCCTGCCCCTGAAGAACCTCATCCTGAAGCTGGAGATCAAATGTGACAACCACGCGCGGGGCTGCGATGCGGTGGTGAAGCTGCAGCATCTGGCCGAGCACGCCGAGATGTGCGACTACACGCCGGCGAAGTGCAGGAACAGAGGGTGCGACGAGGTGCTCAACCTCCGGGACGTGGACGCCCACATGCGGGAGACGTGCGACTGCCGAGCGGTGGGGAATTGCGAGAGCGGCTGCGGCTTGACGCTCACCCACCGGGAGCAGAAGTCCAACGGCCACTGCTGCGTGAGAGCCCTGAAGGCGCACAACGGCGCGCTGCACTGCAAGATCATCCGCCTGGACAGAGAGTTCAAGAGGCAGACCATCAAAGCCAACAAGAGGGAGAAGTCGCTCCTGGCGCAACTTTCCGCCGTGCACAGCGAGCTGCAGATGACAGCTCTGAAATACCAGAAGAAATTCACCGAGTACAGCGAGAGGATCGACTCCCTCACCAAGACCGTGGCTTTTTCCTGCAAGGTAATCATCGCTGCTTCTCTCAGGAGCCCCCACCACTCTCTTCCACATGTGTTTTAATGATTCTGAAAAGTTAATTCTGATAGTGCAGACACAGTCAGTACATTTTCTCCTCAAATATGTATTAACAAATATTTTGCCCCCCCCCCCCCCCCCTGGCATCCTGCAACTGTTTCAGGGCCAACTTTATGAACTTTCAAACATCTTTGCTTGCTCTCTGGGACTCACTTCCTCAGTTTACTGCACCTCCATGTTGTTTGGATAGTTTTTTCTTTTTCCAAACTAGACCCCAGATGAAAATAGAACTTTTTGTGAGAGGATTTATCTGAGATCAGGATTGTCCTGCTTGGGGAGCTTTCAGGAGTCCCACAGCACTCGGGCGATTGTTTCCTCACTGTCTGCTTTGAGACATGGATGTCAGCTGTGCCTCTGGCCAGCTGGCAGTCAATGGGGGGAGGGCCAAATATTTACTGCAGTTCTGTACACAACAAGAGCCAGGCCCCAGTTATATTGCCTTCCGCAGCATGCTCGTTTGAGGCTCTCTGTCATCGGACCTCCCCTCCCTCAAGACATTCATAACAAATTAAATCATGGATGTAGCAGTGTGGTACCGAGGCACCGAAGTTGGATGGGTGTTGTGGATATTATGAACACTTGAGGGTCTGGGAGTTCTGTAAAATCCATTGTTTTGTGGATACTTCAAACCGTGATGTCAAGACACACAAAAGATGTTGAATTGTCTGCTGGTTACTCGTTAATAATGCATCTAAATCTGTGGGCTAACCGTAGACCGTATATGGGGCCTAACACAGGCTCCTCTACAGTGCTTTGTAGGCCAACCCCCGGAAAGTAGCATCACTGTTTTTTTTGGATGACTGTTAACTACACGTTTTGTTGTTCAAGATAATCCCCACCAATGGACACTGCTTTTATGATTTTTGAAGCGTTTATAAAAAAAAAAAAAGCTTCTAATATTTACTGAACAAAATCTCCTATACTTGTGTTAACCACATACCTTATTTTCAGGCATCTGTTCAAAAAAATAACATCCAAAAACCATGGACTGTATATAGGAAGTACGTAGTCATCGTGACGTCACCTATTGGTTTGCGTGACTGCCGTTTTGAAGCCTGGAGGCCGTCGCCATCTTGTTTGTTTCCGCAACCGATAAACGAAAGTTACCATATTTGGAATGTGGAGGAGTGACCTCGGATACAGCTCTGGTAGTGGCAGCGACCTGTCAATCACAGTAATCCCGCCATAATGTTTACTCCGCTTTATGGTCTATTTTACTCTAAATAGACCGTAATTTACGAAATGAACATCATGCTGAATTGAAGAAGACTTGAAACTGGCGATTGAGACCATAAACATAAATGTTTACTGAGGTAATAAGTCGTTTCCTCGTAGACTTCTATACAATCAAACTTCTTTTTGCATCCGGAGGAGTCGCCCCCTGCTGGTCAGTAGAGACAATGCACGTTTTAAGACACTTCTGCATTGGCTTCACTTTGCAGAACTGGAGGTTGCCGCCTGCCAAAAACCCATTGACTTCGAGACGAGCGAAGTTTGTTAGCACTCATTCCTGCAGCACTCTTGAGGCGAAAGCCCAGGAACCCCGGAGTAAAGGTGTTTTATGGCTCAAATTTAAAAACCTAATGCCTCCTGTAATGACCAATTATCAACACCATAAAGGACGCCGGAGTTCATAAGTCACTTAAGGAATTTAATTAGTGTACGCTGGTTGCACTGCTGCTGTGATCAGGAGTGGTCCCGGTGTAATCGGGTTATAAAAATGTGTCCAAGAACAGGAGGAGGAGCTTGTGATTGGGCGCACACCGCTGGCAGTGTTGCATGAAGTAATGTGGTTGAATTGGAAACCTTTTATGAGTTTTGTCCCTCTTTCAATTTTACACCTCTTAGCTCCCAATTGTTTTGTCACTGAAATGTCTTGCTCTGTTCTTCACACAACTGCACTTCTTGTTTAAGTGACATCTTTCAAAGACTTTACTCGTCTCTCTCTCTCTCTATTATTTTTTTTTTTTTCTCGCTTGGTGGTTTCATTTCTCTGTCATGGGCTCAGTTCCCAGCAAAATGCGTTCCGGTAGACTGGTTAAATTGCGCATCAAAAGCACCGATGCGGTGGGAAATGGTGAAATCGCTCGTGCTGGTGTACAGAAGATCCCTGGGCCTGTAGCACAGCTGGTTATCATAGTTCATTTGACAGCGGCATACACCGCTGAGATATACGTTCAGTGTATTGGCTCTACTTATGTGAACAGAAGTCCCTTGTTCCGGAATGCCTTGAACACGCATGAAAGACCTGGGCATTGTTCCGGAAATCGCTCCCGTATAAGAGAAAGAGCAGGTCGGGAGGAGAGGAAACTACATTTGGTGGATGGTTTGTTGGAAAGCTTCTTTTTGTTTTTTTCTCGCTAGAGAGGCTTATTCATTGGGTGCAGTCGAGCAGGGAGCAGGATTGTTTGGTGGGAGAGCCTCAAACATGGCAATATGAAACGGAGCATCACAAGTGGGATTAGCCGCGGGAGACGGGCGACTTGCAGACTGCCACCGAAAACGCTCTCAGAGCCCAGCTTCCTGTCTTTGCGATGTCACTGATCAATATGTTATCAGATTTGGCGACTATTACACTCTCCCCACAGGGGGATGTTTTGACTCGTTAAAGCCCAGGCAATGACATTTGGCTCTGTTTCATTCAAGTGGGCCAGCATCCACAATACCAGGAACCTGGAAGAACTAAATGGATCGCATCCGCTAACTAGCCGCGCTTCACAAATCCCCGTGGTGAGAGGTGTCAAAAAGAGAATACAGGTCCGTCGTGACGGGTAACCTATTCAGTTTGTATTTTTACCGTCTCCATCGCTCCTCGGCTTCGGCCTCCTGAACCAGATGGAGGATTTCAACGCCTTCTTTGAATATCTAGGCAGCGACTGTGAGGGAGATCAGGGATGACCTGGCTGCGTGGAATAACTGACTTGAGTTTCTAATAATAGTCCAAACACTTTTTGAAACGCCGCAGCCAGAGCAATAAAACACGCACACTTTCCATTCAGCCTCGGATCTCTGCTTTTGAACCGAGCTCCTCTTCGGCTGCTCGCAGACGACAGCGTTTGCCGCTACTTGATGCGATAAAGAGCGTCTATCAGAATCGCAAGACATCAAACGGATTAGGCCTCGGCTGAATTTGATTTGAGTAATCAAGGGCTCGATGTGACGAGGCTAATGGTGGTCTAATTTTAAAGCATGGATCTATGCGATCGTTTAACAGAACAAAGTAGCCCATTAGTTCTCTTCCAACGCACGGGTGCCAATTGAACATGACGGAAATCAGATGAAGTCACTGACAACGTGAGGTTAGGCTGTTTCATTTGAAAGGAACCCTTCAAAGAAAGGCAGTGATTACGCTGCTTCATGCCGTAGATTCACGGGTACGAAAGGATTTGTAATCTGCCATGCATTTCATTCTGCATTACAGTTCCTACTTTATTATTGGTGAAGAGGCAGACCGAGGGGAAGCAGTTCGGTGCAGGACGGACTCGGAAAGTGTGACCGGTGCTGAGGTGAATGCTCACAGTGAGCACGCCTAGTCACCAGTTAGCGCCGTTTCACTGCCAGCATGCTCTCTCTTTTCCTCTGGAACAAACTGCCCCGGCCTTCTTTTCCCATTAAAGTTAATGGTAAATGCTTGTTTACTTGACATAGCTTCCATGTGTTGTTGTTGTTCCCCCCCCCCCCTCTCTCTCTCTCAAAGTGATGTCGGCGTGATAATGTTTTTGCCTTTTCGCCGGTGAGGACATGTTATTTATTCTTGTTTTTTATCACCTAGGCATACTTTTTTGTTTAAGTAAATAAATACACAACCTCCTGAAGAGATTCCCTTCATTTCGTAGGGATTAGAGCTTTGCTAGAGCGTTCACAGATGTGGGGGGGGGGAAAAAAACAATGCTCCCTAATTACTCTGAGTTCATTTTTAATGGCTCTCACGGACCAAATGTTAACACACCTTTTAAAATCCATCCATTTTGAGGCGTGTTGGCCGATTCAGTGTGTCTACAAGTGGCTGAAATTACTTGTAATTCTCAACTCAGTTTTCACTTGATGCCCAACTGGCTACTTGTTGACAGTAACCGTTGCAGTCGGTTTCATGTGGAAGCATGTGTCGCTAATGCTGCAGGGGCCACGCATTCCCCGAATGGCCTGACATGCACATGATAGTCTTTTTAGAATACTTTGGCAGCCAGGACACTGTACACGCCAAGCTTTATATGTCGTCTCTCTGTGTCCCGGCGTGCTGGAGCGGCAGCTGAAATTACGTTCCCTCATAACTTTCTTCTGAGTCCTGCTTGGAAAAAAAACTGATTTAAGAGCTGAGTCTGCGAGTTTCCCACAGGTTTTCATGTCATGTTGCCACTGAGTAGGGGGTCCTCTGGTGTATTGATTTACATAGGACAACAGTTTGTGAGAGGGATGGGCTGTTGGCTCTTCGGACTGGTCACTTCTGGTATTTGTGCCTGGCTAAGCCTCGGAGAGAGCTGAGGGTCAGGGCTGAACGATTTGAGGGAAATATTCAATTGTGTTTTGTAAATATTGGGATTGTGACTGAAATTGTGTTTGAAAAACACAATTTGTACAAAGCAGAAACATATAATTGAATCAGAGAAAGTAACACTTATTGTTGAGGTCCGGACAGAATTCTTTCTTCAAAGTAGTCAGTTGAAGAAAAATGTTGTTTTTTTTTTATGTAATAGCAGTTTAGCCCATTTGTTAAGATATTAGTCTAAATTTGTGGACTGGTATACATAACATTTCTTATAATAAATAAAAACTACTGTTGTTATCATGAACAGCTCATCGTAAGTTGCACCACGACAGTGTTTTGATATCCAACTAACGACACCGTTGACAGCTGAGCACTGTAGCTGCTTAAGCTAACGTTAGCTTGACAGACTTAGCCTACAGGGCAAGCTGCTTCTGAGCCCTGGGGGGGGGGGGGGGGGGTCAAGATTCACAGCTTTTTGGGTGATAAGCTTAAGATATATTTAATCATGAGAGTCCAACAAATATGTCCACCAGCTCTCTTGTCGTCTCGACAACTGCAGAGCTAACCGTTAGCGTACTGTCGGTCCGAGTTAGCCGATTAGCTAGGCTGTTCATCTCGAGAAAGTCTCCCCACTCCTTTGGTGCCTTTGTGCGGTTAGTAATGTTTATCTTTCGACGGGACCATGGCTGAACGTTAACAGTACAGACGCATGCACGCAGAGAGCTAAGAGAACATGTCTCTGTTTTGTATGGCTAACGCATTATTACCACCAATTAGCTCCAGCAAAGTTGAGCATGCCAGCTGTGTGTAAAACTTTAATTTCCTACACCTCGAAAGAGTCTGTTAACGATGTGATACAATTTAGCTTTTGCGATTTGAGAGTTGGAATGCTTCAAACTGTGATTTTGACATAAAATCAATGAATTGTTCCACCCTATTGTGAAGATCTAACGTTTTCACTGTTCCGCTTTCACATCACCTCTTAATGTGTAAATGAGGTTATTATTAACTTCCTCTCACCCTTACACCTTGCTCTGTTAGTAATATGTTGCGATTGAGCGCCTCTGTTATCTTCTAACAAGTTAGATCATTTGTTGGTCACGTTTTTCTGCCCTGCTCTTCCTCCTCAAGTACCCAGTCCAATCATCCCGTCGCTCACCTGGAGTTAATAATAGATTATTACGTTATAACCTCCTGCCTTCACTTTGTTACACGTGTCTCTCCTCTGTCTGTCTGTAGGAAGGCGAGACTAAAAGCGTGACGGTCGTCCTTCTTCGTGAGGGTGGATCTCTGGGTTTTAACATCGTAGGAGGAAGGCCATGCGCGGTAGGTTGAAAGCCGAGCGTCTCGGAGGTTTCATCTCTCCCCCCCGGTGATCAGCCAAGTGTCATATGGCAACCCAGGAATGACTAGCATGTACACTCGAAGCACCACAAGCTCTCTCTGTACTGACTGACACGGCTTAGACAGTCATGCATGTGTTCTCCAGTCTGTGGATAGATGGACCGCATCTATTACGTTTTTATTGTGTTTATATATTGGTCTGGTTTGGCGGATTACGCATTACAGATTACAAAAACTATAATTACTTTTATGAGAGTTAAATCTGGGATTGTGGCTTTCACCGCAGTTGTTTTGTCTCTAATTGAGGGGATTTTGGTTGTGGGGTAAACACAGAGCAGAGGAAAGGGTCTTTCATCCCGGCCTGAACCTTTCACAGCCACTATGTTTTCGACCTCGGGGCTCTGAAGTAAAAGGCATTAATGATGCCACACGCTCTCGCTGAGTGAAGGGTGGAAAATATCACCGCGTTACGACCCTACCTTCCATACATGGCGCTTCTTTCTGCAGCCCAAGGCCCATTCAAATGGTTTTCCACTGCCGCGGGGACGCACTTTTCTAGTTTATCACAGTAAAACTTTTTATAGCGGGAAACTATAAAAAGATCCACGCATAAGGAGCGTGGTTTTTTTTTTTTTTTTCTACCGGACTCCACGGTCTCGTAGATTTGCGACCTTTCTCCCTCTGGTGACAGAACCATGCATCAAACCCGACCATGAGAGAGCGGAGATAATACTTGGCTTTCACTTTCCCCGCTAGCCTCAAATCAGCAGTCTGTGTAAGGAGCTATTCATTAAAATGGAAATAGCTAATATCCCCGTAGCCTCTGACACATGTGTTTCATGTGGCTGTTATTCTGGCATGGCTTGGTAAAAGCAATCAGCCAGCCAGGTTTTTGCGGCCTCTGAGAGGACTAGTTTTTCTACAACTCTGAAGATTGGGGCAAGTTGTAAGGCAAAGCATTGCCGCGGTAACACTGTAACACTGTACATGATGCCCCTGAAAGAGGAAGCGGACCAGAAATAATTAATTAGTTAGCGCGCTGTGACTTTTGAGGTTTCTTTAAGTATCCCATTAAATTGCAGTTGTGTTGCAGCAGGAGAGCAGAACGCATCTCATGTGGGTTTTAAAGAGAGTGCAAGCTGTGACTCTGGGGTCACGGCCACAGTGTTCGATGTATTCTCCCTCATGTCCATCCAGCATGTCCACATGTCCAGGAGGGTCAAAGGGTCGCTTTACCCAAATTACAAATAGACTCGGCGGGGTATCTAACCGTCCAGATAATATTATTATATTTGGTTGTCCTGTGCCCAGATTTTGAAATTGCTGTTTTCATAATGTGAAAACTGCCGACAGTGAATCCTGTGGCTTAATCTGAGTAACTTTAAAAATTACTTCTGGAAAGACATGCTGCTATTTGATGGCGGCCACCCGTCGTTTTTCAGAACTAGATTCAGTTCAACCTCCTCTTTATTGGGCCGGCAGCAGAAGTTTCAGAGAGGGATACCTTGAAATGTTGGCGCATAAAACTGGAACTATCTGCGTGGCTACAAAGCTGAGGTAGGATGATCTAAGATGCTGTTTTCTCATTTTGGTGAACTGACCCTTCGACTTGGTAGACGCTCAAAACGCTCAATTTGTTTGTTTGGGTCAAACTGCAGTAAAACATTTTAGTGTGAGATTTACTTCTTGTTTAGAGCTTTACATTTCAAAGATTTTGACAGAAATGTGTACGCCATTATTCTCCTCAACAATCGGCGCTCGGTGGTTTTATTGTCGTCCAGACAATAACTGCAATTTATTCCGCAGGACGACAACGACAGCACTTCGAGTGAGGGGATCTTTGTATCCAAGGTCATCGAGGAAGGTCCGGCGGACAAGGAAGAGGGTCTTCAAATCCACGACAGAATAATGGAGGTATGTGGCTTCCACTACACTGTGGTGTTTCAGAGGGAGGGGGTTGATGTACTGCACTGTAGATTGGGGGGGGGAGTTGGAATATGTGACAGCTGCTGTCTGCCCTATAAAGATGACAGCGAGGAAGCACGAACCCACAACTCAATATTTATGTTCCTGTGACTTTAGCAAATTAAACTGAGTGCAGCAAAATGTGACACGTCGAATTACGCTTTGGGCTTTTATTTCAGCTCAAGGAAGTAAATCCAGCAGACTGTAAACGTTTCAACACGTACTTCTGCCGATGCTCAGGCGAAGGCTTTGTTAAGTGGGGCACCGCTGCATATAGACCGGTTTAAACCTGAGGCGAGGTCGTCTTGTCTCTTGTCTTGCCCGGGTGAGAAAGGGCCCAGTGTTTCGCTTCCGAGCTGACAAATCCCTTACGACAGAGCTGCCGTGTAGCATCCTCCTCTCGCCTTTAAAGCGAATCCATGGTTGGAGAGGCCAGCTCGCCCTCGGGTTAACTTGAGGGATGCGTTGACAAACTCGACATCACAAAGGTTCCCTTCAATAGAACAGTTGTCCCACAATGGCTGCATTGAACGGAGAGTTTATGTGGATTACGTGTGTGTGTGTGTGCTGCCGCCCGCCGCAAGATGACAAGTATGGCTCGTTGCTGGCTTTATTGTCAGACCTCAGTGAAATTGCTCCTTGCTCATTTCGCCCCGGCACATTGCTCGCAGATATGCTCGCGGAAAGTGTTTGCAAGAAAAGGAGACTCCGAAATCTGGACCGCGTTGATCGCTCTATCCCGTCATTCGCGCAAAGAGTCCTCTGGCACCAGCTGTGGTTCTAAATATCGTGGCTGCAGTTGCGGCGACACCATAACCGAGATGGGACATGTTGGTCCTCGGTTCTAATCTCTCCCAGAGACACTCTCAAAGCTCTCTGCAACTGGAGATCACCCGACAGAGGGCAGGTTGAACCAGCGATTCACTCGTGTCCTGGTGAGTTGAGGCCAAGGAGAGACTCCAAAGTGGGCCACAAGCTGATGAGAGGAGAGAGAGATTAGCACACATGAACGTGCACGAGTGGAGCTAAAATGTGTGTCTATGCGTGTTTTCAGCCTGTGCGTGTGTGGAGGTTTGGGAATCATGTCGACGGGCCACATGGTGCTGTATTCTGTTACTTGAGAGGTTATCTTGTGTAGGATTTCACGTTGAGACAGCCATTCACGATTTATCGGCTTAAAAAAAATAAAAAAAAGGTACAGATTTTGCTTTAGATAACGCTGCGCTTGTGTGTGTCTAGTTTATATTGAGCCATTGTGGGTGAAGTCACAGAATCTCTCCGATGAGGAGGACGCAAAGAGCCTAGGGAGGCAGCAAGGCACCCTATTAAGTGACCTTTTCTTTTCAAGAGGTGAGGGAGTAGTAGACAGAAAGCAACTCAATAAATCACCCATGCCATTGAAAGAGAAAAGCATAGGCAGTTCAGGGTTGTCTCTTTTTCATCCGACGGGAAACCCGATAGTGAAAGCGGTTCGGATTTCGAAGGCTCCCTCTTTGTTCACCGATTCAAGCAGAAAGTTCCGTCTCTCGGTTTTTCAGGCCACGATAAGAAACGCAACGTCAATACGACGTGTTTGCAAGTGTGTGGGTTGCGTGTTTCCTCCGGTGATTGGGTCTGTGAACTTTAAAGTTTAAAGTGGTGTATCAAAGGAATTGGAAAGCCGGAGCGCCCAAAGGCAGTTTCACATTCGTACTCGCAGCTCCGACCTATTTAGCATCCTGTGTGGGACGCAGCGTCTTAGAAGAATGGAAGTCTTCATATCTCATTTCTCATCACATCTCTCAGGAATTTAAAAAAAAAAGAAGAATTTCAGGCAAATACTGTTTGACATGAGTGGCTTTCACACATATCTACAGAAATAGTTTTAGTGCACCTTTGATGAGCCTTACAGGGAAGATATTATCATGAGAGTATCTGTATATCTTCGGATTCTCTGCCCAAAAGATCCCGTAACCCACAGAGATATAGTTAAAGTCCGAAAGCTTCATGCCCAGTCTGAAAGGTTTTAGCTTAAATCAGCTCTTGTCAGTTGGAGCTGCAACGAGTCAGTTTAAACTTTTCAGATTTACTGTACCTTTTTTAAGGTGTTTGCTCCAACATTTCTTCAGCCTCCTAGCTTTCCGTATCTTAAAGCGGCCTCTACTCGCATTTCTTTTTCCTACACCTTCTGGCCACGTGATGAACGGAGGTTTATGATTCACTATGTTCACGCGTTGTGCTGTTTTCTCTTCCTGTAGTTGAGGTGTCAGTTCCAGTCAGTCTATATGGATGTCGCATGTACATGGCGATCCACGGCTCGTCCGTTTATAACAGGCTCTTAGCGGGGGAGTGTGACAGCAGATGGCTGTCCTCTAACTGAGCTACAGGCTGGTATGAATCAGCACATGAATGCCTCCTTGTTCGGCCGGACATTTTTTATTTTTTTTTTCTCATAAAAACCTGGAGCTGCCGTGTTTGCTTTCGCCGAGGCCCCTCCGCGAGCTGCAAAATCTTAGCACTCTAGTCAGGATCTGCCCGTGTTTGCCACCTGGGACTTCATGAATAAGTTCTGATTCAGTGTTACGAGGGGATCGGTCTGGTGCGAAAGTGCCCTGGCTTGTTCTCTAATCATCCACCTCTGCTTGCATGACATGTCAGTGAGCGCTTTACCTATTTGCCGTATGTAAAAGTTGCCTTTCTTCAATGTCACTTCACATTGAGCAATGCTGGAACACTTTTTTATTTTTTTTTCTCCTCACAAAAATGAGCCTCTTTGCTTGCGCAACACGACTAAGCCAATGTCACAATCCCGGAGTAACCGTGCCTGAGCTGATGTTTTCTGTTTGGGCTATCCCCCCCCACCCCCCCACCACCCCCCCAGTGTGAAAATAGGAAGAGTATGGAGACGCCCAAGCTGCTGTTGTAAATGGCGCCTTGTAAATCTCCCCAGCAAACAGTCTAAGGTTGCAGGGGGCAAACGGCAACAACTACTTTGAAAATAAACTGACATTTGACAATTTGAATGTGGAGGACGAGGTTGGGGGCAGGAATGTGTCCCTGCTAAGACAATGTTTGCATACATATGTCCACTTAACGTTGTTTGAATTAAAACGTGGAGATTTGAAGGCGAAAATTCAACAACACAACCCTTTGTGTCATCCGCCAAACACGGAGCAAATAAAAAGAAATAGCGGCCGTGTGCGTGCCGGCACAGTTTTAAATTATAACCGCTGATGCAAGTTGGAGGAGTCTGGTGGAGAAATACCAGGGGTCACTATCAGGCGTGTCTGAAATGCAAAATAGAGTGCTCTAAACACAGCGTTGTATTATTCGCGAAGGATTTAAAATCGAACCTTCATCCTTTGACTCGGATCAGCTTTATTGTGTTTGACACAACCTGTTCCCATGACCTAAGCTACGGCTTATGTTAATTATCAAAGAATCAATGGGCTTCTGGCCTTGTGGCTAAAGTTATCTCCTTTTGAGGTTGCGTAACACCTGAGGAAAAGTTTGTTTCGCATTTTATCGAGAGGAAGTTCACGTCGATGTGGAGCAGTGAAACTCCTCGAGGCGGCACATCTGCGTTTTCTTACCCGTCGCTGGCTGTGTGAGTTGCGAGGTTACCCACGGTGAGCCACTAAACACCTCGAACCTCAACCACGGTTACTTTAAGTGTCAAGTCACAAGAGCCAGAGACTGCTGAAAAGCCCAGCCAGATAGCACTTAGCCTGACAGAAACGTGAAGTGAGCCGTGTCGGCGGTGGGACCGAAAGCGTGCATGTCGATGAGCTTTTATTTCTCCTCTGGTGTCGGGGCCGCCATCCAACCAACTGAGGTGTTTGAGAAAGAAATCGGAAGCAAGACGCTGAAAATGTAGCCACATCGCTTTTGACCTTTTTTTAGACATTCCAGACATTATTCTGATCCCTGGAAATATAGCTGGTCAGTAATGTGGATTCAATGTCTAAAGGCAAGTAATGGATCAGTTGTTTTGGTTATTTCAGAACGTTGCATCACTTTAATGTAATGCAGCCTTTAAATACACGGAAGAGACGACACTTACATTCTCTATACATTATTTTGGCATGTTGCGCAACGCTGATCTCAAGTGTTTACAAGCTCTGAATGGAGCCGTATAGTTGATGAGTCCACCGATGTAGAGTATAGCTCTGCAGCACTTGATGTCGTTGAATCTGACAGCGTTTTTCATGCGACGGTGTATTCAGCATGTCGGATTACAACCAAAGTGTGCGGTTGGCTAGACCCCGCTGTCACTAATAAGTTGTCACAGCGCATGGCGTCCTCCGCAGGGCATGTGCCAAAAAGTTCCCCCCCAGGCGTAATTTCTGACCCCGCAGGGCTACGAGGAACAGACACAGAAGTTATTTCCCTACGGGGGATCACATGTTGTTTGGCATTCTTAGGCAAGAAGCAGGCCTTTGTCAGGCTCTTTATTGGATTTGGGCCCCTGTGCAGGCAGTGTGTTTATTCCCCAGACGGGCGAGCTGAATGTGGCTCCGCTCTGTATTCTCCTGTCCGGCCCCTAGACGGGATGAATCCAGCCCCGTGGGGCTAAGCGGGCCGATCCGAGCGGCGATCCACATTCCTGTGCCCCGTGGTCCAGCTGAGGCCGGAGCGGGACATTAAATCAAATCTAACTTTAAAGGGTCCATAATCAGCTTCTGGTGGTAGCCGCTGCCCTATGCAGAGCCGGGTTTTTAAGAAGTGAGGACAAGCACACCTTTGTTTTCCACTGCTCTATATGGGGAAGGGGGGGGGAGGGGGGAGAAGAAGAAAAAAAAATGAAGATGTGGAGTCGTCTCAGTCCAGAGATGTTGTGAGGTGAGCTTATGCCTCGCTGCAGCCAGAAAGCCGCTTTTGTCTCCGTCCCTGAACACACGGAGAATATTGTATTTTCCACTCTGTTTGAACAGCTTGCGTCCTCAAAGGCAGACCAGCGCGCTTGATGAATTTAGTGGAGACACACAGTCTGGGCCTACTGTAAATGTGTGTGCTCTGCTCCAACACTGCCTCACTGAGCAGCACCGTGTTCCTTGGAGCCGGCGGGTTCATTTATGGCTCCTAAAAGGTTTAAAAGGGGAGGGCAGAAATAGACAGGTGTAATTAAGGCTAATTTTCCTGCCAGTCAATCACTGGTCTTGTGTAAATGGATCAGTAACCATCGTCTCAGGTTGCTCTGCCAGCTGCTTCTCATGTCAGCCAGACCCCCGAGCACAGACTGCCCACCGACTCCTAATTAACTACCCTCAATTAAACCCTAATAAGCTGATTAACAGACCCTTAGTTGTGCTGTAATGGCCCGTCGTTTCCTCCCAGTGTCCCTCTGAAATGCATCCCGACTGCAGCATGTTAATCACCGCCCACTCTCTCCTCTCTCTCTCTCTCTGTTTGGTCCTACCTCTCTCTCTCTTTCTCTCTGGCAGGACAGAGATTGGCTTAGCACACTCGAACACAAGTGTGTTTCCATCTGGTTGAATACCGGAGACAGAAAGTTTGAAGCGATTTTTAGATAAACAGAATAAAAGACGGCTAATCCGAGTAAAGTGAGTCGTTTGCCGTTTCCTCTCGTACGATCAATTTAAGATTTACATAACATTCCCGAACTAAATCGTGATAAGTGCCTCGCACTTTGAAAAACTCGGGCAAACAGTAAAATATGCTTTGGCACAACTTAAGTAGTCTGGCACCAAAACATACCGCACCAAAAAAAGAGCCGCGCAATGCAGCTTTCTCAATGTTTGAGATGATCGCATCAGGAACCTCTCGAGGTGGCACGGTCCTGAAACCACCAGCATAATGAAAGCGTTGACAGTTTTCCCCCAGATGTGTCGTCCGTTGTGTCGACCACAGTTTAAAACTCTGCGCTCCTGCATGTAAGACGCTGTGAATCTCTCTGCCGGGTTCCCGCTGCAGAGCAGCCAGGAATCGTGAATCGGCCTCTCTTACTCATCGCCGCCTGATCTTCAGGGACAGTCGGCAGAAATGACTCCACGCGGTAAAATACTTCGCCGCGGTGGTTTTGTCAAATAAACTAAAAGTGCTTAACGTAATAAACTAAAAGTGCTTAACGTTAGGCCCATATAGAGGTCGTGCTTTCCACTTAGAGCTGATAGATAGCGGCATTATGGCAAACATAAAAACTAAGTGGGCACCGGTGATTGAGGGAATGCTCCATGAAGGGGAATCATTTAAGTGGAGACACAGGCTGCCAAGCCTCAGCAGTAGACTTAAGAATAAATTACAAGATGTTGACAATTGTTGTTGCTGCATTTCATCGGAAACTTGCTTTTTATAGATAGTCAGTTGAACAATAACCCCGCCTGTGTCTCTTTTGGCTCAACTGGGTTCTCGTGAGTCTGTTTTTTATGTTCAGTGCCCACATCTTCATGATACACATCGGGACTATCCTGGTCTTATTACACAGGTTCCATCTCTCACTCGTTGTCGTTAGCCACTGTGACACGCGTATTTGTGTCTGTGGAAATGGCTGTGTGCTGACAGTGATTTAGACACGGATTGTGAGGGCATTGAATGATCCAACGTTGGTCCCTCAGCAGATTATAGGCCTTAGATGTCCCTCATCAATCATTACCCCAGAGTGAGCATGTCTTCTCATGTGGAATCACTGCAGTTGTTGCTCCAGCGAGATGATGAAGTGGACTTCATTTATTGTAACCACAACTCTGTATGATTTTCATCTAAACTTGCTGTTATTCATGTACAGCAGGTTTGACTCTTTTTTTTTTTTTTCGTTTTCTTTTTTACTGTGTCAGAGTTGTGCTTCTCTGGCTCCATCTACCCTTGAAGAGAGACTGAACTGATTTTTTTTTTGGCTGTTTGCTGTTTTTTTGGCTGTTGGGGTTGAGGCCCTCGGTTGAGTGTTTTGGAACTTTCTCCGCTGGACGTTACACCTTGCTATGTTTGCGTTTTTATTCGGCACAACCATTTTTGTAGCTTCCTCTTGGACGGGCGCCTACGATCTCGTACCAGGTTGCCACGTTTTTTGTGAAGGTTCACGCCAGCATGGTAAGAAAATACAGGCAGATGGCAGGATCTTTGCAGAGACCAGGTCCAGCATTCAAGTACTTTAGGGTGGGCGAGGGATGCGCTTCGGGTTTGGTGCTTTCACTGTAGAGCAGGCGATGACGGCCACACAGTGCATGATGAATGTAGTGGCGTCTAGTACACTCAATCTCTACCTAATGCAAACGGGTCCGACCAGCGCGGCGAGTTTGGCTCACGAGCCGGCATTTAAGATCAAATTTAGCCATTGCATTGCCTATTTGTTACCGCAAATGTTGTCAGACGCGTATTTGAAATGGCTCTGTCAGTGGAGTTGTGTAGACTGTGACGTTTTTGCCAACTCGCAGTGATCGTTTAATGCGTTCTGCTACACCGTGTTTGTGCAGCACTTCTCCTGATCTAGAGCTAAAAAAAAAAGTCTCAGCAACATGGCTTTTCCGAAATGAATCACTCCTTGGTGTTAAAGTGCCAGTCTGACCTTCAGAACGAGTCTGAAGCGAGCCGAATCAGCCTGTGCTCACTGCAGGACCACGGCCACGGCCAGCACTGCTGCCAACAGATGTTGGGTTTCATTTTGTGAGGCTCCGTTCGGACTTAACGGCTGCAAAACACACAGGGTTACGTCACCGTACATAATTGTCCCTCCGCTACGTGACAGATGTTCACTAATAATATGAGCTAATTGGAATACATCAACACATTTTCTCGAGAGAACTTTAGCACATGTTGATACACCTGCTCTCATTCAACTTTAACTTGTTTGATTTGGTTATCATAAAGGAAGCAAGCTTTAAGCAATGAGTTAAGAACATGTGTGGTTGTTGCATGTTTGGATATTCCAACAGTGGACTCGAGTTCCACAGAATCTCCGCAAGCGTTTCAGGGCAACAGGTGTTTCGGTTTAGCGAGTGACCGTGGTAACTGGTGGCTTTCAGCCTGATGCGTCTGTGGTTAAATCAATTGTTGAAAGCTTTTACGAGGACACCTACGTGTTCTGTGCGTGTTTTCAACAGCTGCCTTCACCACGTGTAACTAAGGACGCCTCCGGGTCACCAGCTAACACGGTCACTCCTTCGACTAAGACACCGGCGACGTATTTGGCTGGAAGCTAATAAAAGTGTTGATGCGTGTATGTCATGATATTTGACGTTTTGTAACAATACACGCTAGGTTTAGCCACCAAATACATGTATATATCCGGCCACTAAATATGTGTTCTACCCACTCTATAACAGCACAATTTGTTTTGGTTGCGTTCACAATCTTTGGTGGTTAAGGCCCTTGCACAGCATGACAATCTCCGCCGTGTGTCCGTTGCCAAATAGCGAGCACACGCTTGCGTACGTCATCATTGTTAAAAAACTGTAAAAGGATGGTTTGACTGGCAGTGATGGGCCAGAGTTAAGAAGCGTACCCACGGTGTTCTTCACTGTACCGACTAATCCCAGCTCCACACCCCTCTTTAGACGTGCTTCCTATTCTCCACAGCCTCTCCGGAGGAGGTCTGGAGCTCCCCTCCATTCACCGCCCAGTCTCATTCAAGACTTCCTCTTCCCCCTTTGACAAAAAACCAGGAGGAATGGCCGTCGCCGGCTCGTTGAGCAAGCTTTTCAGTTATCAGCCATAGGGAGAAGAGGAGTGAGATATATTCTGCACTCAGACATCCCTTGTGCTCATGTCTGATTTTTTTCCCCTCCCCTCGGAGGATGACTTATTCTACAGTGGGAAGTAAAGTGTCCTCTCTCCCAATACTCCCCTTCCTCTGAGTGTATACAGGTGCTCTCCATGCAACATGTTTCATATCACCGTCTCAGCTTTTTTTCGCATCACTGAATATTAGGGGACATACTGTAGTTGGAAAGGAGCTACTATGAATTTGAATCTCCCTGTTCGGAGCTCACCTTGTGAATATCTGATGTTCTGTGTTTCAGCATGAGCTTGCAGAACTGTTTTATCAAAAGCACATGTTTAATAACATGTCTCCCCCATTCACTCACTGGCACACCTTGTATCTGGGGTTGAATAGGTTGTGTCCACAACTTTGTGTAGATTGTGAAATACGATAGTGCTCAGGCAGGGAAAATAACTGTCAGGCTCAGGAGAAGCCCAGGGACCACCGGCTGAGAGCACAGAGCCCCGTGCCAAGTTCAACGCCAAGGTGTCAATAAAGATGGCCTTTACGGCCCGCTAACAGAGGTGCGCTTTGATTAGAACACCAGCAACAGTATGCCGCATTTAATCAGCGAGGTATGCCAGCCGACGAGCAGTGGCGGCCATTTTGTCGGCATCTTGGAGTGAGATCCAAAGAGATTTTCCTCCGCAATTCCAGCGGTGCGCTTGGCCAAATGGGTGATTGATATGTGCAGGTGGTAAAGGGTGTCCGAACATGAAACGGAATGTTTTCCCTCCTTGCCATCTTATGAAAACAGTAGTGTGGAAGCAGAGAGTCGGGGCAGGCCAGGGAAAGAAAATAGAAGTGTCGTTTAACGTTTTAATGTCTCTAACATCAGGCCTATTCCGGCTACACAATAGGCCTTTTGTAAGTCCATTGTAGGATCTTTACTTAATACCATAAGCCCAGCTGCCTTGGGCTTACTTTAAAATGCAAGGCAATTTTGCCTTTTGTCACTACAGTTTCCCCACTGCCCTCTTTTGCGACAGTTTACCCTGAAAATAAATGGAAGGAGGCTGCCAAGAGGAAAGATGGAAAATTATAGCAGGGTACAGCAGGGAGCCTTTTCTCCTGCAGAGTGCCGACGCGTTTCGGTTTATTTGCAACGGTGAAAGTCAGGGGGGAGTCTGCTTAGGTTGAAATGCTGGGATGCTATCATGTGTCTGGCAAAAAAAGAAGAGTTTATGCTCTGGTTGTGGTACAAAAGGAGCCTGGAATTGTTTTTTTCTGCTATATCTCAGAATATATGATATAATTTATTCTGCAGAGGGCCATTCGTCTTTGGATGTTTGGGTCAGGGTCAGGGAAGGAGTTCACCCACCTAACCCTCCTTAAATTCTTGGCTTAGGTTCAGTCTAGCTTTTGCTAAACACAAGGTCACCATCCCCTGGATACGACCTAGATTCACACCAGATTTCTCTTTTGTTTCCGTATCGTATGGCTTTCATCTCCTCTTATTCTGCCAGGCCAGGACACGCAGTCTTGGCGATAACAGAATAAGAGCACAACATGGAGAGTATGAGAGCTCAGGAATCCAGCCACCTCTGAAGCAGGACTGATGTAGATAAAGCAGAATTTGAACCCCCACAGTAAGGGGAAAACAGCGTCGCTCTGTTTGGCTGTGAAATCCCGTTGACTTTGCTTAAAGATTTAGTTTTTTTCCCTGGAATTTCTACCGTCCTTGGAGACGGAGAGGCTGCGAACTAACAAGGCTGGTTTTAACACTGCGGCCTCTCTGCTCTCTATCCATGCTATATCAGGCCAGCAGCTGCTGTCTCTCAGCAAAGGCATGCTGACTACCGGGGCTTGGCTTCCACACACACACACACCGTATCTTACACAAGGCCCTTTATTTTTGGGCTTATGACTTGGTACAACCCCCCCCCCAAAAAAAAAACACAACCCCAGCGTTATCTGTAATTTTATTAGTAGGGGAAATAAAAACGTTTGTTCCCGTCTGACAGGAAACCTTGAGTTTCTGGATAAGATATAGTGTGTGCTGCACAGCTGCTGTCTTGCACTGCTGAACAAGGTATCGCAGGTAAAGGGTGTGCGTTGCGCTCCGTCACTCGCATTCCTCGACTCGGAGCCAAAGAACTGTAAGCCCTCTCCCAGCTGTCCCTTGGTTGGCACATCAAGACAAGACCTTTATCGGATTTTTGGAGAATTTGAGTTGGTGCTGTTTGAACAGTACTGCTGCAGCTCCGTCTGTACAGACAACAGCCTCGGGCCCCGATCAGACAGAGAGCGCTTTGCAGGCGGGAAAACGCGGGGCACACTGCGCTGCCTTGCTGTTGCCCGATCAGTCAGAGTTTCTTCTTTTTTTTTTTTTTTTTTTTGTTGTGTGCAGTTAGCCGCTTCTTTATTGTTGTTGTTGCTAAGTAACCAGAGAATGAGTGCTAACGTTAGCTTGGCACAAGTCATGAAATGTACACTTGGTAGCATCTACTGCAATAAGTTTCCGTTCAGATCGTGGTAACTACGGTTGGTGAAGTCATATAGCTCCGGGTATCGAGCAGCAGTCACCGCAAGGAGAAAAATAACAAAAACCTGCTAATGATGTCGGGCGTGAGGCGCTTAACAAGGCTAAAGCAGGGGGTTAAACGATTCACCGGCGTTGAAAACAATTACAAAAAGGCTGCTGAAACTGTCGAATCCAACAGCAACACTGGGTCAATATAGCTAACCCAGGTCAAACTCTCCAACATAAGTGGGTCCACATAAACATTTTGATATTGTATGTTTTTTCTGTATGCCACAAATCGTTTTCACTTTCCAAAAGCCACTAGATTTGATTGTTGCATTAACATTTTCAAACATCATCACTGCGTGTCAAACCTGCCGTGAAAATATGAACCACATGTCTGGCCGTCTTCTGCGCATAAAGGTACATGTGAAGGAGGAAGAAAGCGTCTCTGTCTCATCTGGACCTCCTCCCAGTCCTTTACCTCCAAGTAGCCGACTCTCTCCTGCAGACAAACCACAACCGCAGCACATAGCACTGACATGCTCTCCCGCTACCCAGCAAAGCGTTTTTGCCTGCTCCGAGAAACATTTCAACTTCCAGAAATCAAACAACAATTAGGAAATGTTCTTGGCACCGACTCACCCCTAAGTTCACGTTTCAGGTAGGGGTTCGACAGAGAAGTGGTTCCAGACCGTTAATGTCTGTCACAGCAGAGGCAGAGGCCTGTGATTATTTTGGTGCAAAGGTCCAAATAAACCCTGTGTGGGTCGCGACCTCACTGATCTGAACCAAATGTGCTGCGCTTTGGGCCCTTTGTTGAAAGACTCACCGTGCAGAGTGGCTAAATGTGAGCGACAATGGATGCCCCCCCCCCCCCCCCCCCCGCACTTTCGCTGTCCGCCTAAGCTGTTCTCGGCCACAACATTCCAACTGTGAGAACAGGGCCGCTCGCATGCCCGACTCTATCCGCTCGGCTTGTTCACGCAACCTCATTTGTCAGGGACTCATCGGGCAGGTTTTAAGACAAATACACAAATCCTCACTTGAGTTCAACACGTTTGAAGGCTCCTTCAAAATGTGTCTAGACAAATGCCTTTCTCATCCATCACTCTTCCATTCGTGTTAAATGAGTAGACTCGTTTTTTTCACGTCGCCGGCGGCTACATTACAACAGGGGACATGAGCGTGTAATGTATGTTACACATCCATTCAAGGGAGCGAACGCAGTTCATTATCGCGGGATTTTCTTTGAAGTGCGAGCGATCCATCAAGTGGCGTAAGTCAACACGTTCAAACATGTTCAAAGCCCGAAGGACTCCCTCAGGCGTGCTGCAGCTATCTACCCAGCTTTTCTGCCACTGAACAATTTACATGACCTTGCAAATCCGGTCAATATTTATGTAAGAGTGTACATTGGGGGCAGGCCGACGTAGCTCTGATCAAACGGACCTTTCATCCGTGACCTTCCTCCGACTCGACTCAAAGAAGCCCCCAACCAGGCTGTGGGGGTAATCGGATGTCAGGCCGGGTGCTCGCCAGGGACCTGAGCACAGCTTCATACATGTGAGTGGGGGATTTTGCCCCCTCCCCCCCAATGCCCCCTACCCCCTGTGGACTGCCCCTGACTTCTCACTTCACTCTGACACATTGCAGGAACGGAAGTTGAATTCCTTTCAGTGTGCAGCACCCTAAGAGGTAATGTGGGATGTGGGCCGGATCGGAGCGTTCAAATGCATTGAGAGCACACGACACTACCCTGATTCAAATGCTTCTAAATCAATTATTCAGCTGGAGCACGCGCTGCCTCACGGACACTGGCTGGAAGTAGTATGTCTTGGCAGTTTGGCGCGGTTCTTTTTCTGTACTCCTGTAATTGTAACAGCCATTCGTGTAACCATAAGGTGTCTAAGAATAGCTAAAACATGGCTCTGCAGGATTAGAAAAACAAATCTTTACCTTTTTTTTTTTTTTGTTTTGTTGAAAAGAGAACGCCAACACTATGAGGTCAGCCACCACTTGTACCAGTGTGTTATGAGCTAACTGCACGATCGATACAATGAGCTTGTATTCTGGCACACACAAGAAAAAGGGATTGACTTTGCTATTGGAGTCACTGGAAATGTTTTCTCAGATGTTTTTGCGCTCATTTGTCTGGCACAAAATCCCCGTCATTCATAAACGGCTGCTGCGGTTCTGTCTCTTCGTCCTGTTGGAGCATCGCTTGGCTGTGTTTCGCGGCCCATGAATTAAATTACATGATGCAGAAACTCTAGGGGGCCAGACTGGAGACTCCACTCACTCAGCGGTGAGGGGCGGCGAAATAACTCTCCTGGTTTGCCTTTTTCCAAGAGGCTTCTGTGCCACCGCACAGCCGCTCGCCACTTTGAAAGCCTCTCTTGCTCCTTCTCTCTCAGCCGTCAGTGTCTCTTTCTGTTTCCTCAGTTGGTTCTCTCCTCATCTTGAGCACACATTTGTTCTCTCTTCCCCCACCCTCTGATTAATCAAGTATGACTCTCAGAGGAAAAAATGCAACTCGGTGGTTTTGTGTGTCCAAATGTGGAATGCTAAGTCTGCACTTGGGGGGGAAAAGAGAGTGTCATCCTGTTGGAGCGTCCATCTTGGAATAGCATCATTGTAATCTTAACATTCAAGCCGTTTCTATGAATCATCCAAAATTACACAGTTAAAGACCAAGATTTTTAAATTGCAACTTCACATGCAAATTAAAAAAACAAGGGCACCTTTGGTAATGAAATGCAGCGACGTGTGATTTCCCCCAGCATGCGTCTGTGGGCTAGCACCTCAGCACTCTCACTGTTTTACATGTGGTAAAGAAAAAACACTTTGCGTGAGAGAGGTTTATGTAGCAAAGAGAAGGCTTGTTTGAGAGGAGAAACGCCCCTCGGCTGCATATCATTTACATCGCTTAAACAGGAATTACGGTAATCTTTAACCTGCATCACCTGGTGGCAGCGTCGCCCTGGCTGCTCCCCTTGTTGTCGCGTCTCCTGAGGAAACGTTACATGGGCTTTCACAGCTGACTGAGCGGTGTATCCAGCTCCTACACGGAGAGGAAAAGTCAACACAGAGTTAAACTGCACTCCTCTCAGCATCACAGCAACACGAATCATCCAGCTGGAACCAGAGGAACGCTCGCCCACAAACACATGATTCACTTTAGTCAATTAGCGTGTTCCTTCGACAAAGCT